>NC_046284.1:42930701-43586951 GCF_004115265.2 Rhinolophus ferrumequinum
CCACACACTGTGTGGGAGCCACCTGCCATCTTGCCCAGAGTCAGACTCCATTCCTTCCTGGTTGGAATTTTGCTCGCTGTGCCAGGTGTCTGCATGGGTGGAGGGCTCCGTGTAAGATGTCCACAACTCTAGGAGCCCACGGCAGCAGCAGACCACCAAAAGGAAGATGACACTTGCTCTGGCCAACAGGGCGGCGTGCCATCCGGAGGTTTTGTCTGCCAGGCAGACCGTGCCTCCCGTTCCTGCTGTCACTCCTCACCGGCCTTCCGAAGCTGAGCTTTCACACGCACAAACTGCTCCACCAACCTTCGGTAGGCCTTGGCCGACACCAAACCCTGCTTGCTGTGCCATTTGTCGTGCGGGGCGGCCTGTGGGGCCTCTAGTCCCACTCCCCACATAAGAACACGGGATATGGCTAGGCCAAAAAGGAACACCCATGGAGCCATAGATAGGGGGGCCATACCACTCTAGTCTCACTGGAGGCACTGTAGTCTCACTGGAGGCTGGATCCACATGATCTGCAACCTGCTGTCCCCTTCTTGCCTGCCACCCAACTGACTGATCTACCAACGCAGCCATGGCAGTTATATCAGTGGCTAATTGCCTAACTGGCTACAGCTGGTGGTCAATTAGCCACAGCTGACGGCCATCTACTACCCGAGCAAGCACCTTTCCACAAGAGGCCAAGAGCCTGGAAACTGCTCTCTGGGACTCTGTCCCCACATATAGCTATTACATTGTTTTATACACGTGAAACTCTTTTTTTTGGAAGTGTTTTCTGCCTGAGTATATTGAATATATATAAACCTTCCCACTACATATCTCTTTATTTTATTGAAATGTTTGAGATAATTGTAGATTCCCATGCAGTTGTGAGAAATAGCACAGAGAGATCCTGTGTACACTTTCCCCAGTTTTCCCCAATGATGACATTTTATAAAACTCTAGTGTATCACAACTAGGATATTGATATTGATACAATTTACCAATCTCCTTCAGATTTCCTGTTTTACTTATAATTATCTGTGTGTGCATTTCATTGTATACAATATTATCACACATGGGTTCATGTATCTAACACCACTGTCAAGATATCAGTGCTATCACCTCAAGAATCCTTCTGGGTGCTACCCTTGCATTACCACACCCATCTTCCTTCTGCAACCTCTTTCCTCACTAGACATTAATCTGTTCACCATTACTAAAAATTAAGACATCTGGGCTGGTTGCAGTGTTTGGCTATTATGAATAACACCCTGTTTTTGACTATGTGTTCTAATCATGAATTTATGACCACTTAAATGAACTAATAAAGCAAGATTTGTCAAGAAAAGTCTTCGAATTCCCTATCAGTCAACGGTTATTTTCAGTTTAGAGGCAATACAGTCCAGGGGAAACCTGGGGGACTTTGGAGTTGGAAGATTTTTTTTTTTTAAACAGGGCTCTATTATTTCTTTCTTATGTGACCTGAGGCTGGTTACTTAACACCTCACCACCATCACCCCTATGTCTGTATCATGCAGGGTCTCTGGTCTCGCTCTACACACAAGAACGCAGGATATGGTGAGGACAAAAAGGAATACCAACGGAGCCATAGATAGGGGAGGTATAGCACTATATTCTCACTGGTGGCTGGGTTGGAAACACAGGAAGCAGGAGCCACACGATCCACAATCTGCCGCCTGCTTCTCTGCCAAACAACCCCACTTGCTAGCTGCAATCTGTGTTTCTCTGCTAACAAACCAATCAACCAACCAACCCTCCAAAACCCTAGCATAGCCACAGCAGTTATGTCAATGGCTAACGGCCAACTAGTTACAGCTGATGGCCATCTGATTACAGCTGATGGCCATCTACTACCTGAGACAGCACTTTTCTACATGAGGTTGAGAGCCTGGAAACTGCTCAATGGGACTCTGTCCCACAGTCTGTTAACCAGGAAAAACAATATCTCTGTGCAGAGTTGTTTTTGTGAAAATTAAATGATACAGCACATGAAAGCTCCCAGTACTTTGGAGCTATCCATAATTCCTTGTTTCTTGGCACCAGCTGAGGAGGGAGAATGGATCTAAAGTAGTGAAAAGACAAAACTGAAAAAAAAATTAAATGTAGTTTTAATACGCCTAAGTATTTGTAAGAAGGGAAAAATAGGACAAGAATGACTATAAAAATAGTACTTAAAATTAGCTTATTGAGACTTCCAAAGAGCCCTAGGAGGGAACTGGGAAAACTTGTTTTAACTAAGTCAGAAAAGACCTTGTTCTACTCCCTATTCCCTCTCCCAACATCAAAGAGGCTTAATTAATTTAGCAACTCTTTTCTTTTAAGATCTGGCTATAACAAGCCACAGCCTCCCTTACTTTATTTTTTTCAGAAATCCTAAATTAGTGAAGTCCATATGAATGACATTTTACTGGGATTGAAAAGGATTCCTCTCCCATGTGTTGGAAATTTTTTGTAATTCTCTTTCCAACCCCCTCCCAGTCTTTACTTCATTAGCAGGCTCAGTGACAGCTCAAGGCTGCCTTCACCCTTTTTATTCTAATTATATAAGCTTTCCCAGCACTCAAGGGGTGATTTATGGATGTGTAGCTCTGATAAACACATACTATTATTCCCTCAGACCTCCCCTGTTTTTTTCAAAATTTGAAATCCCAGAAGAGAGTTCTACTTGAAATCTAAGCAATTATTGTGAGTGTAGGATGACCCCCTCTCAGGGTTTCTTGCTAAGCTGTTACTGACTTTCATTCTGAATGTCTCTGGAATCCATTGCCAAGTATTTACTGCACATTTACTTAGTACCTCACCCTGTGTTTCACACTATGGGGAGTGCAAAAGCCAGAGCTACTGTCTTTAAAGAGTTTACAGTTTGAGGAAACACAAGTAAAAATGTGAAATATTTGGAGAATGATTAACTAGAACACTATATGATATGATACTGATTCAAAGAGAGATGATTATTCAGAGGTTGCAGATAAATGAGAGAAGAAAAAGATGCCATTGAAAGTAAGGATGGAAGGATCAAAATGGAGGCATGAGGTGAGCCACTGTAAATCTCCCCTAGAATTTACAACAAACGGAACAACTATAACGCCACAAAGGACTCCCTGCACAGCAGACAGGCAAGACAAAGAGGTCCACTACCGAATTCACCTAAAGGTGGGCGAATCTCAAGAGCCGGGGAGGAGGGAAGGGAGAAGTGGGGAGACAAGGCCACGTGGGCACAGGACCCAGACATAGCTCAGTGCTGCGAGCTCCCTGCATACTAGAACTACTGCAGCTGCAGGAGATGGAAGAACTCGGACTGCTAGGGATCCATTTATGGCCCACAGGGCGGAGGGGACAGCATATAACACAGATAAACCCAACACTCACGGCAGAGACCTCAGAGCAAAGACTGAGGAAAGAAGGCTGAAAACGGTGGTTTAAGCACTCACTGCCACAGAGAACGGAAGCCTCAGGCACTGAGACTAGCCGCCCCCTCCTTACACTCCCAGAGCTCATCCCACCCCCACCTGTCCAGTGCTAGAAGCGGAACAGTAGCATTGTCAGATCAAAAGAACAGAATATTAGCTGTTCTGAGAACTGTGGACCGTAGATACAGATTACCAGCCCAACAAGTTTCGACAAAGGGGAGGGAGCTGTGGAAGCAGGACCGGCTGTGATGGTGGTCGCTGACATTGCTCTGGGCCACCTCTCACAACTCACCCCGCCCCTGGCCCCACCTATCTGGGCGGATCCTTGCAGGAGTAAAGAGAACTGCTGAAACATACGGACTCTGAATCTGGTGCAGGAAGAGCTTTGGAACTTCAAAAGCTCTCTGCATACCCACATGGACACTATGCATTGTGACCCAGGCAAACTATTAACAGAGGAGAAGCTCATCTCCCAGGGAATCCCCCATTGTGTGAGAAGCTGGAATAGTGCAGAGAAAACATAGCACTACCATGTGAGACAGAAAAAAAGGTAACAGTCGGAGAGAAAATAAAACATTCTACCAACAAGTACTGGAAAACAAAAGAAAAACATCTTCCTATCAACCTGTTGCAGAAGCCACTCCGGTAGATGTCTAGGAAGAGAAATAATGAATCATTAATTGCCATGAATAACGAAGGAAACAAGACAGCTCAGAAAGAAAGTGAAAAGTCTCCAGAAAAGGAACTTAAAGATATGGAAACATGTGACTTAAATGATAGAGAATTCGACATTGCAGTTCTGAAAAAACTCAATGAGATGCAAGAAAACACAGAAAGGCAGTTTCATGAACTCAGAAACACAATCAAAGAACAACATGAGCATTTTATGAAAGAGATTGAAATTTTGAAAAAAGAACCAAATAGAATTTCTGGAGATAAAGAACTCAATAGCAGAAATGAAGAATGAAATTGCCACCTTAGGTAGTAGAGCTGAACAGATGGAGGAAAGAATCAGTGACATAGAAGATACAAACCTGGAAATCACACGGATGGAAGAAGAAAAAGACTTGAGAGTTAAAAGAAATTAATGAACTCTACAGTACTTTCTGATTCCATCAGAAAGAGCAATATAGGAATAATGGGCACACCAGAAGGAGAAGAAAGAGAGAAGGGAACAGAGGAAATATTCGAACAAATAGTTGACACAAACTTCCCAAGCTTGTGGAGAGAATTGGATCCTCGAATTCAAGAAGCAAATAGAACACCTAATTACCTCAATCCCAACAAGCCTTCTCCAAGGCACATTGTATTGAAGCTGTCTAAAATCAATGACAAAGAAAGAATCCTCAAGGCAGCCAGAGAAAAGAAGACGGTAACCTACAAAGGAAAGCCCATTAGATTATCAACAGATTTTTCAGGAGAAACTCTAGAAGCGAGGAGGGAGTGGAACCAAATATTCATACTATTGAAAGAGAGAAATTATGAGCCAAGAATAATATATCCAGCAAAGATATCCTTTAGAAATGAAGGAGGAATAAAGACATTTCCAGACATACCGAAGCTGAGGGAATTTTCTAATATACGACCTGCACTACAAGAAATACTAAAGGAGGCTATTCGACCACCATCAACAGGGACAATTTGTGGCAACTATACATAAAAAGGGGGAGAGTAAAGGCCTGAACCGGAATATGGGAATGGAGAAAAGAAGCGTGATGAAGAAAATGGAATAATCTAAATATCAAACTTTCTTTAACATAAACTTAAGAGTAACCACTCAAAAAAAAAAATCCGGAACTGAAATATACATTGTAATAAAAGAAGAAACAGAAGGAAACATCATGGAATACCACCACACAAAAATAATAGACAACAATGAAAAGGCAAAGAAACAATGGAGACACAGACTTACCAGAAAATTAAAGATAGGATGACAGGAAATCTTCACATATCATTAATGACCCTAAATGTAAATGGACTGAACTCACAAATAAAAAGGCACAGAATAGCAGATTGGATTAAAAAATTAACCCAACCATATGCTGTCTCCAAGAGACACATCTCAGCTACAAGGACAAGCACAGACTCAAAGTGAAAGGGTGGAAATTGACACCAAGCAAACGGCAGCCAGAGAAAATCAGGAGTAGCCATACAGATATCAGATGAAACAGACTTCAAGTTGAAAAAGGTAACAAAAGACAAAGATGAACATTTCATAATGATAAAGGAGACTATACAACAAGAAGACATAACAGTCATCAATATTCATGCCCCCAATCAGGGAGTACCGAAATATACCAAGCAACTACTAACAGAACTAAAGGGAGAAATTGACCGAAACACAATTATATTAGGGGACTTAAATACATTATTGACAGCTATGGATAGATCATCCAAAGAGAAAATAAATAACGAAACAGCAGGCCTAAATGACACATTAGATGAAATGGGCATAATTGACATATATACAGCACTTCATCCTAAAACATCAGACTATACATTTTTTTCTAGTATACTTGGAACATTCTCAAGGATAGACCATATATTGGGACATAAAATCAGCCTCAGCAAATTTAAGAAGACTGAAATCATACCAAGCATATTCTCTGATCAAAAGGCTTTGAAATTGAATATCAACAGCAAAAAGAAAGCAGGAAAAAACACAAATACATAGAGATTAAACAACATACTTTTAAAGAACGACCGGGTCAAAGAAGAAATTAGAGGAGAGATCAAAGATACATAGAAACAAATGACAATGAAAACACATCCTACCAAAATTTCCGGGATGCAGCAAAAGCAGTTATAAGAAGGAGATTTATATCATTACAGGTTTATCTCAAGAAATAAGAAAAAATCTCAAATAAATAACTTCACGTTACACCTTAAAGAACTAGAAAAAGTAGAAGAAATGAAACGCAATGTCAACAGAAGAGAGGAAATAACAAAAATCAGAGCAGAACTAACTGAAATACAGAACAAAAAGACAATAGAAAAAATTAATGTGACAAAGACCTTGTTCTTTGAAAAGATTAACAAAATTGACAAACCCTTGGCTAGACTCTCTAAGATAAAAAGAGAGAAGACACTAATTAAGAAAATCAGAAATTAAAAAAAGGAAGTTATCACGGACGCCACAGAAATACAAAGGATCATCCAAAAATACTATGAAGGACTATGTGTCACCAAATTCAATAACCTAGAAGAAATGGACACGTTGTTAGAAACATATAACCTTCCTAGGCTGAACCATAAAGAACTGGAAAATCTAAACAGACTGATCACCAGTAACAAAATTGAATCAGTCATTCAAAACCTTCCCAAAAACAAAAGTCCTGGACCAGATGGCTTCACTAGTGAATTCTACCAAACCTTTAAAGAGGATTTAATACCAATCCTGCTCAAACTCTTTCTTCAAAAAATTGAAGAGTCAGTACTCTCTAACTAATTTTATGAGCCCAACATTACCCTGATACCAAAACCTGGTAAGGACAGCACAAGAAAAGAAAACTACAGACCAATATCTCTGATGAATACGGATGCAAATATCCTAAACAAAATTCTAGCAAATAGAATACAACAATGCATTAAAAAGATTATTCATCATGACCAAGTCGGGTTCATCCAAGGGGCACAAGGATGGTTCAACATCAGCAAATACATCAATGTGTTACACCACATAAACAAAATAAAGGACAAAAATCATATGATTATATCAACTGATGCAGAAAAAACATTTGATCAGATACAACATCCATTTATGATTAAAACACTTAATAAAATAGGTAGAGAAGGAAAAAACCTTAACATACTAAAAACCATATTTGACAAACCCTCAGCTAATCTCATAATTAATGGTGAAAAACTGAAGCCATTTGCTCTATGTTCAGGAACACGACAACACTGTCCCCTATCACCTCTGCTTTTCAACATAGTGTTAGAAGTCCTTGCCAGAATAATCAGGCAAGAGAATGAAATAAAAGATATCCAAATTGGGAATGAAGAAGTTAAATTGTCACTCTTTGCAGATGACATGATGCTCTATATAGAAAACCCTATATAATTTTTTTTGGGTTTTTGACAAAGATAATTTTTGACAAAGAAGCAAAAAACATACCATGGAGAAAAGACAGCCTCTTCAATAAATGGTGCTGGCAGAATTGGATAGCCACATGCAATAGAATGAAACTGGACTGCTATCTGTCACAATGTACCAAAATTAATTCAAAATGGATCAAAGACCTAAGTATAAGACTTGAAACAATAAACTGCATAGAAGAAAACATAGGTACTAAACTTATGGACCTTGGGTTTAAAGAGCATTTTATGAATTTGACTCCAAAGGCAAGGGAAGTAAAAGCTAAAATAAATGAATGGGACTATATGAAACTTAAAAGCTTCTGCACAGGAAAAGAAACCATTGACAAAATAAGGAAGGAACCAACTGAATGGGAGAAGAGTTTTGCAAACAGTGCCTCCGAACAGGGGCTAATATCCAAAGTATACAAGGAACTCACACAACACAACAACAAAAAAAACAAACAACCCAGTTGAAAAATGGGCTGACGACCTGAAGAGGCATTTCTCCAAAGAGGACATACAAATGGCAAATAGACATATGAAAAAATGCTCAACATCTCACTAATCATCAGAGAAATGCAAATAAAAACCACAATGAGATATCACCTCACCCCATTCAGAATAGCTACTATCAACAAGACAAATATTAACAAGAGTGAAGTCATAGGAATGGCGGCAGCAGGGTGCACTTTCTGAGTTCTCCTCCGGATCTTATTAGAAACAGGACCTATAACCCATCAAAGAACTCTTTGCTCATCACACAGAACAGCTAAGAGACTCGTGGATTACTTGAAGCTAAGGGTTACTTGAAGGTGCGCTAATTGGGCGAGCACGGGAAGGAAGGAAGGGAGCGGAGTGAAAACGCGCAGCCGGCAGCGGCAGCAGGAAATCCCAGCCCGCAGCGGAGTCTCAGCCAGCGGCGGCGAAAACCGCGGTGGCACCCGAAAGTTCCGGGCACACACGGGATCCCAGGGCAGAACGGAGAGCACAGAGACCAGGAGGTGGGCTCTTTCCCTGTGTCCCACGGCTGATTTCTCCCGCCGGGAGGGCGGCTAGTGGGCTCTGGGGCGGACAAAGAACACAGACCCCATACCTGGGCCCCTCCCCCGCCCCTCTCTTCCAATCCTACCCTGCCCTTCCAGAGACTTAAACTGGCCCCTGAACTGAGGAGTAGTGTCAGATTACAGAGGAGCCGTAGTAGTGCTCAGGCTCTGGGAAGCCTGAGAGGCAGCCCTGACACAGGGAGACTGGGAATTGTGTGATTTTGGCTGGGCTAGGAGAGAAGAGACTCCTCCACCCCCAGCCACCACCTTTTCTGGCCTGCTGGAAGAGGGTGACGTGCGGCTGGGCTGGGAGAGAGAAGACCCCTCCATCCCCAGCCCCACCCTTTCTGGCCTGCCTAGGGCGGGGCAAGTGCAACTGCAGAGACACACCCAGAGATCAGCAGTAAGGCAGGCGCAGCTCTGGGCTTTCAGCAGATCAGAAATCTCACGCCCGCACCCCCCCATACACACACACACACTGAAGAAGTGCCCTAAGACTCAGGAGTACTGGACACGGGGCTGGTGGTGCTACTCTCAGTGTGCATATGTGCAGGCAAGGGCAGAAACTGCACTGACTTTGTAAAAACTATCATCTAGACCCCTCAGGCCCACGTATTTAAGTCTGCAGTCCCAAAGTCACTCTAGGCACCAGGTGACCGGCTCTGCCTGCGCAATAAGCAGGGGGCTCTTTGGTACAGCAGAGGACATCCTGGACATTACTTGGTGGGCTTAGGCCGAGACTGTCGCTGCTTTTTGTTTTGCTTTGTTTTGTTTTGTTTTGCTTTGTCTTTATATCTTTGATATCTTTGCCTGTGTCGAGTGGGGGTTATCGGGTGTTTTTGCATGTGAATGTATTTGATTTTTTTCTCTGTTGTTGTTGCTGTTGTGCTTGGTGATTTGCTTTGTTATGAAACTGCCCTGCCAGGGCCCAGCTTGAGAGGCACGGGATTCAGCATATCCAGGAGCCAACTCCAGACCAAACCGGAGTGCTGCCGGTTTGACCTGCAGGTCACACACCCAGAGGGTGTTCTCTGCAGGCACTGGAGCCCATAGAGGCCAAACAACATTTGGGTGGTCAAACCTCACGCAGCAGAGCGCCCTGCGGGTGGCAGAGCCAAGTCTCACAACGGGTCAGCACAGGAGTTAACCCCACCTACTCACAAGCAAAAAGCAATTAAAGATCTTCTTGAACGGGACAGTGTGCACAACACAAGAGTCACCTTTGGAGCACATGCAGAGGAGAAGGACGACGTCGTGCGAGTCAAATATAAAGGACACACACTACATAAGATAACCTAGCAAGAACTAAGAACTCTAGGGGATCTACCTAATATATCAAAATAAACACAGAGAGTCAGCCAGAATGGGGAAAAAAAGATAAACGTCCCAAATAAAAGAACAGAAGAAGCCTCCACAACTGGAACTAAATGAAGCAGACATAACTAACCTTTCAGAGACAGAGTTCAGAACACTGGTGATAAGAATGTTTAAGGAGCTTAGAGAAGACATAAAGAAGGATGTAGAAATCATAACGAACAACCAGTTAGAACTAAAGAACACAATTACCGAAATTAAGAACTCACTTGAAGGAATTACCAGCAGGTTAGATGAAGCAGAGGATCGAACCAGCGACTTAGAAGACAAGGTAGCAGAGATCAGCCAAACGGAACAACAGAAAGAAAAAAGAATAAAAAACAATGAGGATGGCTTAAGAGACCTCTGGGATAACATCAAGCGCAACAATATGCACATCATAGGAATACCAGAAGGTGAAGAGAGTAAGCAAGGGATTGAGAACATATTTGAAGTAATAATGTCCAAAAACTTCCCCAACCTGATGAAGGAAACCAACATAAAAGCCCAGGAAGTGCAGAGAGTTCCAACCAGGATAAACCCAAACAGGTCCACAACAAGACACATTAGAGTTAAGATGGCAAAGCTTAAAGACAAAGAGAGAATCCTAAAAGCAGCAAGAGAAAGACAGAGGGTTACATACAAGGGAACTCCCAAAAGACTATCAAGTGATTTTTCTACACAAACATTGAAGGCCAGGAGGGAGTGGCAGGAGATACACAAAGTGATGGAAAACAAAGGCCTACAACCTAGATTGCTTTATCCAGCAAGGCTATCACTTAAAGTTGATGGAGAGATAAAGAGCTTTCCAGAAAAAAATAAGCTAAAGGAATTTATTACAACCAAGCCAGCATTGCAAGAAATACTAAAAAGACTTCTGTAAATAGAAGAAAGATCAAAACAACCTAACTACAAATTTAAAAATGGCAATAACTATGTACCTATCAATAATCACTTTAAATGTAAATGGATTAAATGCTCCCATCAAGAGACATAGGGTGGCTGAGTGGATAAGAAAGCAAGACCCTTGTATATGCTGTATACAAGAGACTCACCTCAGAACAAAAGACACACACAGGCTGAAAGTGAAGGGTTGGAGTAAGATATTTCATGCAAATGGAAATGAGAAAAAAGCTGGAGTTGCAATACTTATATCTGACAAAATAGACTTTAAAATGAAGAACATATTAAAAGATAAAGATGGGCACTATATAATAATAAAGGGATCGATCCGACAAGAGGACATAACCCTAGTAAATGCATAGTAAACATCTATGCACCCAACATAAGAGCACCTAAATATATAAAACAGGTACTGACTGACATAAAGACAGAGATCAACAGTAACACTATCATAGTAGGGGACTTCAACACACCTCTGACAACAAGGGACAGGTCTTCCAGACAGAAAATCAATATGGAAACAACAGCCTTAAAAGATACATTGGATCGCTTGGATTTAATCGATATTTTCAGAACATTTCACCCCAGTGGTGCAAAATACACGTTTTTCTCAAGTGCACATGGAACATTTTCCAAGATAGACCATATGTTAGGCCACAAAACAAGTCTTGATAAATTTAAGAAAATTGAAATCATACCAATTGTCTTCTCTGATCACAATGCTATGAAATTAGAAATGAACTACAGGAAAAAAACTGGAAGACACACCAATTCATGGAGGCTGAATAACTTATTACTAAATAATGAATGGGTCAAGCAGGAGATCAAGGAAGAAATCAAAAGATATCTCGAGACAAACAAAAATGAAAACACGACGACACAAAATCAATGGGATGCCGCAAAAGCAGTCCTAAGAGGGAAATTCATAGCTTTGCAGGCCTACCTAAAGAAACAAGAAACATCACTAATCAACAGTTTATCTTCACACTTAAAGGATTTGGAAAAAGAACAGCAAAAAAAGCCCAAAGGGAGCACAAGGAAGGAGATAATAAAGATCAGAGCAGAAATTAATGAAATAGAAACCAGAAAAACAATACAAAAGATCAATGAATCCAAGAGTTGGTTCTTAGAGAAGATAAACAAAATTGACAAACCTTTAGCCAGACTCATTAAAAAAAAAGAGAGAGAGGACCCAAATTAATAAAATCAGAAATGAAAGAGGAGAAGTGACAACGGACACTGCAGAAATACAAAAAGTTTTAAGAAGTTACTATGAGCAACTATATGCCAACAAATTTGACAATTTGGAAGAAATGGACAATTTTCTAGAGGCATACAACCTTCCAAGGCTAACTCAAGAAGAAACAGAAAACCTGAATAGACTGATTACCACCAGGGAAATTGAATCAGTAATCAACAATCTCCCAACAAACAAAAGCCCTGGACCAGATGGCTTTAAAGGTGAATTTTACAAAACGTTCAAAACAGAATTATCACGTATTCTCCTCAAGCTGTTCCAAAAAATCCAGAAGGAAGGAAGACTCCCAAACACTTTTTATGAAGCCACTATCACCCTGATCCCAAAATCAGACAAAGACACCACAAAAAAAGAAAACTACAGGCCGATATCTCTAATGAACATAGATGCAAAAATCCTCAACAAAATATTAGCGAACAGAATTCAGCAATACATTAAAAAGGTCATACACCATGATCAAGTGGGATTCATCCCTGGTATGCAAGGGTGGTTCAACATCCGGAAATCAATTAATGTGATACACCACATTAACAAAATGAAAAATAAAAATCACATGATCATATCAATAGATGCAGAAAAAGCATTTGATAAAATCCAACAGCATTTATCATAAAAACCCTTAAGAAAGTGGGAATAGAGGGATCATATCTCAACATAATAAAGGCCATATATGACAAACCCACAGCTAACATCATACTCAATGGGGAAAAGCTAAAACCATTCCCCCTAAGATCAGGAACAAGGCAAGGTTTCCCACTATCTCCGCTTCTATTCAACATAGTGCTGGAAGTTCTAGCCACAGCAATCAGACAAGAAAAAGAAATAAAAGGCATCCAAATAGGTAAGGAGGAAGTAAAATTATCTTTGTATGCAGATGACATGATGCTATATATAGAGAACCCTAAAGACTCCACCAAGAAGCTATTAGAGCTGATAGATGCATTTAGTAAAGTAGCAGGATACAAAATTAATATTCAGAAATCAGTTGCATTTGTATATACCAATAATAAAACATCAGAAGGAGAAATTAAAAAAACAATCCCATTTACAATCGCTCCAAAGTCTATAAAATACCTGGGAATAAATTTAACCAAAGAAGTAAAAGATCTGTACTCAGAAAATTATAAGACACTGAAGAAAGGAATGAAGGAAGATATAAATAGATGGAAACACATATCATGTTCATGGATAGGAAGAATTAATATAGTTAAAATGTCCATACTGCCTAAGGCAATATACATATTCAGTGCAATTCCTATCAAACTACCAACGTCGTTTTTCATAGAAATAGAACATATAATCCTAAAATTTATATGGGACCATAAAAAACCCCAAATAACCTCAGCAATCTTGAGAAATAAGAACAAAGTGGGAGGTATAACAATACCTGACTTCAAATTATACTACAAGGCTACAGTAATCAAAACAGCATGGTACTGGCATAAAAACAGACACATAGATCAATGGAACAGAATAGAGAGTCCAGAAATAAATCCACGCCTATATGGCCATTTAATCTTCTCAATGGAAGCAAGAATGTACGATGGAGTAAAGACAGTCTATTCAATAAATGGTGCTGGGAAACCTGGACAGACACATGCAAAAAAATGAAGCTGGACCACCTCCTTACACCATATACAAAAATAAATTCAAAATGGCTTAAAGACTTAAATGTAAGATCTGAAACCATAAAATACCTAGAAGAAAATATAGGAAGAAACTTCACAGACATTTCCCGGAGTAAGATTTTTACTGATATATCTCCTCGCTCGAGGGAAGTAAGAGAAAAAATAAACATGTGGGATTATATCAAACTAAAAAGTTTTTTCACAGCAAAGGAAACCATCAATAAAACAAAAAGGGATCCTACTGAATGGGAAAAGATATTTGCCAATGATATATTTGATAAGGGATTAATATCACAAATATATGAAAAACTCACTCAACTCAACTCCAAAAAAACAAACTACCCAATTAAAAAATGGGCAGAGGACTTGAAGAGATATTTTTCTAAAAAGGACATACAGATGGCAAACAGACATATGAAGAAATGCTCAACCTCACTAACCATCAGAGAAATGCAAATAAAAACCACAATGAGATACCACCTCACCCCAGTCAAAATGGCTATCATCAATAAATCAACAAACAACAAGTGCTGGCGCGGATGTGGAGAAAAGGGAATGCTTGTGCACTGTTGGTGGGATTGCAGATTGGTGCAGCCACTATGGAAAACAGTATGGAGGTATCTCAAAAATCTGAAAATGGAACTACCCTATGATCCAGTAATTCCACTCCTAGGTATCTATCCGGAGAAATCCAAAACTCCAATTCAAAAATCTTTATGCACTCCTGTGTTTATTGCAGCACTATACACAATAGCTAAGACATGGAAACAACCAAAATGCCCATCGGTAAATGACTGGATTAAGAAACTGTGGTACATTTATACAATGGAGTATTACGCAGCCATAAAGAAGAAAGAAATCTTACCATTTGCAACAACATGGATGGAACTAGAGAACATTATGTTAAGTGAAATAAGTCAGACAGAGAAAGATAAGTACCATATGATCTCACTTATATGCGGAATCTAAAGAAAAGAATAAGTGAATGAACTAATCAGAAACAGTTTTGGAGAGAAAAAGGAAAAACTGAAGGTTGCTAGATGGGCGGGGGGTGTGGGGGTAGGAGGGAGGGTGAGGGGATTGGAGGGCAGTCGGTGACCACAGGATGGCCACGGGGTTTGAAAATTAATCTGGGGAACGTAATTTAGTGGTTACCAGAGGGTAAGGGGGTTGTGGGGTGGGAGATAAGGGTAAGGGGGATCAAATATATGGTGATGGAAGGAGAACTGACTCTGGGTGGTGAACACACAATGCAATTTATACATGATGTGATACAGAATTGCACACCTGAAATCTATGTAATTTTATTAACAATTGTCACCCCAATAAATTAAAAAAAAAGAAGAAGACAAATATTAACAATTATTGGATAGGCTGTGGATAAAAAGGAAGAGGAACCCTCATACACTTTTGGTGGGAATGCAGACTGGTGCAGCCGTTATGGAAGGCAGTGTGGAAGTTCCTCAAAAAATTACAAATAGAATTACCATATGACCCTGCAATCCCTCTCCTGGGCATCTACCCAAAAAATCTGAAAACATTTATACATGAAGATACGTGTGCTCCAATGTTCATTGCAGCTTTATTTATGGTGCTCAAGACATGGAAACAAACAAAATGTCCTTCGATAGATGAATGGATAAAAAAGTTGTGGTATATATACACAATGGAATACTATTTGGTGGTAAGAAAAGATGAAATAGGACCATTTGTGGCAACATGGATGGATCTTGAGAGTATAATGCTAAGCGAAAGAATTCAGACAGAAAAAGCAGTGAACCATGTGATTTCACTGTTATGTGGTATACAAACCAAAAACAAGAAAAGAACAAGACAAACAAATGAGAAACAAAAACTCATAGACACAGACAATAGTTTAGTGGTTACCAAAGGTTAAGGTGGGTGGAGGGTGGGAGATGAGGGTAAGGGGGATCAAATATATGGTGATGGAAAGAGCACTGTCTCTGGGTGATGAACACACAATGGGATTTATAGATGATGTAATACAGAATTATACACCGGAAATCTATGTAATTCTACTAACAATTGTCACCCCAATAAACTTTAAAAAAAATTGAAAGAAGGTAAGGATGGAGAATCAAAGGATAAGCACGACTTGGATAGGTAGAGGTATAGGAAAGGACAATCTCAGTAGAGGGACATCTTGAGTAAAAACATGGGGCTAGGGTTGAATCATACCATGCATCCATTTAGAATGATTACCTGATCTTTGGCTTTGTTCTTAGCCTTTGGCTCCATCCAACCTTGTACCATGCTTCCTGGCCTGTGAGTTCTGGGTCACCTCAATTCCCAACTGCTCACCTTACCTTCTGTTTATGGTCTTGCCCACTTTCACCTGGTACCCAAATTCTCAGTTCTCTGCAGCTGACCTTCATCTACAATATTTTCTTAAGGCATGGGTAACATCTGTATCCAAAGCATCATTCCCATCGAACCTTTCCCAACCCTGAGTTCCCTACACCAGCCAGTGATGATAGTGCCCTGAGAAACGTCTAGTCCTGAGAAAAGAAACACAAAGGCCAGCTAGACCAGCAGCAAGGAGTAGTGGTGAAACCAATAATGGGAAATGGCTAAAATGACATCCCTTGATGAAGGAAGGGCCGTGATGACCAAGTAGAAGAGCATAGATTTGATAATAATCAGAGATTAGGAACTGCTGTAACCATTTATTCCAATTACTAGTGACAGATTTTTCCTTTGACTAATATTGAGAAACTAGAGCCCTTTATTTGACAAGGCAAATGAGTTGCTTCCCTTAATTAAAGGAAGTTCTGCCAACAGCCCAGTGAAGCATATTTTTGTTTTAACCAGGCCAACAGGGAAAACGTCCAGTTTACCCCCTTCCAAAATCTGGGTTGAACTTCACCCCACACTGGTCCAAGACTATTTCGTTTGGAAGCTGACAGTCCATCCTTTTCCGTGGCTTCTGTTCACACTTTCACTGGCCTTGGTGGATTGTAAAGTCAAAAAAGGCAGGGACTGCATTTAGCTGGCTAAAACCAAATGGTGCTGCCCCACAGCCAAACTACACTGGTGTGCAGCAACCCCAACACACACACACTCACACACACACACACACACACACACACACACACACACTGGATGCAGCTGATATTCTTTTCCCCATAGGGGAACTTGATTTTACAATCTAGGGTTGGAAAATGCCCCAAATTGGGGAAATGATTGAGCTAAGAAAGAAGTTCAAGGATGCAATAGGGCAGAACCCAAGACTTGGGTGAAGGCTGAGATTGAACTAATTACAATCTATAGCATCTTGGAGAGCATAGCCACCAACTAGCTCCACAAATCCTTGGCTGCTGTATCAAAAGGCTCTTTACCACTATACCCACAAACTTTTGAAGGAGGTCAAAACTTTTGAAGGAATAAGTAAACTGTAACACTTTATCCAGAATATGAAACAAAGAAATAAATAAAATGTACAGACTGAAAACTTCCACAGAGTAAAAGGATGGCTGATCTTTAACTCATTGAGGGATGCAATCATGTTTCTTACTGCTCACCATTATATCCCCAGGACCTAGCATAGTGTCTGACACTGAGTAGGAGCTCAGTTAATGCTTGTTGAATGAATAAATGAATCACAGTAATAATAATAATATTAATAATAATAATAATAATGACAGTAATAAATATTTGTTGAGCCCCATTTGTACACCACACTGTGTTCTAAGTACATGTAACTAGCTGATTGAATCCTCACAACAAGCCCTTGAAAGTAGGCCTATTAATATTCTCATTTTACATAGCAGGAAAGAATGGCTCAGGAGGCTTGTGCCTTGTCCAAGAGTATACAAGTAGTAAGCAATGGAGCTTGCTTAAATGAATGGTTACTTGCTGAGATAAGGTAGGAGCGCCCTTGACCATTTGTGATCTCTTAGTATTGATAATAATCAACCAAGTATACTATGTGGCAAGCCGAAAGTGGCTATTCTTTATTATTTCCCCTACCTGGGATGCTATCCTCAATTTCCTCTATCATTCTACAATATATGCACACATTATTTTTTTCTTCCTATTGGAATTGTACTCTTCTTTTTTTTTTTTTTTTTTTTACCACAAAGGGGAATCGTACTCACTCGTAAAGATCTAATTCAAATATCACAAATATCATCTCCTTTACCAAACCTGCACTGACTACTGTTGCAAGAAGAGTTCTTTCTCTCTCTCACTCTCGCTCTCACTCTCGCTCTCTCCCTCAGCATTCGTCGTGGGCCATACCACTATTAGATATTTGAAAGCTACATATGACACTGGTTACTGACAGAATTTAGATTCAGACAGAGCGGGATTTAAATTCTAGCTCTGCCAATTTACTAGGTGTGTGAATATGGGCAAGTTACTAAACCTCTCCATCAGGAGCATGATCTTTGAACTGGAAAGAGAATTAAGCTCAAGATACATGAGGAGATAATAAGGGAGCATTTAGCTTCCTTCAATGAGTTCAAGTTTCCAGGCCCAGACAAATTACATCTGAGACTACTAGAGAATGTGCAGATATGATCACAGAGTCAGTAATCTATGAGAAATTATGGCAAAGGGAAGAGGTAAAAGAGGCAAAGAGTCAAACATTGTTCCACTTTTTAGTGAAAGAAAAGATGCGGTAGTTTAGCAGGGTGTGAAATGTGGATTCTGGAAACTAGACCAGTAAACATGGCACTGGTCTTTGGCAAAAGTATACCATGCACCATTAAGCAGATCATTGTTGAGGCTTTAGAAAGGGAGCGGAAATCACTAGGGTAAGCGTTAGCTCACTAATAGCAAGTCATGCTTAACTAAGTCCATTTCCTCTTTTTGAATGGGTATCCAGAAGGGTAGGTGAAGGAATACTATAGCATAATGTATCTGAACTTTGGCAAGACATTTGAAAAGTCTTATGGTATCTTCATGGAGAAGATAGAGAAATAGGAGCTGGGTGGTGGCAGAAATTACATGGATTGCTTTAAGTTTGAATAGCCTTATTAAAAGTGATTGTTAACAAGGAGAGGGCTCAAAGATGGTGCTGCAGTATTCTGTCCTGTACTCTAAGTCATTCAATACTTTTATTAGTCTGGTTGATCAAATATGCAGATAAAAGAAACTTGGTGATATAAAGTATATATTCTCAATGGGGGTGAAATCACCCCCAAGAGGGCAACTGCTCAGATATTTCATGAAAATATTAGTATGGGGCCAGTGAACAGGAAGAGCACACTTCCCTTGTTTCTTAGGCTTCCCCTTGCTCACTTGTGTTTCTCTCCTCTCTCGTCTCTCTCTTCTCCTTCTTCTCTCTCTTCTCTCTCTTCTCCTCTCTCTTCTCTTCTCTCTCCTCTCTCCTCTCTCCTCTATCCTCTATCCTCTCTCCTCTCTCTCTCCAAAAGAAGAATTAATGCAGGGATAAGGGTGGTAATTTCAGGTCAAAAGTTTAAAACCACATTGGTTGGGAGAGGTGGGGAATGAGATGAAAATTAAATGACATGTGAAAACTAAAATAATTAACAACAACTTGACAACTGTGTCCCTGGAATTGTGTTTCAGTGACTGTCTCAAGGAACAGGACCTTGACTACATAGCATTTCACAGGAGTCTGATCCTGTTGAATGAAGCCTTTTGGTTGGTCTTTCAGAGAAAACACAGTTATATGCTCTGCTTTTTACATAACACTGCCAGGCAAAATCTCCACACCCCTGTTGCTAGAAATTAAGCTTCTTACAACTGCCATAGAATCAAACTCCATTCACCTCCCTCTTAATGATGCCTTCTCTCTTCCCTTGGCCAAATTACTTCACAGAGCAAACTTTTCTTTCCTGTGCTCCATTAGCTCCTCTTTCACTCCCACTCGCTTGCTGAAGTCCTCATCACTATCGTAGATCCGTGTACAATGGCTATGTCTGCAGCCTGGCCCACAAGAACTGCCAACACTTCAAGATTTTTCTTGCCATGTTCTCTCTCAAATAATGTCTATGTTTGCACTATTAACCCTGGGGCAGAAAAGTCCTATTTCTTCTTGGAAGAGAGAGAGCTTTCAAACGTGGCTTCCTGGGTTTTCCGATTTGTTGGTGGGTGGGTCTGGAGTGGGCATGCTGTCTGCACATCTGGCAGGGGTGCTTTCCAGATTTTCCTCATGACTCAGTTTCTGAATGCAGGGATCAGTTTCTAACTGCTAGGCGGGGCAAAGTCTCCTGAAGTTTCTGCGAGTCACCTCCCCCTGTGAGCAGAGCTTGGTACAGCCCAAATAGTTTTAAGGTTAAGAAAGCCAGAATCTTTGTTCAGCTGCATTGACTGAACAGACTTTGTAGGGGTTACTTGGCCAAGAGCAGCAGCAGCGGCAGCAGGAGCAGAAAAGTGGGATAACTCAGGTGAGTAGAGAGGGTATTTGCAAACTTATCCTGGAATTTTATTTGCTTGATAACTTGGTGTATAAGAAAGGTGACGAAACTTGAACTTTATAGTTAGTCGAAATCCACAGCTATAATTTTATGGTTTGTCTGAATCCAATGTGCATGTGTAATAGTAGTTTGGAAACTTCCAAACTAATGGAATTTTTTGATTTGTTATTTTTGAGTGTGTGTGGAGTGATTGTGGTTGTTTGGCAATGATATTTTTCTGGTGATTTCTGTTTTGTTTGTTTGTTTGTTTGTTTTGTTGTCTTCTGTTATCCAAAATCTCTGGTAAGAAAGGACAAACCTTCCTTGGGCAAGTGAGAGGGTGAATCCAAGCTGACTGTCAAGGCTTCATTCTAGCTTTTGCTAACCCACAGCTATGGGCAAATTATTGAAATGCAGACAAAATCTTGGAACCACACTGTGTACAAAAGGCCTTTAAGCTCTGGAAGTGGAGCGCATGGGTTGTGTACTGTTAGATGAGAGGGAGTGGTGGCAGGAGTCTGTCCTGTCTGCACAGCAGGCATGTTCTTGTCCTGGTGACAGGTTGATCTTGGATATTTCATTTTCAGCCCCTAGCTGGCCTGGTTTTGTTCTTCTCTGATTCTTGCTTTGGTTTGAACTTTAATTTGCAGTTGGGGCTCTATCCTCCCACCCTGAATACAGTACACTGGTGTTCTAGGGGTTTAACTGGGCTACCTGAACAAAGTGGGCTGGGGGGAGGGCAAAAAAAAAGGATGGAAGCATTGCAATTAAAAATTGGTTGTGAGGATTTGGAGCTTGAAGTTTGGTGAAAAGCACAGAGGAAGATTAAACAAATTCTGCCTTCCTGACAGTCTTCTGGCTTCAGGATAAAACATCCTGGTTTGTACTAATGTTTTATTAAAATTTGGCTAATGTCGTATTTGCTAATCTTCGTTGTGAAATTAAGAATATTTTATATTCTAAAAGAATTTAAAAAAGATTCTTTGGGGGCTGCTAATTAACTCTTTTATTCCTCTAGCAGTTTGTGTGCATGTACATGCATGCACCTGTGTGTGTGTGTGTGTGTGTGTGTGTGTGTGTGTGTGTGAATCCTTTGGATTTGAATAGCAGTCTTTATTTATCCTTAGAGTCCCTAGCAGTCTAGGGAAAAGCCTAACAACATTTGTGTAGTCAGGAATAGGTTAAAAAGCAAGCTATCTCTATCCTTGGGAGTTTTCAGTTCCTAAATTAAAAGCAGAAACAGCCCCTTTGTGACCCCAAAACAGTGTTTCTTGATTAGCTTTGATTTGAAATCATCAAATCAAAGCTCCTGACAGCTTGCAATTCAAAAATAAAACTCCTAAGTGCATTCTTGTAAGAAGAGAACAATGAGAATTTTCCAAAGCAATGTCTTGAGGTTTTGTGTTTGCACACATCCCCCAACCCCTTTTTAAAAAATTGTGGTGAAAAGTGTCAGGTGGTCCAGGTTTTAGTGCCAGATATGTCATTAACTATGCAACCTTGGGCAGGTTCCCTCACCTTCCTGTAAAAGCAAGGATTTGGGTTAAGTGATTTCTAAGAGTCCTTCCAGCATACCATTCTATAAAAATTGGGATTAGATTCTCGAAAGGCTGTAAAATTAGACTTATAGGACGAACTTATTCATGCAAGAGGGAAAAAACCTGTATCGGGGCAAGTCAGCCAAAAGGGAGAGGTGAAAAAGAGAGGAGGTATTGAATGGTGGAGGAGCCATTTTATGTTGGTCTTTTAAATGTCCTTGAGTATCTTATTGAAAGCATGTGATCAAATCCCCTCGTTTTCTACTAAGGACAGAAAAGGGATTTAATTTTCTAAAATAAAGACTGTTTCCTAATACTACTGTCTTACATTAATTTTATCCTTAACAGTTAATAAGTATGTTCATGTACTTAATTTTATTAGATTCCCCCAATAACACCTTGAGATATAGGGGGCAGTCATCATATTCCCATTGTGCTATGGAGAAACTGAGGGACAGAGATATTACCTACACTAAATGCTGGTATTTGGGACTTGATCTTGGATCTCCTGACTACCTGTGTTTTTTTATGATTTTGAATTGCTTTTTATTTTTGATAGAGTTTTTTAACAATGGAATTAAAGGAAGTTGTGTGCTCTTTTTTTTCTTTGAATTTCTTTGAACAGAGTTTTCTCTCTGGGCAGAATAGATACGTCCTAGATAAAGCTGGATCAGAGAATTTTTATGGTCCTTTTCAGACCCCAGAATATCTGGCTAACAATCTGAATCTGAACACCCATATGTCTTCTGGTAGATGCCTGTCCATAGATGTGGATGGACTCTGCTTGTGTAGACATGGAAAGTACTATTCTCTAAGTAACATGTGGATGCTAATTGTTATTCTGTCACCTTATCCAATCCTCATTTCTTTCAACACACTATTCCCAGGTGTGAGGAAAGGAACTGTTGATCGTGGCTAACGTGACCCATACTTCATGCCAGGGCAGACTTAGGTCTTCTGTATTCGGTTTGCTTTACAAAAACTCCTAATTGCTTTTACCTCCAATTTTGTCCCACGTACAGCACAAGGTAAAACCTGGGGAAAAGGAGAAACTAGCCAGAGACAACACCCCTGAAACCATGCTCTCTCCCTCTCTCCCCCTTAAGTACCCTCCTTTACCCTCCCATTCACTGCAATCCAACAGCAGTTTGTAAACTGCAGACTGGGTTCCCTCTATCGGTTATAATTCAATTTAATAAACTGAGGCAGATTTCACGTTTTAGAGCAAAATCTTGTTTCTATTTTAAGGCTAACCCATAGGTAACAAACAAGTGATATTCCTCTTAAGAGTTTGCATTGCTCCCCAAGTTTTCCAGTCCAGTGAGGAGAAAAATTTTCCTTACTGCTGCCTTGTATTCTACGTGGAAGGAGGCTCCCTCAACTTCCATGACAATTCTCAACTTTGCAATCTCTGCATCCACCCCTCCCGCTTGCCTTCATCCACTCAGCCTTCTTCCAGCTCTATCTCTAGGTGGTGGGTCCCAATTCAAATAGTACTGCTTAAGACCATTATCTCAGTTCAAAACCCCACACTCTGCTTCACCCAACCACCCATGATACTTGCCCTCAGGACACAGTGTCCCACTTCTTAGATGTGCATGTTACCTTTGTTAGCTATTTGTTAGCTAGAGGCTCTTTTCCTAAAAGCCCTAGGTTTTTTAATTAGTTTCAGGTGTACAAAACAATTTAAAAATTAGACGTTTACACCCCTCAAAAAGTGGTAACCCCCTCCCCAAATCTACTACCCCTCTGACCTCATATATACCTGTTATATTCCCATTGACTGACTCTATTACCTATGCTGTACTCCATATCCTGCCTCCACAAGCTAAAAGCCCTAGATTTGATTCTGTTTACTGACTTTGTTAATACATGGTTGTTAACCTAAAGGCTCTGTTGTCTTCACAGCTGAGTTCAGCAAGATAGCAAAGAAGGAACATTTCCTTCTCCACTCTCCTACCCTCTCACATGGCAAGTTGTATATGAGAAACACAACTTACAAATTTGTGGGTTTCCAAAATTTTCTGAGGGTTAACTGATGAACCCTCAGATGTGAAGGGTTCAGATTCTCCAGTGATCATTAAACCACAGAAATAAAGAACCTTTTTAGTATCCACCAGGACAATTAATTATAGGCAGAATGCCTCAAATTTAGGTATGATGTTCGCTTTTAAGGGTTTTTCTCATTTGAGCTAATATATATATATATATATATATATATATATATATATATATATAATCGCCTTTCTTTAAAAAGGCAGTAACCAAAAGAAGCAGTGTGATGTGATGGAAAGCTGCACACTAAATCTGGCATTACACAGACCCAGGTTTGAGTTGGCTGTGCAAGTTTCTAAGTGCCTCTTCTCTGAGCTGCCATTTCTGCAGATACAAAATGAAGGGCATAGATAATATGTACTAAACACGGTTGCCATGTTTAGAGAACGTGAACTAAAATGTACATTTCGAACAACGACATGCCATATAAACATTAATTTTCTATGTAAGACATTCACCCCATTCAACAAATATTTCATGAACAATGGTTACGTGCCCAGCTCTGTGCCAGGCAATGAGAGGGCTTGCAATGTATGTCTTGTATTTATGGAGCTTTTTCTACTAACCATTCAAAATAATTTTACACTAACCATTTCAACAGGTACAGCCACAGTGTAAGGAGGGCAGGATAGATAACCCCATTCCCCTAATGAGAAAATTGAGGCACAAAGAAATCAAGGTCACAGCAAGTGGAACACAGTTATCCTAATACCTACTCAGAATGGGGGTCAATTCTACTCTGCAAGTCAGACTACAATTGTACTCTAATGAAAATCTGTCAAAGTTCAAGCTGATAGCCCGCTATTCTTTATTTACTGTTCATCCCCAAAATGCTGGTCAAAAAGCTTGACCCATCCACAACAGCTGTACATTCTACCTCCGAAAGAGCCTACTGGGATCATACTGGTTTTTACAATCAAAGTTGATTTTCTTTTCAATTGATACTGCTTCAGTGTGTAGACAGGCCCTCTTTTTATAACAGGTATCACTTTCACAGGCTCCTGCTTGCCTTGCCATTTGACTGAGCAGCAAGGGAGACTGATGGGCAGAGGGCCTTCCTAAGAACAGGAAACACTCATTTATCCAAAGTGATCAGGGACTAAGAGGTTCTGGCAAATTAAATATCCTAATTGCCGCAGACTATCCCCCATTTACAGTCTCCAGTCTCTGACAATCCACCAAGCCTTCCAGGAATAAAGTAAGAGGCACAGTAGTGTTTGTTATAAGTTCGAGCACATGCAATAATTGGGTTTTGAACTGTATTACCTACACAGATACTCTTTAAAGTGAAAATTAGCTGTTTTTTTTCATATTTCGTACATTTTTAGCAGATACTCTGACCTTAGACGTTTTATTTTGAATCCTCATGTAATCATAGAATATAGACAATTATCCTTAAAATATATTTTTAAATAATTGGCGCCATGTACATTTCACAACCTCCCTCCTATTTACTGTTGAATGCCATGAGAGGATCATTAAAATCATCCAAATCCATCTTTGTGAATCAAGAAAAGGCATTAAAAATCCTATTATGACCCCAGAGCTATTTAAAATCAAATTTTCCTTTCAAATTATCCTCATGAAAAACAGTTGTTGGGGGTATTTGTGTGTGGGACACTCCAGTATACATTGCCTGAAGAACCACTATATTAATTCACTGTTTAGCCATAGGAAATTTTTTTTTTTAAAGAAAGCAGCAATGTATTGCCATGGGATAAGAATCTATAGTCCACAAAATTAGTGTAATTGAATTTCAGAGTCTGCCATTTATCAAGGGAAAATGATTACACATTAGACTTTGAAGAAGAAAGACACACACAATCTTTCTATCTTTCCTTGTCTTTGGAGGTCATCTGCCCAGATCTGTTTCTTGCATTAGCCTTCCTGGACAGTAATAAAAGTGCAAAATCTTTAACAATGAAAGGAAAGGGACTGTGTAAAAGGGCTTGTTAGAAGTGAAAGGGGCTGCTTCTCCCTTCAAGCACAAAGTGTGTGGCCCACAGGGCACTAACTTATTCTGAATATACTAAAGAGATTTATTTCTTCATATTCAAATTATTTGCCATGAACTCCTCCCTGCCAGTGTGAAATGGAAGATTGTCCTTTAAATTATAATGGCTCATATCTAACTAGCAATCTTAACATTTATTATTTATTTTTCCAATAAGATTATTAAGGCCCATATTACTTCCTTTATTGGATAAAAAAAACTGAGGCCACAGAATAGCTTGGGTGCCCTATCCAAAGCCCCAAACTAATTACAGTAGTGCCTCGGTTTTTGAAAGTCTCCATCGACAAACATTTCGATTAACGAATGCCGTAAACCCGGAAGTAAATGCTTCGATTTTCGAACACTCCTCGAAGTCGAACATGTCACTCGGCTTCCGCTGAGTGAAAGATCCTGAGGCCTAGCTGTTAGCTGTTTTCAAACGTTTCAGAACTCGAATGGTCTTCCTGAACAGATTACGTTCAAAAACCAAGGTACCACTGTAGTTACAGAACCTGGACCCATCTTTCCCTGTAAAGGGTGACTTTTCCATTAAAGCCAAACTTGAAGTGCTTACCTGCGGGAATAAGTCACTGGGATGACTACAATTTGTCTAATCTCAGGTAATTTTTAAAAGACTTGAGAACTTCCTCTAATAACAGTTATTTTTTTCTCATTCTAGACATAGTTTGATGCTATGGGTCCTCCTCTGAAGCTCTTCAAAAACCAGAAGTACCAGGAACTGAAGCAGGAATGCATCAAAGATGGTAGACTTTTCTGTGATCCAACCTTTCTGACTGAGAATGATTCACTTTTTTACAACCGACTGCTTCCTGGAAAGGTGGTGTGGAAACGTCCCCAGGTAAGTTTCTTTTTTTCAATTTCAGTCTCCCTCTTTATCTCTTTCATCATAACTCTACTTGGTCCACTATTTCACTCACACAGCCTCCTTCATGTAGAACAATCTGGAAGACAACTTTGAAATGGGAAGTTTTATGAATCTGTGCTTCTGGCTCTAGTTTAAAGAATTGAATTTTAGTTAAATGTTGTCACACAGTAATTTTAAAAGAACAACAGAAAAAGAAATATACCATGCTTGTTTTAATTTGGAAGTTCATTTGAATAAACATGGTGACTCAAAAAAACAATAAATTGTCTCTTTCCTGAGTTACCTATCACAGCAACTTCAAGATAATCTCAGACCAGTGAGGAGAAAAACTCCTTATATGATGAGCATAAGTGAAATGAACTTTGCATTTGGGGGAAGGAGGCTTCTTTGCTGCTTTTTAAATACCATCACCTGTATCCTCCCACTGTTAGCAAAATGGGATCCAAGTAGGACTGCAGCTCTTTCACCACCTATTAATAATTACTATGGTTCTCTGTGGAACATATGTATGTTGTGTCTAAAGCAAATCTTGGGACCCCTTCAGAAGTCCTATACAAGTGGGAGCTCAGTGCATAAAATGATAGATAATAGAGTCTGGAGAATAAATGACAACCTTGCTACATCTCAAGGGTATAACTACATAGAAGGATAGGCTACCTGGGTTCCTTACCAAAATGGATGACCAGGAATATAGGCCACAGAAGGCTATTATGAAATGCAAATTCCTGGACCTTCACAATATCCTGAAGATATTATGATCCTACTTAACGGTGTACCTTTGTGTGCACTATTATGGAACCACTTCAATCAGCAACTCAAGGTTTGCCTTCTTCAATAAACAAGTTATTGCTCTTTTTTAAAATTAGTTTCAGGTGTACAAAGCAATGTAGTAGTTAGACATTTACACCCCTCTCAAAGTGACAAACCCCTTCCTCCAATCTACTACCCCTCTGACATTGTATATAGCTGTTACATACAATTCCATTGACTCTATTCCCTATGCTGTACTCCACATCCCGTGTGTGTGTGTGTGTGTGTGTGTGTGTGTGTGTGTGTTTGATATATATATATATATATATATATATATATATATATATATATATATATATAGAGAGAGAGAGAGAGAGAGAGAGAGAGAGAGAGAGAGAGAGAAAGAGAGAAAGAGAGAGAGAGAGAGACATTCAATATTATTCAGCTTCAGGTGTATAGGCCAGTGGTCAGGCATCTACACAGTCCCTGAAGTAGTCTCCCTAATAAGACAAGTGCAAATGACCAAGGTAGATATCTTAAAAATCATTTTGATATATTTTTTCTGGTTTAAAAATTGAAGTTAGATACTATGTCCATTTTATTGATGAGGAAACTGGGTCTCGGAGAAAAGGTAAGCATTTGCCCAGGATCAAACTGCTAACACATTAGGATTTGAATCCAGGTTTGACTGCAAAGCTCACATTAGTTTTCACACTACCATGCTGCTATTTTAGGGAGATATAGTTGTGTCTCTTTTGTTAAAATAAGTAGCTTCCCTCCAGTCGGTTCTCCTTACTGTCTTGATGTTATTGATCCAAATTATCCCTTTTGAGAGCACACAGTGAGCTTAGTCTTAATTAAGCCCAAAGGGAGAATCACTTAAGAAACAGTTTATAGACCGTCAAATATAGACTGGAAAGAATTTTAGAGACTATTTAGTTAACCTATTTATTTTACAAATGAGGAAACAGATTCAGAGAAGGGCAGTAACTGACCGCTCCAGTCATCCAGCTGGTTAGTAGACTTACTTTATGCCAACCTCTTTGTAAGATACAGACATGGCCTTGGGCAAGGCACTCCCATTCTAGTTGAAGATATGGATAGTGAGCTATCAAACGGTTAAATAATAAATTAATGCCAGATATAAGAAATACTATTTTCAAGCATACAGACAGTAAATCATGTAAGGTTTTGAAGAAGAAAAGATTATTGTGGATGAAAGTGGTTGGGGGAAGGAGCCTCTTGTGGGGAGTAAGGGAAAAAACAAAGTTCTGGATCACCATCTGAATCTCCTCAAAAAGTTGTGGATTTTTTTTCAGCCAGAGTGGAGGCCAAGCCTTTGGTCAAGAACCATGTCCGAGTTCTCTGGTCTCCCATCAGAAAAACAGAGAGACAGCCCTATGCCTTTCTGAATTGGCTCAAGAAGACCAGATGGGTCATTAGCCTCACCCTCCTCATTGGCAAGATTGAAGCCCTGGTTTGCAAGGAAGCTTACAGACTTATTGTTCCTTGGCATGCCACATAGTCTCATACTCCACCAGGGCTATTTTCTGAAGTCTCTAAAATGGAAGAAGCATGATTAACCTGGTATTTTCTGTCTCTTTCCTCTTTGTGTTGAAAAGCCTCTGCCTTTACAAGCAGCCATGACTGTAAACATCACTGCCAATCGAACCAACCAATGACAGTCAAACCCCACCTTCTTAGGGCAGAATAGAGTTCCCCTTATTCCTACTTGCCACTTCCTTGATGTGTTTTAAGGAGACATTTTAGATAATCAGGGATTATAGAGTGTTTTGCAATTGTTTAATGCCAGCTCATCTCCCATACCCCTAGAGGAAAATAATTTTCCTTAACTTCTCCAGTGGTCCCATGGACCCAGCTACTGTCCTAGCTTGCTGGGTACACAGGTATATTGCCTGAGACATGTATTCCTCAACTTTCCTGTCCTCCTGTGGCCTCAACATATAAAGTCTTAGTAAATTCTAAGAGCTGAGTTATACTGAGTTACAGTGTGATCATAAGACTGCAAGTAGGATTTTTAGGCTGAAATTTGGTTGCCAAATTCCCACAGAAAATCTCTTATCCAACTCCTTCCAGCCTCTCTCCCCTTCTCCCTGCCTCTGGCTTTTTTTTTTCCTGGCTGACTCATACCCAGCTACAATAGTGCTTTAGAGAAAGACACATCTAATTTCAGACTAAAACAGAGAAAGGCCTCGTGAGTATCTGCACAGCCAGCTGTAGGGGAGGCAAATGCATCTGCACAAAATCTCTGTCAGTTATCCTGGTCAAGTTTTTAGTTCAGCTTTCACTACCAATGTCCTTGCCCAGGTCTCCCACTAGGGAATACCTTCCCCAGGGGCCATTTCACTACAGTGGGTGGGAGGACAGTGGTGCAGTTATGGATTAAAGCTAAGGTAGTAAGAATGGAAGGGTAGGTTGATGAGGGGAGACAGAATCAGAAGACGCAGGCCTCAGTGACAGATTGCATGTTGTAACAGTAAAAGAGGAAATATTTCTCTCTTTGTGCTAATAGAAATTTCTAAAACCCAGCTGAATGTGACACCTATGTACAATAGTTTGGGCCTCAACTGTTCATGAATTTCTTTTTCTTCCCAAAAATCATGCCCCCCGCCCCGCTCGAGTAGTCCTGTTTTCCACTGATGACACAATTGAAGAGTTGAATATGCCCATACTCTTTCCATCTATCCTATTTATTTTAAAAACCACATTTAAAATTTTAACAGCTTTATCAAAGTACAATTTATATACCGTAATATTCATCTGTCTTAAGTATACAATGCAATGATTTTTAGTAAATTTACAGAGTTGTGCAAACATCACCACAATTCAGTTTTAGAACAATTGCGTCATCCTAATAAGATCCCCTATGTACATTTGCAGTGAGTAAACCCCTCTCCCCACTACCTAGTCATAGGCAATAATGAATCTACTTTTAGTTTCGATCTAGATTGGTCTATATTGGGCATTTCACTTAAAATGGAATCATAAAAGTAACTGGCTTCTTTTGCTTAGCATGTTTTCAAGGGTCATCCATATTGTAGCATGTAACAGTTTATTCCTTTTTAGTGCTGAACAGTATTCCATTGTATGGATATATAAACTCGTCCCAGTAAAGCATTTAGGGATTTATATTTGAAGTCTCCTAGCAGAAGTCTGCAGAGTCAAATAAAAATACAGATGATGCCATTTTAAGAAAGGAAAACTGTATTAAAATTATAATAATAAATACTGATAACAAAAGATGAATACAAGTCATGTTTGGCTTCTGCAATTACAAGAGGTGCTCAACGTGCAGATTATGGCAAACTACTGCTTGAGCAACGTTGACCAAAATGTCCACTTGTATACATTTTTTTTGACATCCCTGGTATATTATGTTGTGACTTGGTTGTCTACATTGGAACTGGAAGTTGGGTTTAAAATCTTATTCCCAGGCTCCATATTGAGTTTTCCTTGGAGGGGTTAGGAAAGAAGAGAATGTTTTACTGGTGACAATATTTTCATGCAGAAGCAAAATTCCACAGCAGGTAAAATGGACTCCTTGAGAGGTTGGTTCAACATTGGTCTCTGAGCCTAGGTTCACCTATCAATGCTCTGTCTGAAGATGGTTCAATATTCTAAGGATAAGATAATGGTTACTTGGGTGAGCTCACAAAGCCCTCAGGTCCTGAACCTTCTGGGACTATTTAAGAGCCCTGGACTTAGTCATAATATACCTATTGCAGGGCCAGCCTCACTTGTAGGTATCCATACCCCCATTCCCCCAGTACTGTTGGATTGCACATAACACTTTTGAAAGTGCCTCTACTCTTCTGTTTGCTGGTTTTCTAGTCAGTCTTTCATTTTACTCTGGTTATTCAGGTTTACCCTGTACCACAGTGTTTATTGTCATCAAATTCTATCTATGTTAAAAAATTTCTAGAGATGTAGATGCGCTAAATAGAAAGGAAGTCACATAGAGTGACAAATGCAGGGTTCCAAGACTTGTAATTGTATGCCTCCCTCCCCCCCAGAGATATCTGTGAAGGGAGATGAGGTGAGGACAATGGGAGGGTCCCTCAATGCTCAGCTAAGGGAATATATTTCCTAGAGAACTTGCTTTTCTTTGGAAGGCTTTGGGTCAGGGATCAGGGTATGTAGGGATCATTCCTGGCTTTACTCTTGGTGCTCAACTTTCTAGTTGTGTGTGTGTTTCCCCCTAAAAATTATTTTGCCTTCACAAACAGCCAAGTTCAAGGATCATGTTAACTGTGCCAACACAGCTGGGAGCTATTAGGGGCTCAGCAATCTCCCTTCCCTTCCAAGCCACCCATCCTGTGAGCTGTGACCTCTCCCCCAACTCCACTCCCTACCATTCCAGCAGAGCTTGGGCTGAAATGTCCCATCTGCATTCAGCATCTCAGCTTTGAGTTACAGAAAAAATACTCCAGACTTACTTACTTACCTCCAAAAGGAAGACACCCAGTTGTTCAAAACTAGGGGAAAAGTCAATAATTGGCCATTTCATTGTTTTCAAATTTGTAACCAAAATGTGCATTTGGCTGTTAGATTTGTATTGACTCATTACCATTTCTGGCTTCTTAGCTGCTTTTGAGTTTTTCACTTCCTTAAAGAGGTAGAAATGTGGCTTAATAAAGATTTGCTCTCGTGTTTCACATCATGGTGCTGACATTCAAAAGAGATCGATTCATATTTAGTGTTTTAAATTGAGGAAATTAAAGCCTTTTGGTGATATTTAGCCTGGAATCAAAAGCTAAGGCATGGCTTAAGCAAGTCTTCCAGAATGATGCCAAGCTTTTAGGAAAGGGTTAAGCAAAGAGACATAAAACACAGGGATGGATTACTGAGAGTGGTAGCTACAACTCTGTCCTTGAAAAGCTGCACAGTATTACCTTTTATGTGGTGTGCATTGATAAACCTAAAGCCAAATGGATGGACCAGCTTAGATCTTGAGGTTCTTTCTATAACTGTATGTGGTTTTGAAGAACCTAACATTTCAATCCTAGGTCTACTAACTCGCTGAATGAGTGGAGGGTCCAGATACTGCCCTTCTCTGAATCTGTTTTGTAAAATAAATGTGTTGACTAAATAGTCTCTAAAATTCCTTCCAGTTTTGATAGTCTATAAACTGTTAACTTATCATGTTTTAGAACCCACTGTTAAGTAGTCATCCTTCACGTATAAAAAGTGGTGACGTAAAACTGGGACATGGTCCAGTTTATAAGGGTAAATGGAAAGTACAGTGGGTGTTTTGTCCAAATTTATATTCTGTCATGATTACACTTAGCTTTACACACACACACACACACACACACACACAGACACACACACACACACTATATCTATATGGTCAGCTTAAGTCAATGGGAGAATAATTACCTGGTTCCTCAATTTGACTTCTGTTTATATGTCTTTTTGCTCATTTATGTGACCTTTTATGTCTTGAATAGAAGCTGACATGCCAAAAGTGTTGGCTGAGCCTAGATCCCTGCTTTGAAATTAAAGCCTTGTATAAATTCAAGACACTGTAATGTAACCCCAACCATTAATAACTCTATGTAAAACAAACCAATAATATACCTTAATAATTTAAAAGACACTTTTTCACACGTCAGTGTTCACTGTACTGTTTTCCATCCTAGGAAACTATTATATGCATCATCTAAGTCCAAGAATTAATTGTATAACTTTACATTTTGTGCCAAATAAAATGGTAACACCTGACCCAGAAAGGAAAAACTGTGTTTAGTTTCATCTTAGAAAGTGTAAAGAAACAATAAGAGAAAGAATAATAGGATCTAGTTCATCCAACACACCTGCTTTATGTTCAATAAGTATAAAAACAGGCAGCTCCCAATCCACAAAAACATTTAGTAAGATAGAAGTCTTCTCCTAAGACACAAAGGTAATGAAACACTAGATATGCATTTAAAAGGGTAAAGGGGATCAAATATATGGTGATGGAAGAACTGACTCTTGGTGGTGAACACACAATGTGATTTATAGATGATGTAATACAGAATTGTACACCTGAAATCTATGTAATTTTACTAACAATTTTCACCCCAATAAACTTTAATTTAAAAAAAAAAACAAAACAGAAAATCAAAGCTGACAACACATCTAGCCCTCTTATTTTGGCAGAGGCATGCCCACTTAATCTTTAGTTTGGACTTGTCCCTGCCCAGAATGCTTATTCTTTTCCAGAGTTGCTTTGGCTTTTAAAGAAGAGATGGAATGTTTCATTCTCTTCATCAAGGAGAATTATGTCCATTAAAAAAAAAAAAGAGGTTTGAAAACCAGAAAAATATAGCTGTCTCTTTTTAATAATTTTAAATGGCTATATGCCTAGATATTCTTTCCATTTGAGACTAGGATTTGTTTCTGCTGTGTAAGTAGAATGTCAAGGTACTTGACTTCATTGATATTTCCTGCCTTTGAACACTGCAAGTGCTGATACTCTCTGAGTCACACAATCATGTCTTCAATTGTATGGTGTCATGTATACAGCTATACCTTTGTCCAAGCTTATCTCTCTACTGATTACGTCTCCATATCCCTCCCGTGTCCAACTGCCTAACTCTAGTCATTCCTAAGGCTTCAACTTGAGTGTTACCACTGCTATTCAATCTACTCACCAGGTAAATTTTGGAGATCTATCCTGTAGGCTCTGATTATACTCTGAAAATGCCTCCACGGTGTCCTCATCACATTTTGTTATAATTGTACTCCTTGGGTCTTATTTTCCTACTCACAGTGGGAGTGGTGCCACTAATAATACGTTTGGGGAAGACACACACATGCACCCCAGACAAATACCATCCCCACTCTCTCCAGGTTCCCTCAGAACATCCGCTGTGGGGAAAGAGTGTCTGCTGAAATGCTCCTGTGAGCGGTCTATTACCACCTGCTATTAGTGCTATTGCTATCTATATTCATCCAAAGATGTGGAAAAATATAATTGCCATGGAGACCACTGTTGCCTTTGCTTTATGTTAGGAAAGGCCTTCCTGTGTAAGGTCTCAGAAATCATTTTCCTAGAGAGGGAGAAGAATTTATGTTCACCTCCATCAGCCCTTGTCGCTTAAATTTAATCACCCTTTCAAGCACAGGTGCTTCAGAAAAATCTCATCCTGGTGAATAGGATCATAATATAATGTGCTAATTCCTAGTTCTCCTTTAAAGCTTACTGCTGTGGTGAAACTCTTCCACATCTCAGTGATAGCTATATCTGAGAACTCCCCACCAGCACGTCTCATGTCTCATCCCGTTTCATCTATCCTCTCCTTTCACCTCTCCTGCCACTTCCCCACATTACCCTTTTCCTGTGTCTAGATGATCTACTGCTTTGTGTTTTTCCTCATAGCCTCCCAACCTGCAGAAGTCCTAGCATCTTTTACCCCCCCTCTTCTGTAAAGTCTATCCTGCCTAGCTCAGCTCACACTGACTCTTTGGAAACACTTCCCAGACTCTTAGAGCCAATTGTTTTATCCACAGGACATCTGTGATGACCCCCATCTGATTGTGGGCAAGATCAGCAACCATCAGCTGATCCAAGGGAGACTGGGACACAAGCCAATGGTCTCTGCATTCTCCTGTTTGGCTGTTCAGGAGTCTCACTGGACAAAGGTATTCCCCTCTCCTGTGGGACCTCACTCAGTTTCTAACTTCTTGTCTTCTTTAATAATTTCAGAAAAAGTCAGGTCATAATTTTCTAGATTGTCAAATTCTTGAAGTCAGAGTATTAACTAGGTTAATTCCCTCCATATTATTATGAGAATTTTCACAAATACAGAAAGTTGAAAGAATTTTACAGTAAACACCCATATACTCACCCAGATTCTACCATTAACATTTTACTCTATATGCTTTGTCACACATATTAGTTGATCTTTTGTCACTTGCAGTGCTTTGACTCAATAGCTCTGCATGCTTGTGTTTTCTATACCAACTGGGGTATAAAGCTAGTAGGGACCAGGAAGTCATTGACAGATATGGAAAACCAAAAATGTGGTAAAGATGGAAATAGATCCTTAAAGAGGTTCCAATAAATTATTAAGAGTACAAAAATTCCTTTGGCATTTTAGAGTTCAAGGAAATGAAGTGTTGACTTGATTTGGGACAAAGTTGGAACATTTCTTCAGAAAAATAATTTTAGAAGATTAATGTGTAAATGTATAGAAAGAGGAGAATTTCCTAAATGTAATTTTACTCAAATTGTGAATAAAATCTGTATTCCATAGAATCTACATGAAATATCTAAGATGGACTTTTAAAAACTGAAATCACAGGGGGCCTTGTATTTTTATTGATTTTGATTTTTAGTTTATGTGGTTAAACATGCAACCATGAATATGTATAGACAGTTTCTCATGATTGAGTTTATAGATTATATGTGGGCAATAATTTAATCTCTAACTGACTGCTCCCAGTCACCTTGTGTGTATTCAGGACAGACATGGTAATACTATCCTCAGCAAACCTGAACTGGGAAAGCAACAGTTGTGGGAAAAAATGCCCTACTTAGGACTTCCAAACTTAGATCTAAACCAGATGTATTTAGTGGGCTTTTTGTTGCCACATGGATTTGCCAGAAGTCAACTGTAACCTTAATATTTGGATATAGTCCAGTGAATAAGAGTTGAATGAATGTTCTTATATTTCCAGACAATTCCCAACCATAAGGAACAGGAATGGGATCCTCGAAAACTAGATAAGTATGCTGGGATATTTCGCTTCCGTTTCTGGCATTTTGGAGAATGGACCGAGGTGGTGATTGATGACATGCTGCCCACCATCAATGGAGATCTGGTTTTCTCCTTCTCCACCTCCATGAATGAATTTTGGAATGCTCTGTTGGAAAAAGCTTATGCAAAGTAAGGAGGGGAGTTGACTAGTACATGAGAAAAGGAAGGCCACCTATTTCCTTGGCATTCTCTCCCAGCCCAGCCCTGGAGTTTCAATTGGGTACGATCTCAGTCAAATCCAAGGCATTTCTTTGGTCTTGGGACTGGTCTTCAAAATTCCTAAAATGAGAGAGAAATCAGCTTTTCTGGTTTCTGTTAACCTCCTACCTGCTCCTAGGAGCCCCTTCCTGCTGCTAATCTGTAAATAATGGCATATAGCCTCAGATTTTCTCCTTGTCTAATATTTGCTTGTAGAAAGAAGTTTCTATGTGGACTGTACTTAACAAACATAGCCTAAGCTTAGAAATCTCTGACTATAATCTCAAAATATTTGTCATTTCATACTTAGAGAAAAGCCAGAGGATATAATCTGGCTGGGAAGGGATTGTTCTAATTCTTGGGAACAAGATGTCTTTGACTTGGAAAAATAATTTTATAAAGACAACCCTGCATATCTGTCCCCAGACTACTTGGCTGTTATGAAGCCCTTGATGGTTTGACCACCACTGATATCATAGTGGACTTTACTGGCACATTGGCTGAAACTGTTGACGTGCAGAAGGGAAGATACACTGAGCTTCTTGAGGAGAAGTACAAGCTGTTCAGAGAAATGTACAAAACATTTACCAAAGGAGGTCTGGTCTGTTGCTCCATTGAGGTTTGTATCCACCAAAAAAAAAAAATTGTATGCTCACTTCTGGCAGAGGAAAATACAAAATTTAGTAGAGAATATCACCCGTATTCTGGAGAATCACAAAAAGCCATTATGGGACTCAGAAAGCTAACAATACGCATGGAGCCCTAGCACAGAGTCTGGAGAGCTTTGACTTTTTTTAATTTTTTTTAAATTTTTTTTATTAGTTTCAGGTGCACAAGACAAAGTAATACTTAGGTGTTTATCATTTATATCCCTCACACTGTGTGAAACCCCTTCCCCCCATCCACTATCCCTCTCACATCGCACAGAGCCATTACATATCCACTGTTTCTATTCCTAATGCTGTACTCCGCTTCTTGTAAGTATATACATACATACATATACATATATATAAAATTATAGTTGGCATTTATTATTGTTCAGCTTCAGCTTCAGGTCATCCTCACTGAGGTGGTCTCCCAAATGGGACAAGTGTCCATCGGATACCCTACAAAATCTTTATAACATTATTGATTACATTCCCCAAATTGATTTTCAAAACCCCATGGCCATCTTGTGGTTACTGACTGTTTTCTAATCCCCTCACTTTCCCCATTATCCCCAACACCCCTCCCATCTAGCAACACTCAGTTTTTCCTCTATGTCTCCAAAACTGTTTCTGATTAGTTCATTCACTTATTCTTTTCTTTAGATTCCATATATAAGTGAGATCATATGGTATTTCTCTTTCTCTGTCTGACTTATTTCACTTAACATAATGTTCTCTAGGACCATCCATGTTGTTGCAAATGGTAAGATTTCTTTCTTCTTTATGGCTGCATAATACTCCATTGTATAAATGTACCACAGTTTCTTAATCCAGTCATTTACCGATGGGCATTTTGGTTGTTTCCATGTCTTGGCTATTGTGTATAATGCTGCAATAAACACAGGAGTGCATAAAGATTTTTGAATTAGAGTTTTGGATTTCTCCAGATAGATACCTAGGAGTGGAACTGCTGGATCACAAGGTAGTTCCATTTTCAGATTTTTGAGATACCTCCATACTGTTTTACATAGTGACTGCACCAATCTGCAATCCCACCAAATGTGCAGAAGCGTTCCCTTTTCTCCATATCCGCGCCAGCACTTGTTCTTTGTTGATTTATTGATGATAGCCTTTTTTTTTCAGATTTTTTTTTTAATTTATTGGGTTGACAACTGTTAGTAAAATTACATAGATTTCAGGTGTACAATTATGTATTACATCATCTATAAATCCCATTGTGTGTTCACCACCCAGAGTCAGTTCTCCTTCCATCACCATATATTTGATCCCCCTTACCTTCATCTCCCACCCCCCACCTCACTTACCCTCTGGTAACCACTAAATTATTGTCTGTGTCTATGAGATTTTGTTTCTCATTTGTTTGTCTTGTTCTTTTGTTGTTTTTGATTTATATTCCACATATCATTGAAATCATATGTTTCTCTGCTTTTTCTGTCTGACTTATTTCGCTTAGCATTATACTCTCAAGATCCATCCATGTTGTCACAAATGTTCCTATATCATCTTTTCTTACTGCCAACTAGTATTCCATTGTGTATATATACCACAACTTCTTTCTCCATTCATTTATCAAAGGACATTTTGGTTGTTTCCATGTCTTGGCCACTGTAAACAAAGCTGCAATGAACATTGGAGCACACGTATCTTTATGTATAAATGTTTTCAGATTTTTTGGGTAGATACCCAGGAGAGGGATTGCTGGCTGATACGGTAATTCTATTTGGAATTTTTTGAGGAACCTCCACACTGCCTTCCATAACGGCTGCACAAGTCTGCATTCCCACCAACAGTGTATGAAGGTTCTTTTTCTCCACAGCCTCTCCAACACTTGTTACTATTTGTCTTATTTTGTCTTGTTGATGATAGCCATTCTGACTGGGGTGAGGTGATATCTCATTGTGGTTTCTATTTGCATTTCTCTGATGATTAGTGATGCTGAGCATTTTTCATATGTCTATTTGCCATTTGTATGTCCTATTTGGAGAAATATCTCTTCAGGTCCTCTGCCCATTTTTTAATTGGGTTGTTTGTTTTGTTGTTGTTCAGTTGCATGAGTTCCTTGTATATTTTGGATATTAGGTCCTTATCGGAGGCACTGTTTGCAAAAATCTTCTCCCCTTCAGTTGGTTACCTCTTTATTTTGTCGATGGTTTCTTTTGCTGTGCAGAAGCTTTTAGGTTTCATATAGTCCCATCTGTTTATTTCAGCTTTTACTTCCATTGCCTTTGGAGTCAAATTCATAAAATGCTCTTTGAACCCAAGGTCCATAAGTTTAGTACCTATGTTTTTTTCTACACAGTTTATTGTGTCAGGTCTTATGCTTAAGTTTGGATCCATTTTGAATTAATTTTGGTACATGGTGACAGATAGTAGTCTAATTTCATTCTTTTGCACGTGGCTATCCAATTCTCCCAGCACCATTTATTGAAGAGGCTATCTTTCCTCCATTGTGCGTTTTTAGCTTCTTTGTCAAAAATTATCTGTCCATATTTATGTGGTTTTATTTCTGGGTTTTCAATTCTATTCCATTGGTCTATGTGCCTGTTGTTCTGCCAATACCATGCTGTTTTGATTATTGTAGCCCTGTAATACAAGCTAAAGTCAGGGAGTGTGATACCTCCAGTATTGTTCTTTTTTCTTAATAAATAAAAATTAAGAAAATTTTTTCTTAATAAAAATAGCTTTGGCTATTCGAGGTCTTTTGTGGTTCCAAACAAATCTGATGATTCTTTGTTTTATTTCTTTCAAAAATGCCATTGGGATTTTGATGGGGATTGCATTAAATCTGTATATTGCTTTGGATAATATGGCTATTTTAACTATGTTGATTCTTCCAATCCATGAGCACAGAACGTCTTTCCATTTCTTTGTGTCTTCTTCAATTTCTTTCAAAAATGTCTTATAATTTTCAGCATATAGGTCCTTCACATCCTTGGTTAAGTTTATTCCTAGGTATTTTATTCTTTTTGCTGCAATTGCAAAAGGAATTTTTTTTTTGTATTTCTTCTTCTGAGATTTCATTGTTAGTATAAAGGAATGCAATGGACTTTTGTACGTTGATTTTGTAGCCAGCAACTTTACTGTATTCGCTGACTGTTTCTAACAGCTTTTTGGAGGAGTCTTTAGGGTTTTCTATATATAGCATCATGTCATCTGCAAAGAGTGATAATTTAACTGCTTCATTCCCTATTTGGATGTGTTTTATTTCTTTCTCTTGCCTGATTGCTCTGGCGAGGACTTGCAACACTATGTTGAAAAGCAGAGGTGATTGGGGACAGCCCTGTCATGTTCCTGAACGTAGAGCAACGGGCTTCAGTTTTTCACCATTAATTATGAGATTAGCTGAGGTCTTGTCATAGATGGCCTTTATTATGTTAATATATTTTCCTTCTATACTTTTTTTGTTAAGTGTTTTAATCATAAATGGATGCTGTATATTTTCAAATGCTTTTTCAGCATCAATTGATATAATCATATGATTTTTGTCCTTTATTTTGTTTATGTGATGTGTCACGTTGGTGGATTTGCGGATGTTGAACCATCCTTGTGCCCCGGGGATGAACCCTACTTGGTCGTAATGAATGATCTTTTTAATACATTGTTTTATTCGATTTTCTAGAATTTTGTTTAGGATTATTGCATCTGTATTCATCGGAGATATTGGCCTGTAGTTTTCTTTTTTTGTGTTGTCCTTACCAGGTTTTGGTATCAGGGTAATGTTGGCCTCATAAAATGAGTTAGGGAGTACTGTCTCTTCTTCAATTTTTTGGAAGAGTTTGAGCAGAATTGGTATTAGATCCTCTTTGAAGGTTTGGTAGAATTCACTAGTGAAGCCATCTGGTCCAGGACTTTTGCTTTTGGGAAGTTTTTGGGTGACTAGTTCAGTTTCATTACTGGTGATCGGTCTGTTTAGATTTTTCAGTTCTTCATGGTTCAGCCTTGGAAGGCTATATGTTTCTAAGAACTTGTCCATTTCTTCTAGGTTATTGAATTTGGTGGCATACAGTCCTGCATAGTACTATATGTGTACTATGGATGATCCATTGTATTTCTGTGGTGTCCGTAATAACTTCCCCTTTTTCATTTCTGATTTTGTTAACTAGTGTCTTCACTCTTTTAATCTTCTTGAGTCTAGCCAAGGATTTGTCGATTTTCTTAATCTTTTCAAAGAACCAGCTCCCTGTCACGTTAATTTTTTCTATTGTCCTTTTGTTATCTATTTCATTTAGTTCTGCTCTGATTTTTGTTATTTCCTTTCTTCTGCTCACCTTGGGTTTCACTTGTTCTTCATTTTCTAGTACTTTATGATGTAACGTGAGGTTATGTATTTGGGATTTCTCTTGTTTCTTGAGATAGGCCTGTAATGATATAAATTTCCCTCTTAAAGCTGTTTTCGCTGCATCCCAAAAATTTTGGTAGGATGTATTTTCATTGTCATTTGTTTCTATGTTTCTTTTGATCTCTCCTCTAATTTCTTCTTTGACCCAGTCGTTCTTTGAAAGTAAGTTGTTTATTCTCCATGTATTTGTGTATTTTTCCTGCTTTCTTTTTACAGTTGATATCCAATTTCAAAGCCTTGTGATCAGAGAATATGTTTGGTATGTTTATAATCTTCTTAAATTTGCTGAGGTTGATTTTATGTCCCAAAATATGGTCTATCCTTGAGAATGTTCCATGAACACTAGAAAAAAATGTATAGTCTGATATTTTAAAACGAAGTGCACTATACATGTCAATTATGTCCATTTCATCTAATGTGTCATTTAAGGCTGCTCTTTCGTTATTTATTTTCTGTTTGGATGATCTATCCCTAGCTGTCAATGATGTATTTAAGTCCCCTAGTATAACTGTGTTTTGGTCAATTTCTCCCTTTAGTTCTGTTAGTAGTTGCTTGGTATATTTCGGTGCTCCCTGACTGGGGGCATAAATATTGATGACTGTTATGTCTTGTTGTATAGTCCCCTTTACCATAATGAAATGTCCATCTTTGTCTCTTGTTATCTTTTTTCACCCTGAAATCTGTTTCATCTGATATCATTATGGCTACACATGATTTTCTCTGGGTACCATTAGCTTGGAGTGTCAATTTCCACCCTTTCACTTTGAGTCTATGCTTGTCCTTGTAGCTGAGATATGTCTCTTGGAGCCAGCATATTGTTGGGCTCAGTTTTATGATCCAATCTTCTACTCTTTAACTTTTTATTGGTGAGTGCAGTCCATTTATATTTAGGGTGATTATTGATATGTGAGGATTTCCTGTCATTCTATCTTTAGTTTTCTGGTAAGGCTGTGTCTCCATTGTTTCTTTGCCTTTTTGTTTTTGTCTATTATTTCTGTGTGGTGGTATTCTATGATGTATCCCTCTGTTTCTTCTTTTATTACAGTATATTTCTCAGTTCTGGATTTTTTTTAAGTGGTTATCCTTAAGGTACGTAAAAGAAAGTTTAATATTTAGAGTGTTACATTTTCTTCAACATGCTTACTTTCTCCATTCCCATATTCTGGTTCAGGCGTTTCTCTCCCCCTTTTCATGTTTTGGTTTCCACATATTGTCCCTGTTGATGGTGGTCGAATAGCCTCCTTTAGTATTTCTTGTAGTACAGGTCATGTATTAGAATATTCCCTCAGCTTCTGTATGTCTGGAAAGGTCTTTATTCCTCCTTCACATCTAAAGGATATCTTTGCTAGATATATTATTCTTGGCTCATAATTTCTCTCTTTCAATAGTTTGAATATTTGGTTCCACTCCCTCCATGGCCTGTAGAGTTTCTGCTGAAAAATCTGATGATGATCTAATGGGCTTTCCTTTGTAGGTTACTGTCTTCTGTTCCCTGGCTGCCTTGAGAATTCTTTCTTTGTCATTGATTTTAGACAGCTTCAATACAATGTGCCTTGGAAAAGGCCTGTTGGGAATGAGGTAATTACGTGTTCTATTTGCTTCCTGGATTCGAGGATCAAGTTCTGTCCACAAGTTTGGGAAGTTCTCATCAACAATTTGTTTGAATATATTCTCCGTTCCCTTCTCTCTTTCTTCTCCTACTGGTATGCCCATTATTCTTTTATTGCTCTTTCTGATGGAGTCAGAAAGTCCTTGTAGAGTTCTTTCATTTCTTTTAAGTCTCAAGTCTCTTTCTTCTTCCATCTGTGTAATTTCCAGGTTTCTGTCTTCGATGTCACTGATTCTTTCCTCCATCTGGTCAACTCTACTAACCAAACTGGTTATTTCATTCTTAATTTTTTCTATTGAGTTCTTAATCTCCAGAAATTCTATTTGGTTCTTTTTTAAAATTTCAATCTCTTTTGTAAAATGCTCATGTTGTTCTCTGATTGTGTTTCTGAGTTCATTAAACTGCCTTTCTGTGTTTTCTTGCATCTCACTGAGTTTGTTCAGAACTGCAATCTTGAATTATCTGTCATTTAAGTCACAGATTTCCATAGCCTTAAGTTCCTTTTCTGGAGACAAATTGTCCCTGTTGATGGTGGTCGAATAGCCTCGAATAGACAAAAGTCTCCAGAAAACACTTTCTTTCTGAGCTCTCTTGCTGCCTTGGTTATTCATGGCAATTACTGATTTATTATTTCTCTTCCTAGACATCTACAGGAGTGGCTTCTGCAACAGGTTGATAGGAAGAGGTCTTTCTTTTGTTTTCCAGTACTTGTTGGTAGAATATTTTATTTTCCTTCAGACTGCCGTGGTTTTTTTCTCCCTCACACGGTAGTGCTATGTTTTCTCTGCACTATTCCAGCTTCTCACACAATGGGGTGATTTCCTGGGAGACGGGCTTCTCCTCTGTTAATAGTTCGCCTGGGTCACAGGGCGCAGTGTCCCTGTGGGTATGCGGAGAGCTTTTGAAGTTCCAAAGCTCTTCCTGCCCCAGATTTAGAGCTCGTATCTTTCAGCAGTTCTGTTTACTCCTGCAGGGACCTCCCCAGATAGGTGGGTACAGGGCCTGTGTGAGTTGTGAGATGTGGCCCACAGCAATGTCGGTGACCACCACCACAGCCTGTCCTGCTTCCATAGCTCCTTCCCCTTTGCCGGAACTAGTTGGGCTGCGAACCTGTGTCTGCGGTCCACAGTTCTCAGAACAGCAAATATCCTGTTCTTTTGATCTGACACTGCTACTGTTCTGCTTCTAGCACCGGGCAGGTGGGAGCGGGGCAAGCTCTGTGAGGGCCGGAAGGGGGCGGCTCGTCTCATTGCCTAAGGCTTCCGTTCTCTGCTCAGCAGTGAGGGCTTAAACCACCGTTTTCAGCCTTCTTCCCTCAGTCTTTGCTCCGAGGTCTCTGCTGTGATCGTTGGTTTCAGCTGTGTTATATGCTGCTCCCTCAGCCCTGTGGGCCATAAGCACAATCCTAGCAGTCCAAGTTCTTCCCTGTCCCGCAGCTGCGGTAGTTCCTGGATGCAGCAAGCTCCGAGCACTGAGCTAGGTCTGCGTCCTGCTCCCGCGCGGCTCCGTCCCCACACTTCTCCCTTCCCTCCTCCCCCACTCGCGCGATGCCCCCACCTTTAGATGAATTCAGTAGTGGGCCTCTTCGTCTTGCCTTTCTGATGTGCAGGGAGTCCTTTGTGGAGTTATTGTTGTTCGATTAGTTTTAAATTACAGGGGAGCTTTACAGAGGCTACCCTCACTCTGCCATTTTGATGACATCCTCCTTGATGATAGCCATTTTGACTGGTGTGAGGTGGTATCTCATTGTGGTTTTTATTTGCATTTCTCTGATGTTTAGTGATGTTGAGCATTTCTTCATATGTCTGTTTGCCATCTGTATGTCCTTTTTAGAAAAATGTCTCTTCATGTCCTCTGTCCATTTTTTAATTGGGTTGTTTGTTTTTTTAGAGTTGAATTGAGTAAGTTTTTTTATAAATTTGTGATATTAACCCCTTATCAGATATATCATTGGCAAATATCTTTTCCCATTCAGTGGGATCCCTTTTTGTTTTATCGTTTGTACCTGTCATTTCACTGGGGGCCAACATAGCATCTGAGCTGGTATAAATAGCCTCTGTTAATTTATCCCTCATGCCTCTCTGTTCCTGGATGTTGAAGTTATAGCTTTGTTGCTCAAGAAGTAAACCAGCCATATAAATTTTAATGCTGTTCATATCAATGTAGTACTGTGGGTCATTTGAATCTGAATTGGTTAGGTGATTTGTTATATTAAATTCTTCATTTCCTTTCCTTCACGTGCTCTGTGACAATTTAGGGGTCAGGATCAAATTTTTATCTGCTTAGGGAAAACTAACTTCAACCATACTGTGGTATACCAATAAAGGAAGATGAGGAGCCAGGCCTTGGGTCTCCCAATTCTTGTGCTCTTATGTATCTTCTTTTGCTCTCAGTCTCCCAATCAAGAAGAACAAGAAGTTGAAACTGATTGGGGTCTACTGAAGGGCCATACCTACACCATGACTGATATTCGCAAGATCCGTCTTGGAGAGAGACTTGTGCAAGTCTTCGGTACTGAGAAGCTGTATATGGTTCGTCTGAGGAACCCCTTGGGAAGACAGGAATGGAGTGGCCCCTGGAGTGAAATGTGAGTGCCATTCTAGTTTGGCTACTACATCCCCAAAGCCCTATCGTTCTCCCAAACTCTAAAGTTTAGACTGCTAGTGGCCTGTTGATGCTCAATGACATCTGTGGGCTCTTCTTAAGCATGGGGTCTTGGACCCAGCTGGAGGTGAGATAAAGCAGGCCCAATCCTCATGCATTCTGTTTCTTTGGCATACTGCTTCCTGTAGGAAGTCAATGGCAGACAAAACGGCTTATCCCTTTGTTCATTTGCCTTTAGTTCTGAAGAATGGCAGCAACTGACTGCAGCAGATCGCAAGAACCTGGGGCTGGTTATGTCTGATGATGGAGAGTTTTGGTGAGGAGAAGTTTTCTGTGTTAAGGAAATTGTGGCTTCTACATGGAACCACAGGGGTAGGTATTGAGTACATCTTCATTTCTTTCTTGTCCTCCTTCCATTCAGGATGAGCCTAGAGGACTTTTGCCGCAACTTTCGTGAACTAAATGTCTGCCGCAATGTGTACAACCCCATTTTGGGCCAAAAGGAGCTGGAGTCGGTAGTGGGATGCTGGACTGTGAATGATGATCCCCTGATGAACCGTTCAGGTGGCTGCTATAACAACCAGGACACCTTCCTGCAGAATCCTCAGGTTTGAGTAATTTCTTTTTCTTTGCCTCCAAGTTGTCAAGGCAATAGGAACCCAGGCTCACCTTGGAGTATTTGTCTGACATCAGTTCTTCCATTTGCAGCTATTGTGTAACATTCGTCAAACAAGATACCTAGCAATTGGCTCACATGCTTGTAAAGCATGTCAGACTGTGTCTCTTGGCAGAGACATATCTTAGCAACATTATCAAGTCTGAGCCATCTCCTCTAACCTGCCTCTCCCCTGGCCATATTGCCTAATATAGCTCTTTGACAACCCCCACTTCCTTGTGATGGTCCCACATTGGAGAGAAAGGATCTTCTGCCAGACATTTTCTCAATTATTTTTCATTTCTTTTCTGCCTAACTGTTATTTTGAGGGCACATTTACTATATGTGTCCTCTTTCTCATGCAGGTGACTCTTTTGAACCCCATCATTATACCTCCTTTTTCTCATCTAGAACCAGGTCATTTTTTTCCCAGGATTTGACTTGCTACCCTAAAATGGTGGTAGCAAAGCATCACTTCTCTGAGGAAGTGGATCCAGCCCTCTACAAGCAACATATCTGGGCTGGCAATAGGAGGTTAGCCTAGGGGGACGCTGCACTGTCAGGTTAAGTTAAATAAGAATACTTTCTGTCTTTATATGTTCTGGAATTTTTCTTTGTACAGCTTTTAAAAGTAAGAGGACAATAATAAAAACACCCAAGATCCATCAAGAACTTATTAAAACAAAGCATACCCTCTTTGGCATCAAAGACGTAGGCATGAAGTTATCTCTATTGAAGTTATTTCAATACATGCTGAATGCTATAGGGAAAATCAAGTATGATCTACACTTACTAAGTCAACAAATTATTCAAGGCCTCATTGTATGGCCAGTGTCATAGCCCAGAAAATAGCCCACGTCTCTGCTTTCCAATGTAGTTTTCTTTCCTAAAATTTGAGCTGGCTTATCTGAAATGGGAATGCTAACTAAGCTCCCTGGTGGCCTCTCCCTTAGTACATCTTCACTGTGCCTGAGGATGGACACAAGGTCATCATGTCACTGCAACAGAAGGACCTACGTACTTACCGTCGCATGGGAAGACCTGATAATTACATCATTGGCTTTGAGCTCTTCAAGGTAAGAATGGGTATTTGGAGCTGAGAGAATGATGGCAAATGGAGTAAAAATTAGGATTGCTTGCAGTTAGGAGAATTAAGAAAGGTCCAGGGATAAATAAAGAAGAGGACCTAGGATGTTCCAACACAAAAACTATGACTTGAGTGGAATGGAGCATTTCATTCTATTTCATTTCCAGGTGGAGATGAACCGCAAATTCCGCCTTCACCACCTCTATATCCAGGAGCGTGCTGGGACTTCCACCTATATTGATACACGCACAGTGTTCCTGAGCAAGTACCTGAAGAAGGGCAACTATGTGCTTATCCCAACCATGTTTCAGCATGGCCGCACCAGCGAGTTTCTCCTGAGAATCTTCTCTGAATTGCCTGTCCAGCTCAGGTTCAGTTTTCTCGGCCAGCACTGCAAACTCCCATTCTATGCTTTGCCTCCAATCCTAATCACCTTGGCCCTTTCTCCTTATGCAGACACTGAAAGGGACAACATAAGCACATCAGATTTAACTTAAATGATGGTGGTAGAAATATTTCTCAAAGTGGGGTTATGAGAAATTACCCAGTGGTGGTCTGAACTTCAAAGCTCTGACCTGCCATTAAAGGGGAACAGGCCTACAGCCTCAGCTTTTCCACTTATATTTTATCTCTGTTCTCTGGCTGACTCTCTTCTCTAAGACAGCTGGCACTCTTCACTGTTCCTCTGTTATGTTCTGAATGCTGGGCCATTAAAGCTACCTTTTCACCCCAGTTCTGCCTACTTTGATCTTTATCTGCTGGTCCTTAAAGCAAGGGGAAAGGAAAACACACTCATAAAATGTAAGCTATGTTTGAGGAGGAATGGGCTAGGTCACTCAGCATTTCATGCTTTTCAGCAACAATGTCTGCTTTGGCAAGCCTGTCTCCTCATCAAAAGGCATTCATCATCAATAATGTGCCTTCCTTTTGATGTTCCAGGGAACTGACTCTGGACATGCCCAAGATGTCCTGCTGGAACCTGGCTCGTGGCTACCCAAAGGTAGTTACACAGATCACTGTTCACAGCGCTGAAGGCCTGGAGAAGAAGTATGCCAATGAAAGTAAGAAATGCAGGGGTGTCTGGTAAAACAAAATTCAGTTTCATTTATTGCATGTATGTTAGAAAAAGTGGTCATAAATAATTCTCTCCAATGGTATTTTCAGTCTAGACAAGTCAGGATGGCTCTCAATTGTGGCAGTGAATGGAATGTAAACTTCTTTGGGCAAGGCCTATAGAATATTCTTTTTATATTTTTATATTCTTTATAAAGTATAGAAAAGAAAAGGGAAGCACAAACACAAATCCTAGGTCTTTCTGGTACCTGGTATTGTGCTCAAAGTCCCAGAATAGACTTAGGAAGATAGTTTCTTGACTATCTGGAAAGAGAACTGTAATCACTGTGTTAAAAACAAATGTCACTTTGTTCCAGATGTGAACCCATATTTGGTCATCAAGTGTGGAAAGGAAGAAGTCCGTTCTCCTATCCAAAAGAATACTGTTCATGCCATTTTTGACACTCAGGCCATTTTCTACAGAAGGACCACTGACATTCCTATTATAGTGCAGGTAAGAATATCAATACTGGTCCCCAGAATGGCTCGTATTCACCATCAGATACCAGATTATCCCAAGTGCCTCATATATGTCTAGGATACAGAGCAAGGGTTATCCTTATTTTTTGTATATTTGTTTCATACTCAAAGACACGTCCCACCAGGCACAGACACTGACTTCCTTATTAATCTCCATCCTAAATATCTTATTTTCCCTCTTATTTCATTGTTGGCAGAAGCTCTTATGTTCATAGGTACACACGTTAACAGATGTACTGTAAAATCTCATGAGAAGAAGCATATGCCAGTTCAGATGACCCTGATCCTGCTAGGTCAGGATAAACCATTATAGTTTGGTTGTTCTTCTGACTAATGATTCTGACCAGCTACCTTGAAGTAGCCATCTCATAGGTCAAGGTTGATCTTGAGCTCTGCTTGCTGGTTTTTCATCACTGTTTGAGGTATCTTCCCCTCAGCCAGAGAGGTATCATGAAAGATCATCTTTTGGTTTTTAAACAGAACTTTCAAGCTCAGCATTAGGTTCTAGATGCCACTGGACAAAGTCTAATCTCATAGAGGGTTGCTCACCTTCACTCTCTTGACTTGTCTCTCCAGGTCTGGAACAGCCGAAAATTCTGTGATCAGTTCTTGGGGCAGGTTACTCTGGATGCTGACCCCAGTGACTGCCGTGATCTTAAGTCTCTGTACTTGCGTAAGAAGGGTGGTCCAACTGCCAAAGTCAAGCAAGGCCACATTAGCTTTAAGATTATTTCCAGCGATGATCTCACTGAGTTTTAAATCTCCAGCTCCAGAAAGTCCTGACAGAGCTCTCCATCCTTTTATTTTCTGTCAGATGCCAGGTCTTATCTAAGATGTATAATCTTTTGAAAGAAAGAAATTAATAGTAATTAACTTTTCCTTTCTTCTGATAAGTTCCCCATACCTCCCGATCCAAGTAGCATCAGTAGCAACATAATCTATATACCTCCAGCAGCTGGACAGGGGGAAGTGACAGTCATATCTGGAGATTATACAGATGTTTGATAAGAAAAGATCTCTGGAGCTTCTGGGGGTGAGATTCAAGCAGGACAATAACAACAGCCTGGATACCATACAGATGTCTTTGCTGCTTTCAGGTGCCCAATATGTCTTGTTGAGGGCATGTTGAGGAATGAGGAGGGGTGATCAAGGCCAAGCTGGTCTAGCCTGACATCCCAGCTCCTCACTGAACATTATAGATTTCTCAGCAGCATTTTACCTAGCAGCCAGAGCCTGCTTATAAGTCTCCAGCCCTTACCATCACCACCAGCACCACCACTAGCACCACCACCACCTCCACTATCACCATCATCATCTCCAGAAAGTGTAGTCCTTCCCTAACCTATGTCACCCCCCCACAGTTGGTTTTACATTCATGTCGAGGAAGCTTCCTGGGTGCTTAATCAAGAACCGGAGTTCAGTGAGGCCTAGACAGTGGGAAAGGCCTGAGCTCCAGCTCAATGGAAGCCAGCCGTGTGCCACAAGAGGGAAAAGTGGAAGAAGCTGCAGTGGGAGACAAAGCTTTTGTCCCCTACCCATCCACACACACCTACACTCACACACGCGCACATGGGCACACATGAACTACCATTTAGGCAGTCAGTGGGCAAGAGGAAGGATGAATAAGTACCACACACCCTGAAAGTATAAGAAAATCCATCCAGGCATAGTACAACCAGTTTGGGGCCCCTGACTGCAATGTGAAACCTCCTGCTGCTAGGTTTACAAACAAGCCTCTTGTCCTGTGCCTCCTAATATCATTGGTAGTGAAGACCCCATCTGAGGGCTTAGGACTTTGGGTCCCAGTCCAGGCTTTTCTCTCAGTTAGGAAGCTTCAATCCCTGGGGTTGTTTGTTTGCATTCTTATTTTTCAGTACTTCTACAACATTTTCTCTAGAGTCAGTCATTCTCAAATGTTCTTCCCTCCATTTCATCTATCAACATTCTACCCCTCCTTCAAGGCCCAGCATAAATACCACCTCCTCCATGAAGCCTTTCCTAACCGTCCTAAACCCTCATATCCAACAATATTTCAATGCTTCTGCAATGATGAAAATATCATAGTTGTAGTACCTAGTCTAGTACAGTACGCATTCATTTAAAAATATTTTGTAGGTTTTTTTTTTTTTTTTTTTAGCTTTCCTATCATGTTTTTCATTCTGTGTAACTTCTGCAGTGCCTTCACTACACTGCCTTACATAATCCAAACCACAATAAAATTCACATTCAATAAATTGACCAGTTCTGACTTGATTTGCTGGCACAGGAAAGATGACAAGAGTGGCCATCTGCTGAGACTTGTTTCAGAGCCAGTAGAGGTAGAGGTGGGGTAGGGGTACTTCATGCAACCTGAACCCAGGTACAAGTCTGATGGGTGCAGAGGTACCAGCTGCACTCTGATGGTACAGTCCTTCATCCAGGTCGTGGGGGTGGGTGGTTGGGAAAATGGAGAAAGGCCCTCTTTTATTCCATATTTAAGAATATTTGGATGATATTTTGGGTTACACGATTTGAAATCCCTCTGGAATTGGACTCAAGGTCAAAGCTATAGTGGCCAGATTTTTCAAAGGCACACCTCCCAACAGGAAAAAATCCCAAACCTTCCCTCCCAGCATATCCATTACAGCTGAATGAATGTGAAGACTTCACCCACTTGTTTCAACACTCAGTCTGCCATCTGCCCATTTCAGAGTAGGTTATGGGGGAAGCTCTTCTCTTTTTTCCTTAAGCCCTGCCTCCTGACAGGAAAGGATATGCAGGCAGGGGAGGGGTCTCTAAGCTCAAGAGAACAATCCTCAAGCACATCCCTCATCCCCTGTCCCTTCAAAGCTAGCCCAAAACACATTAGAAATGACATCTTATATACAGGTATTAAGACGTGGTAGAGCTTTGTCAAAAGTGCGGTATCCAATTCAGGTAATGTAGTAGTTTTATATCGTCACCAGATGGCACTATGACATTATAATTAAATTCAAAGAAGCTACCACTATTTTGTTTCTTAAGGATGAGAATTTTTTCCCAACTAAAAAGGTAGAAAAGAAAGGAACTAACACTTTTTAATTGTCTGCTATATGTCAGACACTATGCACAATGATTTATATATGTGATCTCATTTAATGCCCATAACCATATGAAGTGCTGTCATTATCTCTGATTTTCAGATAAGGAAATTAAGAAACAGAGAAGCTAAATAACTTTCTCAAGGATGTCCAGTCAACAATCATGTCATGATTATTAGTCAGATGATCATGTCTATTTGATTCCTAAACCTTAACCTTTTCCATGAAAATATGCTGTCCCCAGAAAGTTATAGCATCTTCCCTACATCTGTATTACTAGTTGTGTATCCACAATACTATATCAACAACTGCACAGATATACCAAATGTTTCTCTCAGAATCTTTAGCTCTCTAACTTATGTATGCAAGCAGATACTTATGCACACATGCATATAACGTGTCGGTAGACCTGGTCTGCTCAAAAGAAATCCAATGCACTAACACATATGAATATGTATTTGATAAAAACAACATAAATGAATCTCAAAATAATTATGCTGAGTGAAAGAAGTAAAAAAAAAAATAAATGTATCTTGCCTGATTCTATTCATATAAAATCTAAAAAATGTGTACTACTCTATAATGACATAAATCTTATCATTGCTTGCCTGAGGAGGTGTGGAGGGGAGAAAGGAAAGGAATACAAAGTGGTCTGAGGAAATTTTAGGGAGTAATGATTTGTCTATTATTTTAAAACTACTATGTATTTTGATTGTCATGTTGGTTTACATGACTGTATGCATTTTTCAAAGCTCAACTGATTTTTACTATAAATACATTTTTTAAAAATGAAGCCTCATAACCATTTTACCCTCCCTGACCAATCTTCTAAAGTTATCACAGGTATTATGTTAAAATATGTTTAAAAATTCTTCAGACAATGTTATACTTTTTGTTTTCAGTGGTCATACATATTTTAAAGATTTTAAGAGTAAGAAAATAGTCTTTTATATTGACTATTTCTGTTTCTCAGTTTTTCTTTTATTAAAGTTTATTGGGGTGACAATTGTTAGCAAAGTTACATAGGTTTCAGGTGTACAATTCTGTAATACATCATCTACATATTGTGTGATCACCACCCAGAATCAGTTCTCCTTCCACCACCATATATTTGATCCCTTTTATCCTCATTTACCACCCCTCCCCCCTTATCCTCTGGTAACCACTAAACTATTGTCTGTGAGTTTTTGTTACTTTATTTGTTTGTCTTGTTCCTTTGTTGTTTTCAGTTTTATATACCACATATCAGTGAAATCATATGGTTCTCGACTTTTTCCGTCTCAATAATTTGGCTTAGCATAACAATCTCAAGATCTAGCTATGTTGTTGCAAATGGCATTATTTCATCTTTTCTTATGGCAGAATAATATTCCATTATACATATATATCACATCTTCTTTACGTAATCGTCTATTAAGGACACTGGTTGTTTCCATGTCTTGGGCACCATACAGAAAGCTGAAATAAATATTGGAACACATATATCTTTACGGATAAATGTTTTCAGACTTTTTGGGTAGATACCCAGGAGAGGGATTGCTGGGTCACATGGTAATTCTATTCTTTATTTTTTGAGGAACCTCTGAACTGCCTTCCATACTGGCTGCACCAATCTGCATTCCCACCAACAGTGTATGAGGGTTTCTTTTCCTCCACAGCCTCTCCAACACTTGTGACTACTTGTCTTGTTGATAATAGCCATTATAACTGGCGTGAGGAGACATCTCATTGTGGTTTTTATTTGCATTTCTCTGATCATTAGTGACATTGAGCATTTTTTCATATGCCCATTGGCCATTTGTATGTCCTCTTTGGATACCTATATATTTAGTTATAGTTGACATTCAATGTTATTCTACTTCAGCTCTTCAGGTGTATAACACATTGGTCAGGCATCTACACAGTCTATGACGTGATCCCCCTGATAAATCCAGTGCCCATTTGGCACCTTACATGATCTTTACAACATTGTTGATTATATTCCCCATACTGTATAAACTATCAATTTATATTTCTTAATGCCTTCACCTTTTTCACCCTGACCCCAATTCCATTCCCATCTATTACTCTATCTGGCACCATACCTAGTTATTACAATATTGTTGACTATATTCCTTATGCTATAACCTATATCCCCATGACTACTGTGTAACACCCAATTTGTTCTTCTTAATCCTTTCCTCTTTCACTCATCCTTAACCCCCTTCCCATCTTAAAGAAGTCCCTCTAGGAGTCTTTGTAATACTGGTTTGGTGGTGATGAACTCCTTCAGCTTTTACTTGTCTGGGAAGCTCCTTATCTGTCCTTCAATTATAAATGACAGCCTTACTGGGTAGAAGAATCTAGGTTGAATGTTGTTGCTTTTCATCACTTGAACTATTTCCTTACCTGCAAAATTTCTGTTGAGAAATCAGCTGCCAGTCTTATGGGGACTCCCTTGTAGGTAACTAACTGTTTTTCTCTTGCTGCTTTTAAGTTTCTCTCTTTGTATTTAACCTTTGGCATTTTAACTATGATGTTTCTTGGTGTTGGCCTTTTTGGGTTTATCTTGTTTGGGACTTTCTGTGCTTCCTGGGCTTGTATGTCCATTCCCCTCACCAAGTTAGGGAAGTTTTCTGTCATTATTTCTTCAAATAGGTTTTCAATTCCTTGCTCTTTCTCTTCTCCTTCTAATACTCTTATAATGCAAATGTTGGTACACTTGATGTTGTCCCGGAGGCCCCTTAAACACTCCTCAATTTTTTGAATTTTTTTTTTTTACACTGTTCTGGTTGGGTATTTTCTGATACCTTATCTTCTACATTGCTGAATGGATCCTCTGCTTCATCTAATCTACTGTTGATTCCCTGTAATATATTCTTTGTTGCCATTATTGTATCCTTTATTTCTGACTGGTTCTTTTTTATAGTTTCCATCTCCATTTTTATGAGATCATTCAGCATTCTTATAATCAGTGTTTGGAACTCTGTGTCTGATAGAATGCCTATCTCCATTTCGCTTAGTTCTTTTTCAGCAACTTTGTTCTGTTCTTTCATTTGGGACATGTTTCTTTGTCTCCCCATTTTGGCTGCCTGTGACGGGCCAGCCGCCACAAATCGAACAGTACCTGAATGGGGGAGTGGGAATGAAAAAAAGACACTCACACATGTAATGATGCGGCCGGTCTTCAGTGATCCTGAAGCCCTGAGTTTACTTTCCTTCACCAATTTATACCATCAGAGTACATGCAGCTTAGCAGTTACAGAAATGCATTACATCATTGAACGTAAATTTTTAACTTTAACATATAGACACTACAAATCACTAAAAGCTCCCCAAAGCAATTATCCCATAACAGAGCCTATCAATTATCCTGATAGCCATCAGTGATCTGTGTCCGAGAAACTGGCCATTCCCACCACATTCCTCAGCAACTTGTAAACACCCTCCAGTCGCAGGCAAAGATAACAACTGAGCCAGTCTGCAAGGCTTCAGAATAACAAGAAATTATGACTCCCCACAGCTGCCTCCCTGTGTTTTTTTACTATGTATTTGATAGAGTTGCTATGTCTTCTGGTCTTAGTAGAGTGGACTTATGTAGTAGGTGTGCTGTGGGTTTCAGTGGTGCAGTCTTTCTGGTCATCTGAACCACAGGCTCCAGGTTTGTCCTTTGTGTGGGTTGTGTGTGCCCTCCTCTTGTAATTGAGCCTTGGTTGATAATTGCACATCAATGTGAGTGACTGACCTTTGGGCTCACTGGTTGTAAGAACTAGGTTGACTACAGTGAAAGAGTTGTTGTGCAAGGGCTGATCCTATAGAGCAGGATCTGCCTCAGTAGGACTCTGGGGCCTGCCCAATCCACCTCTGGGGTGTGTCATACTTGGAGATGGCTAGGTGATGTTCCACCTCATTTTGAAGTTGGCCACTGAGGGTGTCAGCCCCAGGACCACCTTGGAGAGGATTCGCTGTAGGTCTACTTCAGCCACAGTCCATGCACCACCCAGGGCTGCCTAGCAGGAACCACAAAGAAATCAGCAGATGGCTGCCACCCGTGCTGTTCTTGGAAGCTCCTTGAGAGGCCAAGCTGAGAACCAAGGCTGGCTGCCTCTAGTGCCAGCTTAGGGCTGCTCAGCCAGAGATACAGGACATGCTCAAGCCAGATGCTGCTTATCTGGGTTCCGCAAACCTTTGAGAGACCCTAGGAAAGTGCACCTTGAGCCCAGGTAAGCAATCTGCATGAAAAAGCCACTGAAAGCAGCCTGGGTGTGCCCAAAAGTTGGGCAGGGCCAGGTCTCAAATTGCCAGGACAGGGCAAACAAACAGAAATGGCAGCTGCCTGTGTTCCCACACTGGGAAGTGGGAGGGCTCAACAAAGAAAGAATGGCTTCCACCAGCTCCTCCGTCCACAAGAAAGATGCTCCTCGTGCACCCGTCCCAAGCCAAACAACTCAATTTCCCATCATTTGTCCCTGCCACCTTTCCAGCTGCTGACCCAGTGTTGGAGCTCAGAGGGAGTGATTCCATTGGTGGGTAAGTCTGTGTGCTGTCCCTGTAAGAGGAGTGCCAGTGAGTGCAGCTGCACTCAGTCGCAATCTCTGCTGGTTTTCACAACCAAAAAGTATGGGGACTTCTCTCCCCGGCACTGGAAGCCTGAGATGGATTGGAGCTGGTATCTGTTGCTCTTCTAAGGGAAGGGGGAACCCCCACAACCGAAATAGACCTCCTGATCTCTAATGGTCACACGTGGGTGTGGGACCAGCCCGTGACACGTCTCTGACCTTCTTACCAGTCTGGAGGTGGTTTCTTCGGCAATTCCTTAGTTGAAAGGCTTCAGTTCAGCTTGATTTTAGGTGATTCTCAATAAAAGAATAAGTGAATGAACTAATCAGAAACAGTTTTAGAGACAAAGAGGAAAAACTGAGGGTTGCTAGATGGGCGGGAGGGGTGGGGGGTGGGGGGGAGGGTGAGGGGATTGGAGGGCAGTTGGTGACCACAGGATGGCCACGGGTTTGAAAATTAATCTGGGGAACGTAATTTGGTGGTTACCAGAGGGTAAGGGGGTTGGGGGGTGGGGGATGAGGGTGAGGGGGATCAAATGTATGGTGATGGAAGGGGAGCTGACTCTGGGTGGTGAACACACAGTGTGATTTATGGATGATGTGATACAGAATTGCACACCTGAAATCTATGTAATTTTACTAACAATTGTCACCCCAATAAATTAAAAAAAAATAATAAAATTAAAAAAAAAAGTTGTCTTGTAGATTAGCTGTACTTCTGATGTGGTTGTGAGGGAAGGTAAACATAGCATTTACCTACTGCACCATCTTGGTTGTCTCAATACCATACTGTTTTGATTATTGTTGCCCTGTAGCACAAGCTGAAGTCAGGGACTGTGATACCTCCAGCATTGTTCTTTTATCTTAGGATTGCTTTGGGTATTCGGGATCTTTTGTGGTTCCATACAAATCTGATGACTTTTCGTTCTATTTCTTAAAATAAATGCCACTGATATTTTGATGGGGATTGCATTAAATCTGTCTATTGCTTTGGGTAATATGGCCATTTTAACTATGTTGATATTTCCAATCCATGAACGGAATGTCTTTCCATTTCTTTGTGTCTTCTTCAATTTCTTTTTAAAGTATCTTATAGGTTTCAGCATATAGGTCTTTCACATCCTTGTTTAAGTTTATTCCTAGGTATTTTATTCTTTTTGTTGCAGTTGCAAAACGTTTTTTTTTTCTTTTTCTGAGGTTTCATTGTTAGTATATAGGAATGCAATGGACTTTTATGCATTGATTTTCTAACCCGCAACGTTACTGTATTCGTTACTTGTTTCTAATAGCGTTTTGGTGGCATCTTTAGGGTTTTCTATATATAGCATCATGTCATGTGCAAAAAGTGTTAATTTAACATCTTTATTCCCAATTTGGATGCCTTTTATTTTTTTCTTTTGCCCGATTGCTCCAGATAGGAATTCCAATACTATGTTCAAAAGCAGTGGTGATAGGGGACAGCCCTGTCCTGTTCTTGAATGTAGAGCAAAGGGCTTCAGTTTTTCATTGTTAATTATGATATTAGCTGAGGGTTTGTCATATACGGCCTTTATTATGTTCAGGTATTTTCCTTCTATCCCCATTTTATTAAGTGTTTTAATCATAAATGGATGTTGCATCTTCTCAAATGCTTTTCCTGCCTGTATTGACATAATCATGTGATTTTTGTCCTTTATTTTGTTTATGTGGTGTATCACATTGATGGATTTGCGTATGTTGAACCATCCTTGTGCCCCTGAGAATGAACTCCACTGGGTCGTGATGAATAATCTTTTTAATTCATTCTTGCATTAGATTTGCAGGAATTTTGTTTACCATTTTTGCATCTGCATTCATCAGTAATATTGATCTGTAATTTTCTTTTTTTTGTGTTATCCTTACCAGGTTTTGGTATCAGGGTAATGTTGGCCTCATAAAATGAGTTAGGGAGTATTATCTGTTCTTCAGTTTTTTTGGAAGAGTTTGAGTAGGACAGGTATTAGATCTTCTTTGAATGTTTGGAAGACTTCACTAGTGAAGCCACCTCGTCCTGGACTTTCATTTTGGGGAAGGTTTTCGGTGACTGATTCAATTTCCTTACTGTAGATTGGTCTATTTAGATATTCCAATTCTTCATGATTCAGCCTAGGAAGGCTATATATTTCTAGGAACTTGTCCATTTGTTGTAGGTTATTGAATTTGGTGGCATATAATCCTTCATAGTATTCTTGGTTGATCCTTTGTATTTAAGTGGCATCCATGGTAACTTCCCCTCTTTGATTTCAAACTTTGTTTATTTGTGTTTTTTCCCTTTTTATCTTAGGGAGTCCAACCAAGGGTTTGTCAATTTTATTAATCTTTTCAAAGAACCAGCTCTTTATTGCATTAATTTGTTCTGTTGTCTTTCTGTTCTCTATTTCATTTAGTTCTGCTCTGATTTTTATTATTACTTCTTTCTGCTGACCTGGGTTTCATTTCTTCTTTTTCTAGTTGTTTAAGGTGTAACATAAGGTTTTTTTATCTAGATTTTTCTTCTTTCTTGAGACAGACTTGTAATGATATAAATATCCCTCTTAAAACTGCTTTCGCTGCATCCCAAAATTTTTGGTAGGATGTATTTTCATTGTCATTTGTTTCTAGGTATCTTTTGATCTCTCCTCTTATTTCTTCTTTGACCCAGTCTTTTTTTTTTTTTTAAAGTGTGTTGCTTTATCTCCACGTTTGTGGTTTTTCCTGCTTTCTTTTTGCAGTTGATATCCAATTTCAAAGCCTTGTGATTAGAGAATATGCTTGGTATGACTTCAATCTTCTTAAATTTGCTGAGGCTAGTTTTATGTCCCAATATATGGTCTAGACTTGAGAATGTTTCATGTACACTAGAAAAGAATGTATATTCTGATGTTCTAGGATGAAGTGCTCTATAAATGTCAACTATGTCCATTTCATCTAATGTGTCATTGAGGGCTGCTCTTTCTTTAGTTTCTGTTTGGATGATCTAACCATAGCTGTCAATGATGTATTTAGGTCCCCTACAATAATTGTGTTTTGGTCAATTTCTCCCTTTAGTTCTGTCAGTAGTTACTTTGTATATTTTTTTTTTCCAATTAAAGTTTATTGGGGTGACAATTGTTAGTAAAGTTACATAGATTTCAGGTGTACAATTCTGTATTACATCATCTATAAATCCCCTTGTGTGTTCACCACTCAGAGTCAGTTCTCCTTCCATCACCATATATTTGATCCCCTTTACCCTCATCTACTACCTGCCTCCCCCCTTACCTTCTGGTAACCACTAAACTATTGTCTTTGTCTATGAGTTTCTGTTTCTCATTTGTTTTTCTTTTTTTTTTGGGGGGGGGTGTTGTTTTTGGTTTATATACCACGTGTCAGTGAAATCATATGGGTCTCCATTTGTGACAACATGGATGGATCTTGAGATTATCATGCTAAGTGAAATAAGTCAGACAGAAAAAGCAGAGAACCATATGATTTCACTTTGTATATTTCAGTGCTCCCTGACTGGGGGCACAATTATTGATGACTGTTATGTCTTCTTGTTGTATAGTCCCTTTATCGTTATGAAATGTAAATCTTTGTCTCTTGTTACCTTTTTCATCCTGAAGTTTGTTTCATCTGCTATCATATGACTACACCTGCTTTTCTCTGAATACCATTTGTTTGGAGTGTCTATTTCCCTTTCACTTTGAGTCTATATTTGTCCTTGTAGCTGAGATTTGTCTCTTGGAGTTTAGTTTGATTTGGTTTAGTTTTCTGATTCAATCTGCTAGTCTGTGACTTTTTACTGCTGAGTTCAGCCCATTTACATTTAGGGTGATTATTGATATATGAGGATTTTCTAACATTCTATCTCTGGTTTTATGGTAGGTCAGTGTTTCCATTGTTTCTTTACCTTTTTGTTGCTGTCTGTTATTTCAGTGTGGTGGTATTCTATGATTGTTCCTTCTGTTTCTTCTTTTTTGTGTTATGCATTTCAGATCTGGATTTTTTTTTTGAGTGGTTACCATTAAGTTTAAGTAAAAGAAAGTTTGATATTTAGAGTATTCCATTTTCTTCAGCAAGCTTACTTTCTCCATTCCCATATTCCGGTTCAGGCCTTTACTCTCCCCCTTTTTATGTTTTGGTTTCCACAAATTGTCCCTGTTGATGGTGGTCCAATAGCTCCCTTTAATATTTCTTGTAGTGCAGGTCGTGTATTAGAAATTTCCCTCAGTTTCTGTATGTCTGGAAAGGTCTTTATTCCTCCTTCACATCTAAAGGATATCTTTGCTGGATATATTACTCTTGGCTCATAATTTCTCTCGTTCAATAGTTTGAATATTTCGTTCCAGTCCCTCCTGGCTTGTAGAGTTTCTGCTGAAAAATCTGAAGATAATCTAATGGACTTTCCTTTGTAGGTTACCGTCTTCTTTTCCCTGGCTGCCTTAAATATTCTTTCTTTGTCATTGATTTTAGACAGCTTCAATACAATGTGCCTTGGAGAAGGCCTGTTGGGATTGAGGTAATTAGGTGTTCTATTTGCTTCTTGGATTCGAGTATCCAGTTCTGTCCACATGTTTGGGAAGTTCTCATCAACAATTTGTTTGAATATATTCTCTGTTCCCTTCTCTCTTTCTTCTCCTTCTGGTATGCCCATTATTCTTATATTGCTCTTTCTGATGGAGTCAGAAAATTCTTGTAGAGTTCTTTCAGTTCTTTGAACTCTCAAGTCTCTGTCTCTTCCATCTGTCATATCCAGATTTCTATCTTCAGTGTCACTGATTCTTTCCTCCATCTGGCCAGCTCTATTACCTAAGCTGGCTATTTCATTCTTCATTTCTTTTACTGAGTTTTAATCTCCAGAAATTCTATTTGGTTCTTTTTTAAAATTTCAATCTCTTTGGTAAAATGTTCTTTTTGTTCTTTGATTGTGTTTCTGAATTCTTTAAACTGCCTGTTTGTGTTTCTTGCATCTAGTTGAGTTTTTGAAAAATGCAATCTTGAATTCTCTGTTATTTAATTCGCATATGTCCCTGTCCTTAAGTTCATTTACTGGAAACTTTTCCTTTTATTTTTGAGCTTCCCTTGTTACCTTGGCTATTCATGGCAATTTATGAAGTATTATTTCTCTTCCTAGGCATGTACAGAAGTGGGTTCTGCAACAGGTTGATAGGAAGAGGTCTTTCTGTTGCTTTGTAGTAGGTGTTGGTGGAATGTTTTATTTTCTCTGTGACCGCAGCCTTCTAATCTTTTTCACATTGTAGTGCTATATTTTCTCTGTGCTGTTCTGGCTTCTCACACAATCGGGGGTGGGGTTCTCTTGAAGGTGGGCTTCTCTGTATGCAGGTCACCTGGGTCTCAAGGCTCCCCCTCCGAAGTGGGATGTGGAGAGCTTCTGAAGTTCTGAAGCTCTTCCTGCACCAGATTCAGGGCCTGTGTGTTTCAGCGGCTCTGTTTACCCTTGCAGGGATCTGCCCAGATAGGTGGGGATGGGGTGGGGTGTGTTATGAGAGGCAGCTCTGAGCAGTGGTGGGGACCACCAACACAGCCCATCCTGTGCCCAAAGCTCCCTCCCCCTCGCCCAAAGTAGTTGGCCTGGAAGTCCATGGCTGCAGCCAGCAGTTCTCAGAACTGCGAATATTCTCTTCTTTTGATCTGACACTGCTACTTCCTGCTTCTAGCACTGGGAGGGTGGTGGTGAGACAAGGTCTGCGAGGGTAGGGAGGGTCGGCTAGGCTCCATGCCTATGTCTTCCATCCTCTGCTTGGCCTTGAGGGATTAAACCACTGTTCTTTCCTCAGTCTTTGCTCTGAGGTCTCTGTCCTGAGTGTTGGGTTCAGCTGTGTTATACGCTGATCCCTCAGGCAAGACTGTGGGTCATAAGGGGAGTGCTAGCAGTCCAAATTCTTACCTCTCCTGTGACTGCAGTAGCTCTATAATGCAGGGAGGTGGGAGCTCCGGTCTGAGGCCTGTGGCCAGCGTGGCCTGCGTCTCCTCACTTCCCTTTTCCCTCCTCCCTCGCGCACCCAATTTGCCCACATTTAGGATGTTTCAATTGTGTCTCTTAGCCTTTCTTATCTGCTATGCAGGGAGTCCTTTGTGGAATTATAGCTGTTCAGTTTGTTGTAAATTCCAGGGGAGATTTCAAAAGGTTCACCTCATGTCACCATTTCTGAAACATAATGCCTCTATTTCTCTGTCTTCTTTCCTGAAGTTTCACTCTTCCCTTTGATATTGTTTATGTTCAGCCTGAAGAAATTCCTTTGATATTTCTTTTAGAACTGTAGGTGATTTTTAAAAAATTTTTGTTTACCTGAGAATGTTTTCATTTTACCTTCATTCCTGAAGGATATTTTCACTGGATATAGAATTCTGGTTTGACAGTTCTTTCCTTTCAGTAATTTGAAGACATTGTCCCTCCGTCTTCTGCACTCTATGGTTCCTGATGAAAAATGCACAGTACTTCAAAGTATTGTTATCATATATTTTATGTCATTTTTCTCTAGCTGCTTTCAAGATTTTTCTTTATCTTTAGTGTTCAGCAGTTGTATTATCTGTCTAGGAGTGATGTTCTTTATTTTTACAGTTTGGAATTCACTGAGTTCTTGAATTTATAGATATATGTCTGATAGACTTTTGTGGTGATTTCAGCATTTATTTATTGAAAAATTACTTTCTGTACCAATCCCTTTTTTCTGCTCCCTCTGGGCCTTTAATAACATGAATGTGAGACCTTTTGATGTTGTACCAGAGATCTTGAAGGCTCTGTTTAATTGTTTTTCATTTTTGATTCGTATAATTGTTTTAATTTTTAAAATTTACAGGCAATCAATGAATGATTTGATAGAAATAAGCACAGAAAACTATTAGGCATTAATTAGGTATACCTAATCCCAGGGGTCAGGGAAAGCTTTCTGGAGGTGATAGCTAAGCTGAATCCTGATTGGTTAATGTAATTAACTGAATGAAGAAGGGAGGGACCACAAGTTATAGGCAGTAAAAATCATGGGTGCAAGTGGGCAGACTTGTAAGAAAGCATGGAATGTTTGGAGAAAAATAGTTTGTTATTATTGAAACATATTCTGCCAATAAAGGAATGATGAAAAATGCTGTTGGAGAAGCAAATGAAATGAGTTATGAGAGGTCTCATATTTCAGGGTAAGGATTTTTGACTTAATCAATGCTGAGGACAATTGGAAAACATAGAAAGTTTTCTGTTTTTGTTTTTTTAATGTGAATGGAGCTTCCTTTTTGTTTTTTTTTTTTTTTGCTTTTCTGAATCTTCTCATGTTTGTATAATGGACATGTATCACTTTTCTATTATAACAGCTTTAGTAAAATATTATTTATGTACCATACAATTCACCAATTGAAAGTGTACAATCCAGCAGTATTTGGAATATTTATATTTGAGCAACTATGACCACAATCAATTTTGTAACAATTTCGTCACTTCTGAAAAGAAACCCTGTACCCTTTACCAGTCACACCCACTTCCTCCCAACCCCCTTCCCTTTCACCTTAGGAAACCACCAATCTACTTTCAGTCTCTATGGATTTGCCTATTCTGAACATTATATATAAATGGGCTCACACAAAATGTGGCTTTTTTGTCTGGTTTCTTTTATTTAGCACAATACTTTCAATGTTCATCCCTATTGTAGTATAAATCGATATTGTTTTTAATATTTTTATTAAAATGTAGCCAATATACAATATTATACCAGTTTCACAGTACACAATAGTTATTTAACATTTATATACCTAAAGAAGTGGCCTCCATGATAAGTCCAGCAACTATCTAATACTATACCACACTATCATAATATTACTGACTATATTCCCTATGCTATACATTATATCCCCATGACTCATTTGTTTTATTTATTTATTCATAATCAAAGTTTTTTGAGGTGACAATTGTTACTAAAGTTACATAGCTTTCAGGTGTACAATTCTGTAATACATCATCTATATATCACATTATGTGTTCACCACCCAGAGTCAGTTCTCTCTCCATCCCTACATACTTGATCCCTTTCACCCTCATCTACCACACTTCTCCCACCTTCTCTCTAGTAACCACTAAACTATTATCTGAATTCCTCTCCTGGGTATCTACCCTAAAAATCTGATAACATTTATCCGTAAAGATATATGTGCTCTGATGTTCATTGCAGCTTTATTTAAGGTGGCCAGGACATAAAAACAACCAAAGTGTCCTTCAATAGATGATTGGATAAAGAAGATATGGTATATATACACAATGGAATACTAGTTTGACATAAGAAAAGATGAAATAGTGTCATTTGCAACAACATGGATGGATCTTCATCTTATTATGCTAAGCGAAATAAGTCAGACAGAAAAAGTCAAGAACCATATGATTTCACTGATATGTAGTATATAAAACTGAAAACAACAAAGGAACTAAACAAACGAAGAAACAAAAACTCATAGATTCATTTGTTTTATACATGGAAATTTGAACCTCTTATTCCCCTTCAACTCCCCCTCCTTTAAAAATTTTCAGTTACAGTTGACATTCAATATTATTTTATATTAATTTCAGGGTACAGCATAGTGGTTAAACATTTATATAATTATGAAGTGATCCCTCTGACCAGTCTAATTCCCACCTGGCACTATACATAGTTATCACCATTCTATTGACTATATTCCCTATGCTTTAACTTACATCCCCAAGACTGTCTTTTAACTACAAATTTGTACTTCTTAATCCCTTCAACTTTTCACCCTGCCCCCCATCACCCCTGACATCTATGACCCCAATAAATCTAGTACCCATGTGATACTATACATAGTTATTACAATATTATTGACTATGTTCCTTATGCTATACACTACATCCCCATGACCACTTTGTAGCAACCAATTTATACTTCTTAGTCCCTTCCAATCTTTCACTCACCCCCTACACCCTTCTCATCTGGCAACCATCAAAGTGTTCTCTGTATTTGTGAGCTTGTTTCTGTTTTGTTTCTTTAGTTTGTTCTTCAGATTCCACATATAAGCCAAATTACATTGCATCTGTCTTTTTCTGTCTGACATACTCCACTCAGCACGATACCATCCAGGTTAATCCATGCTGCTGCAGATAGCAAGAACCCATTCCATACCATCACCGAACAATATTTCATTGTATGTACGTACCATCTCCTCTTTATCTGTTCATTCATTGACAGGCACCCAGGCTGCTTCCACATCTTGGCCATTCTAAACAATGTTGCAATGCACATATGGATGTACATGTCTCCTCAAATTATTGTTTTGTTTTGGGTTTTTTTTTTGTTTGTTTGCTTGTTTTTGGTAAATATCCAGAAGTGGGATGGCTGGGTACTTCTTTCTCTCTTGTTTTAAAGTCTACTTGGGGAATTTCTGTTCAAGATGTGTGATTATGTAAACACTGTGCTTACTTCCTGTCATGACCACATCCAATTTACAACTAAACTACAAGAAAACCATCATTAAAAATTGCCTGAAGTCTAGCTGCATTGAACCCCTACAACAAAGGACATACAGAAGCCACCTTGACACTGGTAGGAGGAACAAAGACTCAGAAGAAGCTGGTCCCACACCTGCTTGTGACCATTAAAAATCAAGAGGGATATCTTGGCTGTGAAGGTAGCCCCTGTAAGAGCGACGGGTCACAGTCCCAGACAAGGTTCCCCAGCCCAGGATTTGAGTGTTGAGGAGAGAAGTCTCCATAACTTCTGGCTGTGAAAACACATGGAGATTGTGGCTGAGGGAGACAAGGGTGGCTCCAGACCCAGGTGACCCACTTAAAGGGCCCACACTCACACTTACTCACTAATGTACCCACTCAATCTGAGCTCCAGCACTGGAACAGCAGTTTGAATGGTGCCAGACACATAAGGAGAGAAACTGAATTGCCTGGCTTCGGGATGAGTGTGGGAGGGGCAGCATTGTCCCAGACAGAGGAGCTAGCAGAATCCATTATTTCTTTGTTGAGCCCTCCCCTCTCCCAGCATGCAGACAAAGGCTGGTGCTATATCTGAGTCTCCATCAACCTGCATAACACTGTTTGCTCCATCCTGGTGATTACGTGAGACCTCACTCCCTTAAATTTCAGGCACAACCAAGTTGCTTCCAGTGGCTTTTTTTTTTTTGTACAAATGGCCTGTCTTGGCTCATGCTGTTGACTTTATTAAATTCTCTCAAAGTTTCACAAAACCCAAACAAGCAGCATCCAGCTTTGGCATATCCTGTACCTCTGGCTGTGCAGCCATAACCCTGGCACTAGTTATAGCCACCCTTGGTTTGTGGCTTGGCCTCTTCAGGCACCTCCAATCCCAGCAAAGGCAGTGGCCATCTGTGGATTTCTGTGTGGCATATGGCAGGTGGCCCTGGGCAAGGCACAGACTTTGGCAGAACTTAGGCAGCAACTGGTTTCCTCCCGGAGGCCCTGGGGCTGGCACACCAGGTGGCCAGCTTCTGACTGAGACAGTGCATCACCTAGATGCCTCAAAGAACAACACACTCAAAGTGCAGACTGGGCATGCACCAGAGCCCTTCTTAAGTGAAGCTTGTTCTGTATCTGGGTCAGCTCCTGCATCATACCTTCTCTACTGTAGTTATAGCCAGTCCACACAACCAATCAACCTGAAGGTCAATCCCTCCCTTTGACATGAAAACAGCAACCAAGGCTCCTCTACAATAGGAGGGCACATACAACCAATAGAAGAAACACACCTGGAGCACCCAGCTCTAGTGACTAGGGAGAACTTTAACAAAGAGATAGGAAACAAAAACAGAGATAGAAAACATAAAAAAGAACTAGTCAGAAATAAAGCATATAATAACTGAAATGAAGAATACATTAGAAGAAATCAACAGATGAAACAGAGGATCAAATCAGCAATTTAGAAAATAAGGTAACAGAAAACACCCACTTAGAACAGCAAAAGGAAAAAAAATCCAAAAAAATTAGGATAGTTTATGGGGCCTCTGGGACAAGTGAACCAATATTGACATCATAGGGCTTCCAGAAAGAGAAGAGAGACAGCAAGGAATTGAAAATCTATTTGAAGAAATAATGATGGAAATCTTCCCTAACCTGGTGAAGGAAATAGACCTACAAGCACAGGAAGTACAGAGTCCCGAACAAGATGAACCCAACGAGGCCCACACCAAGACACATCATAATTAAAATGCCAAAGGATAAAGACAAAGAATCTTAGAAGCAGCAAGAGAAAAGCAGTTAATTTCCTACCAGGAAGCTCTTATAAGAGTGACTGTCAGATGATTTCCCAAGAGAAACTTTGTAGGCCAGAAGGGATTGGCATGAAATATCCAAAGCAATGAAAAGTAAGGACCTACAACCAAGATTACTGCACCCAGCAAAGCTATCATTTAGAATTGAAGGACAGATAAAGTGCTTCCCAGACAAAGACAAGATAAAAATGAAGGAGTTCATGACCACCAAACCAGTGTTACAAAGAGTCTTAGAATTTAAGACAAATATATATATATGTATATATGTATGTATATGTATATGTATATATGTATGTATGTATATATAATGGCAATAAGTACATATCTGTCAACAATTACTTTCAATATAAATGGATTAAATGCTCCAATCAAAAGATAGTGTGGCTGAATGAATAAGAAAACAAGAATCTTACATATGCTGTCTACAAGACAATCACTTCAGATGGAAAGACACACAGACTGAAAGTAAAGGGATGAGAAAAAGATATTTGATGGAAATCAAAACAAACAAACAAAAAATCTGGAGTAGCAATAGTTATAGCAGACAAAATAGACTTTAAAACAAAGACTATAACAAGATACAAAGGAGGACCAAATAATCCCACTTCTGGATATTTATCCAAAGAAACCCAAAACTCTACTTTGAGGGGCCATGTTTATCCATATGTTTATTGCAGCATTATTTACAATGGCCAAGATGTGGATGCACCCTGGGTATCTATCAAAGGATGAGTGAATAAAGAGGAGGTGGTACTTATATAAAATGGAATATTGATTGGCCATGGAACCCAATGGGTTTTTATGATCTGTGGCAGCATGGATGTACCTGGAGGGTATTGTGTTGAGTGGAGTATGTAAGACAGAGAAAGACAGATGCAATGTGATCTTGCTTGTGTGCGGAATCTAAAAAAAAAAAAAAAAAGAAGAATCAAAACAGAAAGAAACTCACAAATGCAGAGAACATTTTGATAGTTGCGAGATAGGACTGAGGTTGGGGGGGTGTATGTAAAAGGGGAAAGGATTAAGAAGTACAAATTGATTGTTACACAGTAGTCATTCATGTTAGCTATTTTTAATAAAAATCTTGAAAAAATAAAATAAAATAAATGGGACTGCACAAAATAAAATCGGTTTTGTCTGGTATAAGTATTTCTAGATACTTAATTATTGCCATTTTATTATTCATATATTTTATCTTTTTCTTTCATCTTAAGGAAGTTCTTGTAACATTCTTGTGATACTGGTGTGGTGGTTATAAACTTTTTTAGCTTTTTCTTGTCTGGGAAACTCTTTATATGTTCTTTGATTCTAAATGATTGCTGTGCTGGATAGAGTAATCTTGGTTGTAGGCCCTTTTCATAATTTAGAATATTATGTTCCAATGTATTCTGGCCTACAAATTTTTCATTGATAAATCAGCTGATAGTCTTATGGGAGCTCCCTTGTAATAACTATTTGCCTTTCTTTTGCTGCTTTTAGGATTCTCTCTGTTCTTTAACCTTTGGCATTTTAATTATAATATATGTTGGTGTGGGCTTATTTGGTTTCATTTTATTCTGGACTTTGTGCTTGCTGGACTTGTATGTCTATGTCCTCCACAGGTTCGGACACTTTTCAGTCATTATTTCATCAATTTGGTTTTCAATTCCTTGCTGTCTCTTTTCTTCTGGTACCCCAATGATGTGAATGTTGGTATGCTTGATGTTGTCCCAGAGGCCCCTTAAACTATCCTCATTTGTTTTGTGTTCTTTTTGCTGTTCTGACTGAGTGTTTTCTGCTATCTTGGAGGTGCCTCAGGAGACCAAGCTCTGAACTGAGACCAGCTGTTGCTAGTGCCTGGCTCGGGGCTACTCAACAAAAAATATGGGACATGTTGAAGCCAGATGTTGCTTGTTTGGGTTTGTGAACCTTTTTGAGATTTTAGGAAAGTCTGCACATGAACCAAGACAGGCCATTTGTATGGAAAAACCACCGCAAAGGGTTTGGGTGTGCCAAAAAGTTGGGTGGAACAGGGTCTTAGGGAATCACCAAGGCAGGACAGATGAACGATGTCAGCTAAATTAATGGAGATTCAGGTAGGCAACTGCATGTGTCTGCACAGTGGGAGAGGGGAGGGCTCAACAAAGAAACAATGGATTCTACCAGCACTTCTGTCTGTGAGAAAGCTGTCCTTCCAGACCTTAGCCTGAGGCCAGACAACTTAGTTCCTCTCCCTGATGCCTTTTGAGCTGCTGCCCCAGTACTGAAGCTCAAAGTGAGTGAGTCCATCAGTGAGTACGTCTGTGCATGGGACCTTTAAGAGAATTACCTGGGACTCTAGCATCACTCTGTCTCACCCAGCCATAATCTCTGCTGGTTTTCACAGCCAGAATTTATGGGGACTTCTATCTCCAGCACTGAATCCATGGGCTGGTGAACCTTGTGTGGGGCTGGGTCCCCTCACTCCTTCAAAAGAAACTCTGTAGCCAAAATATCCCTCCCAATTTTTAAAGGTCACATGGGGGTCTGGGATCAGCTTCTCTGGGACCAGCCCATTCCACAACTCTGCCCCTCTTACCAGTTTTGAGGTGACTTCTTCTGTATGTCCTTAGAGGTAAGATTTCAGTTCAGGTAGGCTTCAGACAATTCTCAATGATGGTTTTTCTGTAGTTTAGTTGTAGTTTGGTGTGCTTATGAGATGTGGCAAGCACAGTATTTACCTACTCCTTCCATCTTGACCAGAAATGGTACTTTTTTTGTTCTTATTGCCAGATAATATTGCACTGTGTGGATGTACCACATTTTATTTATTCACTTATCAGTTAATGGAAACTTGGGTTGTTTCCCCTTTTTTACTATTATGAATATTGATGTTGTGATCATTTGTGTAGAAGTTTTTGTGTGGGCATATGTTTTCAATTCTCTTGGGCATACGTGTAATTAGGAGTGAAATTGCTGGACAACATGATAACTTTATGCTTAGCTGTTTGAGTAACTTACAGATTGTTTTCCAAAGCAGCTGTACCAATTTGCATTCCCACCAGCAATGGATAAGCATTCCAATTTCTCCACATTTTTGCCAATACTTGCTATTGTCTGTGTTCTTGATTATTTCTATCCTAGTGGATGTGAAGTGATATCTCATTGTGGTTTTTATTTGCATGTCTCTAATGACTAAAAATGTTGAGCATCTTTTTATGTGCTTATTGGCCATTTGTACATCTTCTTTTGAAAAATGTTTATTCAGAGCCTTTTCCCATTTCTTAATTGTATTATTTTTCGTTTTATTATTGAGTTGTTGGTGTTCTTTTTATACTTTGGATTTAATTCATTTAACAGATATGTGATTTGCCAATAAATTCTACCATTCTGTGGATTCTCATTTCTACTTCTTGATGGTGTTCTTTGAAGCACAATTTTTTTTTAATTTTAATGATGTCCAATGTATCTACTTTTTCCTTTGTTCCTTATGGTTTTGGTGTAATATCTAAGAAATCATTACTTAATCCAATGCCACAAGGTTTATGCATATGTGTTCTTCCAAGACTTTTGTAGTATTAGGTCTTGCATGCAGATCTTTGACCTATTTTGAGTTAATTTTTGTATATGGTATAAAGCAAGAGCCAAATTCATCCATTTGCATGTGGATATCCAGTTGTTTCAGTACCACTTGTTGAAAAGATTATTTTTTCCTATTGAATAGTCTTGACACTCTGTTGAAAACCAATTGACAACAATTGTATGGGTTTATTTCTGAGCTCTTATTCTATTTCATTGATCTTTAAGTCTATTTTTATATCAATACCATACTGTCTTTACTACTTTAGCTTTGTAGTAAGTTTTGAAATCAGGAAGTGTGAGATTTCCAATTTTTCTCTTTCAAAATTGTTTTGTCTATTTTGGATTTCTTGCACTTCTATAAAAAACTTAGCATAAGCTTGCAATTAAGAAGCCTTCTGGAATTTTGACAAGGATTGCGTTGAATTTGCAGATCAATTTCGGAATATCGCCACCTTAAGAATATTAAATAACATTTATCTTAACAACATCAAAACGAACATGGGGCAAGTGTTACTTTTTAGATAAAAGTAAAACTAATATGATTTATTTATCTAATGGTGCACTAACCCTTTTTTAAGGTCCCCATTTAAACAAGTGCCCAATTTCCCTCTCTTTTTTTTTTTCTAGTTGGTCTTTTAGAGATAGAAACAAAGACCTTGCTATTAGAACTGGGACATATCGAAAAGGGCAGCTCTGACTTAGAATTCTTGGTTTTGCAGACTTACTTTTCATGCAGTCCCAGGCTGGAGAAGGATAGAAGAAAACTACCATTTATCAAGAGCATAATGTTTGCCAAGCCCTGTGCCCTGCATTTCCCCACAACTGACTCAATCTTTATAAAAAAACTTATGCATGGCCATAACTATTCTAGTTTCACAGATGAGGAAGTGAACACTTGGGGAAGTTAAATAATTGGAACAAACTAGCAGGACTATTAGGCAGCAGAGGTGGGATTTGAATTAAAGTTGTTCTACCTCCAGAGTCTCTGATACTCCCACCGCTCCCATGCTCTGAGACCACTGAGAGTATGAAAACATTTGTTCAAACCACTATCTAACCTTACTGCCCAGATCTGGTAGAGGGGTCTCATATCCTTTATCTGGACCCTCTTAGACTATAGAGTTGATCCCAGATGCTCCTTACATATGTTAAAGTTCAAGAGGAAAGTCCAGATTCTATGCCAGGATTCTTATTTAAGTTGACGTGGGCACTGGCACAGTACATTTTTCCAGAAGAGCTCTGCCCAGAGTAAGACACTTCCTATTGTCCCAGGGCTGGACTTACAGTGAAACTAACAGCACTCATACTTTTGGATTTCATTGTAGACCTTCTTACCTGGTTAAACATTTCAAATGAATTTCTCAGTTACAATTCTGTAAGAACCCAGTTTACTTAGTGAGAAGTTTCTGTGTGTCTAGCTTCAGCCACTATATGGCCCCTTTCAAGGATTCTGAATATATCAAACCTATCCAGGCTATTGGTGAAGGACCATACCTTCATGTGTGTGTGTGTGCGTGTGTGTTTTATTTATTTTATTTATTTTTTTCAAGTACCATATTTTTATTAGTTTCAGGTGATTAGACTTTTATATACCTCACAAACAGATAACCCCAATAAGTTTATTATCCATCTGACACTGTACATAGTTATTACAATATTATCGACTATGTTCCCTATGTTGTAATATATATCCCCATGATGATTTTTAAAAATATAGCTGGATTTCAATATTACTGTATTTTGCCAGGTATACATGGTTGGACAATTAAGTTTGTAAACTTGTTGTAATGATGTTGCTAACCTTTTTTTTGATATCGGAAGGATTATTTATTATGAATTTGTATCAACTGGACAAACAGTTGGCCAAGTTTACTATTTGGAAGTGCTGAAAAGGTTGCATGAAAAATTTAGACGACCTAAACTTTTTGCCAACAATTCATGGCTCTTACATCACAACAATGCACCAGTTCACATGGCACTGTCTGTGAGGTAGATTTTAGCCAGTAAACAAACAACTGTATTGAAACACTCTCCCTACTCACCTGATCTGGCCCCCCATTGACTTCTTTATTTAACCAAAGATAAAGGTAATATTGAAAGGAAGATACTTAATGACATTCAGGACATCAAGGGTAATATGACAACAGCTCTGATGGCCATTCCAGAAAACGAGTTCCAAAATTGCTTTCAAGAGTGGACTAGGCACTGGCATCAGTGCATAGCTTCCCAAGGGGAGTATTTCAAAGGTTACTATAGTGATATTGAGCAATGAGGTATGTAGCACTTTTTCTAGGATGAGTTCACGAACTTAACTTCTAACCTCGTTTATAATATATATAATATATATACATATTATATATAACATTCTATTTTATATATATAATATTTATATCTATTAGGTTGGTGCAAAAGTAATTGCAGTTTAAAAGGTTAAAAATAATTGCAAAACCCACAATGACTTTTGCACCAACCTAATATATCTATTCACCTGTTCTTTATCCAATAATGTACTGATGGGCGTATCAGTTGTTTCCATATCTTGGCATTTGTAAATAAGGCTGCAGTAAATATAAGGGTACATATATCTTTTTGAATTAGTGCTTTGGATTTCTTTCTACAAATATCCAGGAGTGGAACTGCTGGGTCATAAGGTAGTTATATTTTTAATCTTTTGAGGAACCTCCACACATTTTTCCATAGTGGCTGCATCAACTTGCAATCTCACCAGAGGTGGACAAGGGTTTCCTTTTCTCCACATCCTTGCCAACGCTTGTTGTTTGTTGATTTATTGATGATGGCCATTCTGACAGGTGTGAGGTGATGTTTCACTGTGGTTTTACTTTACATTTATCTGATGATTAGTAACATTGAGCATCTTTTTTTTTTAGTGGGTTTTTTTTTTTTTAAAGTTAGTTTCAGGTGTATAGAACAACATGATTAGACATCTGTACTCCTCAGAAAGTGATAACCCCCCTCCGAGTATACTAGCACCCTGATGTCATGTGTAGCTGTTACTATACCATTGACTATATTCCCTATGCTATAATTTACATATATATATATATATATATATATATATATATATATATATATATACACATATATATATATATATATGCCAAGAAAATGTATACACATGACTTGTATTCATCTTTCATTATTGGTATATATTGAGTATTATAATTTGAATATAGTTTTTTTTTTCCTTTCTTAAATTGTGTATACATTTTTTGGCATCCTCTGTATATATTTGACATTTAGTATTATTCTACATCAGCTTCAGGTGTACAGCACAATCTATGGAGTGATACCCCTATAAGTCCAGTACCCATCAGGCACACTATAATATCTATACAAGATTATTGATTATATTTCCCATACTATAATTCATATTCCCATGACTATTTTGTGACTACCAATTTGTACTTTCTAATCCTTTCACCTTCTCCTCCATCCTCCCACACCTGTCTCATCTAGCAACCACCAGATTGTTTTGCTGTATCTGTGAGTCTATTTCTGTTTTATTTGCTCATTTATTCTGTTCTTTATATTCCACATATAAGTGAGATCACATGGTACTTGGTGTTCTCAGTGCGACTTATTTTACTTAGCATAATACCCTCTAGGTCCATCCATGTTGTTGCAAATGGTAAGAATTCATTCTTTTTTTATGGAAGAGTAATATTCCATTATATATGTACCAAAATTTCTTTCTTTCTTTCTTTTTAATTAAAGTTTATTGGGGTGATAATTGTTAGTAAAGTTACATTGGTTTCAGTTATACAATTCTGTGATATATCATCGATATATCACACTGTGTGTTCACTACACAGAATCACTTCTCCTTCCATCACCATATATTTGATCCCATTTACCCTCATCTGCCATGCCCTCTCCCCCTACAATTTCTTTATCCAATCCTCTACTGATGGGATGGGCATTTTGGTAGATTACATATCTTGGCTATTGTGAATGGTGCTGCAGTTAACAGAGCGGTGCATATATATTTTTTGAAGTAGTGTTTTGGATTTCTTTGGGTAAATACCCAGGAGTGGAATTTCTGTGTCTTAGGGTAGTTCTATTTTTAATTTTTTGAGGAACCTCCATACTGTTTTCCATAGTGGTTGCACCAATTTGCGATCCCACCAACAGAACACAAGGGTTCCTTTTCCTCCATATCCTTGCCAACACTTGTTTACTGATTTATTGATGGCAGCCGTTCTGACAGGAGTGAGGTAGTAGGTCAAGAATGGTTTTTATTTGCATTTCTCCAATGATCAGTGATGCTGAGCACCTTTTCATATTTCTATTGGCCATCTATATGTCCTCTTTAGAGAAATGACTCTTCACATCCGGTGCCCATTTTTTAATTGGGTTGCTTGGTCTTTTGATGTTGAGTTGTATGAGTTTTTAAAAATAAATTTTGGAGAGACGTCCTCAAAAGGGCAGCGTGAGGTGAGACTCTGAAAATCTTCCCTGGAATTTACAAGTTAAACAGCTATAACTCCACAAAGGACTCCCAGTGCAGCAGACAGGCAAGATGCAGATTCTCACCACAGAATTCACATAAAAGTGGGCAAATTGCATGAGCAGGGGAGGAGGGAAGGTAGAAATATGGAGATGAAGCCGTGCAGATGCAGGACGCAGACATAGCTCAGTGCTCCAAGCTCCCTGAATCCTGGAACTAATGCAGCTGTGGGAGAGGGAAGAACGCAGACTGCTAGGGTTCTGCTTATGGCCCACAGGGCTGAGGGGATAGCATATAACATGGCTGAACCCAATGCTCACGGCAGAGTCCTCTGAGCAAATACTGGGGGAAGAAGGCTGAAAACGGTGGTTTAAGCCCTCACTGCCAAGCAGAGAATGGAAGCCTTAGGAACTGAGACTAGCTACCCCGTCCTTACTCTCCCAGAGCTCGCCCAGCCCCCACCTGCCCAGTGCTAGAAGCGGAACAGTAGCAGTGTCAGATCAAAAGAAGAGAATATTTGTTGTTCTAAGAACTTTGGTCCACAGACACAGATTCCCAGCCCAACTAGTTCCGGCAAAGGGTAGGGAGCTGTGGAAGCAGGAATGGCTGTATTGGCGGTCGCTCTGCCATTGTTCTGGGCCACCTCTCAACTCACCCAGCCCCTGTTCCCACCTATCTGGACGGATCCCAGTAGGAGTAAATAGAACTGCTGAAACACGCGGGCTCTGAATCTGGTGCAGGAAGAGCTTTGAAACTTCAAAAGCTCTCCACATCCCCACAGGGACGCTGTGCCTTATGACCCAGGTGAACTGTAAACAGAGGAGAAACCTGCCTTCTAGGGAATCCCCTCATTGTGTGAGAAGCTGGATTGTGCAGAGAAAACATAACACTACAGTGTGAGAAAGAAAGAAAAATGCTGCAGTCAGAGAAAATGAAACATTCTACAAACATGTACTGGAAAACAAAAGAATTACCTCTTCCTATCAATCTGTTGCAGAACACACTCCTGTAGATGTCTAGGAAGAGAAATAATAAATCATTAATTGCCATGAATAACCAAGGCAACAAGACAGCTCAGAGAGAAACTGAAAAGTATCCAGAAAATGAAGTTAAAGATATGGAAATGTGACTTAAATGACAGAGAATTCAAGATTGCAGTTCGGAAAAAATTCAACGAGACACAAGAAAATACAGAAAGGAAGTTTATTGAACTCAGAAACACAATCAAAGAACAACATGAGCATTTTACGAAAGAGATTGAAATTTTAAAAAAGAACCAAATAGAATTTCTGGAGATTAAGAACTCAATAGAAGAAATTAAGAATGAAATAGCCAGCTTAGTAAGTAGAGTTGACCAGATGGAGGAAAGAATGAGTGACATCAAAGACAGAAACCTGGAAATGACACGGATGGAAAACGAAAGAAACTTGAGACTTAAAAGAAATGAAAGAACTCTACAAGAACTTTCTGACTCCATCAGAAAGAGCAATATAAGAATAATGGGCATACCAGAAGGAGGAGAAAGAGAGAAGGGAACAGTCAGTATATTCAAACAAATATTCAATGAGAAGTTCCCAAACTTGTGGAAAGAACTGGATCCTTGAAACCAAGAAGCAAATAGAACACCTAATTACCTCAACCCCAACAGGCCTTCTCCAAGGCACATTGTATTGAAGCTGTCAAAAATCAATGACAAAGAAAGAATCCTCAAGGCAGCCAGGGAAAAGAAGATGGTAACCTACACAGGAAAGGCCATTAGATTACCATCAGATGTCTCAGCAGAAACTCTGCAAGCCAGGAGGGAGTGGAAACAAATATTCAAATTATTGAAAGAGAGAAATTATGAGCCAAGAATAATATACCCAGCAAAGATATCCGTTAGATATGAAGGAGGAATAAAGACCTTTCCAGACATACAGAAGCGGAGGGAATTTTCTAATACACGACCTGAACTACAAGAAATACTAAAGGAGGCTATTCGACCGCCATCAACGGGGACAATTTGTGGCAACCAAAACATAGAAAGGGGAAGAGTAAAGGCCTGAACCAGAATATGGGAATGGAGAAAGTAAGAATGCTGAAGAAAATGGAATACTCTAAATATCAAACTTTCTTTTACATGAACTTAATGGTAACCATGGAAGAAAAATCCAGAACTGAAATACATACTGTAATAAAAGAAGAAACAGAGAGAAACATCATAGAATACCACCACACAGAAATAACAGACAACAACAAAAAGGCAAAGAAGCCACGGAGACACAATCTTACCAGAAAATTGAAGATAGAATGACAGGAAATCATCACATATCAATAATAACCCTAAATGTAAATGCACTGAACTCACCAATAAAAAGGCAAAGAGTAGCAGATTAGATGATGTCTGCAAGAGACACATCTCAGGTACTAGGACAAGCATAGACTCCAAGTGAAAGGGTGGAAATTGACACTCCAAGCAAATGGAATCCAGAGAATATCAGGTGTAGTTATACTGATATCAGATGAAACAGACTTCAAGATAAAAATGATAACAAGTGACAAAGATGGACATTTCATAATGGTAAAGGGGACTATACAACAAGAAGACATAACAGTCATCAATATTTATGCCCCCAATCAGGGAGCACAGAAATATATCAAGCAAGTACTAACAGAACTAAATGGAGAAATTGACCAAAACACAATTATAGTAGAGGACCTAAATACATCATTGACAGCTATGGATAGATCATCAAAACAGAAAATAAATAATGAAATAGCAGCCCTAAATGACACATTAGATGACATGGACATAATTGACATTTATAGAGCACTTCATCCTAAAACATCAGACTATACATTCTTTTCTAGTGTACATGGAACATTCTCAAGGATAGACCATATATTGGGACATAAAACTAACCTCAGCAAATTTAAAAAGATTGTAATCATACCAAGCATATTCTCTGACCACAAGGCTTTGAAATTGGATATCAACTGCAAAAAGAAAGCAGGATAAAACACAAATACATGGAGATCAAATAACACACTTTTAAAGAACGACCAGGTCAAAGAAGAAATTAGAGCAGAGATCAAAAGATACATAGAAAAAATGTCAATGAAATTATATACTACGAAAATTTTGGGGATGTAGCAAAAGCAGTTTTAAGAGGGAAATTTATATCATTACAGGCCTATCTCAAGAAACAAGAAAAATCCCAAATAAATAACCTCACGTTACATCATAAAGTACTAGAAAAAGAAGAACAAGTGAAACCTAAGGTCAGCAGTAGAAATGAAATAACAAAAATCAGAGCAGAACTAAATGAAATAGAGAATAAAAAGGCAATTGAAAAAATTAATCTGACAATGAGCTCGTTCTTTGAAAAGATTAACAAAATTCACAAACCGTTGGTGAGGCTCACTAAGATAAAAAGGGAGAAGACACTAATAAACAAAATCACAAATGAAAAAGGGGAACTTATCACTGATGCCACAGAAATACAAAGAATCATCCAAGAATACTATGAAGGACTATATGCCACCAAATTCAATAACCTAGAAGAAATGGACAAGTTTTTAAAAACATATAGCCTTCCTAGGCTGAACCATGAAAGACTGGAAAATCTAAGCAAACCGATCTACAGTAACGAAATTGAATCAGTCATCCAAAACCTTCCCAGAAGCAAAAGTCCGAGACCAGATGGCTTCACTAGTGAATTCTACCAAACCTTCAAAGAGGATCTAATACCAATCCTGCTCAAACTCTTCCGAAAAGTTGAAGAAGAGACAGTACTCCCTAACTCATTTTATGAGGCCAACATTACACTGATACAAAAACCTGGCAGGGACAACACAAAAAAAGAGAATTATAGACCAGTATCTCTGATCAACACAGATGCAAAAATCCTAGACAAAATTCTACCAAATCAAATGCAACAATGCATTAAAAAGATTATCCATTACGACCAAGTGGGTTTCATCCCAGGGGCACAAGGATGGTTCAACATACACAAATCCATCAATGTGATACATCACATAAACAAAATAAAGGACAAAAATCATATGATTTTATCAATTGATGCAGAAAAAGCATTTCACAAGATACAACACCATTTATGATTAAAACACTTAATAAAATAGGTATGGAAGGAGAATACCTTAACATAATAAAGGCCATATATGACACGCCCTCAGCTAATCTCATAATTAATTGTGAAAAACTGAAACCCTTTGCTCTAATGTTCAGGAATACGACGAGGCTGTCCCCTATAACCTCTGCTTTTCAACATAATGTTGGAAGTCTTCGCCAGAGCAATCAGGCAAGAGAAAGAAATAAACGGCATCAAAATTGGGAATAAAGAAGTTAAATTGTCACTCTTTGCAGATGACATGATGCTGTGTATAGAAAACCCTGAAGACTCCACGAAAAAGCTATTAGAAACAATCAACGAATACAGCAATGTAGCCCGCTACAAAATCAACGTACAAAAGTCCATTGCATTCCTATATACCACCAATGAAATCTCAGAAAAAGAAAGAAAAAACAAATTCCTTTTGCAATTGCAGGAAAAAGAATAAAATACCTAGGAATAAACTTAACCAAGGATGTGAAAGACCTATATGCTGAAAAGGACAAGACATTTTTAAAAGAAATTGAAGAAGACACAAAGAAATGAAAAAACATTCCATGCTCATGGATTGGAAGAATCAACATAGTTAAAATGGCCATATTACCCAAAGCAATATACAGATTTAATGCAATCCCCATCAAAATCCCAATGGCATTTTTCAAAGAAATAGAACAAAAAATCATCAGATTTGTTTGGAACGAAAAAATACCCCAAATAGACAAAGCAACCCTAAGAAAAAAGAACAATGCTGGAGGTAACACTCTCCATGACTTTAGCTTGTACTACAGGGCAATAATATTCAAAACAGCATGATGTTGGAAGAAAAAGAGATTGTAGACCAATGGAATAGAATTGAGAACTCAGAAAAAGAATTAGATAAATATGGACAGATAATTTTTGACAAAGAAGCAAAAAACATACAATGGAGAAAAGACAGCCTCTTCAATAAATGGTGCTGGGAGAATTGGAAAGCCACGTGCAAAAGAATGAAACTGGACTGCTATCTGTCACCACGTACCAATATTAATTCAAAATGGATCAAAGACTTAAGCATAAAATCTGAAACAATAAACTGCATAGAAGAAAACATAGGTACTAATCTTATGGACCTTGGGTTCAAAGAGCTTTTTATGAATTTGACCCCAAAGGCAAGGGATTAAAAGCTAAAATAAATGAATGGGACTATATCAAACTTAAAAGTTTCTGCACAGCAAAAGCAACCATTGACAAAATAAAGAGGCAACCAACTGAATGGGAGAAGATTTTTGAAAACAATGCCTCCGATAAGGGGTTTATATTCAAAATATACAAGAAAGTCATGCAAAAAAACAAACAACCAATTGAAAAATGGGCAGAGGACCTGAAGAGACGTTTCTCCAAAAAGGACATACAAATGGTAAGTAGACATGTGAAAAAACGCTCAACATCTCTAATCACCAGAGAAGTGAAAAGGAGGTATCACCTCACCCCAGTTAGAATGGCTATCATCAACAAGACAAATAGTAACAAGAGTTGGAGAGGCTGTGGAGAAAAAGGAACCCTCATACACTGTTGGCGGGAATGCAGACTGGTGCAGCCACTATGGAAGGTATTGTGGAGGTTCCTCAAAAAATTAAAAATAGAATTACCATATGACCCAGCAATCCCTCTCCTGGGTATCTACCACAAAAATCTGAAAACATTTATACATAAAGACATGTGTGCTCTAATGTTCATTGCAGGTTTATTTATGGTGGCCAAGACATGGAAACCACCAAAATGTCCTTTGATAGTTGAATGGATAAAGAAGTTGCGGTATATATACCCAATGGAATACTATTCGGTGGTAAGAAAAGATGAAATAGGACCATTTTTGACAACATGGATGGATCTTGAGGATATAATGCTAAGCGAAATAAGTCAGACAGAAAAAGCAGAAAAACATATGATTGCAGTGATATGTGGTATATAAACCATATACAACAAAAGAACAAGACAAACAAATGAGAAACAAAAACTCATAGACACAGACAATAGTTTAGTGGTTACCAGAGGGTAAGGGGAGAGGCAGGTGGTAGATGATAGTAAAGGGGATCTAATATATGGTGATGGAAGGAGAACTGACTCTGGGTGGTGAACACACAATGTAATTTATAGATGATGTGATACAGAATTGCACACCTGAAATCTATGTAATTTTACTAACAATTGTCACCCCAATAAATAAATTAATTAATTAATTAATTAAAAAAAAAAGAATTGTACACCTGAAATCTATGTAACTTTTAATAAACAATTGTCATCCAATAAACTTTAATTAAAAAAATAAAATAAATAACTTTTGGATATTAACCTCCTATCAGATGCATCATTGGCAAATATCTCCTCCCATTATTTAGGATGTCTTTTTGTTTTGTTGATGGTTTCCTTTGCTGTGAAAAAAATGTTTAGTTTGATGTAGTCCCATTTGTTTATTTATTTGTTTTTATTTTGCTTCCTTTGCCCAAGTGGATTTATCAGTAAAAGTATTACTAAGGGTAATGTCTGCAAATTTACTTCCTGTATTTTCTTCTAGGAATTTTATGGTCAGGTCTTACATTTTAGTCTGTAATCCATTTTGAGTTTATTCTTGTACATGACGTAAGACAGTGGTCCAGTTCCATGTTTTTTGCATGTATCTATGCAGTTTGCCCAGAACTATTTGTTAAGTAGACTGTGTTTACCCCAGTATATATTCTTGCTTCCTTTGTCATAGATTAAATGACCATATAGGCATGAATTTATTTCTGGGCTCTCTGTTCTGTTTCGTTGATCTATGTATATGTTTTTTTTTTTTTTTTGCCAATATCATGCTATTTTCATTACTATAGACTTGTAGTATAATTTGATATCGGGTAGCATGATACCTCCCACTTTGTTCTTATTTCTCAAGATTGCCATGATTATTTGAGGTCTTTTATTGTTCCATATAAATTTTATGATTATTTGTTCTAGTTCTGTGAAAAACGTCACTGGTATTTTGATAATTATTGCATTGAATCTATATATCGCTTTGGGTAGTGTAGATATTTTATATCAATTCTTATTACCCATAAGCATGGTATATGTTTCCATTTATTTGTATCGATTTCTTCCTGATTGTCTAATTTGTTGACATATATTCGCTCATAGTATTATCATAATTCGTTTTCCCTATGGTGTCTGTCATCACTTCTCTTTCTGTTCTGATTTTATTCATATAGGTCCTCTCTCTTTTTTGTTCTTAATGAGTCTGGTTAAATGTTTGTCAATTTTGTTTATCTTTAAAAAAAAAAAAAAACACCTCTTTGTTTCATTGATCGTTTGAATTGTTTTTTCTGGTCTGTATTTCTCTTATTTCAGTTCTGATCTTTATGATCTACTTCCTTGTACTCACTTTGGGCTTATTTTCCTGTTCTTTTTCCAGTTCCGTTAGGTGTAAAGATAGACTGTTAATCCAAAAAAAATTTTTTTTCTTCAAGTAGGGTGCATTGCTATGAGTTTCCCTGTTAGGAATGCTTTCACTGTGTCCCATAGATTTGGGGTTATTGTGCTTTCATTTTTGTTTGTCTCAAGGTATCTTTTGATTCATTATTTAGTAGCATATTATTCAGTCTCCATGTGTTTGTGTGTTTTTCAGGTTTTTTTCTCTTTGTAATTGATTTCTAGTTGAACAGCACTGTGGTCAGAGAAGACACTTGATACGATTTCAATCTTCTTAAATTTATCAAGACTTGTTTCGTGGCCTAACATGTGGTCTATCTTGGAAAATGTTCTATGTGCATTTGAAAAGAATGTATATTCTGCTGGTTTGGGGTGAAATGATCTAAAAATATCAATTAAATCTCTCTGGTCTAATGTGTCCTATAAGGCCGCTGTTTCCATATTGATTTTCTGTCTGGAGGATCTGTCCATTGGTGTCAGTGGGGTGTTAAATTCTCCTAGTATGATTGTGTTACTGTTGATCTCATCCTTTATGTCAGTCAATATTTGTTTTATATATTTAGGTGCTCCTATGTTGTGTGCACAGATGTTTACTAGGGTGATGTCCTCTTGTTGGATTGATCCCTTTATTATTATGTAATGTCCTTCTTTGTCTTTTATTATAGTCTTCATTTTGAAGTCTATTTTGTCCGATATAAGTATTACTACCCCAGATTTTTTCTCATTTCCATTTGAGTGAAATACCTTTTTCCTTCACTTTACTTTCACTCTGTGTGTGTCTTTTGATCTGAGGTGGGTCTCTTGTAGACAGCATATGCATAGGTTTTTCTTTCTTATCCATTCAGCTACCCTATGTCTTTTGCTTGGAGCATTTAATCCATTTACATTTAAAGTGATTATTGATAGGTACATAGTTATTGCCTTTTTATCATTTGTATTTGTCGTCTTTGTTACTTTGTTTGTTTTCTCCTTTCTTCTTAAAGAAATCCCTTTAACATTTCTTGTAATATTGTCTTGGTGGTAATTAATTCCTTCAGCTTTTTCTCATCTGGGAAGCTCTTTATCTCTCTTTCAATTTTAAATGACAGTCTTGCTGGGTAGAGCAGTCTTGGTTGTAGGCCCTTGTTTTTCCTCACTTTAAATATTTCTTACCACTCCCTTCTGGCCTGCAAAATTTCTGTAGAAAAATCAGGTGATAGTCTTATGGGAGTTCCCTTGTGAGTAACTAGTTGTCTTTCTCTTGCTGCTTTTAGGATTTTCTCTGTCTTTAACCTTTGGCATTTTAATTATAATGTATCTTGGTGTGAGACTGTTTGTGTTCATTTTATTTAGAAGTCTCTGTACTTCCTGGCCTTGCATATCTATTTTATTCATCACATTAAGGAAGTTTTCAGTTGTTGTTTCTTCAAATAGTCTCTCGATGCCATGCTCTCTCACTTCTTCTGGTACTGCTATGATGTGCATGTTCTTATGCTTGATGTTGTCCCAGAGATCTCTTAAATTATCTCTGTTTTTAAAAATTCTTTTGTCTTTTTGTTGTTCGATTATGTGTTTTCTGTACCTTGTCTTTTAAGTTGCTAATTTGATTCTGTATTTCTTCTAATCTAGTGTTGATTCCTTTTAGTGTATTCTTCATTTCAGTTATTGTATTCTTTATTTCTGACTCATTCTTTTTTATGGTTTCTATGTCCTTCTGTATTCTTTCTATCTCTTTGTTGAAGTTCTCACTAAGTTACTTAAGCATTCTTATAGATAAGCATCTTATAACCAGTGTTTTAATCTCTGTCTCTAGTAGGTTTTTTGCCTCCATTTTATTTAGTTCTCTTTCTGGAGTTTTCTCCTGTTCTTTTATTTAGGACATTTTGTTTGTTTGTTTGTTTGTTTGTTTGCTCATTCTGGCTGCCACTCTGTGTTTGCTTCTATGTATTAGGTAGATTTCCTATGTCTCTCAATCTTTGCCAGGTATCCTTATATCTTAGGTGTCCTATGTGGTCCAGTAATGCAGTCTTCCCTGATCCCCTGTGCATGTGTACCAGGAGTGTCCCTTGTGTGAGTTGTGTATATTCTTCTGCTGCAGTTTACTTATGATTGTTTCTGGTGCGCGAGTGGGTGGAATTAACTCTCAGGCTAACTGGCTGTGAGGACTGGCTACACCCACAGCTTATGAGTTGCTGTGTGGTGGCCCCTCAGAGGTTGATTCGCCCCAGTGGGCTCATGTGCCTGTTGAGACCACCGTTTGTGTTTGCTACTTATTGGGCTAATTGGGTAGTGCTCTGGTATGGTGTGAAGCTGTCTCTGTGTGTGTTGTTTCTGGTGCCTTTTGGAAAGTGATCCCATGCAGGCCTATTTCAGGTGAGCCTGTAACTGGCCCAGGGCAACATTGTATGAGATACAAGCTATATGCAGCTGGTTGCTCCCTATGTTGGACCTGGAGGCAAGTGGGGGTGGCCTCGCTATGACCTGAGGCTGGCAAACACTGGTATTGGGTCTGGGGCATTTTAGCAAAAGGCACAGGCACCCCAGGCCTGTTGTCACCTTCTGGCTGCTGTAAGGCTCAGTCACTGAAAGAGACTCCTTAGGTGCTCAAACTTGGCTGGGTCTTGGTATTGGTGATGCCCCTGGAAATGCTGTTCAAGTTGGGTAGGGTGGGGTCCCAGGGAGCCACAGGGAGTGGTTCGTGGCTTTCACAAAGTTAATGCAGATTCAGTTCTTATGCTAGTGCTGAGGCTTTGTCCACTCTGCAGTATACCACAAGAACACCACAGCCAGGGGACATTCACCTGAAGCCTGCAGAACCCCAAAATATGCCCAAGAAAGGCTGCAGTGTGAGCTAGGGCTGATGGGGTGCCACTGAAAGTTCCCCAGGCTGCCACAGTCCCTCCACTGCTGTACAAGCCTCCTTCAGGTTCTGGGTTGGGACTGGCCACACAGGAGCCAAGAGCGTCCCTGTCAATGCCATGGTAGCTGGGCAGCATGGGGTCACAGGGAGTCATGAGGTGTGGCCAATGAGTTTTACAAAGTTAATGTTGATGCAATTCTTGTGCTAGTGCTGAGCCTGTGGCCATGCTGCAAATGCCCAGATAACCCCACATCTATCCATTGCATACCTTGGGCCTGCAGATCCCCAAGAACTGCCTGCCTGCCACTGAACGTTTCCCAAGCTGTTGTGTTTCATCTGCTACTTCAGAAGCCTCCCACAGCTTGGGGGGCAGAGCTGGCTGCCCAAGAGCTGAGAGTGCCAGGGGTGATGCCACAGTAGCTGGGTGGGCAGTGCCAAGGGAGTCACCAAGGTGGTGCTCACACTGGAGGATTGTACCAAATCAATGCAGTCATATATTTTGCCCTGTGGGGGGTGGATTCAGCGTAGGAAAGATGGAACTCTCCTGTGGACAACCGATGAGGTAGGATACACACAGGGACAATGGTGGCTCTCCCTCCGGCCCTTGTCCTGAAGCCACACAACTCAGTCATCCCCCATATGTCACTGGTGCCTCTCCAGTTGCTGCCCCTCTTCTTGAGCTCAGAGTGAGTGCCCAGAAGTGAGTGACTCTGTGCATGGGCCTCTTTAGAAGATGTTTTCCAGCTGCCTTCCATCTCATCAGGATAGAGAGATAGAATCTTTGCTGGTTTTCACTGCCTGATTCTGTGGGGACACTTCCTCCTGGCGCAGTACACATGGGCCAAGGAGTTTGGTGTGAAGTTCAGACCCCACACTTTTCAGGGGGTACCTACACTTCTGAGGTGTCCCTCCAAGTGTCCAACCACTACCTGTGGGTTTGAGGTAAGCACATTTCGCATCTCTGTCTCCTACCAGTCTCGATGTGTCCTCCTTGTATATCCTTAGTTACAGTTATTCTGTTCACCGAGTCTTCAGATGATTCTCGAGGTTGATTGTTCTATAATTTAGTTGTAATTTTAATGAGATCCTGGAAGGCCTTCAGGATTTACCTATTCCACCATCTTGCTTTGTGTTTCTGCTTTGTGTTTCAAGGACCATACCTTCTTGTACATCAAGATAAGAGGAGAGTTAGCTTATCTTCCAGGATGGAGGCTGACCTGCAGCAACTGGAAGGACAAATTCAAACACGATGGAATGGAGAGCACTGTTTGATTCTTCTCAATGATGCCCACTGAAAAAAGGCTTCCATCTCTTTCTATTTTTCAGTCTGTGAGTTCTCAGCCTCAGAACTAATTACATCATTGAGCTTACATGTTTTTTTCTATGGGATTATCATACAGAAAGAGTTCGGAGTCCTCACAAAGTACAGCCAATATTCTTCACTATCTTGTTTTTTTCCCCTTGGCACTAGCTTAAGAATCATTAATTTTGACTTCTTTTTTTAATTTTTTTAATTTTTTAATTTTTTATTTTTTAAAATTTATTGGGGTGACAATTGTTAGTAAAATTATACAGATTTCAGGTGTACAATTCTGTACTACATCATCTATAAATCCCATTGTGTGTTCACCACCCAGAGTCAGTTCTCCTTCCATCAGCTTATATTTGATCCCCCTTACCCTCATCTCCCACCCCCCACCCCCCTTACACTCTGGTAACTACAAACTATTGTCTGTGTCTATGAGTTTTTGTTTCTCATTTGTTTGTCTTGTTCTTTTGTTGTTTTTGGTTTATATACCACGTCTCAGTGAAATCATATGGTTCTCTGCTTTTTCTGTCTGACTTATTTCGCTTAGCATCATACTCTCAAGATCCATCCATGTTGTCACAAATGTTCCTATATCATCTTTTCTTACCACTGAATAGTATTCCATTGTGTATATATACCACAACTTCTTTCTCCATTCATCTATCGAAGGACATTTTGGTGGTTTCCATGTCTTGGCCACCAAAAAACAAAATGTTATCGGGTTGTTTGGGTAGATACCCAGGAGAGGGATAGCTGGGTCATATGGTAATTCTATTCGTAACTTTTTGAGGAACCTTCACACTGCCTTCCATAACGGCTGCACCAGTCTGCATTCCCACCAACAGTGTATGAGGGGTCCTTTTTCTCCACAGCCTCTCCAACACTTGTTACTATTTCGCTTGTTTATGATAGCCATTCTGATTGGAGTGAGGTGATATCTCATTGTGGTTTTTATTTGCATTTCTCTGATGATTAGTGATGTTGAGCATTTTTTCATATGTCTATTTGCCATTTGTATGTCCTCTTTGGAGAAATGTCTCTTCAGGTCCTCTGCCCATTTTTCAATTGGGTTGTTTGTTTTTTTGTTGTTGAGTTTCATGAGTTCCTTGTGTATTTTGGATATTAGACCCTTATCGGAAGTACTGTTTGCAAAATTCTTTTCCAACTCAATTGGTTGCCTCTGTATTTTGTCGATGGTTTCTTTTGATGTGCAGAAGCTTTTAAGTTTCATATAGTCTCATTCGTTTATTTTAGGTTTTACTTCCATTGCCTTTGGAGACAAATTCATAAAATGCTCTTTGAACCCAAGGTCCATAAGCTTAGTACCTATGTTTTCTTCTATGCAGTTTATTGTGTCAGGTCTTATGCTGAAGTCTTTGATCCATTTTGAAATAATTTTGGTACATGGTGACAGTCCAGTTTCATTCTTTTGTACGTGGTTATCGAATTCTCCCAGCACCATTTATTGAAGAGGCTGTCCTTCCTCCATTGTATGTTTTTAGCTTCTTTGTCAAAAATTATCTGTCCATATTTATATGGTTTTATTTCTGGGCTCTCAATTCTATTCCATTGTTCTACGTGTCTGTTTTTCTGCCAATACCATGCTGTTTGGATTATTGTAGCCCTGTAGTACGAGCTAAAATCAGGGAGTGTGATACCTCCAGTATTGTTCTTTTTTCTTAAGATTGTTTTGGCTATTCGGGGTATTTTGCGGTTCCAAACAAATCTGATGATTTTTTGTTCTATTTCTTTAAAAAATGCCATTGGGATTTTGATGGGGATTACATTAAACCTGTATATTGCTTTGGGTAACATGGCCATTTTCACTATGTTGATTCTTCCAATCCATGAGCATGGAATGTCTTTCCATTTCTTTGTGTCTTCTTCAATTTCTTTCAAAAATGTCTTATAGTTTTCAGCATATAGGTCCTTCACATCCTTGGCTAAGTTTATTCCTAGGTATTTTATTCTTTCTGCTACAATTGCAAAAGGAATTGTTTTTTCTTGTATTTCTTTTTCTGATATTTCATTGTTAGTATATAGGAATGCAATGGACTTATGTATGTTGATTTTTGTAGCCAGAAAATTTACTGTATTCGTTGATTGTTTCTAATAGCTTTTTGGTGGAGTCTTTAGGGTTTTCTATATATAGCATCATGTCATCTGCAAAAAGTTACAATTTAAATTCTTCATTCCCAATGTGGATGCCTTCTATTTCTTTCTCTTGCCTGATTGCTCTGGCAAGGACTTCCAACACTATGTTGAAAAGCAGCGGTGACAGGTGACAGCCCTGTCGTGTTCGTGAATGTAGAGCAAAGGGCTTCAGATTTTCACCATTAATTATGAGATTAGCTGAGGGCTTGTCATATATGGCCTTTATTATGTTAAGGTATTTTCCTTCTATACCTATCTTGTTAAGTGTTTTAATCATAAATGGATGTTGTATCTTGTCAAATGCTTTTTCTGCATCAATGGATATAATCATATGATTTTTGTCCTTTATTTTTTTTATGTGATGTATCACATTGATGGATTTGTGGATGTTGAACGATCATTGTGCCCTGCGGATGCATGCCACTTGGTCGGGAAGAATAATCTTTGTAATGCATTGTTATCTTCAATTTGCTAGAATTTCTTTAGCATTTTTGCATCTGTATTCATCAGAGATATAGGTCTGTAGTTTTCTTTTTTTTGCGTTGTCCTTACCAGGTTTTGTTATCAGGGTAATGTTGGCCTCATAAAATGAGTTAGGAAGTGTTTTCTCTTCTTCAAATTTTTGGAAGAGTTTGAGCAGGATTTGTATTAGAACCTCTTTGAAGGTTTGGTAGAATTCACTAGTGAAGCCATCTGGTCCCGGACTTTTGCTTTTGGGAAGGTTTTGGATGACTGATTCAATTTCGTCACTGGGGATTGGTCTGTTTAGATTTTCCAGTTCTTCATGGTTCAGCCTTGGAAGGCTATATGTTTCTAAGAACTTGTCCACTTCTTCTAGGTTATTGAATTTGGTGGCATATAGTCCTTCATAGTATTCTTGGATGATCCTTTGTGTTTGTGTGTTATCCGTGATAGCTTCCCCTTTTTCATTTCTGATTTTGTTAATTAGTGTCTTCTCTCTTTTTATCTTAGTGAGTCTAGCCAAGGGTTTGTCAATTTTCTTAATCTTTTCAAAGAACCAACTTTTTGTCACATTAATTTTTTCTATTGTCTTTTGATCTCTATTTCATTTAGTTCTGCTCTGATATTTATTATTTCCTTTCTATTGCTGACCTTGGGTTTCACTTGTTCTTCTTTTTCTAGTTCTTTAAGGTGTAACATGAGATTATTTATTTGGGATTTTTTTTGTTATTCGAGATAGGCCTGTAATGATATAAATTTCCCTCTTAACACTGCATTCGGTGCATCCCCAAAATTTTGGTAGGATGTATTTTTATTGTCATTTGTTTCTATGTATCTTTTGATCTTTTCTCTAATTTCTTCTTTGACCCAGTCGTTCTTTAAAAGTATGTTGTTTAATCTCCATGTGTTTGTGTTTTTTCCTGCTTTCTTTTTGCAGTTGATATCCAATTTCAAAGTCTTGTGATCAGAGAATAGGCTTGGTATGATTTCAATGTTCTTAAATTTGCTGAGGCTGAGTTCATGTCCCAACATACGGTCTATCCTTGAGAATGTTCCATGTACACTAGAAAGGAATGTATAGTCTGATGTTTTAGGAAGAAGTGCTCTATATAGGTCAGTTATGTCCATTTCATCTAATGTGTCATTTAGGGATGTTATTTCGTTATTTATTTTCTGTTTGGATGATCTATCCATAACTGCCAATGATGTATTGAAGTCCCCTAGTATAATTGTGTTTTGGTCAATTTCTCCCTTTATTTCTGTTAGTGGTTCCTTGGTATATTTCGGTGCTCCCTGATTAAGGGCATAAATATTGATGACTGTTATGTCTTTTTGTTGTATAGTCCATTTACCATTATGAAATGTCCATCTTTGTCTCTTGTTATCTTTTTCACCCTGAAGTCTGTTTCATCTGATATCATTATGGCTACACCTGATTTTCTCTGGGTACCATTTGCTTGGAGTGTCAATTTCCACACTTTCACTTTGAGTCTATGCTTGTCCTCGTACCTGAGATGTGTCTCTTTGAGACAGCATATGGTTGGGTTTAGTTTTTTTCCCACTCTGCTACTCTTTGCCGTTTTATTGGTGAGTTCTGTCCATTTACATTTAGTGTGATTATTGATATGTGAGGATCCTGTCATTCTATCTTTAGATTTCTGTTAATGCTGTGACTCCATGGTTTCTTTGCCTTTTTGTTGTTGTCTATTATTTCTGTGTGGTAGTATTGTATGATGGTTCCCTCTGTTTCTTCTTTTATTACAGTGTATATTTCACTTCTGGATTTTTTTTGAGTGGTTACCCTTAAGTTTATATAAAAGAAAGTTTGATATTTAGAGTATTCCATTTTCTTCAGCACGCTTACTTTCTCCATTCCCATATTCTGGTTCAGGGCTTTACTCTCCCCCTTTTTATGTTTTGGGTGCCACAAATTGTCCCTGTTGATGGTGGTCGAATATCCTCCTTTAGTATTTCTTGTAGTGCAGGTCGTGTATTAGACAATTCCCTCAGCTTCTGTATGTCTGGAAAGATCTTTATCCTCCTTTATAACTAAAGGATATCTTTGCTGGATATATTATTCTTGGCTTATAATTTCTCCCTTTCAATAGTTTGAATATTTGTTTCCACTCCCTCCTGGCTTATAGAGCTGCTGAAAAATCTGATGATAATCTAATTGGCTTTCCTTTGTAGGTTACCATCTTGTTTTCCCTGGCTGCCTTGAGGATTCTTTCTTAGTCGTTGATTTTAGACAGCTTCAATACAATGTGCCTTGTAGAAGGCCTGTTGGTATTGAGGTAATTAGGTGTTCTATTTACTTCTTGGATTCGAGGATCCAGTTCTGTCCAGAGTTTTGGAAAGTTGTCATCAACAATTTGTTTGAATATATTGTTTATTCCCTTCTCTCTTTCTTCTCCTTTTTGTATGCCCATTATTCTTATATTGCTCTTTCTGATGGAGTCAGAAAGTTCTTGTAGAGTTCTTCCATTTCTTTTAAGTCTCAAGTGTCTTTCTTCTTCCATCTGTGTAATTTCCATGTTTCTATCTTCGATGTTACTGATTGTTTCCTGCATCTTGTCAACTCTACTATCTAAGCTGGTTATTTCATTCTTAATTTCGTCTATTGAGTTCTTAATCCACAGAAATTCTATTTGGTTCTTTTTTAAAATTTGAATCTCTTTTGTAAGATGCTCATGTTGTTCTTTGATTGTGTTTCTGAGTTCATTAAACTGCCTTTCTGTGTTTTCTTGCATCTCGTTGAGTTTGTTCAGAACTGCAACATTGAATTCTCTGTCATTTAAGTCACATAATTCCATATCTTTAAGTTCCTTTTCTAGAGACTTTTCACTTTCTTTCTGTGCTGTCTTCTTGCCTTGGTTATTCATGGCAATTGCTCATTTATTATTTCTCTTCCTAGACATCTACAGGAGTGGCTTCTGCAACAGGTTGATAGGAAGAGGTCTTTCTTTTATTTTCCAGTACTTGTTGGTAGAATGTTTTATTCTCTCTCTGACTGCAGCCTTTTTTTTCTTTCTCACATGGTAGTGCTATGTTTTCTCTGCACTATTCTAGCTTCTCACACAATGGGGGATTCCCTTGGAGACGGGCTTCTCCTCTGGTAATAGTTTGCCTGAGTGACAGGGTGCAGTGTCTGTGTGGGTATGTGGAGATGTTTTGAAGTTCCCATGCTCTTCCTGCACCAGATTCAGAGCTCCTGTGATTCAGTAGTTCTGTTTACTCCTGCAGGGATCTGCCCAGATAGGTGGGGCCAGGGGCGGAGCGAGTTGTGATAGGTGGCCCAGAGCAATGGCAGCGACCAGCACCACAGCTGGTCCTGCTTCCATAGCTCCCTCCCCTCTGCTGGAACTAGTTCGGCTGCGAATCTGCGCCTGTGGTCCACAGTTCTTAGAACAGCAAATACTCTGTTCCTTTGATCTGACACTGCTACTTTTCAGCTTCTAGCACTGGGCAGGTGGGGGCGGGGCGAGTTCTGTGAGCGTAGGGAGGGGGCGGCTAGTCTCAGTGTCTCAGGCTTCCATTCTCTGCTCAGCAGTGAGGGCTTAAACCACCATTTCAGCCTTCTTCCCTCAGTCTTTTCTCCGAGATCTCTGTCATGAGCGTTGGGTTCAGTCATGTTTTATGCTTCCCCCTCAGCCCTGTGGGCCATAAGCAGAGCCCTAGTAGTCTGAGTTCTTCCCTCTCCCGCAGGTGCGATATTTCCGGAATGCAGAGAGCTCGGAGCCCTGAGCTATGTCTGCGTCCTGCTCCCGTGGGGCTCCATCTCCGCACTTCTCCCTTCCCTCCTCCCCCGCTCGCGCGATTCGCCCACCTTTTAGTGAATTCAGTAGTGGGCCTCTTCGTCTTGCCTGTCTACTGTGCAGGGAGTCCATTGCGGAGTTATTGTTGTTCGATTAGTTGTAAATTCCAGGGGAGATTTACAGAGGCTCACCTCACACTGCCATTTTGATGACGCATCTAATTTTGATTTCTTGATGTGACTTTCATATGAGGTTCACATATATCTCCATGGATCTATAAGCAGCTGTTATGGTTTTTGTTTAGGGACTATTAGACAAGTTCTTTTTTTTTTTAATTAAAGTTTATTGGGGTGACAGCTCTTGGTAACGTTACATAGGTTTCAGGTGATGTATTCTGTAATACATCATCTATGTATCATGTCATTGTTTTTTTCAATTAAAGTTTATTGGGGTGACAGTTGTTTCTAAATTTACGTAGGTTTCAGGTATACAATTCTGTAATACATCATCTATATATCACATCGTGTGTTCACCACCCAGAGTCAGTTTTCTTTCCGTTACAATATATTTGATCTCTTTTACCCTCATCTACAACCACCCTCCCCACTTACCCTCTGGTAACCACTTAACTATTGGCTGTGTCTATGAATTTTTGTTTCTTCATTTGTTTGTCTTGTTCTTTTGTTGTTTCCAGTTTTATGTACCACATATCAGTGAAATCATACAGCTCCTGACTTTTTCTATCTGACTTACTTCACTTAGTATAATAATCTCAAGATCCATCCATGTTGTTACAAATCGAACCATTTCATGTTTTTTTATGGCAGAATAGTATTCCATCGTGTATATATACCACATCTTGTTTATCCAATCATCTATCAAAAAACACTTTGCTTGTTTCCATGTCTTGGCCACCGTAAATAAAGCCGCAATGAACATTGGCACACATATGTCTTTATGGAAAAATATTTTCAGAATTTTTGGGTAGATACCTAGGAAAGGGATTGCTGGGTCATATGGTAATTCTATTCTTAATTTTTTGAGGAACATCCACACTGCCTTCCATAGTGGCTACACCAATGTGCATGAGCGTTGGTGTAGCTCACCAACAATGTATGAGGGTTCCTTTTTCTCCACAGCCTCTCCAACACTTGTTATTATTTGTCTTGTTGATGATAGCCATTCTAACTGGGGTGAGGTGATATCTCATTGTGGTTTTTATTTGCATTTCTCTGATGATTACTGATATTGAACATTGTTTCATATTTCTATTGGCCATCTGTATGTCCTCTTTTGACAAACGTCTATTCAGGTCCTTTGCCCATTTTTTAGTTGGATTGTTTTTTTGTTGTTGTTGAGTTGTATGAGTTCCTTATATATTTTGGATATTAGTCCCTTATCTAAGGTATTGCTTGCAAAAATCTTCTCCCATTCAGTTGATTGTCTTTATTTTGTTGATGGTTTCTTTTGCTGTGCAGAAGCTTTTTATTTTGATATAGTCCCATTCATTTATTTTAGCTATTACTTCCCTTGCCTTTAAAGTCAAATTCATAAAATCCTCACTGAACCCTAGTTCCATAAGTTTAGTACTTATGTTTTCTTCTATGCAGTTTATTGTTTCAGGTCTTATGTTTAGGTCTTGGATCTATTCTGAGTTAATTTTGATACATGGTGATGGATAGCAGTCCAGTTTCAATCTTTTGCACATGGCTTTCCAATTCTCACAGCACCATTTAAAAATATGGAATGCTTCATTAATTTGCATGCCATCCTTGTGCAGGGGCCATGCTAATCTTCTTTAGTAGATGTGCTATTAAAGTGAGCACTACACAAGCTCTTTAGCTTGATTTGAGTGCCTTCATGAAGGGCATTGAAAAACAGTAGGTCCATCCTGATGGTGCTTGACAGTCCATGGAAAGGATTTAAGAAATGTTATGATATAGTCAGAGTTAATTTTAGTGAAACACTCTCGCAGCAATATGTCAGAAGAGTGTCAAGAGTGGAAGCTGAGAGACCAGTTCTTTCAGTCCATCATTATTTGTTTTCTTGCATTACTGTAATATCCCCCAGCAGTAGTGGAGATAAAGATATAGGGATATTTTAAGTGATATTTAATAGGAAGATTCAAGAAAACACGGTAACTGAAGAAATAGGAAGGACAAAAATGATGAGGGGAAATTCAAGGATGGTGCTTCATTTTCTGGCTAGGGGAGGTGATTAGAGATGGAGCCCAGGGAGATGATCTGATATGGTGAATATGAGATAATGAAATTTATTTTGGACAACTTGAGTATCAAGTGATTTTGGGACATATTGGTGGAGATTTTAAGTAGTTAGATGGATTTATGATTAGGATCTGAAACCTAGAGGAGACATATGGACTGGAGATATTAATTTGAGAGTTATGATATAGGTGAGAGCTGGAGAAATGGTGTGAATAAAATAGATCATTAAAAAATCCTGGGAGACACCCACACATAAAGGATGACTAGAAGCACGATTTTGAAAAAGAAACTGGAGAACTGGCAAGCAGAGTGGTAATAGAATGATCAGGAGAGAGTGGTAACAGGACCAAGAAAACAGGGTTTCAAGAAGAAAGAAACAGCCAACTTTCACTCAGTCAATTAAAGTTTATTGTGTGCCTGGGGATATCCCAGAAAATTAAAAAGAAAACATACTTGCCCTGGTGGAGCTTACATTCAACTGGGACTAGGCAGAAAATAGAAAAATAAATAAATAAAAGAGTATTAAAGAAGTTGATTGCTGTTATGGGGAAAGGACCAGGGAAAGTATTAATATATCAGGTGTTCTGGTGGGGAACATGCAGTTGAAATTGGGGTAATCAGGGTAGACCTCATTGAAAAATAAATATTTGAGCAAAGACTTGAAGGAAGTGAGACATGAGATGTGTGGATATTTGAAGGAAATGTTTTCCAATCAGAAGGAACAGTCATCACAGAGGCTCTGAGGCAAACACATGCCTAAAATGCTTGTGGAATAGCAAGCAACAGGTGTGCCTGGAGCAGAATGAGTAAAGGAGGGAATAGAAGGGAATCAGATGAGAAGGGAAGGTGGTGGTACACAGAGTGAAAGGTTTTAAAGTCATTATAAGGACATCGTCTTTACTGTGAGACGAATATGAAACCATTGGAGAGCTTTGATTTATGTTGAATATCCTATGGAGACTGTAGTTAGGCATGCAAGGGTAGAAGCAAGGAGACCAGTTAAAAAGCTATTGCACCAATCCAAGAAAGAGATGAAGATGCCTTGGATCAGATTGATGGTGAGAAATGGTCAGATTATAGGTACATACATTCACACACACACACACACACACACACACACACACACACACTTACAATCACATAGTTTCTTTTTAATCATTTTCATTAAAGCATAATTTAAATACAATAAGATTGCCTGATTTTAATTGTATGATTCAATTATGGGCCAATTATGTCCTTTTTAAAATTAGTTTCAGATGTACAGAACAAGATAGTGATTTGACATTTATATAACTCAGAAAATGATAACCCCAATAAGTCTATTACCCATCTGACACTGTATACAGTTATTAGACTATTATTGACTATATTCACTATGCTGACTATATAGCACCGTGACTATTTTTAAAATTATAGTTGACATTCAATATTACTTTATGTTAGTTTCAGACGTGTACTCAGAAAATTATAAGACATTAAAGAGAAAAATTAAAGAAAATACAAATAAATGGAAAGCTACACCATGCTCATGTCTAGGAAGAATTAATACAGTTAAGATACCCATACTTCCCAAAACAGTATATATAGATTCAATGCAATCCCTATCAAAATACCAATGGCATTTTTCATAGAGCTAGAACAAATAATCCTAAAATTTATACAGACCATACGATATCCAGAATAGCTATGGCAATCTTGAGGGGGGAAAAAGCTGAAGGTATCATGCTACTTAATATTAAACTATATTACAAAGACAGAGTAATCAGGGCTGCATGGTATTGGCCTAAAAGCAAATACATAGATCAGTGGAACAGAATAGAGAGGTCAGAAATAAATCCATGCCTATATAATCACTTAATGTATGACAAAGTAAGCAAGACTATACTTTGGGGTAAAGACACTCTAGTCAATAAATGGTGTTGGAAAAACTGGACATATACATGCAAAAAAAAGAAAACTGGACCAACTTCTTACTCCATGTACAAGAATAAACACAAAATGGATTAAAACTTAAGTGTAAGACCTGAAAACATAAAACTCCTAGAAGAAAACACAGGCAGTAAACTCTCAGACATTACCCTTAGTAATATTTTCACGGATATATCTACTCCGGAAAGGGAAATAAAAGAAAAAATTAACAAATGGGACTACATCAAACTACAAAGTTTTTGCAAGGCAAAGGAAACCATTCACAAAATGAAAAGACATCTTACTGAATTTGAGAATATATTCGCCAATGATACATCTGATAAGGACTTAATATCCAAAATTTATTTAAAAAAAAACTCATATAGCTGAACACCAAACAATCCAATTAAAAATGGTTGGAGGACCTAAATAGACATTTCTCCAAAGAGGAAATACAGATTGTCAATAGACATATGAAGATATACTCAACATCACTAATCATCAGAGAAATGCAAATTAAAACCACAATGAGATATCACCTCACACCTGTCAGAATGGCCATTAATCAACAAACAAGTGTTATCAAGGATGTGGAGAAAAGGGAACCCTTGTACACATTGGCTGGATTGTAAATTGGTGCAGCCACCAATTTACATGGAAATTTATATGGAAAACAGTATGCAGGTTTCTCAAAAAATTAAAAATAGAGCTACCTTTTGACCCAGCAATTCCACTCCTGGGTATTTACCCTAAGAAATCCAAAACACTAATTCGAAAAATATATGCATACCTACGTTTATTGCAGCGCTATTTAAAATAGCCAAGGTATGGAATCAACTGAAATGACCATCAATAAATGATTGGACAAAGAAATTGTAGTACGTTTAAACAATAGAGTATTGCTCTGCCATAAAAAAGAATGAAATCTTACCATTTGCAACATCATGAATGGACCTAGTGGATCTTATGCTAAGTAAATAGGTCAGACTGAGAAAGACAAACATATGATCTCACTTATATATAGAATCTAAAAAACAGAATAACGAGCTAACATAACAGAAATAGACTCATATAGAGAACAAACTGATAGTTGCTAGATGGGAGGGGTGTTGGGGGGATGGGTGAGAAAGGTGAAGGGATTAGGAAGTACAAATTGGTAGTCACAAAATAGTCCTGGGGATGTGAAATACAGTATGGGGAATATAGTCAATAATGTTGTAAAAACTATGCAAGGTATCAGATGGGTACTCGACTTATTTGGAGGATAATTTCATATATTATATGCCTAACCACTGTGCTGTTCACTTGAAACTACAGTTAATATTCAGTATAAAATAATATTGAATGTCAACTATTTTATATATATATATATATGTGTGTGTGTGTGTGTGTGTGTGTGTGTGTGTGTATATATATATATATATATATATATATATATATATATATATATATACAAAATCTCACAGGATATGAAGTACAGCATAGCGAATATAGCCAATGGTATTTTAATAGCTATGTACAGTGTCTGATGGATAGTAGACTTGTTGGAGTTATCAATTTGTGAGGGGTGTAAATGTCTAATCAGTATGTTGTTTTACACACCTGAAACTAATAAAAATAGTATAAAACAAACAAAAAAAAAGATCACAGGAGTATACCTTGGAGCTAAATAAAGTGTTTCAGTGATCCTGGAGTTGATGCCTTTGCTTCTCTTATGAGCACTAATGGAAGGAAATGTTCTAGATTACACATATTTATCCTGGTACCCTAGTCTACTCTGATATTGATACACATGTCTGTGTCATTGGTAAACACATTAGTCTGAGTGGCACCCATGTAATTCTGCAATTGATGAGGTATCTTCTACAGAATTGAAAAATTCATAAATGTGGCTTCTTGTATGAACATCTTGAGATTGTCTGCCAATGTAGGGGATAAAAATTAGTGTCCAGGATTTGGTAATATGGGCCTGCACACTATGCAACATTTATATCACTTTGCTACTGGATGTATTGGTGTTGGTAAAATTGATAACAACATGGAATTCAGATTTTTTTATCCAAAGGAGTTAGAAGACTCTAAATTGTAAACTGGGACAATATTGTCTTCTCCAATTTACATGGAAGTCGTATGATAGAAAGTCGTATGATAGAAATAGTCAAGTCGTATGATAGAAATATCCTGAAAGCAGATTATGACATATACACTTCTGCTTCAGGTGAAAAACAGCTTACCAAATGTATTAACATAGGGCGGCAAAAAAAATGGGTGCCAAAAATGTATACAAATTTTAAGAAAGGAAAAAATTGTATTAATTGTAATAGTCAATATATACCGCTAACAAAAGTTGGTTTTGACTTCTGCAATTACAAGAGGTGCTCAAAGTGGTTACCATCAGCTTCTAGACCCTTCTGATTATGGTGAACTACTGCTTGAATATAGACAACATCTCTTAAAATGTGTAAACATTTTTTGGCAACCCCGGTACAGTCAAAATCAGAACAAAAATCATTGCTGAAGGTGGTAATGGACCAATAAAAAAAGAGATTAGGATCATCTTGAAAGGGAATAGTTTGGTAATCCTGCTCTTTCCTTGAATATTAGAGGAGTAACTGTATCTCATTTACGTGATCATTTTTTTTATATTATGTCACACATTTATTTAAATATGAAGAGAATTTTAACTACCATTTGCTGTCTGTTCAAAAGAGTTTGAAAGGAAAATGTTGAAAACATGGTAGGGCTATTCATTTGTGCCTACTGAAGGGTTCCAGGACAGAGTCAAGAGTCTTAACATTCCCCTCCTGTATTTTAAAGAACAGCAATTCGGTTTTACCTGTTATAAAATTAAAAGTTGTTTCTCATTATGAATTTTATGTTAGTCAATCCAGGTCCACAGGGGAAAACTCTAAAGCAATTAATCATATTTGAATTCCCAGCTTCCCCAGTGAGGCCTCAGAAATGTCTGAGGAGAAAGTGTGAAATCCTACTACCTGAGGTGAGAGGGGCTAGTGACAGATGGAATTAAGTTAGGGGGGAACTTCTTGATATTAAGGTAACTGGTAGTTGGTGGTGGAATGATATCCAGCCTGCACCCTATGTCCTTGCCATGACCTATGAAATGCTGTGGAGGAGGTAGCTTGTAGCCCATTGCTCTTCTTATTGAACATTTGATTTATTTTATTTTCTTCTTACTTTTTTTTTTTAAATTTACTGGGGTGACAATTGTTAGTAAAGTTACATAGATTTCAGGTATACAATTCTGTATTACATCATCTATAAATCCCATTGTGTGTTCACCACCCAGAGCCAGTTCTCCTTCCATCACCATATATTTGTTCCCTTTTACCCTCTTCTACCACCCCCTTTCCCCCTTACTCTCTGGTAACCACTAAACTATTGTCTGTGTCTATGACTTTTTGTTTCTCATTTGTTTGTCTTGTTCTTTTGTTGTTTTTGGTTTATATACCACATATCAGTGAAATCATATGGTTCTCTGCTTTTTCTGTCTGACTTATTTCGCGTAGCATTATATTCTTAAGATCCATCCATGTTGTCACAAATGGTCCTATTTCATCTTTTCTTACCACCAAATAGTACTCCGTTGTGTACTATGTACATACCACAACTTCTTTATCCATTCATCTATCGAAGGAAATTTTGGTTGTTTCCATGTCTTGGCCACCGTAAATAAAGCTGCAGTGAACATTGGAGCACACGTGTCTTTATGGATAAATGTTTTCAGATATTTTGGGTAGATACCTAGCAGTGGGATTGCTGGATCATACAGTAACTCTATTTATAATTTTTTGAAGAACCTCCACACTGCCTTCCATAGCAGCTGCACCAATCTGCATTCCCACCAACAGTGTATGAGGGTTCCTTTTTGTCCACAGCCTCCCCAACACTTGTTACTATTTGTCTTGTTGATAATAGCCATTCTAACTGGGGTGAGATGATATCTCATTGTGATTTTCATTTGCATTTCTCTGATGATTAGTGATGTTGACCATTTTTTCATATGTCTATTTGCCATTTGTATGTCCTCTTTTGAGAAATGTCTCTTGAGGTCCTCTGCCCATTTTTCAATTGGGTGTTTTGTTTTTTTGTTGTTGAGTTTCATGAGTTCCTTGTATATTTTGGATATTAGCCCCTTATATCGTCTCCCATTCAGTTGGCTGCCTCTTTATTTTGTCGATGGTTTCTTTTGCTGTGCAGAAGTTCTTAAGTTTGATATAGTCCCATTCATTTATTTTAGCTTTTACTTCCCTTGACTTTGGAGTTAAAGTCATAAAAAGTTCTTTGAGCCCAAGGTCCATAAGTTTAGTACCTATGTTTTCTTCTATGTAGTTTATTGTTTCAGGGCTTATGCTTAAGTCTTTGATCCATTTTGAATTAATTTTGGTACATGGTGACAGATAGCAGTCCAGTTTCATTCTTTTGCACGTGGCTTTCCAATTCTCCCAGCACCATTTGTTGAACAGGCTGTCTTTTCTCCATTGCATGTTTTTTGCTTCTTTGTCAAAAATTATCTGTCCATATGTATGGGGGTTTATTTCTAGGTTCTCAATTCTATTCCATTGGTGTACATGTCTGTATTTCTGCCAATACCATGCTGTTTTTATTATTGTTGCTCCGTAGTACAAGCTAAAGACAGGGAGTGTGATACCTCCAGCATTGTTCCTATTTCTTAAGATTGCTTTGGCTATTCGGGGTCTTTTGTGCTTCCAAACAAATCTGATGATTTTTTGTTCTATTTCTTTAAAAAAATTCCATTGGGATTTTGATGGGGATTGCATGAAATCTGTATATTGCTTTGGGTAATATGGCCATTTTAACTATGTTAATTCTTCCAATTCATGAGCACAGAATGTTTTTCCATTTCTTTGTGTCTTCTTCAATTTCTTTTAAAAATGTCTTGTAGTTTTCAGCATATAGGTCTTTCACGTCCTCGGTTAAGTTTATTCCTAGGTATTTTATTCTTTTTGCTGCAATTGCAAAAGGAATTTTTTTTTATGTCTTTTTCTGAGATTTCATTGTTAGTATATAGGAATGCAATGGACTTTTGTACGTTGATTTTATAGCCAGCCACATTACTGTATTCGTTGATTGTTTCTAATAGCTTTTTGGTGGAGTCTTTAGGGTTTTCCATGTAAAGCATCATGTCATCTGCAAAGAGTGACAATTTAAATTCTTCATTCCCAATTTGGATGCCTTTTATTTCTTTCTCTTGACTGATTGCTCTGGCAAGGACTTCCAACACTATATTGAAAAGCAGAGGTGATAGGGCCCAGCCCTGTCGTGTTCCTGAACGTAGAGCAAAGGACTTCAGTTTTTCACGTTAATTATGAGATTAGCTGAGGGTTTGTCATATATGGCCTTTATTATGTTAAGGTATTTTCCTTCTATACCTATTTTATTAAGTGTTTTAATCATAAATGGATGTTGTATCTTGTCAAATCCATTTTTTTCATCAATTGATATAAGCACATGATTTTTGTCCTTTATTTTGTTTATGTTATGTAATGTGGCCTCCTAAAATGAGTTAGGGAGTTCTTCAATTGTATAGAAGATTTTGAGCAGGATTGGTATTAGATCCTCTTTGAAGGTTTGGTAGAATTCACTAGTGAAGCCATCTGGTCTCGGACTTTTGCTTTTGGGAAGGTTTTGGATGACTGATTCAATTTCTTTACTGGTGATCTGTCTGTTTAAATTTTCCAGTTCTACATGGTTCAGCCTAGGAAGGCTATATGTTTCTAAGAACTTGTCCATTTCTTCCAGGTTTTTGAATTTTGTGGCATATAGTCTTTCATAGTATTCTTGGATGATCCTTTGTATTTCTGTAGCATCAGTGATAACTTCCCTGTGATAATTTCTGATTTTGTTTATTAGTATCTTCTCTCTTTTTATCTTAGTGAGCCTAGCCAAGGGTTAGTCAATTTTGTTAATCCCTTCAAAGAACCAGCTCTTTGTCACAATAATTTTTTCTATTGTCTTTTTGTTTTCTATTTCATTTAGTTCTGCTCTGATCTTTATTATTTCCTTTCTTCTGCTGACCTTAGATTTCATTTGTTCTTCTTTTTCTAGTTTTTAAGGTGTAACGTGAGGTTATTGATTTGGGATTTTTCTTGTTCCTTGAGATAGGCCTTTAATGATATAAATTTCCCTCTTAAAACTGCATCCCAAAAATGTTGGTATTTTCACTGTCATTTGTTTCTATGTATCTTTTGATCTCTACTCTAATTTCTTCTTTGACCCAGTCGTTCTTTAAAAGTACGTTGTTTAATCTCCATGTATTTGTGTTTTTTCCTGCTTTCTTTTTGCAGTTGATATCCAATTTCAAAGCCTTGTGATCAGAGAGTAGGCTTGGTATGATTTCAATCTTCTTAAATTTGCTGAGGCTGAGTTTATGTCCCAATATATGGTCTATCCTTGAGAATGTTCCATGTACACTAGAAAGGAATGTATAGTCTGTTGTTTTAGGATGAAGTGCTCTACATATGTCAATTATGTCCATTTCATCTAATGTGTCGTTTAGGGCTGCTATTTCATTATTTATTTTCTGTTTGGATGATCTATCCATAGCTGTCAGTGATGTATTTAATTCCCCGAGTATAACTGTGTTTTGGTCAATTTTTCCCTTTAGTTCTGTTAGTAGTTGCTGGGTATATTTCGGTGCTTCCTGATTGGGGTCACAAATATTGATGGCTGTTATGTCTTCTTGTTTTATAGTCCCCTTTACCATTATGAAATGTCCATCTATGTCTCTTGTTATGTTTTTCACCCTGAAGTCTCTTTCATCTGATATCATTATGGCTACACCTGATTTTCTCTGGATACCATTAGCTTGGACTGTCAATTCCCACCCTTTCACTTTGAGTCTATGCTTGTCCTTGTAGCTGAGATGTGTCTCTTGGATGTGTCTCTTAGTTTCTTGATCCAATCTGCTACTCTGTGCCTTTTTATTGGTGAGTTCAGTCCATTTACATTTAGGGTGATTATTAATATGTGAGGATTTCCTATCATTCTATCTTTAGTTTTCTGGTAAGATTGTGTCTCCATGGTTTCTTTGCCTTTTTGTTGTTGTCTATTATTTTTGTGTGGAGATATTCTATGATGCTTCCCTCTCTTTCTTCTTTTATTACAGTATATATTTCAGTTTGGATTTTTTTTTTTTTGAGTGGTTGCCATTAAGTTTACGTAAAAGAAAGTTTGATATTTAGAGTATTCCATTTTCTTCAGCATGCTTACTTTTGGTTGCCACAAATGGTCCCTGTTGATGGTGGTTGAATAGTCTCCTTTAGTATTTCTTGTAGTGCAGGTCATATATTAGAAAATTCCCTCAGCTTCTGTATGTCTGGAAAGGTCTTTATTCCTCCTTCATGTCTAAAGTATATCTTTGCTGGGTATATTATTCTTGGCTCATAATTTGTCTCTTTCAATAGTTTGAATATTTGGTTCCACTCCCTCATGGCTTGTAGAGTTTCTGCTGAGAAATCTGATGATAATCTAATGGGTTTTCCTTTGTAGGTTACCATCTTCTTTTCCCTGGCTGCCTTGAGGATTCTTTCTTTCTCGTTGATTTTTGACAGCTTCAATACATTGTGCCTTGGAGAAGGCCTGTTGGGGTTGAGGTAATTAGGTGTTCTATTTGCTTCTTGGATTCGAGGATCCAGTTCTTTCCACATGTTTGTAAAGTTCTCATCGACTATTTGTTTGAGTACACTCTCTGTTCCCTTCTCTCTTTCTTCTCCTTCTGGTATGCCCATTATTCTTATAATGCTCTTTCTGATGGAATCAGAAAGTTCTTGTAGAGTTCTTTCATGTCTTCTTGTTCCATCTATGTCGTTTCCAGGTTTCTATCTTGGATGTCACTGATTCTTTCCTCCATCTGGTCAACTCTACTTCCTAAGCTGGCTATTTCATTCTTAATTTCTTTTATTGAGTTCTTAATCTTCAGAAATTCTATTTGGTTCTTCCTAAAAATTTCAGTCTCTTTTGTAAAATGCTCATATTGTTCTTTGATTGTATTTCTGAGTTCATTAATCTGCGTTTCTCTATTTTCTGGCATCTCGTGTTTTTTCAGAACTGCAATGTTCAATTCTCCCTCATTTAAGTCACATATTTCCATATCTTTAAGTTCCTTTTCTGGAGACTTTTCACTTTCTTTCTGAGCTGTCTTGTCGCCTTGGTTATTCATGGGAATTAATGATTTATTATTTCTCTTCCTAAACATTTACAGGATTGGGTTCTGCAACAGGTTGATAGGAAGAGGTCTTTCTTTTGTTTTCCAGGACGTGTTGGTAGAATGTTTTATTTTCTCTCTGACTGCAGCCCTTTTTCCTCTCTCACACTGTTGTATTATGTTTTCTCTGCACTATTCCAGCTTCTCACGTAATGGGGTTTTCATGGAAGGCGGGCTTGTCCTTTGTTAATACTTTTCCTGCGTCATAGTGCACTGCGTCCCTCTGGGGATATGGAAAGCTTCTGAAGTTCCAAATCTGTTTCTGCAGCAGATTCAGAGCCCATGTGTTTCAGCAGTTCTGTTTACTCCTGCAGGGATCTGCCCAAATAGGTGAGGAGATGGGGGGTGAGTTGTGAGAGGTGGTGCAGAGCAATGGCGGTGGTGGTGACAACCACCACAGGAAGTCCTGGTTCCACAGCTCCCTCCCCTTTGCCGGAACTAGTTGGGCTGCAAATCTGTGTCTGCGGACCACAGTTCTCAGAACTGCAAATATTCTGTTCTTTTGATCTGACACTGCTACTGTTCTGCTTCTAGCACTGGGCTGGTGGGGGCGGGGGAGCTCTGGGAGGTTAGGGAGGGGGCGGCTAATCTCAGTGCCTAAGGCTTCTTTTCTCTGCTCAGCAGTGAGGGCTTAAACCTCCATTTTCAGCCTTCTTTCTTCAGTCTTTGCTCTGAGATCTCTGCCGTGAGCGTTGGGTTCAGCCGTTTTATACGCTGTCTCCTCAGCCCTGTGGGCCATAAGCAGAGCCCTAGCAGTCTGAGTTCTTCCCTCTCCCGCAGCTCCTGTAGTTCCAGGATGCAGCAAGCTCGGAGCACTGAGCTACGTCTTCGTCCTGCGCCCACGGGGCTCTATCTCCACACTTCTTCCCCCCCCCCCCCCCCCCCCCCGCCGCTGGCTCACGCAATTTTCCCACCTTTAGGTGAATTCATTAGTGTGCCCCTTCGTCTTGCCTGTCTGCTGTGCAGGGAGTCCTTTGTGGATTTATAGCTGTTTAATTTGTTGTAAATTTCAGGGGAGATTTCCAGAGGCTCACCTCATGCCACCATTTTGATGACCGAATATTTTATTGAGATAATTGTAGATCTACATTCATTTGTGAGAGCTAACATAGAGACATCCTGTGCACCCTTTACCATTTCCCCCAAGGGCAGCACAGTCTGCTGCTTCTTACTTAGTGGGAATATATATCTCTAAAACACCAGGGTACTCCAGTTAAAATGTTAAAGTACATATAGAGTGGAGCCAAACTGTCAATTTCCTTTTTACTCCAAGTGAGACTGCTTGGGAGAACATGGAGAATTTATAAAGGAATGCTATAGCACAAGCTGTAGATTAATCTCCATGGGAGGTGGAGGCCCTGATAAGGGCTGAGATGTGTACAGTTTGACCTGACAAGCCCCAGGAAGGGAGCGGGAGGGAAAATCAATGACCAAACTTGCTCCCTGACTAAGTGAGGTGCAGGAAATAGAGAAAGAATGACCAAAACATGTCCAAAGATTTAGTAGAATGGGTTGATTTCATGGGAAGGGTTTCTGCTGTCAGGTATGGAAAAGAAGTAAAAAGTAATCAGCTGTGAAGCTGCAAGTGGATAAGTCAACCCAGTCCACTACCCAGAGGCTACTAGAATCAGGGACTGGTGTAAATATTGCTGATATAGATACGTAGAGTGGCAAGCATGGTAACAACAGGACAGTGGCATTCGTAGAGTATTAGCAGAATGCAGTGGAAGCAGTCATGCTTTACCCAGGTATGTGAGAAGCCACCAGATGCCATCCAAGTTTCTGGGGGCCAAAGCCCCATGGGATTTGGAGGATAACAATAATTTGTATGGCACTTCAGGGGTTACTCTCTCCCCACTTCAGTGGGTGAGGGACTTAGATGAGGCTAGAGTTCCAGCAATTGAGTCATTAGGGCTGAGCTGTGGAGTAGTATGCACATTTATCATTGTGTGGAGCTCTGTTTGTTCAAGTTGTTATGGCAAACGGAAATGTCTTTTAAATTTTATTTTTGATGGAAGATATTGGTAATTTGCTCACACATAAATATTCCTACTTCATTTAATAGATATTAAAAAAAAATAGTTGGAGGAAATCTGCCAATCAAGGATGGAAGAATATGAGGCTAATAATGGGAGTAACAACTCAGTAATTCATGCACATAGGCAGTAGAGAACTTGGCTAAGGGTTAACTACTGTGATTCTCATTCACTTGCCTCTTCATGCTTACAGAAAATGCCTCCTTTGCTTTTAACATGGAGAGATTCAATGAGAGAAATAAAGCTTGCATATAAACACAGCGAACTTACAAAACAACAAAATTGCAGTTGGTAAGATATATAATCCATTCATAGGATTATAGTACCACTGTGTATCCACTTACACAAAAGTATCAAATTATATACACAGACTCCAGAAGGAGCAGTATGCGTTCTGTGCAAGTAATGTTGGTAGACCAACCTCTAGTTTGCTAAATCTCTGATGTTTTTATCTTGGGTCTCGAGAACTCAGAGTTTCTAACAAACCTGACTCCAATAAGTATATCTAGTAGCTTTGAATGAGCTTTACTGTTATTTAGTTACATTTGGAGGTAGTGTGTAAAAGAAAAGTTACCCTTATTAGAAATGTCCACAAGTGCCTGACATATAGCAAGAGCTCAAGATATGCTTTTTGAATGAAAGAGTGAATGAATGAATGTTCTCAGTGATGTGGGTTTGGAATCTCTTCTGTGACCTGTGGACCTTGATACCAGATATAAGATAAAAGCTAAACATTATACAGATGGGTTTACACACTCAGAATTTTCCAAGCAGAAAAATGAGCAATATATATCCTATATAACATATATTACATATAATTTATACAATAATATTACATATAATTGTATTTGGCAGTTTTCCTTTACCTACCTCTTGGACCTGCCAGGCTTTTGCTCTGCATTAAGTATACACATTCACGTTATTCCATGTAAAAAAAAGATGGAGACTCTGGGTGCGAGTTATTCAGTGGCAGAATCTGTAGGACATTTCCTATATTGGTCACAAGGCTGGGACTTTCCCTGCCTCAATACCTGGTAGTGCTGCATGCTAACCTGTGAAGCAGATAAAATGGCCAATGTCAAGGGAGTGGGAGGAAAGTTGACAGAGAAGTACCAGCTCATTGATGTTTGTCATTTTTATTTGCAATACTTTAGGTCCAAGTTTCAAACTGCAATATTTTTACACTCAAGACACAGTCATGCACAATCCATATTTCAATTTTCTATTGCTTCAACCACAATTTAAATAACAGTATCAGAAACAAAATCCCTTTAAAAGATTGAATGCTGTGGTCTACAAAAGAAATAACTTACTTAAAAATCAAACAAACAAAAAGACCATAAATACCTGTAATCCAAAGTTACAGAAGAATTTCACTACACATGGGTTTACAGATAACACATTTTAACAAAAGTAATGCACAGCCAAATGAGATACAATTCTGATAAACAATGAAAATGTAGATCCTCCTTAACTTGCTTTGTATGAATATTATGAGTATCATCCCAGTAGACATCAGTACTCTGTGATCTGGCTCCTTCTTACTGATGTACTGAGATTTAAAACTCAACCCACTAATGGCTATAGGATTCTGTGGAAGGTCTTATCACTAATGAATATAATATATGTGGTCCATAAAGCATACCACACACAGCACACACATTGAACTTGAATTTTGCACTCAGGGCTGATTGGCACTCTGCTGTAGGCGGGGCATTGGGACCATCCATTAACTAACTTCCAGTTTACCTTCTTTCCAGCAGCATGTTCATATAACTGGCCAATCACTGTGGGAGTTGTCATCAGAAACGCTATCTTTGGTTCCCAACAAATGGATTTGTCAATATTCCTTAATGCTAATAGCATGTAATTACTTTTTTATTTCTCTTTCTACAACATTCAAGTGCTTAGGTCCACTCTTAGCAGTCCCAGCCATTAAAATACATGGGATCTGCCATCTTGTGCCATTTACAAATTAAATTCTATAAAGCCCAGGACTGCTTTATAGGAAAGGAGAGGCTCATTTCTATTCTAGCAAGTGTGACAGTGTATTTCTGTTCTAGTAGCAAATACTGGCTTAATGAAAACCAGACTTCACAGAGTGTATAGAAAATGAAAACTGGGAACACTTGACAGAAAAAAGGACGTTAAAACACAAAAAACAAAACAACTGAGAAGGGATTAGAAGGCTGCCACAAGTTTTATCAAAATTCCTTAGTATTATTAACCTCATGTACTTGAGTTTTGTTTTGTTTTTTCATCACATTACATAGTGCTATTGTTTAACTGAAACATAAGAGACCCAGGCTTAAGCTGTGATATTTGCCATCACTTTAGCAGGTTGAATTTGCAAGCCAACCTATAATACTACAGAATGCTAGAGCTTTTGGAAAGACCATGGAGATCATCTAGTCCAATACTCTTATTTTACAGATGAGAGAAAAAGATTAAATGACTTGCCTAAGGTCACACAGTAAGTTAGTAATAGAGCCTATATGAGAATCCAGGTCTCCTTACTCCTAGGCTAAATCTCCTTTCAGTACATCTGATTCTCAAAATTGCTGTTGATTTCCTTTTAGGTACTGAATCAGGTGAACACGGTACCTGCCTTACTGTTGGCATTATGAGATAGCATTCACCAGATGGCAGCTTCCAAAGTAGACTCTGATGGCACTAACCAGCTTCTTCTATAAGCTTATCTTGTAAGTTCGACTATCTTACATGGCAGTAAATATTATAGTATACTTGTACACATAAGTGTGCATGTGGAGGTGATATCTCAGTTCCCACATTTTCAGATTCAGTTAATATTCAGTTAATATTAAATAGACATTCCCAAAGCATGAGGAGTTGGGTTATATTCATTTGGTTACTAAAGGAGTATGGGATTAGAAAAGGAATGAAAAAAATAAAGCTCACTAACAACAAAAAAATTATACCAGAAACAAATCTCTTATGAAAAAAATCTTTCTTATGAAAAATATTTCCATTATTTCCAAGGTCCCATTTATTTTCTTCCCAATCCACATGCTAATATATGTTCAGAACTGTAATTTCACTCAAAATCCCAGACCTATTAGACTGTCAATTTACAAATGCTGAAATTCAGCCCCTTTGCTCAGAGACTAGAAGAAGCTTACATCACTGGCCATGCCTTTCTTTAACTGAATATTAACTACAAGTAGCTCAGAAAAGGACCATGAGATTCAACAGGAGATGGCAGGGTTAACACTCTCAGAAATATTTTTATGTTGAGAATGGTCAATGAAAGCCTGTGGGTTCTTAGGTACAAGGTCTGCACTTGGTGAAATTGAGTAATATCTGAGGCCACTACCTCATTATAGAAGTCCTCACCTAAAATTTATTTGGTGAGTTAGAAGGAAATTTCTCTCTTCTAGTAGGTAGTCCCCCTTTTCTCTTTAACAATGACAACTACTGCATACAACCTATACTCAGGCAGTACAGAGTACATGGAGGCTATCTCAACTCAAAGCTAACAGGCCTGGGACCGAATGCCAACAGGCAAAGGCAGTTTTAAATATTTGTCTTGATGTTTTCATAGTCAGTTTTTAATTGCAAGTCATAATAACTTCTGTTGAAATGAATGGGACTTGCCTACTGGTCACTAGAAGAGGAATCTTACCTGAATGATATAATATCCTGTCAAGAATGGTGGGAGCTGGAAATTTTATCCTTCTATTCTTCCAAAATTCACGCTGAAACTCTGCTAAAATAATCTAGAAAGGTGGTACCTGAAACAAATATTATTAAGAGAGCTAATCAAATGTCACCTCTCTAAACTAACCAAAATTGAAATGTTGATGCCATAGTAAAGCAGAGGGCAGCCAGTTTTAAAGCAGAAGGATGTGTTCAGAGTTCTAATAGCAACATTTCCCTAGCTTTAACTTATAGATAATAGTCCCCTAAGAAAGCACGTGCCATACCCTAGCGTGTGCCAACCTCAGCACCCAGGCAAATATAAAGCCTATGGAATAATTGTAGCTAGCAGATATCTGTGCCCTGCATGCTCTGGGCTCTGGCCAGAAAGCATCTGCTTCTGGCATCTTTTCTATTTTTCTATAGTCCACTTTCTGACATTTATTATAAAGCAATATTATAACAATATCAAATGAGTTTTAAAAAGAAAATGCATAATCCCACCACCCTAACATAATTAATTTCAATTATCTGTGTTCCCAGTCTTGGTCTGTATGCACACTTATTTCTACATAGTTGTAATCCCTATTTATGTTATTTAAAAGTGATTTTGTAGAGTCTCTCTGAGAACTGGCAGCCTCATTAGAAATTAACAACCCATTTAACAAAGGAATATAATTATTTACATGACATTTGAGCTGAGAAATATCCTTTGCAGACAAAGATTTCAAACTATCAAAAGAGTTATACAGACGACAGGAAGGAAATTCATATTTCTTTTTCTTTTAGCAATGGAATGTGCTTCACAGGGGAGGGATATATGTGGGGATCACGCGGTTAAACTCAAACAATGGAGTGCAATTCACAAGCCTGAAAGAAATCTGAATAACACAATTAAAGAATAAATACTTGAGTTAAATCTTCTTCCATGACGTGGCCATCCAGTAGCCAAAATGGAACACGGACACACAAATATTTACAATGACACATAGATGAGATCAGCAAGAACGAAGTCATTACCCAACATGGTGACTGATTTGAGGAGATTGTGCCATTCAAAAATCTTCATGGGATTATGACAACGCACTGGATCCTGGTTACAATATTAATGTTCTTTTCTTTCTTAAATAAATAATCTCTACTGTGCTTCTCACCCTTCCCTGACTTTCCCTATCTCAGGACAATTTGGAATCAACATTCGATGATGTGCCTTCATTATCTGAGGGCACACTCGCTACTTCAGAGATCTGGATAGACTCACCTGTGTCAAGATGAGCTTTAAAAAAATCCAGGAAAGGGAATAAATAATTAACCATCTGGAGTCCAAGTTGTTCAAGTGTACCAAATGTGAATCCTTCAGCATCATTTTGGCAGGAGAAACAGCTTCTCTCTAATACTTATTAGAAATAAACATAACTTTCCAACACAGGGAAGAGTCTTTAGAAACTGTTCTAATTTTAAAATTTACATAGATATAAATTTGTATGAGTGAAGCCTATTGGTATATATTATCATAAAATCTTGGTACAGTGGGATGTGATAAAGAAGTACCTGGCTCCTCATGGTCTATATGCTGAATTGAAAGCATAAAAGAGCAGTCATTCCTCTGCCTCCAGCGATCTGAAGGATCACTGCTCCAGGTCTCCCACACCAAAAAAAGGCCTTTATGACATATAAAGGATACTAACTGACAGCTAGGACTTCCCAACCAGGTTTGGGGCTCTCTCCACTGGCAGGGCCTAGTTATCTGAATTCTATTTTCATCACAGATATTATTTTATTGAATTCATGGGACAATTAATTAGAAAAAACTCTTAATTTTAAATTACATAAAAATTTACCCCCCCCCTTCTCTCATTAGAACAGTGTGGCATTAAAAAATTCAGGCCCAGACACCTTTTTGCAAAGTATAATGTGGTATGCTTCATATTAATATTACCATTTGACTTTCTTTTCACATTTCTTTTTTTCTCCCACTGTGGACATTTCTGGGAAGATTCAAGCCCTGCCCAAATTTCACAGTTGGAGAAAACAATAGGAAAATAGGAAATCCACCAGTGGTGTAATCTCCTAAACATAAACATGTACACTATATAGTTAGCAGAAACTATCCAGTGAAAGTGCTTTTATTTTAAGGAATAGCTGGATGGTTGGGTGGATGTATCTCAGCACAGAAGGAGAGAGGCCCAAAGCATTTATCTCTTTCTCCCTCTTGCTGAATGTAGATAGGTTCTATTCAGACTCTTGATATACTACAAATCAAGAAGCCTTCTACAACACAAATTGTTAGCTTTTCAAAGGCTTAGAGAAACAACTTCGTAGAATTTATAAAATTTGATAATACATTAGAAAGAGAAGTATATTCTTTTCTATGCAGACACCCTCCAGACATTCTTCTACTCTTAGAAGATTCAGGAAGTGCCAGCTGTTGAATTTTTAATAAATAGATTGTTTATGGTGAAATAAATCAAATTTTCATATTTCCTCCAAGCCACAAAAGGAATTCAGTTGGACTTACATTTCTTGTGACAGATGATTGCAAACCCTAATTATTTTCACTGGAGAACTTCCAGATCTTTATCAACATGTTTCTGACATTCAAAAGCCTAAAGGACTAAGTATGAACATGCTACATCCTGAAGTGATAAATAGGGAAAATGGGAACAAGTACTTAGAGCCAAATGTTGATTGGGATGTAGTTTTCATTGCCTCCCATTTCTCCCAGAGTTCAATGCTTACAACATCTTTGTTCTCCAGATCTTTAAAAATTTTTTTAAATGCTATCAATTGTAAAAATAAATAATTTTTATCATAAGCAAATGTTGGTTAATGGCACATTCCTCCTGATGTGCCTATTTTACAGTGCATATATTCCACAAGCATAAGAGAGGATTGAATTAGGTATTTTTTATCTTTGTTTACTTAATGTCCAACAAGGATTTCAGTACTGCACACTTATCTTGTTTTCCTTTTGGCTCTCAGAGAAAGTCACATCTTTGTTTAAGTATGGTTTCTCCTATCAGGATTGCCTAGATATAGGACCGGGACTCAACCAACATGAGAACATGAGTGTCACAGTTTTGGTGTGTCCTTCTTCAGGTATCATAAAGATGAACAAGCTGATTTACATAAATGACAAATCAACTACTTCTTAAGCATCACCATGAAAATGTGACAAGATTTCACCATTTGAGATTTATTTAAATACACATTTTTAAAAGCCTTTCCTGAACACACACATATTCTTCTCTGCTTTTGGAAAATGTCTTAAAAGAAGTTTTTTCCAATGCAAATGCAGAAAAACAGGTACACAAACCAAGCCACCACTATAGAAGAAGAATAAAAAATTGCAACTCTATTAGGGCATGGATTTCCACACGTTCACCCAGTACTTGCTCTGCTTTTTTTGTTGGTGGTAGTGTTATTTGTTTTTTTGTTTTTGTTTTTGTTTTTTGTTATTTTTTTGCTTTCCTTTTCTTAAAAATGTTTTGACATATTTTTACTGGACATCTAATGACAATGCAAGTGAAAAACATCACATTGGGTAAGGAGTTTTGAAGGAGGGTCGAATGTAAGAGGGACTACTCTCTAACTTAAAAACAAACACAACACTATGAAGAGGAAGTGTGCACCTTTGAGAAACCTTTTTCTTCAAAGTGGATGCACAAAATGAGGGGATTCACTACTGGCTCTTTCGCTTCACAGTGGAAGTGACCACTTTATGGCCACTTCGACATTGCTGCCCTGTTTGAGCTGCGATTCAGGCTTACAAATAAATTACATAATCTAAGGGAGTAGGAAAAAGGCTTATAAGAAGTTTCTATTCATTTGAAAGTTAAAGAACCCCCACCCCATTTGACTGTCTTTTCTTCCATCTTTCCTGCAGCAGAGTTTTATTTCAGTCTTACTCATGAGGGAGATGGTGTGGGGTAAGGCTTGCAGTCCTAGCGGCTGCTGTTCTTAATTGCTTCTTTTGCAGCAATAATCAGAGGAGTCAGGCTGGAGAGAGGCTTGGCTAACTTTAAAAATGGATGCTGCAAAAGAAAAAAAAAAAGAGAAATTACTGGAATTCTTTCCTCCAACAATTATATTACTTTACATTTTTCAAGCAGCCCTTTTTTATTAAAATATATTTTGAGCATCCAATTAAACATAATTAATAAAAATAGTGCCAGCTTTTTTCCTTCAGATGTTTTTGCCCTTCAGTGTCATGATATCCTTTGCCAAGTCAGAGTTGGATTATTGTAAAAATCTCACTATGTTTACAATAGTCTGACTTTCTGATTTTCTTATGCTGATGATTTCATCTGGAGCAGCTCTCATGCTTGAAAAAATAGCTTTGACCTTAAACCTGAAACCAATGGCTTTCTGTCTACTAAACCCAATAGCTGTGTCTCCATCATTTCTTTTTTGGCTCCCCTGCAGTACTTAATATAAGTGAATATCCCTTCCTCCTTTCAAATGTTTTCCTCTTTTGGGCTCTGTGACCTTCTACTGTTTCAGTTCTCTTTCACACTCATGCTCACTTCTTCATGTACCCAAGGAGATTGTGAACTTCTGGAGAGGAGGAATCATGCCTTTAGAGGTTTGTATCACCTATTGTACTTAGACCTTAAAAATAGGAGTTGCTCAATAGATATTAATTGATGGACAGAGAACTGATTTAGGCTATACAAAAAGGCACGCAAAAACTCAAGACCTGTGTCTTTTCTCAAGCCTTCCAGTGGTGTGAATGCCATGCATCTCTCTCCTTTCCGACCTCTAAAAATGGGCATTGATAGGCTAAAGTCAGACAATGGCGTTATATGGACTTGAGTCAATATAGTTTATTGCTAATATATATATATATATATATATATATATATATATATATACACACATATATGTATATATATATGAATGATATATATGTGTATATATATATATATATATATGAATGAAAAGATGCAACAAACAAACTATTCAATTTAGACTCAATATAGTTTTGTATTCACTATCTGATTGGTTCAGATAAAAGTATTAGGGAAGGAACTACGAAATTGATTCAATTATCTATGTAACTGTATAGCTACATTAAGAGAACCTGTATCTTCATTTATCCTTGGAATATGTATCAGGATGTGTATGTGGGGTGGTGGGAGGGGTGAAAAGATGCGGAAGTAAAGCACTGAAATATCAGGTTTTTCTTCTGTAATGTTGAAACTGGATTAACTCGAGGATTAATAAAGGGTCATTCTACATTTGACATTTCAGGGTCATATAGCAGCCTGTGAAATGCTCACAGGTAGCAGAAAAGAGAAGGTGTAGCCTCCTTAATTCCAGCAAATTGGTTTATCCTAGGTATGATTTTAGTTGTGGTGGGATATTTTTTGCTGGGGTGTGGCTCTCTGTTTCTGGAGGGAGTTCAGGAGCAATGGAAACAGTTTTTTTGTTGTTGTTGTGTGTTTTTTTTGTTTTGTTTTTTTTTGACCTAGAACTGACTGATGCTGTCATTACTAGCCAAATGTTGCACCTTTTGTTTAACTGGATTGTGTTCAAAGTCACAGAGAGAACAAGCAAACAGTCACTGTTCTTGGATGTCACAGAGCTTGATATATGTCCCTAAAGAACAGTCCCTAGTAGTGAAGCTCTACGTGTAATCCTGGGCATGTGTTGCTTTATCAATATAAATACAGGCATACCTTGTTTTATTGTGCTTTGCGTTATTGAGCTTCATGGATGTTGTGTTTTTTACAAATTGAAGGCAAGACTCTTGACCAGCGAAAAGATTATGACTCATTTTATTGCTATGCTTTGTTGCAGTGGTCTGGAACCAGACACCAATATCTCTTAGGTATATCTATACATCTTTTGCTCTAAATTGGTTTGTGTATTTGTGTGAGGGAAAGTCAGATAATCTAGGGCTCACATCACAGTTCTCCCATTCAATGGCTGCGAGAACCTCAATTTCTACATCTGTAACATGGGATGATAACATCAACCCTATAGTGTTGTTGTAAGAATTAAATGAGATGTGTACAAAGAATTTGGTGCACAGTAGGTACTAATTATCATCATATATACTAATCCCTGAGAACCACGAACAGGACAAATGGTTTCAGAGGCACTCACCCCTGGATGGTACTCACCCAGGCAAGCAGGTGCCTGCCATTTGGCATCCCAAGCAAAGGGGCTTTGACCAGTAAAGCATTAGAATAGCAAATGCCATGAAAGTAATTGCATAGTTATGTAGAGAATTACCTCCAGACAAGAGCATCTGCATGCAATATCCAGGGGCACATGTAAAGTTTAGAACAAAACAGCAACACCAGAGATTCACAATGTTTTTTTTTTTTTCCTTGCAAAATAAGACTCCAGGAAGGACAAAAGAGATTCAAAGGTTTAACTGCCAACTTCTAAGAAAGGAAACATGCCAATTAACCATATACCAGATGCATGCCTATACTTATGTGCCTGTGGTCTAAAATCACATAACTTTCACTATACATCTCTTGACAGAGCTCTTTTGCTGTCACATATTGAGGTAGCAAAGCTCAATATAATGACTCTCTCTGTAATTGTCCTATTTTATTTTCACCTGCAAAAGCTCCTTGGCAGATCCTCGCCTATCCACATCCATCTCAAGACAGCGATTTAAAAAGTCACGGAATACAGCTGACAGTCTCTCAGGATTCTGTAGTTCTGGGGTTCCATTAGTAGCTATCAGATATAATGCCTACAGAAAAAAAAAAAAAGAAAAATCTATTCAGCACATACATATTAGGATTATGAGTTAGCACAGAAGGCACAAATCCAGTTTCTTCTGGTTCATATCCTGGTTCTTAAAAATTCCATTTTAGAGAATGACACTGACAAAAATTTCAAAATTTCTATAACACTTAGAAATTATTACTCTTGGCAGTAACTTAGGTGACAGTCAAACACCCACCCCCCAAATAAAACTTGGGAATAAGGTTATAAGGTTGTCCTCTGAGATTTAAGCCAGTAAAAAATACATATACTATAATGAACATATAGTTAATCACCTTGGAAATTAAACCAAGAATTACCTGTGAATCTCTGACTCTAAAGAGTTGGGGAACACATATGCATCCAATTGTGTTGACCTGAATATATATAACCTCCAGAAGGCATGGTTGCAAAGGCTATTGTAATTTACTAAGTGTTTATCTTATTTAAAGAATATTTGTGAGCATCCCAGGCATGAACAGAGTACATTATTGAATTAGAGAAGTACAAAGTACCAGAAGATGGCAGTGCCTGGATGAGAGGTAACTAGTGGGGCCAAAGGACTCAAGTACTTTTGAACTGTGGCAGATGTATCCCTATAGGTTATAATTAGATTTCCATGGAGGTCTACCTATAATAACAGAAAATACAAGAAAATTTGACATTATTAGTTCTGGCACCTGACAGTTATGTATCCTACTATAAAATAGTAAGTTGCTAATATATCTCAAATTGTTGTTGTATAAGGCCATCACTGACAGAAATCTACTCATGGTGTGCTGACAAAATCAAAAGCCTTAGTTCAAGGTAGAGTCAAACCCAAGATCATGATGAATTTGCAAAGCCCATCATTCAAAGGCTCTTGACAGCCCCCAAAGCTGGCCATTCCTCTTGCCTCCACTAAGCAAACAATTCTAGAGCATTAAGTAGGTATCAGGTATTGTATTAGGCATTGGAGATTCAAAGATCAATAAGAGAATGTCCTGCTTTCAAAGATCACACAATTTAGTGAGGGGGAGAGACACAGAGAGCCACAATACAGTGAAACAAGACATAATCGAGGAATCTAGCAAGTGCAAAGTACATACAAGGATGAAGCTACTTACACCAGAGCTCAGAAATAGCTTCACAGAGGAAGTTGGCATTTGAACAAGGTCTTGAAGGATAAGTAGGAGTTTTACTTCAGGCATTGCCACCAGGGTTATGCTTGTCTATGCAACCAACCCCCTAACTATTATGAAGACATGCTATCTCCTGAACTTGCTTGGGTTTCACAGCAAAACATCATCCTGTTTCCCCTTTCTCCACCATGGCTCTTAATATTATAGTTTTATTAAAAGCATTTCTATCAAAGTCCTTTCCGAGGCCAGTTTTCATCAGCTGGTGAGGGCATGTCATGCAGGGACTCAGCTCCCACTCCCCGCACCAGAATGCCAGATATGGTGAGGCCAAAAAGGAATACCCACGGAGCCATAGATAGGGGAGTCATACCACTATATTCTCGCTGGTGGCTGGGTTAGAGACACAGGAAGCAGGAGCCACAAGATCCACAATCTGCCATCCACTTCTCTGCCAACCAATCAACCCCTTGCTAACTGCAATCTCCGCTTCTCTCCCTCCCAACCAACCAACCAACCAACCAAGCCCCTAACGTAGCCATGGTAGTTATATTAGTGGCTAATGGCTAACCTGTAATAGCTGATAGCCACCCAGCCACAGTGGATGGCCATCTGATTACAGCTGATGGTCATCTAGTAACCAAGCTAGCACCTTTGCAAGTGAGGCCGAGAGCCTGGAAACTGCTCTCAGGGACTCTCTCCCCACAGAGCTTCTCTCCTTTCCAGAAAACTCCACAGATGTACCTTAGAAAGGGTTAGGAAGGACTGTTTAAGCAGTGGCTGTCAACCTATAGCATGCACTAGAATCACCTAGAGGGCTTGTTAAAACACAGATTTCTGGGTCACCCCCAGAGTTTCTGATTCAGTAAATCTGGAGAGGGGCCCAAAAATGTTCATTAAGATCCCTGTTGATGCTGAAGCTGCTGGTTCCAGGACCACACTTTGAAAACTGGTTTAACCCACCCAGTTAATTAAGCAACAGGCTAAACTAGAGGTTCCCAGAATCCCCTGAGGAGACTTAAAAGATTCCTAGTTCCCAGTTCTCAGCCCAAACCAATTACGTAAAAATCTCTGGGGGTGGAACCCAGGCGTTGGTATTTTTTCAAGCTCTCCAGGAAATTCCAATTTACAGCCAACATGGAGTCACTGGCCAAGGACTTGCAGCCCACAGAATAACTCAGAATCTGTGCATCATAAATACCTGTGAGGACAGAGCCAGGAGTGCAGTTTCCAGGCTCTCGGCCTCATGTGGAAAGGTGCTGGCTCGGGTAGTACATGGCCATCAACTGTGATCGGATGGCCATCAGCTGTGGCTAGTTGGCCGTCAGCTATAACCAGTGAGACATTGGCCACTAATATAACTGCTGTGGCTACGCTAGCAGCGGATCATGGCTGGCAAGTGCGGATTGCGGATCGTGGATTGTGGATTGCACAGAGGCGGATTGCAGTTAGCACGTCGGATTGCAGTTAGCAAGTGAGGTTGGTTGACAGAGAAGCTGATGGCAGATTGCGGATCGTGCGGCTCCTGCTTCCTGTGTCTCCAACCTAGCTGCCAGCGAGACTATAGTGGTATGGCTCCCCTATCTATGGCTCCGTGGGTGTTCCTTTTTGGCCTCACCATGTCCTGCATTCTTATGTGGGGAGCGGGACCAGAGACCCCGCATGACACCCTGCATGAAAGTACACCAAATATGATAGCCAGAAAGTCCCATAGATGGTGATTTGCTTGCATAGTGATGAGAATTACAATGCCACATGTTTCTACATAGTGAGATGAATCTTTTTGTTTTCCCCTTAGTACATAAAAAACAAACAAACATGTAAATACACCCTCCTCCAAACAAACATTCCTTTCCCCAACCCCTTCTTTCTAATTTTCTTTTTCTTTTAAATGAGTTTTTTTATTAGTTTCAGGTGTACAAAGCAATGTAACAGTTTGACATTTACAACCCTCACAAAGTGATAACCCCCTCCTCCAACCAATCTACTACACCTCTGACATTATATATAGCTGTTACAATTCCATTGAGTTTATTCCCTATGGGGCATTCCACATCCCCACATCCCATGACTATATGTATGTGTGTATGTGCGTGTGTGTGTGTGTATACATACATATATATATATATATATATATATATATATATATATATATATATATATATATAATTATAGTTGACATTCAGTATTCTTTCTAATTTTCAATTTCTTGGTTGATGATCAGCAAATGCTGGTGCCAGCTATTAGGACTTCCATGCCAAAATACAAGTCAGTGGCAAATCTAGTCTTGACTAAAAGGGGATCATATGGAAAAGGAATGCATAAACTATACTGCTAGGAAATCATCAATTGGGCTAAAATCAAATGGCACACAATCCCAGCAGATAAATTAAATTCAAACAAAGTGTTTTTAGTTTACAGATTAATCATCTGTCCTCACAAACCATCTTAGTTCCCCTATTAAAAGAAAATTGGTTACTGAAAATTACATTTACTGCCTCCTCCCAAAACGCTTATTTCAGCTGGCCACAATTCTGCCATACTCTCTGCCCTTTGCTTGCTTTTATTCTGTTCTGTAGCCAAGCCCAGTCCTAAACAAACACATCTCTTTTCTCTTTCCACTCTGCCTAGTTATGTTTGCATGTTATACTATTTCATTTTCTCACTTTCCTTTCACCATTCTTAGCTCAATACATTCTACTCTATATAATCTTGTTCCCCACAAGTACACATACATCACTACCCAAGTCCTTTTCACCTCTCTTCAATCCATGCCTAATAACCTCAGGAAACACATGCCCTTATTTCCATTCCATTTACGAATTTTAAAAATGAGCTTGATCAAAGTTGTGAAGCCTGAATGATCTAGTGATAGTGCAGCAAGGGAGAAGAAAGTCCTGTAATTTGAAGGAGAATAGAAATAATAAGGACCCAGTGTTATGAACCTCTACAGCATTTCAAAGAGTGCATATGTCCTCTTTTGAATTTGTACAAAAAGAATGGTTGTGAGTTTGTGTGTGTGTGTGTGTGTGTGTGTTTCTGTGGTGTGTGTGGGGTGTGGAACTAATGATGGGGAGTCTTGGTTGTTAGCATAACAGATGACTCCTGCCTGGTTGAATAGTGCTGTGGGGACAGAGTCCCAGAGAGCAGTTGCCAGGATCTCGACCTCACGTGGAAAGATGCCGGCTCGGGTAGTAGATGGCCATCAGCTGTAACCAGTTAGTCATTAGCCACTGATATAACTGCCATGGCTATGCTGGGGGATGACAGAAAAGTGGACTGCAGGTTCTGGATTGTGTGGCTCCTGCTTCCTGTGTCTCCAACCCAGCCACCAGTGAGACTACAGTGGTGTGCACCCCTTATCCATGGCTCCGTTGGTGTTCCGTTTTGGCCTCACCATATCCTGTGTTCTTGTGCAGGGAGCGGGACTAGAGACCCCGCATGATACATGGTTCAGCGAGCAGGGTTCTGGCAAGGTAGGAATGGTGTCTCACACTGGGCAGGAGGACATGTGGCCCCCACACGGTGTGTGGAACCCGGTAGCCACTGTCCTCAGGAGGTGGACCCCCGAGGAGGGTGGGAGGATATGGATGGCTCTCTGGCCAGTGTGGAGAAGGCCCTGCAGGTTCTAGCTGAGTGGTTGCCGGAGGAGGCGAAGGGTACAGCCGGCTGTGTGGGCTGGATGTTCCTAACACGTTGTGTCATAACTTGGAGAAAGTGCTTGCTGAAATAGCCTGGGTGTGAGACCAGCAGTACTGGTGGGAGGCGCTGGAAGCTTGGGTCCACCTGTTAGAGGAAGAGCCCCACAGTAGAAACTCTGAGGCACAGGCCGACCAACTGGGTGGAGACAATGTAGCCCACAACCCCCACTCCTGGCCCATTGTGAAGCAAAAGGTAAAGCATGAGCAACCTTTGGGTCCCGGGGACCTTGCTGCGGCAACCCAACTGTGACTGAGTTCACAACCTACACCCCTTACACTCCCACTGAGTTGCAGGAGCTGGGAAGGTGGTGCCAACAGCACCCTGGAGAGCTGATCTCGGCTTGGCTGCTACCTTTATGGGATGAGGGGGCAGACAGCATTCTCTGCTCCCCAGGGGAAATGGAAAAGCTAGCCTCCGTGGCAGTGCATCCGTCCCTGTGACAAAGGTTATAGAATTACCATAGGTTGGCCCACGACCAGGGCAACCACACTCTAATGGAGTGGCTCACTGCTGCGGTACGCACAGTATGGGGAGAGGCTGGCGAGCTGCCAGACACTGTGAGTAAATGGCAATCGTATACTGAACTTACTCAAATCATCCGTGAAATGGGTATGAGACATGCTATGTTCAACCCTAATATGCGGGGGCTGGATGACGAGCATTTTACAACCAGCATGAGAGATCTGGCTTTGGATACTGCCCCTGGAAGTGCTTTTGGATCCTTGGTTGCCATTCTTATGCTCTATGTGGAGCGGCGGGTTCACGAAGTTACCACCACCATGGCCACCTTGGGGGATGTTGAAAGCCAGGGGCAAGGGAAGTTAAGACAGGAGGTCCGAGAAGTTAAGGCCTAGAAGCCCAAATCAAAAGTAAGGGGGTGAAGTCACAGGCCTCAGAGAATAACACACACATATGTGTGGCGTGATCTCGTGGGAACAAGAGATCAGGAAAAAATAGACTGAAAACCCAATGCACTCTTGTTGGAACTTTGGAAACAGTAGCATGCGGAACAGCAATTCCAGTGAAGCCCAAATGGAAATTCCAGGAAAGTGTAACCTGTGTCCCTCCAGGAAATCATGCGGCCGTTTGAAGCTGACTCCTTTCAGCTTGATTTGGGGGTACCAAGGTAACTGGTCAGAAGGGACGAGCGGGGACCAGAGGTCCTACAAGGAACTGACCATACATTGGTCCCCTTCTAATGTGCAGAGGGTTTTGGCCCTAGTTGACACCGGTGCAGACTGCAATCTTATTTATGGGAACCCAGAACTGTTCCCCGGACCAACAATCTGCATTGATGCCTACGGGGGAAAGACTGTGATGGTAAAAGCTGTTTCCTTTCCACTGGGTGTAGGAAGGCTTCCCCACCCCATACCTTCAAGGTGTATGTCTCCCCCATCCTGGAATATATTCTAGGGGTGGACGTGCTACATGGCCTCAGTTTACAGATGTCGGTAGGAGAGTTCCGTCTCCAGATCCGGGTGGTGAAAGCGGTGACACGCGGGCATGCTCACCACCCTCCTCAAGTGTTGCTGCAGCCCCGGCGCGTGGTTACAGTACGACAGTATCACCTGCTAGGAGGACAGGAGGAGATTGGCCGTACAGTTTTGGAATTGGAGAAGGCACATATAGTGAGGCTGACACACAGTCCCTTTAACTCCCCAGTATGGCCTGTCAAGAAGCCTGATGGGACCTGGCGAATGACTGTGGACTATAGGGAGTTAAATAAAGTGACACCACCCTTCCACGCTGCAGTACCTTCCATACACGATTTGATGGATCGTCTGACTGTCCACCTGGAAACATATCACTATGTAGTAGACTTGGCAAGTGGTTTTTTCTCCATTGACATTGCACCTGAGTGTCAAGAGCAGTTTGCTTTTACTTGGGATGGGTGGCAGTGGACTTTCCAAGTCCTTCCACAGGGATACTTGCACAGCCCCACTATCTGCCATGGGCTTGTAGCCCAGGATTTGGCACAGTGTGATCACCCATCCTCTGTGATCTTGTTTTACTATGTTGATGACATACTACTAACTTCTGATTCTCTTTCAGATTTAGAGTAAGCAGCTCCTCTTCTCTGCCACCTGAAGTCACATGGCTGGGTGGTGAACGAGGAAAAGGTCCAAGGCCCTGGCTTATCTGTCAAGCTTTCGGGTGCTGTGTGGTCAGGTAAGACAAAGTTTATACTTGAGACAATTATTGATAAAACACAAGCCTTTCCCCGGCCAACCAAGGTCTCCCAACTGCAGACGTATTTGGGTTTGCTGGGGTATTGGTGGGTGTTTGTACTCCAGTTAGCACAAATGGCAAGGTCCTTGTATAACATGATAAAAAGGGGGGCCTCATGGGATTGGACAGAGGCTATAGATCAAGGCTTTGTTGCCACAAAATGGGCAGTGACGCAGGCACAACCTCTGAAAGTAATAGATCCTGGTCGCCAGTTTGAACTTGATGTTCACGTAACCCAGGTGGACAGTTGGGGTCTTTGGCAACGGCAGGAGCGTCTCTGGCTGCCAGTGGGATTTTGGTCCCAATAGTGGAAAGGAGCGGAAGTTCAGTACTCTCTAATAGAAAAACAGCTGGCTGCTGTGAATGCAGCCCTAGTAGCCACAGAAGCCATCACAGGGAAGGCACGGGTATTGATTCAAATAACCTATCCTGTTCAGGGGTGGGTCTATACATGGACCCAGGGACCCAAAACGGGGGTGGCACAAACCACCATCCTTGCCAGGTGGGGTGCCTACTTGGAGCAACGTAGCACCCTTAGTTCAAGCCCTTTGAGCACAGAGCTACAGCAAGTCTTGGGGCCTGTAGAACTTGTAGCCCAGGCTGAGCCAAGCGCTGTGCTTAGAGGGGAGGACTTGGAGCCCTCACCCTACAAAGAAGGACAGCCCCAAGTACCTGAAGATGCCTAGTATACTGATGGTTCTAGCCGGGGAGCTGCAACAGTTTGGACAGCTATTGGTGTGCAGCCCAAAACAGACACCATTTGGTTTGATAGTGGGATGGGCCAGAGTAGCCAGTGGGCTGAGCTACGGGCTGTGTGGATGATAATCAGCCATGAGCCTGGGCCCCTAGTTATTTGCACTGGCAGCTGGGAGGTATTCCGGGGCCTAACGTTGTGGCTCGCTAACTGGAAACACCAAAACTGGTTGGTAGGACACTGTCCACTGTGGGGTCAAGCTATGTGGCAGGACCTCTGGGACCTAGAGCAGAGAAAGGCGGTGACCCTAATGCATGTCACAGGTCACTCCCCCTTAGTGTCCCCAGGAAATGATGAAGCAGATGCCCTAGCATGGGTTCGATGGTTAGAACGGGCTCCTGCCACTGATGTGGCACATTGGCTGCATAGGAAATTGCAGCACGCTGGAAGCTGAACCATGTGGCAGGTGACCAGACGCTGGTGTCTGCCTTTGAAATGGCAGGAGATAGCAGATGCCTGCTATGACTGTGCCCAGGACAGCCCCCGAAGGTGGAGGCTGCCCTGGGAGACACAGCACATTACGCGACATAGAGTGCCTCTCACTCACTGGCAAGTAGATTACATTGGACCCCTGCCTAAGGCCTGCAATGCAATGTATGCATTCACAGCCGTGCACACTGCTATGGGGTTGAGTTTTGCTTGGCCATGTCCAGCTGCAGATCAGCAGCATACAGTGGCTGCTCTTACATGGCTGTGCGCCCTCTATGGGTGCCCCCCAAGTCATTGAAAGTGACAGGGGTAGGGGTACTCATTTTACGGGGCAAGAAGTGCAGCGCTTGGCTGCCAGAATGGACATACAATGGTTATTTCATATCCTGTACAATCCATAAGCAGCTGGCATGATTGAAAACTACAACAGACTTTTGAAGCAAGGCCTCCAGGTGTCAAAACACCCTCCCATGATGCGTGACTGGGCCTCGCGTCTGTGGGATGTTTCGAGAATCCTGAATGAGAGACCACGGAAGAGAGGGCCCGCACCAATAGAAGCTCTGCTACATCGAACAGCTGCTCCCATTCAGTTACAGGTTACCACAAGTGAGACTCTGTTAAAGCCAGGCTATGACAGAAATGGACACATTTTGCTGCCAGCACCCACATGCTTGAAAGCAGGGGAATGGCAGCAATGGACCTGGACCTAGCGGGTAAAAAGCACCCACTGTGGGTGGTTGGGCCTGATAGCGCCATGGAAGGCTGGTTTGACCCATGATTTGCAAGTGGTAGCAGAGTGGCCACCGCCAAGTGACTGTGGTATACAGAGGTCCCAATCCCTGGACGATTTTGCAGGGAACCTATGTGCACTCACTATGGCCTATTATAGGGTCCTCTGTTCTGTTACATGTTGAAACTATGCAAGTGACCCCAAGCACTGTCATAAAGGTGTGGTACCACAAACTGGGAAAGGTGCAGGTGGCAGCGACCCTCCTTTCCCGGGACAAAAAGCTAGCATGTATCCTCCCAGATGGATGTGATTTGCCATTGTTGGTTCCTATGACTACTATTTCTTTCCACCCATAGGTCCCTATAGGCTAATATGGCACATGGCCCCTCATGGAAGACACTTGTTGTGTAGATTGTGAGGTGATACCCTGGAGGGGAGGAGTATTGGACAGAATCCCAGAGATTAGTTGTGACTAGTTGGCCATCAGCTGTAACCAGTTAGCCCTTAGCCACTGATATAACTGCTGTGGCTACCCTGGGGGATGGGTTGGTTGGCAGAGAAGCAATGGCAGGTTGCAGATCGTGTGGCTCCTGCTTCCTGTGTCTCCAACCCAGCCGCCAGCGAGACTAGAGGTGTGGACCCCTTATCCATCGCTCCGCTGGTGTTCCTTTTTGGTCTTACCATATCCTGCGTTCTTGTGCGGGGAGCGGGACCAGAGATCCCGCATGACAGTGCTGATCTGCTTAAACAGCCTGGTCCCCAATCTAGGTATCAAAGGCCTTTTATTCAACATTATATCATAAATATTGTTTGATGTTTTTAAAAATTCTTTAGAATTATCATTTTAAGGACTGCATAATAGTTTAGCATGTAGATGTATTGTAGTTAATATTGTTGGACTGATTAAAAAATACGTTTCTTCAACAAAAGGTTGAAAGGAAACACACCACCATGTTAACAGTGGTTCTCTCTGGGTGGTGGGATTATTGGTGACTTAATTGTTAACATACTTTTAATTTTCCAAATTTTCTACAATGAATACGACTGCTGTTATTATTTTAAAAACCCTCCAAAACATTAACAAATAAATTTAAAAGTCTGTGCTGTCCAATTTACACAAAAATCCTCATCTATTTCTGTCTTCCTAGGATTAAACCTGCTTTTCATCAAGTACTACCTCTTGCAGGAAAGAAAAACGCAGACAATTTCTTTTTCATCTATTGTTTTCATTTTAATTGCAACATTATTATTTCTAACTCATTTCCATTGCAAAAATCCACACTTTCAGTTATATTATGGGCTAAACTGGCTTTTGTGGACTGGCCTGGGAACCTACTCATTGTACATAATGCCAGTTCTATGGAAAAATGCACTCTGAGTTTCAAATAATAAACTTAATGAACTTTTGGAACACACCCTGTGTGTCAGCTGGGCACTATCTTTGTTAAAGGAAAATTGTTACCTAAAAGCCCTGCTAATGAGAGACAAATAAAATTGTAGCCAATACAACAATCACAGCAAAAAGGATTTTACTAGCTAAGGAAAGTCTTAGATGAGAAAAGACTGAGGAAAATATCTAAGCAAGAGTGATCACATTTTGGTTTTATCTGAGTTAGTGAAAACTCAAAAAAAGCAAGCTGGCTATTAGAATTATACTAGAGATTTCCTCTGTAGTTGCTTCTTACTGAAGAAACCCAAGAATCATCCTTGAGTTTTCCTCCTTCCATATCCAGCAACCTTCCCCTCCCCCACCCTTACTATAATCGGTCTACTCGTTTCTGGTAATACAACCGAGAAATGTCTTTCATAACCATCCATTTCTCTCTATCCCCATTGTCTACTTAAGTTTGAGCTTCTCTCAGACTGTTACAATAGCGTCCCATTTGGTTTTCTTCACTCAAGACTTTTTATTCTTCAGTCCATACTCTTTTACAATCTATCCCATCAGGGAGCTTCATGCCATCGATTTTTCTTGTTTAAAAAATTTTGGTCCATAGATGTAGTTTTTAAACTGTATTTCCCCAAATTCCCCAAAGGGCATCTAAGAGGGATATAAGGTGGGAGAGAGAAATAAGTATAGAGATTCTAGGACTCTGCACCCACACATATCTGTTTCAATTGAGAAATTTGTATTTTGTTTCTCTATTTATTTACGCTTCCAAGCAGGTTTTATTTGAACGAAGGAATCACTATAGTCATTTGAAAACCACTGGTCCACAGGACATGTAAAGATTCCTTAGCATGGCATATGAGGTCCTCCATGACCTGGCACCTGCCCACCTTTCCAGCCCTTATCTGTTTTCTTCTTACTCTGGAGCCCTTCTTTCCCTACCCCCACACATGTGCTCATGTTGGCCAGAGCTCACCTACTATTCACACCAATCTGTTCATCATACTCATAATAGGAAATGCTCTTTCATATCTGCCTAAAATGCTATTTCCATTTCCCTTAAGTGCCTGGTGAACTTCTACTTGTCTTTCAAGTTCTATTTCAAAAGGAACTTCCTTTTTACAGCCTTCTCCATCTATCCCAGATAGATACAGTGATAAACCACCTTGGTTTTCTGGGGACTGTCCTAGGTTTTAGCACTGAAGGTCCCATATCCCCCAAAACCATAGCAAACTGGGATAGTTGGTCACCCTGCAGAAAGTGTTAGCTATTCCTTGCTTTGAGTTACCACAGCCCTTTGTTCATCTGCCTATTTTCACACTGTATTGTGAGTGCTGTTACTTGTTTAAAGATCCATCATCCTGGACTATTAAGGGGAGAATTGTATTTCGATCATCTCTGGATTTCATGGCAATTGGCTCAAAAGAGGTGTTCAATAAATGTTTTTCATGCTGAACGAAATGAGAGTCAAAATGTATAAACAAATTTAACTGATCTGGGAATATAACAGACTTTGACATACAAAATATTAAAGCTCAGTACCTAAAGCAAACTATTAAACATATGAGAAGATACACAGAGAATGACAGAGGCATCTTTTCGGAGTTGAACAGGCCTGGCATGTAGTAACTTCTGACTACCCACCCCTCACTATGGGAGAAGGAAGAGAGCTCCATGAGCAGTATATGTAAGGAGATTCCATTAAAGGGAGGGAAAACTGGGGAAAAAAGATTATTATAACACGGTAATCTGTGTTGGGCACACCCAGAGAGGAAGAGGAAAAAGAAGTGCTCTCTGGAACTTGAAACGTAGTTCAGAAACTTAGTCTTCTCTGACTGATCTTGAACAGAATAGGTGCTCTTGATTAATCTTCGGCTACATCATTAGACAAGGTCTGTTTAATTCCTAAGGTGAGGTAATATAGGTCCTATGACCTAATGACCTTATTTATAATGTTAGAAAGACAATCTTTGGCCAAAAAGCCGGTGGCCTTCTTCATTGTGATAGATCTAGAAGTTTGTGATGTTCTGGAATTCTTAATAATTCATATCTCTTGGCAATAACATATAAACATCACAGTTTTCACTGACTCCAATGTGTAACCAAATTTACCTAAGTACTCAGGGAAAACTACTTTACCCAGTTGATGGAATAATTCAATTTACCTTATTTGCAATTTCCTCAGTTAAAAAAGATCAAAGCAGTCATCTTAGAAGTTACCACATTTCTCCCAAACAATCCATATGTATGCAACAAATTTTTGTTAAGGCAGTTTTACAATAGGACTAACAATTTAATTTAAAAGCTTCGATTGTGACTCCAGGTCATTATAACAGTTTATAAATTTTAGGTTAAAACCGTGTTTCCCCAAAAATAAGACCTAGCTGGACAATCAGCTCTAATGCATCTTTTGGAGCAAAAATTAATATAAGACCCAGTCTTATTTTACTATAATATAAGACCGGATCTTTATAATATAATATAAAGTAATATAATATAATATAATATAATATAATATAATATAATACCGGGTCTTATGTTAATTTTTGCTCCAAAAGACGCATTAGAACTGATTGTCCGGCTAGGTCTTATTTTTGGGGAAACAGGGTCAGTTGAATACTTGAGACTTAGAACAGATTTTCCTGTGGATATCCTATTATAAATAGTAAATATGCTCCCAGCCTAGCTCATAAAAATCTATTTAACATACAAAGTAGTTTAACTGTAAGACCAAGAGGGTTATTCATCTATACCTTAATATCTATAAAAACACTATGTCCATGGGAAGTATTAACAGCTAACATTTATTGAATGATTAATATTATCTCACTTAATCCATACAGTCCCCTGAGGTAGACTCAATTATGATTCCCAGCTGACGGATAAAGAAACTGAGGCTTGTGTGGTTAATAACTTCCTCCAAACTATACAACTAGCAATGAGGGAGTCAGTATTTGAATCCAGGGAGTTTCAGTCCAGAGTCCATGCTCCTGACCACTGCACAATACCACCTCACATTGTTCCCAGTCTCTGAGGTAGGAATTCTCCTACCAGAGGCAGACAAGGCCTCTTTAAGAAATAAGGCACACTGAACATGAGCAACTCCACCTCAGCCTCTGCAGAGAAAATAGGCCCTCTTGAGGTCAATCCTTTTCCACTTGCTTGGAAATGGGGAACAAAGGGCAGTTACCCAGTTAGAGGGGTTTCACATTGTTATCACCAGTGTCTATATATATGGTATGTTGAGAATTTATAAGCAGCTTGTACTCTGGTTGTTGCCTGCAACCTACTGCTGTCCTGGTTCTTTTTTCACTTTAGAATTTTCAACTACCTTTCAGTGTTTTATGAGAGAGATTTGGCAACGAGTAACTTGACACCTTATGACTTAGTTTACTCATGACTTGAGATTTCAGAGGTTAAAGGCCAGAGTGTATTGCTGCCTATGACATATTTATGAACTTCATGAAAGGCCCTGACATTTCTTTACTTCTAAGAAGAGAGTAAATGGGCCCAAATCTCCAAAAAAAATTATATATATATATATATATATATATATATATATATATATATATATATATATATATATATATATATGCTGTATTCCATACTTTGACTTATTCAACCCAACAATCCAGTGTGATAACTGAATAATCAATGTTGTGGTCTACTTTAGCTCCCTAATTGTTTTGCATAGTACTTTGCATCTGTCACCAAATTATGGAGGGGTTGTTATTATATGTTGTTATTTAATCCTTAAAAAGTCATTTAAAATGAACCTACTATATGTTGTTCGTTGATGGTAAAAGGTAATTAGTTACCACTGACTGATTAGGTGTTGGACTAGTTTTATAGTGTTCCTTTCAAGCATAAAGGACTGGCCACTACCAGAAAATAAATTGCAGATGATTCTGACAATGCATGTGCTCATTCTAATCTCTCAGGATTAATAGTGTTTGTCAAGAAATGTGGAGCAGGCTATGTGTATTCAGGAAGCAACCCATGGCAGCCCAAGCAGAACCCAAGGTTTAGATTCACAGGGGATTTGGAAGTGGGGGTTGGGGTAGGTATAGAGATAGAAAAGGAAGTAAAGAGAAGTGAAGCAGGAAGTAAAGGAGAGAAGCTGTGAGAAGAGAGGGAGCAGGAGAATGTTGGACAAAGACAGGGGCCAAAGGACAATGGGGAGAGAAGTTGGGTAGTGGAATGAAGAGAAAGAAAAATGAAGATAAATCTAGAAAATCTGGGAGGTCAAGAGGACCTGATCTTAGGTCCCATTATGTCACTGCCCCATATTTCTGGTCCTTATCACAAAAACATCTCAAAATATTGTCTATATTTGGTATGCTGACTTCTTCACATCTCATTTTCTCTTCAACCCACACCTAATTTCAATTTCTAAGGTACTATTTAACATTATACATTTGTGCATATCTCATTTTAGAATATTAGAGCAAGAAGAGACTAAGTCCATGATTCTTTTGGGCTTTTCCAAGTAACCATATCAGGACCAAAACAGCCAGACTGTGATATGATCTGTGAAACATGTATTTTTGGTTACATAAACTGGTTCAACTTCTATTTTATATGCAATTGATCAGCTGAACAGCTCCATACACAATAACATACAATTCTTCCCATCACATCACAGAGTACAGACCACAGGCCCCTGTATCAGCTTTATTACTGCAGTGTTCTTCCCTGGCTTCTCCCCAAGATTCCTGTCAGAGTGGGGTTGCCCAGTCCCATATACAGCATGTTTCACATCATGATCAAGTGTCTTTGCTTGGTAGGAAAAGGGAAATATTTCCACTCTATGAGATACAGATTTAGTGAGGAGGTAATGAGAGATGTCTCTGAAATGCTTTCTGAAGATCACTCCTCTGGAAGCACTCCTAAAGACAACACACACTCAAACCATGGCCCTTACAGGTGTCAGGGAAGGCTGGAGGCTACCTATAGCCTAAAAACAGAATCAGAGAAAGAACGATGAGATTGCCAAAGAGATTGCCTTTCTATTTAAGTGAATCTCATGTGGAAGCTCAATACTGAAAACAAATTAAAGAGGAAGTGTTCTGATGGAATCAAGAACCATGTGACCTACCCCTTGGGGCCCTTTAAGCCCAAGGAAGTCCTTGGAATTCTGGAGTTTACTGATAACCAGTAATCTCATCAGATTGTTTGGAGCCATAAGGAAATAGAGACCCAGTGAAAAGTAATCTATACAAGGTGATGGAGATCCTGACTGGCAGACCTGGGAAGAGAATTCACTCTTCAACTCATAATGTATATAGTTCATAGTGACACTAGACAGTTCCTTGTATAGTTCCCTCACATTCATTGGTCATGGCTTGATGAAAAGTGTTGATTATTTTGCTACTGTGTTTCCCCGTAAATAAGACCTAGCTGGACAATCAGCTCTAATGCATCTTTTGGAGCAAAACTTAATGTAAGACCTGGTATATGTTTATTATATTATATTATATTAATTATATTATATTATATTATATTATATTATATTATATTATATTATACCCAGTCTTATACTAAAATAAGATCAGGCCTTTTTAAATTTTTGTTCCAAAAGACACATTAGAGCTGATTGTCTGGCTAGGTCTTATTTTCAGGGAAACACGGTATCTAAACACTGGGGCAATTCTTTACAAGAAAAAAAAAGGAAGAGGAAAAAGAGGGAGGGGAAGGATAAGAGGTGGAGGAGGAGAAGAAGAAGGAAGAAAGGAAAGGAGGGAGGGAAGTTGCAGTAAAAAGGTCAGCCTGGTTTTGGGGGTAATGTTAGAATATTGGCTCTCCTAGCTACAGAGCTGACACTGCCTTATCAAGTTAACTTTTTTCTGCTGAGAGGCTTATGTAAGACATCTCAAAGTATCTTTTTATCATAAAGAAAAGGGTCTTCTAAAATTATGTTATATTTCAAAATGATGAAAAAGGTCAGAAATGATCTTAGTTATCAAGGAAACCCTGATTTTCTTGGTGAAGTCATTTTCCATTGGCAAAAACACAGATTTAAAAAGCCATAGAATAAGACATGTGAGTGGGCATTTCAGTGGGCAAACGCGTATCGTCACACTCCATGGTTTGCTTGTGTAGAATGAACTTTGATTTTGAGGGACTGAATTACTTATGAGTCTGGTACTTATCAGGGCCCCACAGGAATGCTTACATTTCATAGGTGTGTAGAGATTTGTTTCATCATAGACCTGAGCACATGTGGGTTAGACCCACACCCTGTGCAGCAGAAAACAGTGGTAAACCACTGCATTTCTTTTCTCAATATTTATCTTTCTTACTTTGAAAACCGTATAATGAGAGTGTTTACTCATTCATAGGGACACCGGGAGTTGGAGCATGGCATGTTGGAGCACGGCATGTAACAACAAACTATTGGGGCAATAGACACATGTGCCCATGGCTTATACCTAAGCCATGCTTTAAGAACAGAGAGGAATGATAATAATATGATAAGGGAATATGGATCAGTCTTAGCCAACAGTAGGTCCTCAGGCAAAATTTTAATCTTTTGCCCCCTCTGCCCTGCCCCCTGCTTAACCTGGTCAGAATCTCTTCGATTTTAGCTTGTTGTGGAATTAATTTCTCCTGTGGTTGTCTTCTGGGTCATAACTCACCAGTTTGAGGTGTCTGCTTCTGAATTACAATCTAAATGAGACTTGCAGCTTTCTTATGGCTAGGTCCCATTTTCCTATGCTAAATTCCTGACAACCAATGATTCTTAAGAGCTGTCTATCTTTTGACAGGCAATATATTTTTTTTTTCTGATAAAGAAGAAGCCTTGTTACTCTTCTATAATTATTTTAGTTGCAGTTATCCCAACTTGCCCTTACTTTTAGTCATAGATTTGCCTTTAAAGTAGGGGGAATATCAACAAACCATCAATAAACCTTGCCGTTCCATATTGGCTTATGGAAAAAGATGGGAATGCTCCCAGCTCTTCCTGAAATATATTCAAAATAATATCGACTGAGAGCTAGCAGAGTATGCTTGCCTCTTTGGCACTCAGGAAGTTTATGTCTGACTTTAATTCCAAATGAGTACATGCCATCAAACCCAGACTTTCTAGTCCACAGCACAGGTTCCAGTGTCTGGAGGGAGTAGAAGCACTTTAGCCCTAAGTTGCTGGTTTTTAGTTGCTAGAGATTCTCTTCTGCTTTACTCTCTTCACTAGACAAACAAGCTAACCAGAACTTCCCTGGTTCTATAATAAAAAACTAAGAATAACTCTTGTGTAGTGCTTAAGTGGGGAAAGGGGGAGTAGTGAGTCTCCTAATGTAGACAATAGATCTGACTTTATATTTCTGCCCTCTCTTCTCCCTGGCCATACAAATAATGCACTCCTAATCATGAGTAGTCAAACTGATGGTTTTATTGTCACCCATATGTGCTATGTTCTCAGCAGCTAGCACAGTTTAATGATGAATTCCATTTTCAGGAGAAGCAAAATTGGAAAAGAAAATGGCATTTCATGGAGGTATATACTGAACTAATGCCATTTCTTTTTTGGTAGTGTTACTGGACTGGTAAATCAGAGAATGACATAGAATGCATCAGGATTTCAACAAGGCTTGACAAAGTTACTCATGACACTTTTTTAGATGAAATGAAGAAATATGGACAGAATGATAGTGTGCTCCTTTCTGGTTGAACAACCATACTCAAAGGGGGCTAATGAATTATTTTTCAATCTATATTGAAATGTTCTATAAATGGCTTGCCACAGAGCTTTGCATTTGGTCTAATCTTTGGTGTGGGAACCTGACGTCACTGGTTCTTGAAACTCTACAGGCGACTCCAATGAACAACCAAGGTGGAGAACCACTGGTATAGGATCAGTGGTTCACATACTATACTATATGCTGTTCTTAGCATTCAGATGTCTCTTATCAATAACTCTCTTCCAAAGATCCAATGTTTGATACAGTTTCACAGATGCTTAAAGCAAGGGTAGAAAGAGAACACATAAAATTCATTTCAACTAGGATAAAGGCTTGGAAAATTACACATAAAAAGGGCTCTACCCAGAGGGACCAGTATAGGGCTCTCAACTGTATGTCGCTGAGACATTTCACAAATACCAAATTCCATCAAAACCCAATGACAAGAATAGCCCCATTATGTGTGAATGCAAAATTAACAAATAGACACTCTTTGGGTGCCGAGGGAAAAAAACAAACCAGACTTATTTTATGGAAATGATTGTGCCTCCTTACTTAGAATCAAGTCTTTATAACCACAGATTTTAAAAATTATTTTCAATGAACAAAAAAAAAAAAAAAGTCAGGTTGATGAGCAGAACACCAACAATTGATTTGCTCATCCAGAGGGAAAGTTCAATTTTAACCCCATTCACTTTGGCAAACAGAAAGAAGATATGTTATTATTGGAGACTGCACTAAAAATGTCCATGGGTCACAGAGCAATATGTCCAAGGCCAATAATGATGAGTGCAAAGATTTCAGGCAGTGGGGTAAGGAAGAAGAAGCTTGTCTCCTCTCTGTCTCTGGAACGGTACCAATCTCATAACATCCCTATAGTTAATAACTCTCTGATCTTTAAAAGGCATTTTTTATGAGCAAATTAGGTCAATTAGTACAGAGAAAGTTACATTTTTAAAAATTCCAACCACTTTATAAGGGGAGGCAGTGGCTAATTCCTTGAGTCAATGATGTTAACAGGCAATATTCATAGAGGGTGTGCTCAGTTGTAACTGACACAAAAAAGACACAAAGAAGCCACAGTGAAATGCAAACAACCATCAAATGTATAGCCCCAGACTTCATCTTTAACCTCTCCTGTTCAGTGTTATCTGATCCTGGTAATTTAACTGAACTGTGCAGAACCCTCTACTCCTTGAGGGGATGGGAATGTAACCGATGTAGAGGGGAAGTTCTTGGGGGAAGTGGGGAATTCAATCTCCCTTCATGGATGGGTGAAAAGCACTCTAAGGATGCTTTATCTCTCTTTCCTTTCTCACATTTTTATTCATATAAATCTCTCTTTCTCTCTCTCTCTGAATATATATATATATATATATATATATATATATATATACACATACATATATATATGTATATATATATATATTCCTAATATATATATATATATATATATATATATATTCCTACAATGAGCTAGACACTATGCTAGGTGATTTATATGCATTATTTCATTAAGTCTTAACACTGATTGTGCAAGACAGATAGTGTCCCCATTTTACACAAAGGAAGCAGGCTTGTAAAGGTTTTAAATGACTTGGTGAAGGTCACAGAGCTTATAAGTTGTGAAGCAAGTACACACCCAGATATGCCTGACTATGTGCGCTATTTTTTTCACATTAACATACTATCCTTTAATCTACCTCTCTGTCTTCCTTTCACCCTTTCACTTATTTCCTTTTTCCCTCCTCAAAGCCTAAAGTAGTGGATGGGTGGTAGTATTGGAAGGATTTTAAAGAAAGAAGGATTAACCTAGTTCTCCTTTATACCTTTCCTGAAGCTGTGCAATTTTCTATTTCCCTACACCAGTATCCAAAAAACCACAGCCTTCCGACAGGCTCATGTTATATGTTTTTCTCTCCAAATCTTTCCATGGTTCCAGTGACCACATTTTAAAAATCCTAAATAACGGCATATAGCCTCAGACATTGTGTTTTCTTTAAGAGAACATGAGGACATCACATTTAAAATCAAAACTATAAAAGTACTGGTGGGCCCTAGCAGAGAGATAGAAGGTTGGCTCAATATGGATATACTGATTTATTCATTGGAGGTTGATCACACATGAAGAGTAATGAGCAAAGTGAAAGTAAATCCCTATCAGTGGAACTCAACAAGGTGGTCTTTCTGCCAGGACTTTTTGTTATAGCCTTAATGTAGGCTTCCTGAACCTCTGTCTTGTTAATCTCCATGTAGTTATTTAGATGCAAGGCTGTATATGCTAAGAGACAAGCTGTTAATTATGAGTTCTAATCCCAAGCTAGAAGATGCCTGTAAAGATTAAAACTTGTTTCTTTTTTTCTAATGTTTAACAGCCTAGCGAAAGAGAGATCAGTTGTAATTGGGGAACTGAAGAAGGTAATAAACGTATTACTGAGATCAGTTGCTTTACACAGGCTATTTATTTAATCCTTACATTTTGCAGGTTGTAAATTACTCATTAAAAGGCAGAAATCAAAATAGCCGTAATCCGTTTAGTACCTCCAAACTCCAAAGACTTGGAGGAGGAAATACATGGAAATAAGAGGGCTGATGTGTTTTATCACTACTATTAAGTTGGTGCAAAAGTAATTGTGGTTTTTGCAATTATTTTTAACCTTTTAAACCACAATAACTTTTGCACCAACCTAATATTTCTTAATGGGCAAGGGCAGTTAAACAATAAGGACAAGCCCATGTAATTATCCTGAAGTGCTGGTCCATAGGTCATGGGTGGGCTTTATTAAATTCATGGAGGGCTGACCCATAAATGGTGGGAAAATGCCCCTTCTTTTCCACTCAGCCCTGCAGGCAGCTAATCAATGTGCACATCTCACATCCAGATTGTTTCATGAGACCAGAGCAATAGCCCATAGCATTCATTAGGGTACTCACTCCTATGTGTTTTCTAATCAGTGCAGGGACTAGGACAAGAGGACAAGTACCAGAGAGGAATTAAGAGGGAACAAAGAGGAGCCGTCCACCTCTCCATGCATAGGAGTGCTGCTGTCAATTACAAAATGTTCAACTGCAAAAACAATTAGACAATTAATTTGTAGGTCTCTCTACATGTATAGAACGCCACATATATTTGGCTTGAATATGGATTTTATAAGCTTAACATGTAAACACTTATTACTAAAGACAATAGTTTTTGTATACTAAGGGTAAAATTCAATTTTAGACTGTTAGTGGTAATGATGCAAACAATTTGCAAGATTCCTTTGGCATTGTAGGCCTAGTAAATGCACTCCACATGCATTTTGAGAGTAGAATTTGAATCTGTACATATTTCCTTTTTCCAATAGTGTGATGACCTTAATACAACACAGCTTCTGGCACACCCTTAGGCTATATAAAACAGAATAACTGGCTGATTTCTGTACTGAACAAGCATTTATTTTATATTCCTTTGCCTTTTCCTCTCATGACCAATAGCATATCTGAATAAAGATGGTAGCATTAGGCTATGAAATGGAGCTTTTGTCTTTGCAGAGGTAACCAGACCACATAAGGATCAAACCTCTGATTTTGCAGTAGCAAACTGAGTTACCCAACACAAACTATTTCCATTCATTTTCTACTTCACAGTCTAATTAACTTTTTTTTTTATCTTTTTTTTTTTTTTAATTTATTTTTAATTTATTGGGGGTGACAATTGTTAGTAGAATTACATAGATTTCAGTTGTGCAATTCTGTATCACATCATCCATAAATCACACTGTGTGTTCACCACCCAGAGTCAGCTCCCCTTCCATCACCATACATTTGATCCCCCTCACCCTCATCCCCCACCCCCCAACCCCCTTACGCTCTGGTAACCACCAAATTACGTTCCCCAGATTAATTTTCAAACCCGTGGCCATCCTGTGGTCACCGACTGCCCTCCAATCCCCTCACCCTCCCCCCCACCCCCCACCCCCCCCGCCCATCTAGCAACCCTCAGTTTTTCCTCATTGTCTCCCAAACTGTTTCTGATTAGTTCATTCACTTATTCTTTTCTTTACAATCAGCAAATAAGTGAGATCATATGGTACTTATCTTTCTCTGTCTGACTTATTTCACTTAACATAATGTTCTCTAGATCCATCCATGTTGTTGCAAATGGTAAGATTTCTTTCTTCCTTATGGCTGCATAATACTCCATTGTATAAATGTACCACAGTTTCTTAATCCAGTCATCTACCGATGGGCATTTTGGTTGTTTCCATGTCTTAGCTATTGTGTATAGTGCTGCAATAAACATAGGAGTGCACAGAGATTTTTGAATTGAAGTTCTGGATTTCTCCGGATAGATACCTAGGAGTGGAATTACTGGATCATAAGGTAGTTCCATTTTCAGAATTTTGAGATACCTCCATACTGTTTTCCATAGCGGCTGCACCAGTCTGCAATCCCACCAACAGTGCACAAGCGTTCCCTTTTCTCCACATCCGCGCCAGCACTTGTTGTTTGTTGATTTATTGATGATAGCCATTCTGACTGGGGTGAGGTGGTATCTCATTGTGGTTTTTATTTGCATTTCTCTGATGGTTAGTGAGGTTGAGCATTTCTTCATATGTCTGTTTGCCATCTGTATGTCCTTTTCAGAAAAATGTCTCTTCAAGTCCTCTGCCCATTTTTTAATTGGATCGTTTGTTTTATTGGAGTTGGGTTGAGTAAGTTTTCCATAGATTTGTGATATTAATCCCTTATCAGATATATCATTGGCAAATATCTTTTCCCATTCAGTAGGATCCCTTCTTGTTTTATTGATGGTTTCCTTTGCTGTGAAAAAACTTTTTAGTTTGATATAATCCCACATGTTTATTCTTTCTCTTAGTTCCCTCGCGTGAGGGTGTATATCAGTAAAAATCTTACTCCGGGTAATGTCTGAGAAGTTTCTTCCTATATTTTCTTCTAGGTATTTTATGGTTTCAGACCTTACATTTAAGTCTTTAAGCAATTTTGAATTTATTTTTGTATATGGTGTAAGGAGGTGGTCCAACTTCATTTTTTTGCATGTGTCTGTCCAGGTTTCCCAGCACCATTTATTGAATAGACTGTCATTACTCCATCGTACATTCTTGCTTCCATTGTCGTAGATTAAATGGCCATATAGGCGTGGATTTATTTCTGGACTCTCTATTCTGTTCCATTGATCTATGTGTCTGTTTTTATGCCAGTACCATGCTGTTTTGATTACTGTAGCCTTGTAGTATAATTTGAAGTCAGGTATTGTTATACCTCCCACTTTGTTCTTATTTCTCAAGATTGCCTTTGCTATTCGGGGTCTTTTATGGTCCCATATAAATTTTAGGATTATATGTTCTATTTCTGTGAAAAACGACGTTGGCAGTTTGATAGGAATTGCATTGAATATGTATATTGCCTTAGGCAGTATGGACATTTTAACTATATTAATTCTTCCTATCCATGAACATGATATGTGTTTCCATCTATTTATATCTTCCTTCATTCCTTTCATCAGTGTCTTATAATTTTCTGAGTATAGATCTTTTACTTCTTTGGTTAAATTTATTCCCAGGTATTTTATAGTCTTTGGAGCGATTGTAAATGGGATTGTTTTTTTAATTTCTCCTTCTGATGTTTTATTATTGGTATATACAAATGCAACTGATTTCTGAATATTAATTTTGTATCCTGCCACTTTACTAAATTCATCTATCAGCTCTAATAGCTTCTTGGTGGAGTCTTTAGGGTTCTCTATATATAGTATCATATCATCTGCATACAATGATAACTTTACTTCCTCCTTACCAATCTGGATGCCTTTTATTTCTTTTTCTTGTCTGATTGCTGTGGCAAGAACTTCCAGAACTATGTTGAACAGAAGCGGAGATAGTGGGCATCCTTGCCTTGTTCCTGATCTTAGGGGGAATGGTTTTAGCTTTTCCCCATTGAGTATGATGTTAGCTGTGGGTTTGTCATATATGGCCTTTATTATGTTGCGATAAGAACCCTCTATTCCCACTTTCTTAAGGGTTTTTATCATAAATGGCTGTTGGATTTTATCAAATGCTTTTTCTGCATCTATTGATATGATCATGTGATTTTTATTTTTCATTTTGTTAATGTGGTGTATCACATTAATAGATTTGCGGATGTTGAACCACCCCTGCATACCAGAGATGAATCCCACTTGATCGTGGTGAATGATCTTTTTAATGTATTGCTGAATTCTGTTTGCTAATATTTTGTTGAGGATTTTTGCATCTATGTTCATTAAAGATATCGGCCTGTAGTTTTCTTTTTTTGTGGTGTCTTTGTCTGATTTTGGGATCAGGGTGATAGTGGCTTCGTAAAAAGTGTTTGGGAGTCTTCCCTCCTTCTGGATTTTTTGGAAGAGCTTGAGGAGAATTGGTGATAATTCTTTTTTGAACGCTTTGTAAAATTCACCTGTAAAGCCATCTGGTCCAGGGCTTTTGTTTGTTGGGAGACTGTTGATTACTGATTCAATTTCCTCTAATTAACTTTTGATTTCACCAGTCTGGCACTATGTCTATCTATCCTGTGTTCCATTCAATACCCACCAAGTTGTTGTTGCTCAGTAAATCATCACTGATAATGAAACCAAATCTAATTTTAAACATTATAGTTGCTCTGGAAATGTATTTATTTACTTTGTTGAAGTATTATAAAGCAAGTGTTTCCTAGATAGATTATTTATAATCTATTTAGCATGTGATAAAAATACTGTTTTCTTCCCACATCTTGCTTTGAAAAAAACAAAACATTTTTTTTTAACAGCAGAAAGCTATACTAAAAATTTTAAAGACTCCTGCCGTTAGAAATACTGATATCAAAGCACTGGAAAAAAAATGTTGAGACATCTTAAGAGAAACTGAAAATAACTCATAGTAATTTTGAAAATAATAACTTGGAGCTTCTATATCACTTGTTCCAGGAAAGAGCCCTGTCTGGCAACTTTTGGTGGAGACAAGAAATTACATTTGGACTTTTCCCTTACCTGAGGAAGAAGTACTTGAATTTTCTTTTGACTTACCCTGAGTGGATTTTCATTAAGGTAAGGGGGTTCACCTTCCACCATTTCAATTGCCATAATCCCCAGAGACCAGATATCAACTTTTGGACCATAAGCTTTCCGAGTCACCACCTCAGGTGCCATCCAATAGGGAGTTCCCACCATAGTGCTTCGTTTACTTTGCTCAGGGGTGATCTGGGCGCAGAACCCAAAATCAGCTACAGAAAAGAAAAGTCAATTAAAAAGAGCTCAAATTATTTTTCTTTTATTATAGGTCTCTTTCAGATATGGCTGTACCTTTGTTAGACACTGAGCTTCCACAACTACCTAGCTCATATCTTTTCGTTATCTGATCTCTCAGCTAGTCCTGATTTTAAAAGAGTCTGAAATAATTGACTGGTGTGATATTGTTTTTACTAGATCTCATCGGCTTCCCTCCAATTTACAGAATCTTTCAGTTTTCTAATTAGGTACCGTGTTTCCCTGAAAATAAGACATAACCAGAAAATAAGCCCTAGCATGATTTTTCAGGATGGCATCCCCTGAACATAAGCCCTAATGCGTCTTTTGGAGCAAAAATTAATATAAGACCCGGTCTTGTTTTCGGGGAAACATGGTATTTGTCATCCAGCAGATGGAAGTCACTAAAATTTTTGAAATATTGAATCAAAAAAATATGGCCAGAATCTATAGGAACACAGTGGTTAAAAAAAATTCTTTACTTCACACTGGACTCTAAATTCTTTTAAATGACTTTTTTTTTTATTAAAGTTTATTGGGGTGACAATTTAGTAAAGTTATATAGATTTCAGGTGTACAATTCTGTAATACATCATCTATATGTCACATTGTGTGTTCATCACCAGAGCCAGTTCCCTTTCCAACACCATATATTTGACCCCCTTTACCCTCTTCTACCATCCCCCTACTCTCCTTACCCTCTGGTAACCACTAAACTATTGTCTGTGTCTATGAGTTTTTGTTTCTTCATTTGTCTGTCTTGTTCTTTTGTTGTTTTCAGTTTTATATACCACGTATCAGCGAAATCATATGGTAAGAAGATGTGGTATATATACACAATGGAATACTATTCTGCCATAAGAAAAGATGAAATAGGACCATTTGTGACAACATGGATGGATCTTGAGATTATAATGCTAAGTGAAATAAGTCAGACAGAAAAAGTCAAGAACCATATGATTTCACTGATATGTCACATATAAAACTCAAACGACTTTCAATAGCCATTTATTCTCAAGATACACAGTAAAAGAACAGAAATCCCTTGATACTCTCTCAAACACCATCTAAACCAAAATACCTACTCAATTTCACAGAGCCATCCATCCCAAGGAGAATATTGTCACTCTTTATGTCTCTATGGATCACTTGGTTTGAGTGTAAGAAATCCAAAGCTTGGAGACACTATTTAATCAGAAAAAAAAAAAAAAAGTTCTAATTATATCACAAATAATTTTTTAAAAATTAAGTTTAATTTCTAGATAAATTTAGGGCAGGTATAATTTTATGTTGTCAAGTGAAACAGATTACTAAATGTTTTAACACTATTTTGAAATCATATTACCATTAACATCAGTAATGCAATTTAGCATTATACATATGAAAGCTCGTGGGTCAGACTAGGACATGAAGAGTGATGGTACGATCAGTAGCACTAAATCATTAATGCAGGCGAACTAACCAATTGATATAATCGTACTTTGACCTAGTTATCTGGAGGATGTAGTTTTGGCTTGGTCTTATACAGATGTAGTTAGCTCCTAACTCCATGGTATGATTTGATTCACTAGGTCTGGAGTGGTACCCAGGAATCTGTATTTAAAAGAAGTGCCCCAAGCTATTTCTGATGGAAAGCCAGGTTTGAGAACCACTATATAGGTACTGGTTTGAAAATGACTATGCATTGTAAGACTAGAAGATGGAAACAACAGGTTCAGTGTCAAATATTCCTCTGAATAAGTTTGATTTATTGCATGAATAGAAAATATATGTGTTTGGTGGGTATGTGTGCATGTTTGGAGAGGAGGAAATGGGAATGAGAGGAGAGCAAGGAAGGAGGAAATTTAAGTGAACAATTTAAAATACAAAAAGCAAACATTATCTGAAATTATTTGGTTTTGTTTTCTTATTATTGTTTTTTAAGTTTTGGTGGGTCAGAGTTCCTACTTGTGTCTATAGAAAACCTCACCACAATAAATGTGGCACACGGTAATGCCCAATATAAAATTCTAATGAAGACTATGTTTTATTAATATTGAAAAAATAATATAATAAAATATCCTTAGTTCAGATTGAAAATAGGGATATGACACTTATTGGGAAAGAGGCAGACACTCAGACCCACTGGAGGGCTATGAGGGAAATCCAGATTGCACTGTGAAAGTAACTACTTTTGGGGCTGAGGCAGTTTTGCTTAAACTGCCTTCTAGAAAATGGGATTGTAATGTGGTCTGTAGTTTTACATGGCTCACATTGCACATCCAAGACAAAATAACTATCATCTAAAAATTTCTGCAAATCAGAAAGTTCCATGCCAACATCACTGTTTTCCATGTTCACTGAGACTACAGCATGCAAGCTAAAATATGGCACCTTGTGAATGGCATAATGGAACTCAAAAGACCCATAGCAAAACAAAAATAAACAAGGTGCTGGGGAGGGAGGGGAAAGCGAGTGCCATTACACTAGGATTTAAACTGAATTTAGGCTCTCCATTTTTTTTCAGTAGAAAAGATGTGCTATTATTACTTTGATGTTCTAAACATTCTGAATAATGAAAGAGATAAAGAAAGAACTGCCAATTTTGGTGTTCTCATCAGCTGAAAATGCTCTATTTTCTTACCTCTCTGCATACAGCTGCTATCTGTCCTTCATCCATACAGGTCTCTGTGACCACATCAGTCAAAGAGCCACCAGCCAAGTATTCCATGACTACCCATAGTTCATCACCCACTAAATAGCTATAACAAGAGAAGAAAAAGACTTTGACTCAGGCCTTAGGAAGTGGGGACTCTTCTATATTCCCCTTAAGAAGGCAATTTGCACTCAGTCTCTGCATTTGGTTATATTACTTAACAAGAAGAAAATATCAATGATTGTGATAACGAGACACATCCTTAACATTAGAAAAGAATATGCATGGGAGTCAAAGGATCATCAGATTCTTTATTTTTTATTTTTTATTTTTTTTTATTAATTTATTTTTAATTTATTGGGGTGACAATTGTTAGTAAAATTACATAGATTTCAGGTCTGCAATTCTGTATCACATCATCCATAAATCACACTGTGTGTTCACCACCCAGAGTCAGCTCCCCTTCCATCACCATACATTTGATCCCCCTCACCCTCATCCCCCACCCCCCAACCCCCTTACGCTCTGGTAACCACCAAATTACGTTCCCCAGATTAATTTTCAAACCCCGTGGCCATCCTGTGGTCACCGACTGCCCTCCAATCCCCTCCAGATTCTTTATTACTGTGGACCATGGAAGAAGGAAAAGAGCAAGGAGGCTTCTGGTGAATGAGTACTACATTCTTTGTTAAAGCTAGTTTCAATGAACAGCATCAGTGAGTAGTCCTTTTGGATAAGCCACAATGCTGACTTCTTGGACTGAACTGGCCCATGGTGTTCAGATTTATGGGACATTTATTTAGACTTTGGCATTATTTTTTATTCTCCTGAATTGATTACTGGAATACTTTTAAGCAGTCACAGAATCAACGAGATTCATGTTTGCAATGGATTTACTGTGCTGAGGTCTCGGGTCTGATAGAGGTCAATTGTGACACTTTGTGAAACACTGATTTCAACTGTAAAATGTGACCCTCCTTTATTTCCCTCCCTTTCCTCTCCTTCTGTACTACTAGTGTACCTGGCACAAAACACAGGAAGGAAGATCTTAAGCTCATTGAGGTTGTAGACATAGTCTTATCTCCTTTGTACCCCCAGAGTGCACAGTACAGTGGTGCTAAATAAACACTCATTGAAATTGAATGAGACAGATGTTAAACACAGTGAAGTCAGTGCTGTCTTTAAATGCGTATTTATGATCCACTGCTCATACCACTAAGAAAAGAGACGTTAATTACCTGATCTAGGAAAAAGGTTTGAGATTAAAGTCTCAATTCCCTAGGCCTCACTGGTAGTTAATTAAAAAGTGCCCATTAAAGCAGGGCCATTGTAGACAGCCTTCTTCACTTAGGCACCCAGAGACTACACTGGCTTCAAACAAACACTTGATGAAATGTTTAATGAACCACTGCTTTCTCCTATATGCAGTAAGCTATTACCTGCCGACACAGTCATAATCCTCAAAAGGAAATTACACAAACTGCTCATGTTTAAAAGCAATACCATAAAATGTGTCTTCAAATGTTTGATGTGTGGACGGACGAAGATAAACGGGTGAAAGTTTAGCTATTGATCTGATATGCTATTTTATAGCATTTGAGAAATATTTGTAGAATGGATGCTAAATGAATAGATCCTAAATAAAATAATTTTCCAATAAAATGACATCCCATAAAGAAAACAATTACATAATGAGAGAAAACACTTACCTGTCTAAATAGTTAACAATATTGGGGTTCTTATTTTCCCTCATGACCAGAATTTCATTAATAATTAATTCCTTTTTCGGCTGCTGTTGAAGGTTCATCTGCTTTATGGCCACCTGAATGGTAATTAAAATGCAAGAATGAATAAAAATCATTAGACTAAATATAAACATCCATATTTTGGGCAATACAGATTCTGTATCTTACTAAGCTCTTTCTCTGAGCCACAAACCAATTCCCCTTTTCTGTGGTTAATCGTAAACTATCCACTTCAGATACTTTGGACACCAGTAAAGTAAACTCCAATGTCAACTCAGTGCTACCCATTTTTTTCAGGTGTAGATGCCATCAAAGAGGAAATCTGATCAATATGAATAAAGAAAAATAAAATCAGGACTGAATGTTAGCACTTACCTCTTGTCCTGTTGCAATGTCTAGTGCTGTATAAACAGTACCTGATGCCCTGTGAAGGTGAAAATTATCAAATGAATAAGCAATCACAGTGCATTCAGTATGTTTTCTTTGAAGTAAAATGTATTTATTTTCAGGAGAGAGAAATCAGCACACTCAAGATTAAAGGATTAAGTAAAAAAGGAACAACTGTTGTTTTATAATAATTGCACCTGAAATAATCGATGTATCACTTTTGGTGGGCTAGAAACTCCACTCAGACTTCCAGGCAGTGTGTGTGCCATGGCACTATGCAGTGATGAATTGAGCAAAATGGCCCTGCTCTTTTTAGAAAACTCCTGGAACATTTTAAATACTCCTTGAATGTTGCAGCAACCAACATTGCAGTTCCCTGATTAAACTGAAGTACAGTTTAGGAAAGAATATATCATTGTTTCCTTAGCCAACTCTAAATTAATCTTTTCTTTTTAGTGTATGCACAGAGTTACTTTTTTCCATACATTTCTAATTCTTAAAAATATCTTCATTTAACAAATCAGTGCTGTATTATAGCTACACAAATGAATAACAATAATGGCTTTACTGTTGAGCCATTTTTTTTATTTTGCTAAATTTCTTAATAGCTTCTACTATGAGGTTTCACTCCAGCCAACTATCCTTTTAAAATCTATCATTCCTTAAGTCTCAGTAATACTCATGTTTCCATTCTAACTTCAATTACAGGGTTCCCTTGCTTGCAAATAGAAATTATCTACTAAAGTTGAATTCACAGTAAGTACGTGAAACACTCATGCATTCTGAACCACCTCCCCACCACTATCCCCAAGATAAAGGAAAAACCTAGTCAATTTGGTGGAAATGTTTGTGATGAATAAAGGAATTAGGTTAGAGATCAGTTCTAGGATTCACCAGGCATAGTAATGTTCCAACATTGCTATCTAAACTTTCTAGTAATTGTTGCTTCTCCTTTGTTCTCTATTTATCCCTTGCTGTTTTGTTCTTGTTTTTTGAGTCCAGGAATTATTTTCTTATGTCAGCCATTTCCTTGTCATTTTCCTCCCTGGATGAGCTAAAATAGTTCCCACAGGCCGAAAAAGTTTACATTACCTGCTCCTAAAGAATAAAATGGGTAATGCAATATAAGGAATAGTTGACTATTAATAGAGATTTGAGTTCTAATATTTGCTGTAAAATTAACAAACTATGTCACCTTGGGCTAGTCACTTCCCCTCTTTGGGTTTCAGTTCCCTCAATTGGAAAATAGCAATCACAATAACGGTAAATGTATATTGAGCATGTTGTGTGTGTGAGACACTGCACAAAGAACTTTATAGAAATTATCTTATGTCATCATTACCATATTTCTACAAGGCAAGTGGTATTATCCCCATGTTATAGTTAAGGAACCTGAGGCTCAGGGAGGTTAAGAAACCTGACTAAGTTTATATAGTTTATAATCTAAGTCCATCTGATTCTCTGATCTGCAAAATACAGGAAATGGGTAACTTTATTTTTAAGATTCTGAAATTCCATGATCTAGAATCTTCAAACTATACTGTTCTCCTCACTCTGCATGGGTATTTAAATATCTATTGGTATTAGACTGAGAAATCACACTCAAACAATAGGTGTCACCTAAACTGGGTTTTGGTAATTTTAGAAATTCCTTAGGCTTGAGGGTTATATTAAACAAATCAATCTCTCAATTTTTTATGTTTGAGAGTCTGGGTTAAGAGCATATATTTGGTGTTCAATAAGTATTTGTTGAATGAACAAATTAATAAAAATATTTTAAAGCAAACATGTAATTGGAATAAAACCTTTCATTTCTGTGAAGGAAATATGTCTTCTTTTACTTAAGTCTACATAAAACATTTCCCTTTTGGAATAAGCTATCAAGCATTCCTGATTTCAGGGGCCAGTTTGTGACTTGTCCTGAACTTGGAACTGCCTGAGTTCAAAGGAATACATCACATCAACCTGGAGTGTATTTCAGCTGCACAAGTCCTAAGCAACTACTTAAATCTATTTGCAGAATAAGATTAAAAATGACTTTACTTGGTTTATTCCTATATACCTAGGCCACAAGCTCAATTCCTTCAGATGAAAAAAGGTGATGATATCTGCAAAATGAGATGATAATGGTATCTCTCTCACAGGACTACAAAGAATCAAAAGGCACAATCTAAGTAAGCATTTAGCTCTGCCCAGATCAGAGTTGATGCTTAATATGGTAACTGCTATTATTGTCATTTGTTGTTGCATCTGCTACTATTAATTTCACAGTAGAGGATGACTGATTTTCTGAGTTGTTAGTTGGCCCTTTCCAATATCCCAGCCAAAACATTCTGGCTAGTGTCCATCCTTATTTGAAAACAAAACAAGACAAAAAAAAATTAAAAATAAAAAGGAAAACAAGGCCTGGCTTCTGATCGAGATGATGGAGTAGGTAAATGCTGTGCTTGCCTCCTCTCACAACCACATCAAAATTACAACTAAACTACAGAACAACCATCATTGAGAATCACCTGAAGTCTAGCTGAACAGAACTCTTATAACTAAAGACATAAAGAAGAATCCATGTTAAGATTGTTATGAGGGGTAGAGATATGGAACGATTTGGTCAGACACCCATGTGTGACAGTTAAAAATCAGGAGGGCTATCTCAGCTGTGGAGGTCAACCCTGAAGAGCAAGGTGTCCCAGAGTTTCAAAGCCAGGAAAAGAAGTCCCCATGACTTCTGGCTGTGAAAACCAGCGGAGATTTTGGCTGAGTGAGACAGAGGGCTGCTGGAGTCTCAGGCATTCCTCTTGAAAGGCATGTGCACAGACTTACATGTTGACTCACTCACTAAGTCTGAGCTCCAACACTGGGGCAGGAGCTTGAAAGGTATCAGGGACATACAGAAAGAAACTGAATAGTTTGGCTTCAGGGTGAGGGCTGAAGGGGCAGCTTTTCCCAGACATATGATTGCAGAAGGAATTGTTCCTTTGTTGAGCCTTCCCACCACAAAGCCTGTATGCACAGGCAGCACCGTACCTGAATCTCCATCAACATGGCTAATGTCATTCATCCACCTCACCCTGGTGATTCCCTTAAACCCCACCACACCCAACTTTAGGGCCCACCCAAACCACTTAGAGTCTATTTTCTGTGCAAAAAACCTCTCTTGGCTCATGTGCCGACTTTCCCAAAATCACTCAAATGTTCATAAACCCCAAACATGCAGCATCTGGCCTCAGCATGCCCCATAACACTTGTTAAGCAATCCCAAGTCCAGCACTAGTGGCAGCCAGCCTCAGTTCACGGCTTAGCCTCTCCCAAGTACATGCAAGACTATCACAACTGGGAACCATCTGCAGATCACTTTGTAGCTTATACCAACTGGTCCTGGGCAGGGCATAGGAAGTGACTGAACATGGTCTGCACCAGACTGCCTGATAGGAGGCACCAGAACCAATACACCCAGTGGCCAGATTCAGACCACACCACAGCACCACCCAACCACCTTCACAGGACACACCCAAGGGCAGATGAGACAGGTGCCAGAACCATGCTTAAGTGAATCCTGCTCCACAGTGTCAGCCCCTGCACAATAGCCCCTCCACTGAGGTCAAGGATAGTCCTCACAACCAAACATTCTGAGGGTCAATCCCTGCCATTGATATGCCAGTGGCAACCAAGGCTCAACTACAAAAGGAGGGTACACATAACACACACAATGGACACACCTGGAGAACCCGGCTCAGGTGATCAGGAGACTGTGCCACTCGCCACCCCCAAAATACCTATGACAAGGCCACTTTACTAAGACAGGGAGATACAGCAGCTCTACCTAATACACTGAAACAAACACAGAAAGTAGACAGAATGAGGAGACAAACAAACATGCCTCAAATGAAAGAACAGAACAAACCTACAGAAAACAACTGAACAAAATGGAGACAGGCAATCTACCAGAAGCGGAGTTCAAAACACTGGTTATAAAGATGCTCAATGATCTTAGGAAGAACTTCAAGAGATAAGAAACATAAAAATACAGATAGAAAACAAAAAAGGAACTAGTCAAAAATAAAGAAAACAGGAGTTGAAAAATAGAGATGTCCTCAAAATGGCAGCGTGAGGTGGGCCTCTGGAAATCTCCCCTGGAATTCACAACAAATTGAAAAACGATAACTCCACAAAGGACTCCCTGCAAAACAGACAGGCAAGATGAAGAGTCTCACTACTGAAATCACGTAAAGGTGGGCAAATTGTGCAAGCAGGGGAAGAGGGAAGGAAGAGTGCGGAGACTGAGCTGCCTGGGCATAGGACACAAACCTAGCTCAGGGCTCCGAGACTGCTGCATCCCCGAACTACCGCAGATGAGGGAGAGGGAAGCACTCGGACTGCAAGGGCTCCGTTTATGGCCCACAGGGATGAAGGGACAGCATATAACACGGCTGAACCAAATGATCACGGCAGAGTCCTCTGAGCAAAGACTGAGGGAAGAAGGCTGAAAAAGGCGGTTTAAGCCCTCACTGCTGCAGAGTATGGAAGCCTTAGGCACTGAGACTAGCTGACCCCTACCTACCATCCCAGAGCTCACCCTGCTACCATCTGCCCATGGATAGAAGCGGAACAATAACAGTGTCAGATCAAAAGAACAGAATATTTGCAGTTCTGAGAACTGTGGTCCGCAGACACAGATTTACATCCCAACTAGTCTGGCAAGGGGGAGGAAGCTGTGGAACCAGGACCGGCTGTGGTGGTGGTCACCACCATTGCTCTGGGCCACCTCTCACAACTCACCCCGCCCCGGTCCCCAACTATCTGGATGGATCCCTGCAGGAGTAAATAGAACTGCTGAAACACACAGGCTCTGAATCTGGTGCAGGAAGACCTTTGGAACTTCAAAAGCTTTCTGCATCCCCACAGGGAGGCAGTTCCCTATGACCCAGGCGAACTGTTAACAGAGAAGCCCACCTTCCAGGAAATCCCCCCATTGTGTGAGAAGCTAGAATAGTGCAGAGAAAACATAACACTACAGTGTGTGAGAGAAAAAAAGGCTGCAGTCAGAGAGAAAATAAAACATCCTACAAACACATACTGGAAAACAAAAGAAAAACCTCTTCTTAGCCACCAGTTGCAGAACCCACTCCTGTAGATGTCTAGGAAGACAAATAATAAATCATTAATTGCCACGAATAACCAAGGCAACAAGACAGCCCAGAAAGAAAGTGAAAACTCTCCAGGAAATGAACTGAAAGATATGGAACTACGTGACTTACATGACAGAATTCAAAATTGCAGTTCGGAAAAAACTCAATGAGATGCAAGAATATACAGAAAGGCAGTTTAATGAACTGAGAAACATTATCAAAGAACAACATGAACATTTTACCAATGAGATTGAAATTTCAAAAAAAGACCCAAATAGAATTTCTGGAGATTAAGAATTCAATAGAAGAAATTAATGAAATAGCCAGCTTAGGCAGTAGAGTGGACCAGATGGAGAAAAGAATCAGTGACATCGAAGATAGAAACCTGGACATGACACAGATGGAAGAAGAAAGAAACTTGAGACTCAAAAGAAATGAAAGAACTCTACAAGAACTTTCTGACTCCATCAGAAAGAGCAATATAAGAATAATGGGCATACCAGAAGGGGAAGAAAGGGAGAAGGGAACAAAGAGTATATTCAGACAAATAGTTGATGAGAACTTCCCAAACTTGTGTAAAGAACTGGATCCTCGAATGTGGGGAGCCATGATTTCTTGTTATTTTAAAGCCTTGTAGACTGGCTCAGTTTATGATTAACTTGTTTTAGCTTCTAAGGCATTATCTCTGCCTGCACCTGGAGGGTGCTTGCAAGCTGCTGAGAAATGAGGTGGGAGTGACCGGTTTTCGGACACTGAGGACTGAAGACTAGCAGGATAATTGGTGGGCTTTGTCATGAGATAATAACTTTGGGAAAGTTTCAAGGATTTTGTAGTTTGTATGTAAAAGTCATAAATTTACTCTTAATGAGATAATGCATACTTATGATTGTTAAGCTGCATGTACACAGATGGTATAAATTGGTGAAAGAAAGTAAACTCAGTGCTTCAGCATCACTGGAGACCGATATCGCATCTTAATTAATTGTGAGTGTCTTTATTTAATTCCCACTCCCCCTTTCAGGTTCTTCGTTGATTCCTGGCTGCTGGTCGGTCACAATTGGCGCCCAACGTGGGGCCTGAACACGGGGGAATCAGTGAGGAACACCGTACAGGTTGGGCCCAGCTCGGTTATAGAGTGTTGAAGGTACGGTGAGTAGGACACTGTCCCCTCGGTCGAATGAGTGTGTGAGTGAGTGATAGCTCCACGACCTCGTGTTACGGAGCTTGTTTGGGCTCGAAACTGCGTTTCCGGTTCTGTCTTACGGCATAACGGCGATCAGAACTCTGTTCTGCCTGGTCGGGGGGTTATACCGACACGCCTCTAGCTACGACAGATTTGGTCCCAGGAGGGGCACGGCCAGACGGGCATCTAATTGATCTATTTGTGTGAAAGAAGGGCCGAGTTAGGGAAAAGAGAAATAGGTTACGCTATCAGCAAGGACCGTTAGAAGGTTTAAAAAAATAGGTCACGCTATCAGCAAGGACCGTTAGAAGGTTTGAGAAAATGGGTCACGCCAGCAGCAAGGACCTGTATGTTAGAGGCCTCAAAAAATCACTTGCCGCCCGTGGAAACAGGGTGAGCAAAGAGCAATTAGATAAATTTTTAAAATTTGTAAAGAAAGTTTGCCCATGGTTTCCAGATAAAGGTACCGTCAGCTTGGAGACTTGGAAAAAGGTTGGAGAACAATTACAAGGCTATTATAGTGTCCAAGGACCTCAGCGGGTCCCTATAGAAACATTTGGATTGTGGACTTTAATTAGAGATTGCTTAGATCTTAACAGGGAAGGCTGTAAGTTAGAAAGAGTAAAACAGGCAGGAAATAAAGAAACCCTTCCGTTTGCCGCTTCACTGGAAGAGCTGAGAAAAAGGGAGGGGGCTGATTATGCTAAAAAAACTTTTCCATCTGCCGCCACTCCGGAGAAAAAAGAGGAGGGGGAAGGAGTCAGATATACAGAAAAACTTGCTAAACATAATAAAGAGCCTGTTAGCCAGAAACCTCCAGATAAACACTGGGAAGATTTAGACCCTCAAGATCAGAAAGATTTAGTGGTGGCTGCAGCTCATAAAAACAGACGGCTTGCAAATCCTATAGTTACACTTACAAAACAGATAAAGATGATTCAAGGACAATTAGTCGAACTCAAAGTTGCTGTGGGTACAAAAAATTGTCCTCTGGGTCCCCAGATTTCTTTAAGAGATCAGTAAAATCCTCAGGGTAAAGACCCCCCCGCCAAGTTATGTTAAACCAGGGTCAGATTCTGTTGTGCGCTCCCCTCTTCAATTGGCTTGCAAAGAGACTCATAAGCAGGGAGAGTCTTTAAAACAATTTGGAGTATATCCTGTTTTTAAAAGGCTTGACCAGACAAAAAATGTGTTTAGAAAATGGAGGCCTTTTCAATAAAAACAAATAAAAAAAATTAAAAGAAGCTTGCGCACAGTACGGTCCTATCGCCCCTTTTACAATGACAATTTTAGATGCTATGTCTAGTGAGTCGGTTCAGTGGTAAAATTCTCACCTGCCATGCAGGAGGCCTGGGTTTGATTCCCAGCCTCCCTGTTAATCTTTTAGTACAAAAACAGCTTGATAAAGGCCATATAATTAAATCTACTTCACCTTAAAATTCGCCCATTTTTGTAATTAAAAAAAAAAATAGAGATTGTTACAAGATTTTAAAAGAGTAAATAAAACTAGCCTATAAAAAGATATCAGTGGCGAGTCTTTCCCCAAGACATGGCAAATAGCCCCAACTTGTGTCAGATGTTTGTTAGTAAAGCAATTGATAACACCAAAAAACAGTTTCCTTCTGTTTACATTATTCATTATATAGATGACATTTTGTTGGCCTGTAAGAAAAAAGGGGTGTTGTTAGCTTGCTTTGTAAATATAAAAAAAAAACCTTCTGGCCTCAGGTCTTATTATTGCACCCAAAAAAGTACAGAAAAGTGAGCCTTATTCTTACTTGGGATTTCAGTTGTTTGCTCAGTATTTCACTCCATAAAAAATAGAGCTTAAAAAAGATCATCTTAAATCTCTTAATGATTTTCAAAAGTTGTTGGGAGATATTAATTGGCTGCGCCCTTCTTTGGGATTAACTACTGGAGATCTTAAACCACTGTTTAAAATTTTAAAAGGAGATTCTGATCCGACCTCCCCCAGATCTCTTACTGAGCCTGCACGGAAGGCTCTCTCTAAGGTTGAGAAAGCCATTCAGCAAAAAATTCTCTTTATTTTGCCAGCAATTCTCTATCAATCATGTTACTGGCATTCCTTACAATCCCAAGGACAAGGGATTGTTGAACGCACTCATGACACATTAAAAAATATTTTACAAAAAATAAAAAAGGGGGAGTTATATCCCCTGACGCCCCATAATTACCTGTCTCATTCTCTCTTTATTCAAAATTTTTTGACCTTGGATGCCCATGGTAAGAGTGCTGCAGAGCGCTTTTGGCATCCGTCTGCTGCCCCTCAGGCTTTGGTCAAATGGAAAGACCCACTTACAGGCTTTTGGCAAGGCCCAAATCCAGTCCTCATATGGGGCCGAGGGCATGTTTGTGTTTATCCACAGGATGCAGAAGGCCCTCGGTGGCTGCCAAAACGATTGGTGCGACATGTGGACCCTCTACCTGCTGATGACATTGATGACCCTCAGCAATACAGAAGAAGACCAGACGTATTGGGCCTATGTACCTGATCCACCAATCCTCCACCCTGCTGTATGGGATGGTCCTGAGATTCCAGTCTATGTCAATGACACTCACGCCCTAGGATTGCCTTCTGATGGACACATGAAACAACATTTGGAAAGTTTTGTAAATCAGGCACTCCCTGCAGTCAGGTGACTGATTTACAAGATGGGACTAGAGACTGGTCTAAAAAATCTGTTAATGTATCTGCTTGTGTTCCTTCCCCATATACACTTTTGATTAAAAATATTAATGTACACTTTGTAGAAAATCAATTTAATGTTTCCTGTAATAATTGTTCTTTAACAAATTATATTTCTTGGGTACCGTTAGAAACTAATGTTATAAAACTTAAACAACCATCTTTTGTTATGCTTCCTGTTAATATCTCTGGACCTTGGTATACTAAAAAAAATTTGGCATAATGCTAATGTGTCTTTAGATATGTTTCGGCTTCATGATAAAATTCAAAATATGAGAGAAGCTGAACCCTTAAAATTTGATGCAGCTCAGGCTGCTTCTGAGTTTATTGATGCTCTTAGAAATGCTATGCCATCTATGCCTCATATTACCCATTCTGTTATGATTTTTCTTATATTGGACATCTGTGTCTGTTTGGTTCTGTGCCTACTCCCCATCCTCATTAAATGTTTCATCAACAGGATGTTAGACTTGCGAGCTGACATCCATCAGCTTGAGCTTAAGACAAGGCCTTAAGTCTCTCTCTCCCCCTTGTATGTATTGGGACGGGTTAGCCAATGACGGGTAAATCCTGGGAGGTCCTTCAACACCTAAGACAGGGCTTGTATTAAAAAATACAAGTTCCAAAGACGGGTTAATTGATGAGACGGTCCCGGGATGCCTAAGACAGGCACCGTCACCTTATATCTCCTGTAATATGGATTTTGCTTCAATAAAATAAAAAAGGGGGAGATGTGGGGAGCCATGATTTCTTGTTATTTTAAAGCCTTGCAGACTGGCTCAGTTTATGATTAACTTGTTTCAGCTTCTAAGGCATTATCTCTGCCTGCACCTGGAGGGTGCTTGCAAGCTGCTGAGAAATGAGGTGGGAGTGACCGGTTTTCGGACACTGAGGACTGAAGACTAGCAGGATAATTGGTGGGCTTTGTCATGAGATAATAACTTTGGGAAAGTTTCAAGGATTTTGTAGTTTGTATGTAAAAGTCATAAATTTACTCTTAATGAGATAATGCATACTTATGATTGTTAAGCTGCATGTACACAGATGGTATAAATTGGTGAAAGAAAGTAAACTCAGTGCTTCAGCATCACTGGAGACCGATATCGCATCTTAATGAATTGTGAGTGTCTTCATTTAATTCCCACTCCCCCTTTCAGGTTCTTCGTAGATTCGTGGCTGCTGGTCGGTCACACTCGAATACAAGAAGCAAATAGAACACCTAATTACCTCAACCCAAACAGAGCTTCTCCAAGGCACATTGTTTTGAAGCTATCAAAAATCAGTGACAGAAGTGACGTCATATGAATGGCGGCAGCAGGACGCACTTTCTGAGTTCTGCTCCGGATCTTATTACAAACGGAACCTATAACCCATCAAAGAACTTTTTGCTCATCACACAGAACAGCTAAGAGACTCGTGGATTACTTGAAGCTAAGGATTACTTGAAGGTGCGCAAATTGGGCGAGCAGGGGAAGGAAGGAAGGGAGCAGAGTGAAAACTCGCGGCCCACGCGGCATCCCGGTCGGCGGCGGCGGCGAAAACCGCGGTGGCACCCGCACTTCCAGGCACGCACGGGATCCCAGGGCGGAACGGAGAGCACAGAGACCAGAAGGTGGGCTCTTTCCCTGCGTCCCACGGCTGATTTCTCCCACCGGGAGGGCGGCCAGTGGGCCCTAGGGCGGACAAAGAACACAGGCTCAATACCTGGGCCCCTCCCCCCCGCTATTCCAATCCTACCCCCGCCCTTCCAGAGACTTAAACTGGCCCCTGAACTGAGGAGTAGTGTCAGATTACAGAGGAGCCTTAGTGCTCAGGCTCTGGGAAGCCTGACAGGCAGCCCTGACCCAGGGAGGAGACTGGGAAGAGTGTGATTTTGGCTGGGCTAGGAGAGAAGAGACCCCTCACTCCCAGCCACCACCTTTTCTGGCCTGCAGGAAGAGGATGACGCGAGGCTGGGCTGGGAGAGAGAAGACCCCTCCCCAGCCCCTACTCTTTCTGGCCTGCCTAGGGCGGGGCAAGTGCTACTACCGAGACACTCCCAGGGATCAGCAGTAAGGCAGATGCAGCTCTGGGCCTTCAGCAGCTCAGAAATCTCCCGCTCGCACCCCCACATACACACACACACTGAAGAAGTGCCCTAAGACTCAGGAGTAGTGGACACGGGGCTGGTGGGGCTACTCTAAGTGTGCCTATGTGCAGGCAAGGGCAGAAACTGCACTGACTTTGTAAAAACTATCATCCAGACCCCTCAGGCCCAAGCATTTAAATCTACAGTCCCAAAGTCACTGTAGGCACCAGGTGACCGGCTCTGCCTGCGCAGAGCACACACAGAGGAGAAGAACGACGTAGTGCAAGTCAAATATAAAGGACAAGTACTACATAAGATAACCTAGCAAGAACTAAGAACTCTAGGGGATCTACCTAATATATCAAAACAAACACAGAGAGTCAGCCAGAATGGGGAAACAAAGATACACGTCCCAAATAAAAGAACAGAAGAAACCTCCACAACTGGAACCAAATGAAGCAGACGTAACCAACCTTTCAGAGACAGAGTTCAGAACACTGGTGATAACAATGTTTAAGGAGCTTAGAGAAGACATAAAGAAGGATGTAGAAATCATAACGAACAACCAGTTAGAACTAAAGAACACAATTACCGAAATTAAGAACTCACTTGAAGGAATTACCAGCAGGCTAGATGAAGCAGAGGATCGAATCAGTGACTTAGAAGACAAGGTAGCAGAGATCACCCAAACGGAACAACAGAAAGAAAAAAGAATAAAAAACAATGAGATGGCTTAAGAGACCTCTGGAATAACATCAAGCGCAACAACATGCGCATCATAGGAACACAAGAAGGTGAAGAGAGGAAGCAAGGGATTGAGAACATATTTGAAGTAATAATGTCTGAAAACTTCCCCAACCTGATGAAGGAAACCAACATACAAGCCCAGGAAGTGCAGAGAGTTCCAATCAGGATAAACCCAAACAGGTCCACACCAAGACACATTATAGTTAAAATGGCAAAGCTTAAAGACAAAGAGAGAATCCTAAAAGCAGCAAGAGAAAGACAGAGGGTTACATACAAGGGAACTCCCATAAGACTATCAAATGATTTTTCTACACAAACATTGAAGGCCAGGAGGGAGTGGCAGGAGATACTCAAAGTGATGGAAAACAAAGGCCTACAACCTAGATTGCTTTATCCAACAAGGCTATCATTTAAAGTTGATGGAGAGATAAAGAGCTTTCCAGAAAAAAATAAGCTAAAGGAATTTATTACCACCAAGCCAGCATTGCAAGAAATACTAAAAGGACTTCTGTAAATAGAAGAAAGATCAAAACAACCTAACTACAAATTTAAAAATGGCAATAAATATGTACCTATCAATAATCACTTTAAATGTAAATGGATTAAATGCTCCAATCAAGAGACATAGGATGGCTGACTGGATAAGAAAGCAAGACCCTTGTATATGCTGTGTACAAGAGACTCACCTCAGAACAAAAGACACACACAGCCTGAAAGTGAAGGGTTGGAGTAAGATATTTCATGCAAATGGTAACAAGAAAAAAGCTGGAGTTGCAATACTTATATCTGACAAAATAAGACTTTAAAATGAAGAACATATTAAAAGATAAAGATGGGCACTATATAATAATAAAGGGATCAATCCGACAAGAGGACATAACCCTAGTAAACATCTATGCACCCAACATAGGAGCACCTAAATATATAAAACAGGTACTGACTGACATAAAGACAGAGATCAACAGTAACACTATCATAGTAGGGGACTTCAACACACCTCTTGCAACAAAGGACAGGTCTTCCAGACAGAAAATCAATATGGAAACAACAGCCTTAAATGATACATTGGACCACTTGGATTTAATCAATATTTTCAGAACATTTCACCTCAATGCTGCAAAATACACGTTTTACTCAAGTGCACATGGAACATTTTCCAAGATAGACCATATGTTAGGCCACAAAACAAGTCTTGATAAATTTAAGAAAATTAAAATCATACCAATTGTCTTCTCTGATCACAATGCTATGAAATTAGAAATGAACTACAGGAAAAAAACTGGAAGACACACCAATTCATGGAGGCTGAATAACTTACTACTAAATAATGAATGGGTCAAGCAGGAGATCAAGGAAGAAATCAAAAGATATCTTGAGACAAACGAAAATGAAAACACGACGACCCAAAATCTATGGGATGCCGTGAAAGCAGTCCTAAGAGGGAAATTCATAGCTTTACAGGAGAAACATCACTAATCAACAGTTTATCTTCACACTTAAGGGATCTGGAAAAAGAACAGCAAAATAAGCCCAAAGGGAGCACAAGGAAGGAGATAAGAAAGATCAGAGCAGAAATTAATAAAATAGAAACCGGAAAAACAATACAAAAGATCAATAAATCCAAGAGTTGGTTTTTAGATAAGATGAACAAAATTGACTAACCTTTAGCCAGACTCATTAAAAAGAGAGAGAGAGGACCCAAATTAATAAAATCAGAAATGAAAGAGGAGAAGTGACAACGGACACTGCAGAAATACAAAAAGTTTTAAGAAGTTACTATGAGCAACTATATGCCAACAAATTTGACAATTTGTAAGAAATGGACAATTTTCTAGAGGCGTACAACCTTCCAAGGCTAACTCAAGAAGAAACAGAAAACCTGAATAGACTGATTACCACCACGGAAATTGAATCAGTAATCAACAGTCTCCCAACAAACAAAAGCCCTGGTCCAGATGGCTTTACAAGTGAATTTTACAAAACGTTCAAAAAAGAACTATCACCTATTCTCCTCAAGCTCTTCCAAAAAATCCAGAAGGAAGGAAGACTCCCAAACACTTTTTACGAAGCCACTATCACCCTGATCCAAAAATCAGACAAAGACACCACAAAAAAAGAAAACTACAGGCCGATATCTCTAATGAACATGGATGCAAAAATCCTCAACAAAATATTAGCGAACAGAATTCAGCAATACATTAGAAAGATCATACACCATGATCAAGTGGGATTCATCCCTGGTATGCAAGGGTGGTTCAACATCTGCAAATCAATTAATGTGATACACCACATTAACAAAATGAAAAATAAAAATCACATGATCATATCAATAGATGCAGAAAAAGCATTTGATAAAATCCAACAGCTATTTATGATAAAAACCCTTAAGAAAGTGGGAATAGAGGGATCATATCTCAACATAATAAAGGCCATATATGACAAACCCACAGCTAACATCATTCTCAATGGGGAAAAGCTAAAACCATTCCCCCTAAGATCAGGAACAAGGCAAGGTTGCCCACTATCTCCGCTTCTATTCAACATAGTGCTGGAAGTTCTTGCCACAGCAATCAGACAAGAAAAAGAAATAAAAGGCATCCAGATTGGTAAGGAGGAAGTAAAGTTATCATTGTATGCAGATGATATGATACTATATATAGAGAACCCTAAAGACTCCACGAAGAAGCTGTTAGAGCTGATAGATGAATTTAGTAAAGTAGCAGTATACAAAATTGATATTTATAAATCAGTGGCATTTGTATATACCAATAATAAAACATCAGAAGGAGAAATTGAAAAACCAATCCCATTTACAATTGCTCCAAGGACTATAAAATAACTGGGAATAAATTTAACCAAAGAAGTAAAAGATCTGTACTCAGAAAATTATAAGACACTGAAGAAAGGAATAAAGGAAGATATAAATAGATGGAAACACATATCATGTTCATGGATAGGAAGAATTAGTATAGTTAAAATGTCCATACTGCCTAAGGCAATATACATATTCAATGCAATTCATATCAAACTGCCAACGTCGTTTTTCACAGAAATAGAACATATAATCCTAAAATTTATATGAGACCATAAAAGACCCCGAAAAACAAAGGCAATCTTGAGAAATAAGACCAAAGTGGGAGGTATAACAATACCTGACTTCAAATTATACTACAAGGCTACAGTAATCAAAGCAGCATGGTACTGGCATAAAAACAGACACATAGATCAATGGAACAGAATAGAGAGTCCAGAAATAAATCCACGCCTTTACGGCCATTTAATCTATGACAATGGAAGCAAGAATGTACGATGGAGTAATGACAGTCTATTCAATAAATGGTGCTGGGAAACCTGGACAGACACATGCAAAAAAATGAAGCTGGACCACCTCCTTACACCATATACAAAAATAAATTCAAAATGGCTTAAAGACTTAAATGTAAGATCTGAAACCATAAAATACCTAGAAGAAAATATAGGAAGAAACTTCTTAGACATTACCCGGTGTAAGATTTTTACTGATATATACCCTCGCTCGAGAGAAGTAAGAGAAAAAATAAACATGTGGGATTATATCAAACTAAAAAGTTTTTCACAGCAAAGGAAACCATCAATAAAACAAGAAGGGATCCTACTGAATGGGAAAAGATATTTGCCAATGGTATATCTGATAAGGGATTAATATCACAAATCTATGAAAAACTCACTCAACTCAACTCCAAAAAAACAAACGATCCAATTAAAAAATGGGCAGAGGACTTGAAGAGACATTTTTCTAAAAAGGATATACAGATGGCAAACAGACATATGAAGAAATGCTCAACCTCACTAACCATCAGAGAAATGCAAATAAAAACCACAACGAGATACCACCTCACCCCAGTCAAAATGGCTATCATCAATAAATCAACAAACAACAAGTGCTGGCGCGGATGTGGAGAAAAGGGAACGCTTGTGCACTGTTGGTCGGATTGCATATTGGTGCAGCCACTATGGAAAACAGTATGGAGGTATTTCAAAAATCTGAAAATGGAACTACCCTATGATCCAGTAATCCCACTCCTAGGTATCTATCCGGAGAAACCCAAAACTTCAATTCAAAAATCTTTATGCACTCCTATGTTTATTGCAGCACTATACACAATAGCTAAGACATGGAAACAACCAAAATGCCCATCGGTAGATGACTGGATTAAGAAACTGTGGTACATTTATACAATGGAGTATTACGCAGCCATAAAGAAGAAAGAAATCTTACCATTTGCAACAACATGGATGGACCTAGAGAACGTTATGTTAAGTGAAATAAGTCAGACAGAGAAAGATAAGTACCATATGATCTCACTTATTTGCGGATTCTAAAGAAAAGAATAAGTGAATGAACTAATCAGAAACAGTTTTGGAGACAAAGAGGAAAAACTGAGGGTTGCTAGATAAGCGGGAGGGGTGGGGAGTGGGGGGGAGGGTGAGGGGATTGGAGGGCAGTTGGTGACCACAGGATGGCCACGGGTTTGAAAATTAATCTGGGGAACGTAATTTGGTGGTTACCAGAGGGTAAGGGGGTTGGGGGGTGGGGGATGAGGGTGAGGGGGATCAAATGTATGGTGATGGAAGGGGAGCTGACTCTGGGTGGTGAACACACAGTGTGATTTATGGATAATGTGATACAGAATTGCACACCTGAAATCTATGTAATTTTATTAACAATTGTCACCCCAATAAATTAAAAAATAAATAAATAAAATAAAAAAAAACCAACTCTGAAATGCTAGGACAAACATCAGTTATCAATTCAAAAATGAACTTTTCTCCTCACTTCCCATTTCCCCATCTTATTGCATACATGCAGTTGTCTAGTGGGAGCCATTTTCCCTTCCTTCGCAACTCGTGTATCCAATCTTAAAATGGTGACATCCTCCTCCACCCCACTTCCCACCCTCCCACCCCTACATTAAATCTGTTGTTAAGCATTTGGAATTCACTGCTTTAACAAATAATTTTTTTTATTTGCTCAACTGCCAACCTTTGTAGAATCCTCAACTGAAATGTACATACTCAGGAACTAATCTGCAGAGTAAAATTTAGTGGCCTGTCTCTACCTCCATTAGCACCTCTAACACTTCTTTGTACCCCAGTTATTTTTAAAAGGTTTTTACTAAAATATAGCTAAGATACAATATTATATTAGCTTCAGTTATATCATAGTTATTCAGCAGTACCTACCTGGCACTATATATAGTTATTGGCATATTATTGATTATATTCCCTATGCTAAAGAAGTGATGACCATGATAGTCCAGCAACCACCTGACACTGTACCACACTATCACCATATTATCAACTATATTTTTTATGCTGTATATTACATCCCAAGACTTGTTTTACACCTGAAAATTTCAACCTCTTATTTCCCTTTACCTCTGCCCTTTTTTCAATTACAGTTAACATTCAATATTATTTTATATTAATTTCAGGTGTACAGGATAGTGGTTAGACATTTATACAATTTACGAAGTGAACCCCCTGACTAGTGTAGTACCCACCTGGCACTAGACTTAGTTATTAACATATTATTGACTATATTCCCTATGCTTTACTTTACATCCCCATGACTATTTCATAACTACTAATGTGTATTTTTAATCCCTTCACCTTTTTCACCCTCTCCCCAAAAACCCTCCCATCTATCACCCCAATAGATCTAGTACCCATCTGACACCATACATAGTTATTACAATATTATTAACTATATTCATTATGCTACACCCTACACTTTCATGGCTACTGTGAAACAACCAATTTCTACTTCTTACTTCCTTCCCCTTTTTCACTCACACCCAACCTCCCCCACCACACCTAGCAACCATCAAAATGGTCTCTATATCTATGAATTTGTTTCTGTTTCATTTATTTTGTTCTTTAGGTTCCATTTATAAGTGAAATCATATGACAATTGTCTTTCACTGTCTGTCTTACTACTCTCAGCACAGTACACTTTAGGTCATCCATGTTATCCCAGATGGCAAGATTTCAGTCTTTTTTTTAATGGCTGAGTAATATTCTATTGTATATGTGTACCACCTCTTCTTTATCCATTAATCCATTCAGAGACACCAAGGTTGCTTTCATGTATTGACTATTGTAAATAATGGTGCAATGAAAATATGGATAAGCACATCCTCTCAAAGTAGCATTTTGGGTTTCTTCAGATAAATACACAGAAGTAGAATTATTAGGTCCTTCTTTGTCTATTTTTATAGTCTTTCATTTAAAGTCTATTTTGTCTGGTATAAATATTGCTACCCCAGGTTTTTGCTGTTTGTTTTGGTGTTTGGTGAAATATCTTTTTCCACCCCTTTATTTTCAGTCTGTGTGTGTCTTTCGATCTGAAGTGAGTCTCTCGTAGGCATCATATGTAATGATCTTGTTTCCTTATTCATTCAGTCCCCCTATCTTTTGATTGGAGCATTTAATCCATTTACTTATTTATTTTGAAAAAAATTCTTTTTTTAGTACAGCTCTCCCACTGACCTCTAGAATGTTATTTTTATGTAATTTTTCTTTTATTAGTTACAAGTGCACAAAACAAAGTAATACTTAGATGTTTATTGTTTATATCCCTGGCACTGTGTCAACCCACCCTCCCCACATCCACTATCCATCTGACATCGCACACAGCAATTACAATGCCACTGTCTCTATTCCTAATGCTGTACTCTTCTTCTTGTAAATATATATATATATATATATATATATATATATATATATATATATATACACTTGTAGTTGACATTCATTATTGTTCAGCTTCAGGTGTACAGTGCAGTGATCAGGCATCTACATCATCCGTGAGGTGGTCTCCCTAATGAGACAACTGTCCATCGGATATGCTACAAAATCTTTACAACATTATTGATTACATTCCCCAAATTAACTTTCGTAACCCCTTGGCAATCTTGTGGTTACTGACTGCTTTCTAATCCTCTCACCTTCCCCGTTATCCCCAACCGCCCCATCTAGCTGTCCTCAGGTTTTCCTCGATCTCTCCGAAACTGTTTCTTCATTTAATTATTACTTCATTTACTTATTTTTTCTCTAGATTCCACATATAAGTGAGATCATATGGTATTTGTCTTTCTCTGTCTGACTTATTTCACTTAACATAATGTTCTCTAGGTCCATCCATGTTGTTGCAAATGGTAAGATTTCTTTCTTCTTTATGGCTACGTAATACTCCATTGTATAAATGTACCACCGTTTCTTAATCCAGTCGTCTACCAATGGGCATTTCTGTTCTTTCCATGTCTTGGCTATTGTGTATAGTGCTGCAATACACATAGGGTTGCATACATTTTTTTGAATTAGAGTTTAGGATTTCTCCGGATAGATACCTAGGAGTGGAATTGCTGGATCATAAGGTAGTTCCATTTTAAGATTTTTGAGATACCTCCATACTGTTTTCCATAGTGGCTGCACCAATCTGCAATCTCACCAACAGTGCACAAGCGTTCCCTTTTCTCCACATCCTCGCCAATACTTGTTGTTTGTTGATTTATTGATGATAGCCATTTTGACTGGCGTGAGGTGGTATCTCATTGTGGTTTTTATTTGCATTTCTCTGATGGTTAGTGAGGTTCAGCATTTTTTCATATGTCTGTTTGCCATCTGTATGTCCTTCTTAGAAAAACGTCTCTTCGTATCCTTTGCCCATTTTTTAATTGGGTTGTTTGTTTTTTTGGAGTTGAGTTGAGTGAGTTTTTTTTTAATAAATCTGTGATATTAACCCCGTATTGGATATATCATTGGCAAATATCTTCTCCCATTCAGTAGAATCCTTTTTGTTTTCTTGATGATTTCCTTTGCTGTGGAAAAACTGTTTAGTTCGATGTAATCCCACATATTTATTTTTTCTCTTACTTCCCTCGCGAGAGGGGATATATCAGTAAAAATCTTACGCCAGGTAATGTCTGTGAAGTTTTTTCCTACATTTTCTTCTAGGAAATTTATGGTTTCAGGTCTTACATTTAAGTCTTTAAGCCATTTTGAATTTGTTTTTGTATATGGTGTAACGAGGTGATCCAGCTTCATTTTTTTGCACGTGTCTGTCCAGGTTTCCCAGCACCATTTATTGAATAGACTGTCATTACTCCATCGTACATTCTTGCTTCCATTGTCGTAGATTAAATGGCCATATAGGCGTGGACTTATTTCTGGACTCTCTATTCTGTTCCATTGATCTATGTGTCTGTTTTTATGCCAGTACCATGCTGTTTTGATTACTGTAGCCTTGTAGTATAATTTGAAGTCAGGTATTGTTATACCTCCCACTTTGTTCTTATTTCTCAAGATTGCCTTTGCTATTCGGTGTCTTTTATGGTCCCATATAAATTTTAGGATTATATGTTCTATTTCTGTGAAAAACGACGTTGGCAGTTTGATAGGAATTGCATTGAATATGTATATTGCCTTAGGCAGTATGGACATTTTAACTATATTAATTCTTCCTATCCATGAACATGATATGTGTTTCCATCTATTTATATCTTCCTTCATTCCTTTCATCAGTGTCTTATAATTTTCTGAGTATAGATCTTTTACTTCTTTGGTTAAATTTATTCCCAGGTATTTTATAGTCTTTGGAGCGATTGTAAATGGGATTGTTTTTTTAATTTCTCCTTCTGATGTTTTATTATTGGTATATACAAATGCAACTGATTTCTGAATATTAATTTTGTATCCTGCTACTTTACTAAATTCATCTATCAGCTCTAATAGCTTCTTGGTGGAGTCTTTAGGGTTCTCTATATATAGTATCATATCATCTGCATACAATGATAACTTTACTTCCTCCTTACCAATCTGAATGCATTTTATTTCTTTTTCTTGTCTGATTGCTGTGGCAAGAACTTCCAGAACTATGTTGAATAGAAGCGGAGATAGTGGGCAACCTTGCCTTGTTCCTGATCTTAGGGGGAATGGTTTTAGCTTTTCCCCATTGAGTATGATGTTAGCTGTGGGTTTGTCATATATGGCCTTTATTATGTTGAGATAAGATCCCTCTATTCCCACTTTCTTAAGGGTTTTTATTATAAATGGCTGTTGGATTTTATCAAATGCTTTTTCTGCATCTATTGATATGATCATGTGATTTTTATTTTTCATTTTGTTAATGTGGTGTATCACATTAATAGATTTGCGGATGTTGAACCACCCCTGCATACCAGGGATGAATCCCACTTGATCGTGGTGAATGATCTTTTTAATGTATTGCTGAATTCTGTTCGCTAATATTTTCTTGAGGATTTTTCCATCTATGTTCATTAAAGATATCAGCCTGTAGTTTTCTTTTTTTGTGGTGTCTTTGTCTGATTTTGGGATCAGGGTGATAGTGGCTTCGTAAAAAGTGTTTGGGAGTCTTCCCTCCTTCTGGATTTTTTGGAAGAGCTTGAGGAGAATTGGTGATAATTCTTTTTTGAACGCTTTGTAAAATTCACCTGTAAAGCCATCTGGTCCAGGGCTTTTGTTTGTTGGGAGACTGTTGATTACTGATTCAATTTCCGTGGTGGTAATCAGTCTATTCAGGTTTTCTGTTTCTTCTTGAGTTAGCCTTGGAAGGTTGTACGCCTCTAGAAAATTGTCCATTTCTTCCAAATTGTCAAATTTGTTGGCATATAGTTGCTCATAGTAACTTCTTAAAACTCTTTGTATTTCTGCAGTGTCCGTTGTCACTTCTCCTCTTTTGTTTCTGATTTTATTAATTTGGGTCCTCTATCTCTTTTTTTTAATGAGTCTGGCTAAAGGTTTGTCGATTTTGTTTATCTTCTCTAAGAACCAACTCTTGGATTCATTGATCTTTTGTATTGTTTTTCTGGTTTCTATTTCATTTATTTCTGCTCTGATCTTTATTATCTCCTTCCTTGTGTTCCCTTTGGGCTTATTTTGCTGTTCTTTTTCCAAATCCCTTAAATGTGAAGATAAACTGTTGATTAGTGATGTTTCTTGTTTCTTTAGGTAGGCCTGCAAAGCTATGAATTTCCCTCTTAGGACTGCTTTCGCGGCATCCCATAGATTTTGGGTCGTCGTGTTTTCATTTTCATTTATCTCGAAATATCTTTTGATTTCTTCCTTGATCTCCTGCTTGACCCATTCATTATTTAGTAATAAGTTATTCAGCCTCCATGAATTGGTGTGTCTTCCCGTTTTTTTCCTGTAGTTCATTTCTAATTTCATAGCATTGTGATCAGAGAAGACAATTGGTATGATTTCAATTTTCTTAAATTTATCAAGACTTGTTTTGTGGCCTAACATATGATCTATCTTGGAAAATGTTCCATGTGCGCTTGAGAAGAAGGTGTATTTTGCAGCATTGGGGTGAAATGTTCTGAAAATATCGATTAAATCCAAGTGGTCCAATGTATCATTTAAGGCTGTTGTTTCCATATTGATTTTCTGTCTGGAAGACCTGTCCCTTGTGGTCAGAGGGGTGTTGAAGTCCCCGACTATAATAGTGTTACTGTTGATCTCTGCCTTTATGTCAGTCAGTAACTGTTTTATATATTTAGGTGCTCCTATGTTGGGTGCATAGATGTTTACTAGGGTTATGTCCTCTTGTCGGATCGATCCCTTTATTATTATATAGTGCCCATCTTTATCTTTTAGTATGTTCTTCATTTTAAAGTCTATTTTGTCAGAAATAAGTATTGCAACTCCAGCTTTTTTCTCGTTTCCATTTGCATGAAATATCTTACTCCAACCCTTCACTTTCAGCCTGTGTGTGTCTTTTGTTCTGAGATGAGTCTCTTGTATACAGCATATACAAGGGTCTTGCTGTCTTATCCAGTCAGCCACCCTATGTCTTTTGATTGGAGCATTTAATCCATTTACATTTAAAGTGATTATTGATAGGTACATAGATATTGCCATTTTTAAATTTGTAGTTAGGTTGTTTTGATCTTTCTTCTATTTACAGAAGTCCTTTTAGTATTTCTTGCAATGCTGGCTTGGTGGTAATAAATTCCTTTAGCTTATTTTTTTCTGGAAAGCTCTTTATCTCTCCATCAACTTTAAATGATAGCCTTGCTGGATAAAGCAATCTAGGTTGTAGGCCTTTGTTTTCCATCACTTTAAGTATCTCCTGCCACTCCCTCCTGGCCTTCAATGTTTCTGTAGAAAAATCATTTGATAGTCTTATGGGAGTTCCCTTGTATGTAACCCTCCGTCTTTCTCTTGCTGCTTTTAGGATTCTCTCTTTGTCTTTAAGCTTTGCCATTTTAACTATAATGTGTCTCGGTGTGGACCTGTTTGGGTTAATCCTGGTTGGAACTCTGCATTTCCTGGACTTGTATGTTGGTTTCCTTCATCAGGTTGGGGAAGTTTTCAGACATTATTACTTCAAATATGTTCTCAATCCCTTGCTTGCTCTCTTCACCTTCTGGTATTCCTATGATGCGCATGTTGTTGCGCTTGATGTTATCCCAGAGGTCTCTTAGGCCAACTTCATTGTTTTTTATTCTTTTTTCTTTTTGTTGTTCCGTTTGGGTGATCTCTGCTACCTTGTCTTCTAAGTCACTGATTCGATCCTCTGCTTCATCTAGCCTGCTGGTAATTCCTTCAAGTGAGTTCTTAATTTCGGTAATTGTGTTCTTTAGTTCCAACTGGTTTTTCGTTATGATTTCTACATCCTTCTTTATGTTTTCTCTAAGCTCGTTCGTTATGATTTCTACATCCTTCTTTATGTCTTCTCTAAGCTCCTTAAACATTCTTATCACCAGTGTTCTGAACTCTGTCTCTGAGAGGTTGGTTACGTCTGCTTCATTTGGTTCCAGTTGTGGAAGCTTCTTCTGTTCTTTTATTTGGGACGTGTATCTTTGTTTCCCCATTCTGGCTGACTGTGTTTATTTTGATATATTAGGTAGATCCCCTAGAGTTCTTAGTTCTTGCTAGGTTATCTTATGTAGTATGTGTCCTTTATATTTGACTCGCACCACGTCGTCCTCCTCTGCGTGTGCTCCAAAGGTGAGTCTTGTGTTGTGTACACTGTCCCGTTCAAGAAGATCTTTAATTGCTTCCCGCTAATGAGCAGGTGGGGTCAACTCCTGGGCTGACCTGCCGTGAGACTTGGCTCTGCCCCCCGCAGGGTACTCTGCTGCGTGAGGGTTGACCACCCCAATGTGATTTGGCCTCTATGGGCTCCAGAGCCTGCAGAGAACCCCCTCTAGGTGTGTGACCTGCAGGTCAAACCCGGCTGCACTCTGATTTGGTCTGGAGTTGGCCCACGGATATGCCGAGTCCCGTGCCACCCAAGCTGGGCCCCGGCAGGGAAGTCCCAGAACAAGGCAAATCACCAAGCACAGCAGCAACGACAACAGCAAAGAGAAAAAAAAAAAAAAAAAACAGCCGATAACCCCCGCTCGACACAGGCAAAGATATCAAAGATACAAGACAAAGCAAAACAAAACCAAGCAAAGCAAAACAAAGCAAAACAAAAAGCAGCGACCGTCTCGACCTGAGCCCACCAAGCAATGACCAGGTTGTCCTCTGCTGTACCAAAGAGCCCCCTGCTTATTGCGCAGGCAGAGCCGGTCACCTTGTGCTCAGAGAGACTTTGGGACTGCAGACTTAAAAGCGTGGGCCTGAGGGGTCTGGATGATAGTCTCCACAAAGTCAGTGCAGCTTCTGCCCTTGTCCGCACGTATGCACACCGAGAGGAGCACCACCAGTCCTTTGTCCAGAGCTCCAGAGTCCTAGGGCACTCCTTCAGTGTGTGCGTATGGGTGCTGGGTGGAGATTTCTGATCTGCTGACCGTGCCTCACAAGCTGGGCCCCGGCAGGGCAGTTTCAGAACAAAGCAAATCACCAAGCACAACAGCAACAACAGCAACAAAGAAAAATATCAAATACGTTCACATGCAAAACCACCTGATAACCCCACTCGACAGAGGCAAAGATATCAAAGATATAAAGACAAAGCAAAACAAGACAAAACAAAGCAATACAAAAAACAGCGACAGTCTCGGCCTAAGCCCACCAAGCAATGTCCAGGTTGTTCTCTGCTGTACCAAGGAGCCCCCTGCTTATTGCGCAGGCAGAGCCGGTCACCTGGTGCCCAGAGAGACTTTGGGACTGCAGACTTAAAAGCGTGGGCCTGAGGGGTCTGGGTGATAGTTTTTACAATGTCAGTGCAGTTTCTGCCCTTGCCTGCACAAATGCACACTGAGAGTGGCACCACCAGATACGTGACCAAAACTCTTGAGTCTTAAGGCAACTCTTCAGTGTGTGTGTGTGAGTGCGGGCGGGAGATTTCTGATCTGCTGAAAGCCCAGAGCTGCGCCTGCCTCACTGCTGAACTCCGGGTGTGTCTCGGCAGCTGCACCCACCCCACCCTAGGCAAGCCAGGAACGGTGGGGGCTGGAGATGGAGGGGTCTTCACTCTCCCAGCCCAGCCGTGCGTCGCCCTCTTCCCGCAGGCCAGAAAAGGTGGTGGCTGGGGGTGGAGGCGTGTCTTCTCTCCTAGCGCAGCCAAAATTACGCACACTGCCCAGTCTGCCTGGGTCAGGGCTGCCCGTCAGGCTTCCCAAAGCGTGAGCCTTAGATACCACTCCTCGGTTCAGGGGCCGGTTTAAGTCTCTGGAAGGGCGGGGTAAGATTGGAAGAGCGAGGCGGGGGAGGGGCCTAGGTATGGAGACTGCGCCCCCCGTCCGCCGCAGGGCGCGCCGCCTTCCCGGCTGGAGAAATCAGCCGTGGGAGCAGGGAAAGAGCCCATCCCCGGTCTCTGCGCTCTCCGCTCCGCCTTGGGCTCCCGTGCGCGCCCGGCACAGCGGGGCTCCACCGCGGTTTCCAGTCCCAGTCTCTGGAAGGGCGGGGTAGGATTGGGAGAGCAGGGCAGGGGGGGGGCCAGGTATGGAGACTGCGCCCACCGTCCGCCGCAGGGCACGCCGCCTTCCCGGCGGGAGAAATCAGCCGTGGGACGCAGGGAAAGAGCCTACCCCCGGTCTCTGCGCTCTCCGCTCCGCCTGGGATCCCGTGTGTGCCCGGCTCAGTGGTTTTCGGTTTTCGCCCCCGCCAGCTGAGGCTCCGTTGGGAGCTGGGCTCTCCTGCCGCTGCCGGCCGGGCGCTCTCACGCCGCTCCTCTTTTTCCTTTCCTTGCTCCGTCCAGTTACCGTACCTTCAAGAATTTCTTAGCTTCAAGTAATCCACGAATCTCCCCACTATATTGTGTGGTGAGCGAAAATTTCTTTGATGGGTTATAGTTCCCGTTTGCAACAAGATCCGGAGGAGAACTCAGAAAGTGCGCCCTCACCATGCTGTTTTGATTACTGTAGCCTTCTAGTATAATTTGATGTCAGGTATCGTTATACTTCCAACTTTGTTCTTATTTCTCAAGATTGCTGAGGCTATCTGGGGTCTTTTATGGTTCCATATAGATTTTAGGGTTATATGTTCTATTTCTGTGAAAAACGTCATTGCTAGTTTGATAGGAATTGTGTTAAATATGTATATTGCCTTAGGCAGTATGGAGATTGTAACTATATTAATTCTTCCTATCCATAAACATGGTATGTGTTTCCAACCATTTGTATCTTCTTTCATTACTTTCTTCAGTTTCTTATAATTTTCTTAGTACAGCTCTTTTACTCATTTGGTTAATTTTTTCCCCAGGTATTTTATAGTCTTTGAAGCAACTGTAAATGGGATTGTTTCTTTAATTTCTCCTTCTGATGTTTTATTATTGGTATATACAAATGCAACTGATTTCTGAATATTAATTTTGTATCCTGCTACTTTACTAAATTCATCTATCAGCTCTAATAGTTAGTTGGTGGACTCTTTTTTTTTAATTTATTTTTAATTTTGGGGTGACAATTGTTAGTAAAATTACATAGATTTCAGGTGTGCAATTCTGTATCACATCATCCATAAATCACACTGTGTGTTCACCACCCAGAGTCAGCTCCCCTTCCATCACTATACATTTGATCCCCCTCACCCTCATCCCCCACCCCCCAACCCCTTTACCTTCTGGTAACCACCAAATTACGTTCCCCAGATTAATTTTCAAACCCGTGGCCATCCTGTCGTCACCGACTGCCCTCCAATCCCCTCACCCTTCCCCCCACCCCCCACCCCCCCGCACATCTAGCAACCCTCAGTTTTTCCTCATTGTCTCCCAAACTGTTTCTGATTAGTTCATTCACTTATTCTTTTCTTTAGAATCCGCAAATAAGTGAGATCATATAGTACTTATCTTTCTCTGTCTGACTTATTTCACTTAACATAATGTTCTCTAGATCCATCCATGTTGTTGCAAATGGTAAGATTTCTTTCTTCTTTATGGCTGCATAATACTCCATTGTATAAATGTACCACAGTTTCTTAATCCAGTCATCTACCGATGGGCATTTTGGTTGTTTCCATGTCTTAGCTATTGTGTATAGTGCTGCAATAAACATAGGAGTGCATAGAGATTTTTGAATTGAAGTTCTGGATTTCTCCGGATAGATACCTAGGAGTGGAATTACTAAATCATAAGGTAGTTCCATTTTCAGAATTTTGAGATACCTCCATACTGTTTTCCATAGCGGCTGCACCAGTCTGCAATCCCACCAACAGTGCACAAGCGTTCCCTTTTCTCCACATCCGCGCCAGCACTTGTTGTTTGTTGATTTATTGATGATAGCCATTCTGACTGGGGTGAGGTGGTATCTCATTGTGGTTTTTATTTGCATTTCTCTGATGGTTAGTGAGGTTGAGCATTTCTTCATATATCTGTTTGCCATCTGTATGTCCTTTTCAGAAAAATGTCTCTTCAAGTCCTCTGCCCGTTTTTTAATTGGATCGTTTTTTTTTTGGAGTTGGGTTGAGTAAGTTTTCCATAGATTTGTGATATTAATCCCTTATCAGATATATCATTGGCAAATATCTTTTCCCATTCATTAGGATCCCTTCTTGTTTTATTGATGGTTTCCTTTGCTGTGAAAAAACTTTTTAGTTTGATATAATCCCACATGTTTATTTTTTCTCTTAGTTCCCTCGCGCGAGGGTGTATATCAGTAAAAATCTTACTCCGGGTAATGTCTGAGAAGTTTCTTCCTATATTTTCTTCTAGGTATTTTATGGTTTCAGACCTTACATTTAAGTCTTTAAGCCATTTTGAATTTATTTTTGTATATGGTGTAAGGAGGTGGTCCAACTTCATTTTTTTGCATGTGTCTGTCCAGGTTTCCCAGCACCATTTATTGAATAGACTGTCATTACTCCATCGTACATTCTTGCTTCCATTGTCGTAGATTAAATGGCCATATAGGCGTGGACTTATTTCTGGACTCTCTATTCTGTTCCATTGATCTATGTGTCTGTTTTTATGCCAGTACCATGCTGTTTTGATTACTGTAGCCTTGTAGTATAATTTGAAGTCAGGTATTGTTATACCTCCCACTTTGTTCTTATTTCTCAAGATTGCCTTTGCTATTCGGGGTCTTTTATGGTCCCATATAAATTTTAGGATTATATGTTCTATTTCTGTGAAAAACGACGTTGGCAGTTTGATAGGAATTGCATTGAATATGTATATTGCCTTAGGCAGTATGGACATTTTAACTATATTAATTCTTCCTATCCATGAACATGATATGTGTTTCCATCTATTTATATCTTCCTTCATTCCTTTCATCAGTGTCTTATAATTTTCTGAGTATAGATCTTTTACTTCTTTGGTTAAATTTATTCCCAGGTATTTTATAGTCTTTGGAGCGATTGTAAATGGGATTGTTTTTTTAATTTCTCCTTCTGATGTTTTATTATTGGTATATACAAATGCAACTGATTTCTGAATATTAATTTTGTATCCTGCTACTTTACTAAATTCATCTATCAGCTCTAATAGCATCTTGGTGGAGTCTTTAGGGTTCTCTATATATAGTATCATATCATCTGCATACAATGATAACTTTACTTCCTCCTTACCAATCTGAATGCATTTTATTTCTTTTTCTTGTCTGATTGCTGTGGCAAGAACTTCCAGAACTATGTTGAATAGAAGCGGAGATAGTGGGCAACCTTGCCTTGTTCCTGATCTTAGGGGGAATGGTTTTAGCTTTTCCCCATTGAGTATGATGTTAGCTGTGGGTTTGTCATATATGGCCTTTATTATGTTGAGATAAGATTCCTCTATTCCCACTTTCTTAAGGGTTTTTATTATAAATGGCTGTTGGATTTTATCAAATGCTTTTTCTGCATCTATTGATATGATCATGTGATTTTTATTTTTCATTTTGTTAATGTGGTGTATCACATTAATAGATTTGCGGATGTTGAACCACCCCTGCATACCAGGGATGAATCCCACTTGATCGTGGTGAATGATCTTTTTAATGTATTGCTGAATTCTGTTCGCTAATATTTTCTTGAGGATTTTTCCATCTATGTTCATTAAAGATATCAGCCTGTAGTTTTCTTTTTTTGTGGTGTCTTTGTCTGATTTTGGGATCAGGGTGATAGTGGCTTCGTAAAAAGTGTTTGGGAGTCTTCCCTCCTTCTGGATTTTTTGGAAGAGCTTGAGGAGAATTGGTGATAATTCTTTTTTGAACGCTTTGTAAAATTCACCTGTAAAGCCATCTGGTCCAGGGCTTTTGTTTGTTGGGAGACTGTTGATTACTGATTCAATTTCCGTGGTGGTAATCAGTCTATTCAGGTTTTCTGTTTCTTCTTGAGTTAGCCTTGGAAGGTTGTACGCCTCTAGAAAATTGTCCATTTCTTCCAAATTGTCAAATTTGTTGGCATATAGTTGCTCATAGTAACTTCTTAAAACTCTTTGTATTTCTGCAGTGTCCGTTGTCACTTCTCCTCTTTTGTTTCTGATTTTATTAATTTGGGTCCTCTATCTCTTTTTTTTAATGAGTCTGGCTAAAGGTTTGTCGATTTTGTTTATCTTCTCTAAGAACCAACTCTTGGATTCATTGATCTTTTGTATTGTTTTTCTGGTTTCTATTTCATTTATTTCTGCTCTGATCTTTATTATCTCCTTCCTTGTGTTCCCTTTGGGCTTATTTTGCTGTTCTTTTTCCAAATCCCTTAAATGTGAAGATAAACTGTTGATTAGTGATGTTTCTTGTTTCTTTAGGTAGGCCTGCAAAGCTATGAATTTCCCTCTTAGGACTGCTTTCGCGGCATCCCATAGATTTTGGGTCGTCGTGTTTTCATTTTCATTTATCTCGAAATATCTTTTGATTTCTTCCTTGATCTCCTGCTTGACCCATTCATTATTTAGTAATAAGTTATTCAGCCTCCATGAATTGGTGTGTCTTCCCGTTTTTTTCCTGTAGTTCATTTCTAATTTCATAGCATTGTGATCAGAGAAGACAATTGGTATGATTTCAATTTTCTTAAATTTATCAAGACTTGTTTTGTGGCCTAACATATGATCTATCTTGGAAAATGTTCCATGTGCGCTTGAGAAGAAGGTGTATTTTGCAGCATTGGGGTGAAATGTTCTGAAAATATCGATTAAATCCAAGTGGTCCAATGTATCATTTAAGGCTGTTGTTTCCATATTGATTTTCTGTCTGGAAGACCTGTCCTTTGTTGCAAGAGGTGTGTTGAAGTCCCCTACTATGATAGTGTTACTGTTGATCTCTGTCTTTATGTCAGTCAGTACCTGTTTTATATATTTAGGTGCTCCTATGTTGGGTGCATAGATGTTTACTAGGGTTATGTCCTCTTGTCGGATCGATCCCTTTATTATTATATAGTGCCCATCTTTATCTTTTAGTATGTTCTTCATTTTAAAGTCTATTTTGTCAGAAATAAGTATTGCAACTCCAGCTTTTTTCTCGTTTCCATTTGCATGAAATATCTTACTCCAACCCTTCACTTTCAGCCTGTGTGTGTCTTTTGTTCTGAGATGAGTCTCTTGTATACAGCATATACAAGGGTCTTGCTGTCTTATCCAGTCAGCCACCCTATGTCTTTTGATTGGAGCATTTAATCCATTTACATTTAAAGTGATTATTGATAGGTACATAGATATTGCCATTTTTAAATTTGTAGTTAGGTTGTTTTGATCTTTCTTCTATTTACAGAAGTCCTTTTAGTATTTCTTGCAATGCTGGCTTGGTGGTAATAAATTCCTTTAGCTTATTTTTTTCTGGAAAGCTCTTTATCTCTCCATCAACTTTAAATGATAGCCTTGCTGGATAAAGCAATCTAGGTTGTAGGCCTTTGTTTTCCATCACTTTAAGTATCTCCTGCCACTCCCTCCTGGCCTTCAATGTTTCTGTAGAAAAATCATTTGATAGTCTTATGGGAGTCCCCTTGTATGTAACCCTCCGTCTTTCTCTTGCTGCTTTTAGGATTCTCTCTTTGTCTTTAAGCTTTGCCATTTTAACTATAATGTGTCTCGGTGTGGACCTGTTTGGGTTAATCCTGGTTGGAACTCTGCATTTCCTGGACTTGTATGTTGGTTTCCTTCATCAGGTTGGGGAAGTTTTCAGACATTATTACTTCAAATATGTTCTCAATCCCTTGCTTGCTCTCTTCACCTTCTGGCATTCCTATGATGCGCATGTTGTTGCGCTTGATGTTATCCCAGAGGTCTCTTAGGCCAACTTCATTGTTTTTTATTCTTTTTTCTTTTTGTTGTTCCGTTTGGGTGATCTCTGCTACCTTGTCTTCTAAGTCGCTGATTCGATCCTCTGCTTCATCTAGCCTGCTGGTAATTCCTTCAAGTGAGTTCTTAATTTCGGTAATTGTGTTCTTTAGTTCCAACTGGTTTTTCGTTATGATTTCTACGTCCTTCTTTATGTTTTCTCTAAGCTCGTTCGTTATGATTTCTACATCCTTCTTTATGTCTTCTCTAAGCTCCTTAAACATTCTTATCACCAGTGTTCTGAACTCTGTCTCTGAGAGGTTGGTTATCTCTATTTCATTTAGTTCCAATTCTGGAGGTTTCTTCTGTTCTTTTATTTGGGAAATGTTTCTTTGTTTCCCCATTCTGGCTGACTCTCTGTGTTTGTTTCGATGTATTAGGTAGATCCCCTAGTGTTATTAGTTTTTGCTGGGATATCTTATGTAGTACTTGTCCTTTGTATTTGACTTGCACCACTTCCTTCTTCTCCTCTGCGTGTGCTCCAAAGGTGACTTTTGTGTTGTGTATATTGTCCTGTTAAAGTTGATATTTAATTGCTTTTAGCTTGTGAGTAGGTGCTGTTGTTTCTAAGGCTGACTAGTTGTGAGACTTGGCTCTGCTCACAGCAGGATATTCTGCTGCATGAGGGTTGACCACTTAAATGAGGTTTGGTCTCTATGGGTCCTTGTGCTTGTAGAGAATTCCCTCTGGGTGTGTCACTTGTAGGTCAAACCTGGTAGTACTCTGGTTTGGTCTGGAGTTGGCCTCTGGGTGTGTTGAATCTTGTGCCTCTTAATCTGGGTCCAGGAGTAGGGCAATTTCAGAAAAAAGCATATCAAAAGCACAACAACAACAACAACAAAGAAGAAACCAAATACATTCACATGTAAAAACAACCTATAAGCTATACTCAAGACAGGCAAAGATATCAAAGATATAAAAACAAAACAAAACAAAAAAAGCAATGCCAGTTGTGGCTTAAGCCCACCACGTAATCTCCAGGTTGTCCTCTGCTGTACCAAAGAGTTCTCTGTGTATTGTGCAGGCACAGCCAGTCACCTGGTGCCCAAAGTGTCCTCGGGACTCTAGATTTAAAGTAGTGGGGCTGAGGGGTCTGGATGGTAGTTTCTACAAAGTCAGTGCAGTTTCTGCTCTTGCCTGCACATATGCGCACTGAGAGTAGCACCACCAGCTCTGTGTCCAGTTCTCCTGAGTCTTAGGGCACATTTTCCGTGTGTGTGTGTTTGTGTGTGTGTGTGAGTGTATGTGTGTGTGTGTGGCGGGCGGGAGATTTCTGAGCTGCTGAAAGCTCAGAGCTGCATCTGCTGCCTACTGCTGATCCCTGGGAGTGCCTCAGCAGTTGTTATTGCCCTGCCCTAGGCAGGCCAGATAGGGTGGGGGCTGGGGATGGAGGGTTCTTCTCTCTCCCAGTCCAGCCGTGTCACACACTTCCTGCAGGCCAGAAATGGTGGTGGCTGGGGGTGGAGGAGTCGCTTCTCTCCCAGCCCAGCAAAAATCACACTCTTCCCAGCCTGTTCCCTGGGTCAGAGCTGCTCGCTGGTCTTCCCAGAACCTGCGCACTACTGCTCCTCTGTAATCTGACACTACTCCTAAGTTCAGGGACCATTTAACATCTCTGGAAGGGTAAGGGTAGGGTTGGTAGAGTGGGAGGAGGGGCCCAGGAGTTTGTGTCCTTTTTCTTACCTAGGGCCCATCTGGAGGTCACAGCTGAGATTACTGCCTCAAATGCTGGATATGCTGCCACCTCAGCAGGAGAGATCAGCTGTGGGACGCAGGGAAAGAGCCCACTTCCTGGCTTTTGTATTCTCTGTTCCGTCCTGGGATCCCCTGCATCTCTCCAGCCATGGTTTCCAGCCACGTCTCCACAGCCACAGACGTGCACCGCATCTCCACAACTGTGGATGCATCTGAATCTCCACTCTGCTCCCTTCCCTCTTTCCCTGCTCACCCAATTTGCCAACCTTGAAGTAATCCTTGCACGAGTCTTTTAGCTGTTCTGCGTGATTTGCAGAGTCCTTTGATGGGTTATAGATGTCCTGTTTGTGATAAGATCCGGAGGAGAACTCAAAAAGTCCGCCTTGCTGCCGCCATTCCTATGACGTCCTCCAGGAAGAAACTTTACAGACACTACCTGGAGTAAGATTTTTACTGATATATCCCCTCAGGCAAGGGAAGTAAGAGAAAAAATAAATATGTGGGATTACATCAAACTAAAAAGTTTTTTTTTTTTCCACAGCAATGGAAACCATAAATAAATCAAAAAGGGATCCTACTGAATGGAAATAGATATTTGCCAATGATATATCTGATAAGGGATTAATATCACAAATTTATAAAAAACTCACTCAACTGAACTCCAAAAAAAAACAAACAGCCCAATTAAAAAATGGTCAGAGGACATGAAGAGACATTTTTCTAAAAAGGACATACAGATGGCAAACAGACATACGGAAAAATGCTCAACCTCACTAACCATCAGAGAAATGCAAAAATAAACAACAATGAGAAACCACCTCACCCCAGTCAAAATGGCTCTCATCAATAAATCAACAAACAACAAGTGATGGGAAGGATGTGGAGAAAAGGGTAACCCTTGTGCACTGTTGGTGGGATTGCAGATTGGTGTAGCCACTATGGAAAACATTATGGAGGTATCTCAATAATCTGAAAATGGAACCACCTTATGATCCAGCAATTCCACTCCTAGGTATCTATCCAGAGAAATCCAAAAGTCTAATTCAAAAAAAATTATGCAATCCTATGTTTATTGCAGCACTATACACAAAAGCCAAGACATGGAAACAACCGAAATGCCCATCAGTAGACGACTGGATTAAGAAACGGTGGTACATTTATACAATGAAGTATTACACAGCCATAAAGAAGAAAGAAATCTTACCATTTGCAACAACATGGATGGAGAACATTATGTTAAGTGAAATAAGTCAGAAAGAGAAAGACAAATACCATATGATCTCACTTATATGTGGAATCTAAAGAAAATAAAAATGAATGAACTAATCAGAAACAGGTTCAGAGACATAGAGGAAATACTGAGCGTTGCTAGATGGGAAGGGGGCTGGGGATAAGGGGGAAGGTGACGAGATTAGAAACCACAGTCAGATTGCCACAGGGTTATGAAAGTTAATTTGGGGAATGTACTTAATAATGTTGTGAAGATTTTGTAGAGTATTCAAAGGACACTTGTCTCGTTAGGGAGACCACCTCAGGGAGATGTAGATGCCTGATCACTGAACTGTACACCTGAAGCTGAAGCTGAACAAAAATGAATGTCATCTACAAGTTTATATATGTGTATATGTATATATATGTATATATGTAAATATATATGTATATATGTATATATATGTGTGTGTATGTATATATATGTATATATATATATATTTTATATGTGTGTGTATATATATATATATATATATATATATATAATGTATATAGTTACAAGAAGAGAACTACAGCATTAGGAATAGACACAATGCAAATGTAACTAACTGCTGTGTGCGATGTCAGAGGGATAGTGGCTGGCGGGAGGAGAGTTGACACAATGTGAGGGATATAAAGGATAGATTTCTAACTATTACATTGTTTTGTGCACCTGAAACTAATAAAAAAAAATCTACGATTATATCAATAGATGCAGAAAAAGCATTTGACAAGATACAACATCTGTTTATGATTAAAAGACTTAATAAAATTGGTATAGAAGGAAATATCTTAATATAAAAAAGTCCATATATGACAAACCTTCTGCTAATATCATAATTAATGGTGGAAAACTGAAGGCCTTTGCTCAAATTTCAAGAACACGACAGGCCTGTTCCCTATCATTACTACTTTTCAATATAGTATTGGAAGTCCTCGCCATAGCAATGAGGCAAGAGAAAAAAAATAAAAGGCATCCGAATTGGGAATGAAGAAGTTAAACTGTCATATTTTCCAGGTGACATGGTGCTCTACAGGTTTCCCCGGAAATAAGACCTAGCCGGACCGTCATTTCTAATGCGTCTTTTGGAGCAAAAATCAATATAAGACCCCGTATATGAAATGATATGATATGATATGATATGATATGATATGATATGATATGATACCCAGTCTTATATTAAAGTAAGAACTGGTCTTATATTATATCATATTGTATTATATAAGACCCGGTGTTATATTAAGATAAGACTGAGTCTTATATTAATTTCTCCTCCAAAAAACGCATTAGAGATGATGGTCCAGCTAGGTCTTATTTTTGGGGAAACACAGTATATAGAAATCCCTAAAGATCCAAGAAAATGCTATTAGAAACAATATAGGAATATAGTAAAGTTGCTGGCTATAAAATCAATGTACAAAAGTCCATTGCATTCCTATATACTAACAATGACATCTCAGAAAAAGAAATAAAGAAAAAAAACAATTCCTTTTGCAATTGCAACAACAACAACAAAAAAAGCCCCTAGGAATCAACTTAAACAAGGATGTTAAAGGCTTATACACTCAAAACTCTAAGACATTTTTAAAGAAATTGAAGAAGACACAAAGAAATGGAAAGACATTCTGTGTTCATGGATTGGAAGAATCAACATAGTTAAAATGCCCATATTCCCAAAGGCAATATACAGATTTAATTCGATCTCCATCAAAATCCCAATGGCAACTTTTACAGAAATAGAGCAAAAAATCATCAGATCTGTATGAAACCAAAAAAGACCCCTAATAGCCAGAGCAACTTTAAGAAAACAGAACAATGCTTGTGGTACTTATCACATTCCCTGACTTCAGCTTGTACTACAGGGCAACAATAATCAAAACAGCATGCTATTGGCAGAAAAACAGACACATAGACCAATGGAATAGAATTGAGAACCCAGAAATAAACCCACATAAATATGGACAGATAATTTTTGAGAAATAAGCCAAAAACATACAATGGAGAAAAGACAGCCTCTTCAGTAAATGGTGCCTGGAGAATTGGAAAGCCATGTACAAAAGAATGAACCTAGACTTCTATCTATCACTGTGTACCAACATTAACTCAAAATGGATCAAAGATTTAAACAGAATAGCTGAAACAGTAAACTGCATAGAATAAAACATAGGTACTAAACTTATGGACCTTGGGTTCAAAGAGGATTTTATGAATTTGACTTCAAAGACAAGGGAAGTAAAAGCTAAAATAAATGAATGGGACTATATCAAACTTAAAAGCTTCTGCACAGCAAAAGAAACCATCAACAAAATAAAGAGGCAACCAATCAAATGGGAGATTTTTTGCAAACAGCACTGCCAACCGATAAGGGGCTAATATCCAAAATATATGAGGAACTCATATAACTCTACAAGAAGAAAAGAACAAACAATCCAAATGAAAAATGGGCAGAGGAACTGAATAGACATTTCTCCAAAGAGGACATACAGATGGCCAACAGACATATGAAAAGATGCTCAACATCACTATTCATCAGAGAAATGCAAATAAAAACCACAATGAGATATTACCTCACCCCAGTTAGAATGGCTATCAAGACAAATAATAACAAGTGTTGATGAGGCTGTGGAGAAAAAGGACCCTCATACACTGTTGGTGGAAATGCAGTTTGGTGCAGCCTCTATGGAAGGCAGTTGGAGGTTCCTCAAGAATTTAAGAATAGAATTACCATATGACCCATCAATCCCTCTCCTGGGTATCTACCCAAAAAATCTGAAAACATCTACACATAAAGACACGTGTTCTCCAATGTTCATTGCAGCTTTGTTTATGGTAGCCAAGACATGGAAACAACCAAAATGTCCATCGATAGATGAATGGATAAAGAAGTTGTGGTATATATACACAATGGAATATTATTCGGCAATAAGAAAAGATGATTTAGGAACATTTGCGACAACATGGATGGATCTTGAGATTAGAATGCTAAGCGAAACGAGTCAGACAGAAAAAGCAGAGAACCATATAATTTCACTGATATATGGTATATAAACTAAAAACAACAAAAGAACAAGACAAACAAATGAGAAACAAGAACTCATAGACACAGACAATAGTTTAGTGGTTACCAGAGGGTAAGGGGGGTGGGGGGTGGGAGATGAGGGTATGGGGGATCCAATATATGGTGATGGAAGGAGAACTGATTCTGGGTGGTGAACACACAATGGGATTTATAGATGATGTAATACAGAATTGTACACCTGAAATCTGTGTAATTTTACTAACAATTGTCACCCCAATAAATTAAAAAAAATATATATCTAAATTTGGTGGCCAATTATAGATCACTTTTCACAGCAAAGCTGGTAAAATAATGTCATTTTTAACCTTCGATTCACAGCTATGGCCTCAAATGATTAGACATGCAATTCTGAAATTGATTTAAGGAAGATGGAGCCCAATTCTCTAGCCTCAGGCCTGAATGCTGGGATCGCAGAAACCCATACTGGAAAAATTTAGTTTTCCAAGATGATGAGGGTGATTAATGCAGAAGGTCTTCTCTGGCTCCCAAGAGTAACCTGTTGTGCTTCCTGAAGCTGAAAACTTGATACTGGAGCTGATTATTCCTAGCACCAAATGATTACTGTCAGGGATTTGAATGTCACCATTTATAATAGGCAAAGCAAACAATAATGAAAAAAAAAACAGAATTAATGAAAAGAAAATAAAAACTTTATATATTGAGAATAGAGACTAGTGTGCTTAACTTAGGCCAGCAATTCACGGGGAAAAAAACACAGAGGAATTTAAGAAAATTAATTTAAGTGGATTTCTTTGGTCTACAGAGAAATAAATCAATACTTTGATCATTTACTTTAAAAACTAAGAACAGAGAACAAAAATATACTAAAACAAAAATTAACAAATAAATGATAAAATTAAAGTAAATAAATAAAGTTACTAGATTATATCTTAAAAACTATTTAAAATGTATCTTGATTTTACATTAAGATCGTTGTGTGTGTGTGTGTGTGTGTGTGTGTGTGTGTGTGTAAATGGACAATGGAAGGTGAAAATGAATGAAAAAGACAAATGTACAGGACACACAAAAGATAAAAAACCAGATATGGTGCAGCTGATCAAGTCATTATGGGGAAACAGAGATGAGGACAAATTGAGAAAGAGGAAGAGAAAGATCAATACAGGTAGAGCTAGAGCAAGGTAGTACACACACACACACACAGACACACACACAAACACGAAAACACAAAGGACAGAGGAAAAGGAGAGCTAGAACGACAAACATTCTTATTAGTTCAAGAAATATTTATTGAGGCAAAAACAGATCCAGAGAGACGGGGAGGCAGACAGGGAGGCAGACAGGGATTTCTGTAGGTCTCTGACCTTGGCCACATAAACTATTGCTGTGATACAAAATTGTACAAAATTGTTTTGGGGGGCCTACTAAGTGTAAAAGCACTGTGCAAGATAGTAAAGGAGACAAAATGAGACATAAAATAGACTTCCTACCCTCTAAGACTTATTTAAAATTTGAATTGGGCCTATGAGTAAACTATCTGCTGGTTTCATTATTCATTAAAATGATGTACTTGCTGGAAATTTAAAACAGACCTTTCTGCAGTGGCAAGCAGGATTTCTACTTTGATTTTTCATTTTAGATTATAAGACTTTACAAATATAGATCTTTAGAAATATAGATCTTTCCTTTTGCACCTTTATCGGTCATAAGTATAAATAACAACCAAGAGGGGAAATCTCTTTGGTATGCAAAGTTGCTTGGTGGCCTAATCTTTGTTCTTGCAGAAATCAGTCTTGATTCATTACCTGGTAACTGGGAGATATTTGAAACCATTTGTTACTTTTTTCTTTCTAAATTCAATGCTATTTTTGACTCAATTGTGTCCTAGTGGGAATGAATAATCAAAACAAAATTATAACATCATCCATTCCCCACTCCCCGAAAAACAATTCTAAAAAAAACCCCAAAAAACACACAACATTTCATGAATAGCTTCCATATTTAAACCTCTAACTAGAGCAGTGCTGTCCACTAGAAATATAATGTGAGCCATATTTTAAAATTTCTGACAGGTGTATTTAGAAAGTTTAAAAGGTGAAATTAGTCTTAACACATTTTATTTTAAACAATGCATGTAAAGTATCATTTCAACATGTAACGGATACAAAATTTATTGAGATATTTTGTATCATGCTCTGCTTACCCTCAGGTCAAAATGTCTAATGAAGGCTTCCCTTATTTCTCGAGATAAATTGGCAATTTCAAAAGAAACTTTAGTAAAAAACAAACAAACAAACAACAACAAAAAAACGCTAAGGGGAAGAATCCAACAAAATATAAAAGTCATGAAAAATAGTAAAGCTTACACGTAATATATAATTTTCTGAACCTAAGAACACCAGGGAAAGCAGTAAACTGCTTGAATAAATTCTACATTCCCTTATACAAAAACAGACTCTATTGGCTGAGTGGCTAGCACAATTTTGCAGGTACATTAGCTGCATCCCATCCTTCCCAGCACCTTGTCTCATCCAAGAGACCTCTGGGGTACTATCTTAGTTCCTGGCATATAGTAGTTGGTGCATTTAAATATCCTGTCTCATTCCTCATTAAAACAAAACAAAACAAAACAAAAAAAAAACAAGCAAACAAAACAGCCCTTAAGAACACTTCAATTCTCTTTAAACAAAACTTTTCCCTTTTTCAATCACTGTTCCCTCCTCAGGCCCTCCAGCGTAGTTTCACATTGAGGCCTCAGAACCATGCCTAATTACAGCTGACTTGTCGAACTGGTAATTTCCATCTTTAGCTTTAGTGAATGATTTAGCCCCATGGTTCCCATGTCTAGCTAATGATCAGGATTCGCTGAGGAATTTTTCCAAAGTTCAGTTCCATACTTCTGAGTCCCATTTCCCATTCCATACTTCTGAATCAAGTCTCTAGCAGTGGGCGTGGGAAACTTTATTCTTTTTTTAAGTATAAAATTTTGTTTCATTTAAAGAAGATTTTTATTAAAATATAGCTAACACAAATATTATGAGGTGTGATAAAAATATACAGTGAATGTTTAAATAAAAATATTATTATAGTAAGACACAGTGCCACCAATCCCCCTCAAAATACTCTCCCTCGCTTCAAACACACTTATCCCATTGTTCTTGCCCCTTTCTGAAGCAGTTCTGGAAGTCCTCTTTCGTGAATGTCTTTAGTTGTGCTGTTGTGGCTGCCATGATATCCTGAATTGATTCACAACATTTACCTCTCATGGTCATTTTGACTTTGGGAAAGAGCCAAAAGTCGCACAGTGCCAGATCCAGTGAAAACGGTGTATGAGGACACCCCATAATGTGTTTTTTTTTTAAATTAAAGTTTATTGGGATGAGGATTGTTAGTAAAGTTACATAAATTTCAGGTATACAATTCTGTATTACATCCTCTATAAATCACAGTGTGTGTTCACCACCCAGAGTCAGTTCTCCTTCCATCACCATATATTGGATCCCCCATACCCTCATCTCCTACCCCCCACCCCCTTTAACCTCTGGTAACCACTAAACTGTTGTCTGTGTCTATGAGTTTTTGTTTCTCATTTGCTTGTCTTGTTCTTTTGTAGTTTTTGGTTTATATACCACATATCAGTGAAATCATATGGTTGTCTACTTTTGCTGTCTGACTTGTTTTGCTTAGCATTCTAATCTCAAGATCCATCCATGTTGTCACAAATGTTCCTAAATCATCTTTTCTTATTGCCGAATAATATTCCATTGTGTATATATACCACAACTTCTTTATCCATTCATCTATTGAAGGACATTTTGGTTGTTTCCATGTCTTGGCCACTGTAAATAAAGCTGCAATGAAATGTTTTTATTTGATAGAAATTGCCATATACAGAAGCAATGTGTGACATGGAGTTTTGTCATGATGGAAGAGGATTTACGGCACAGTTTAAAACACACCCTCTCTCAACAATAGCTCATACCCAACTGACTGCATCGAACAAGTTGAAACTTGTCACACACTGTTACTAATATTCGACACTCCACTTCCCCTGTTAAGATCCCTGCCTTTCCATTGGATAGCACTTGGCAGCAGCATTCACCATATTTTGTGATCCTAACGGAAAGGCTCCATATCACACATCACTTCTGGTACAGTAATTTCTGTCAAATAAAAACATTACAGTGTGTCCTCATACATCTTGTTCACCAAATCTGGCACCGTGCAACTTCTGCTCTTCCCCAAAATCAAAATGACTATGAAAGGTAAACGTTTTGAATCGATTCAGGACATTGAGGCAGCCACGACAGCACAACTAAAGACACTCATCAAAGAGGACTTCCAGAAGTACTTCAGAATGTGGCAAGAATGATGGAATAATTGTGTTTAAAGCGAGGGGGAGTAATTGAGGGGGATTAATGGCAATGTGTCTTTTACTGTAATTTTTTCTTTTACAATTTAAACATTCACAGTATTGTTTGATCACACCTCATGTATTGGTTTCAGGTGTACACCTTAGTTATTGAACATTTACATACCTAAAGAAATGACCACCATAATAAATCCAGTAACCATCTGACAATGTACCATGGCAGCACAATATTATTGACTACATTCCCTATGTTGTACATTAACTCCTAATGACTTATTTGTTTTATACCTAGAAATTTGAATCTCTTATTCCCCTTCGTCTTCCCCCCTTTTTAATTTTTCAATTCCAGCTGACATTCAATATTATTTTACATTAATTTCAGATGTACAGCATAGTGGTTAGACATTCATATAATTTAGCAAGTGATCCTCTTGACTACTCTAGCAGCCACCTAGCACTATACATAGTTATTACCATACTACTGACTATATTTCCTATGTTTTATGTTACATCCCCATGACTATTTTGTAACTTCCAATTTTTACTTAATACCTTCACCTTTTTCACCCTGCCCCACCCCCTCCCATCTATCACCCTGATAAATCTAGTACCAATCTGACACCATATATAGTCATTACAATATTGTTGACTATATTCCTTATGCTATATGCTACATTCCCAAGACTGCTTTGTAACAAACTATTTGAACTTCTTAATCCCTTCACCTCTTTCACCTACCCACTCCAAACCCACTACCATCTGGCAACCAGAAAAATGTTCTCTGTTTCTCTGAGTTTGTTGCTTTTCTTTCTTCATTTTGTTATTTAGATTCCACATAAAAATGGAAATCACATTGCATCTGACTTTCTATGTCTGATATAACTCATTCAGCACAATACCCTCCAGGTAATCCATGCCACCACAGATGGCAAGAACCCATTCCCTTCATTCTTTGTCTCTTGTTATAATTTATCTGTTATAAGTAGTGCTACACCAGTTTTTCTTTGTTTCCATTTTCATGAAATATGTTTTTTCATCCCTTTACTTTCAGTCTGTGTATGTCTTTTGATCAGAAGTGAATCTCTTGTAAGGAGTATATGTAAGGGTCTTGTTTTCTTACTCATTCAGTTACCCTATCTTTTGATTGGAGCATTTAATCCACTTACATTTATAGCAATTGTGGATAGATTTGTAGTTATTGTAATTTTATTATACATATTTTTATCTTAAGGAAGTTCCTTTAACATACTTTCTAATAGTGGTTTGGTGTTGATGAACTCCTTTAGCTTTTTCTTTTCTGGGAAACTATCTGTCCTTCAATTTGAAATGATAGCTTTGCTGGGTAGAGTAATCTTGGTTATAGGGCCTTGCTTTTTATCACTTTTAATATTTTGTGCCAATCCCTTCTTGCCTGCAAAAATTCTGTTGAGAAATCAGCTGACAGTCTTATGGGAGCTCCCTTGTAGGTAACTAACTGCTTGTCTCTTCCTGATTTTAAAATTCATTTTTTGTCGCTAAAAAAACCTTTGGCATTTTAATTATAATGTATCTTGGTGTGGGCCTGTTTTGGTTCATCTTTTTTTTTTTTTTTTAATCTATTGCATTTTTTTTAAAATTTTATTTTTTAAATTTATCGGGGTGACAATTGTTAGTAAAGTTACATAGATTTCAAGTGTAAAATTCTGTACTATATCATCTATATATCATATTGTGTGTTCACCACTCAGTCAGTTCTTCCATTCCTTGTTTACACTTTTATCCTTCTGGCATTCCTATGATGCTAATGCTGGTATGCTTGATGTTATCCCCGATAACTCTTAAACTATTCTTATTTTTTTGGATTCTTTTTGCTGTTCTGATTGGGTGTTTTCTTTTACCTTATCTTCTAAATCACTGATTCAATCCTCTGCTTCATCTAATCTGTTGAGTCCCTCTAATGTAGCTTCATTTCAGTCATTGTATTATTTATTTCTGAATGGTTCTTTTTTAAATTTTTTCTATCTCCATTTTTATGATTCCTATCTCTTTGTTGAAGTTCTCCCTGAGATCACTGAGCATCCTTATAACCAGTGATTTGAATTCTGCATCTGGTAGATTGCTTGTCTCTATTTTGTTTAGTTCTTTTTCTGGAGATTTGCTCTGTTCTTTTATTTGGGACATGTTTCTTTGTCTCCCCATTTTGGATGCCTCGCTGTATTTGTTTCTATGTTTTAGGTAGAGTTGCTATGTCTCCCAGTATAAGTAGAGTGGCCCTATGCAGTAGGTGTCCTGTGGGGCCCCGTGGTGCAATCTACCCAGTCACCTGACCTGGGTGCTTCAAGTGTGTCTCTTGTGTGGGTTGTGTGTGCCCACCTATTGTAGTTGAGTCTTGGTTGCTGTTGGCACATCAATGGAAAGTACTGAACTTAGGGCTGATTGGTTGTGAGGACTGGCTAGGACTACAGTGGAAGAGCTGTGGTGCAGGGGCTAACTCCATGGAGGAAGATTCACTTTAGTGGGGCTCTGGCACCTGCCCAGCCTGCCATTTGGGTGTGTTGTCCTTGGAGGTAGCTGGGTTATGCTCCAGCTCAGTCTATAGCTGATCGTCAGGCATGCCTGCCCTGGGGCATCTTGAAGGAGGCCCTGTTACAGGCCAAATCCAGCTGGAGCCTGTGCCCTGCTCGGGCAACCTGGCATGAACCAGAAGGTAATATGCTATCTGTATTAGGCTTGGAGGTGCCTTGAGAGGGCCAATTGCAAACTGACACTGGCTGTCACTAGTGCTGGGCTTTGAACTACTCAGCAAGTAGTAGGGGGCATGCCAAAGCCAGATGCTGCTTGTTTGGGTTTTGTGAACCTTTTAGATGTTTTAGGAATGTCTGTACCATGAGTTAAGACAGGCTGTTTGTACAGAAAAGCCACTGGCAGTGACTTGGGTATGCCCAAAAGTTGGGTGGGGCAGGATCTCAGGGAAACACAAGGTAGGTGAATGAACAGTGTTAGCCATGTTGTTGGAAACTCAGATATGGTGGTGCCATGTCTGTACACCACAAGAGGGGAGTGCTTGATAAAGAAACAATGGATTCTACCAGTACTTCTGTCTGGGAGAATGCTGCCTCTCCAGGCCTTATCCTGCAGCCAGATGAATCAGTTCTTCCCTGTACATCCCTGGCACCTTCTGAGCTGCTGCCCCAGCTCTGGAGCTTAGAGTGAGTGAGCCTGTCACCAAGTAAGCCTGTGCACTGGCCCTTTAAGGGGATCTTAGGGGACTTCAGCTGCTCTGTCTCATCCAGCCACAATCTCTTCTGGTTTTCACAGCCAGAAGTTAAGGTAACTTCTCTCCCTGGCACTGGAACCCTGGGCTTGGGATCCTGGTGTGGAGCTGGGACCCCAGGCTCACACAGGGGAGGCTTCTGCAGCTGAGATATCACTCCCTAATTTTAAAGGTCACATAGGGGTGTGAGACTGACCTGTTCTGCATCTCTGCCCTACCTATCAGTCTCAAGGTATCTTCTTCTGAATGTCCTTAGAGGTAGGACTTTAGTTCAGCTAGATTTCAGGTTATTCTCAATGACAGTTGCTCTGTAGTTTAGTTGTAATTTTGGTGTGGTTGTGAGAGGAGGCAAACACAGTGTTTAGCTACTCCAACATCTTGAGCCAGCAACTTTATTCTTAATGAGCATAGTAGGTGAAAATGATGCACTTCATCTCGTTTTAGGGTTATTGATCAGTTTCTTCCTAACTGAGATTGTCAACTCTGTCCATCTCTGGATCATTCAATAAGGATTTTCCCTACCCTCACTCTGTCACTTTCCTGTTTGATAATGAAACAGGATCTTAAGCATAACATTCATATAGATAAAGGGGGTTTTCATACAAACTAGACATTTCTATATCCGTACTCCTTTTCTAAAGAAATCAGTTTGAATCTTCTAACTATGTGTGATCAAAATGCCCCTAAATAAATTCACTGTCAGTCCAAAAATAGTGAAGATTACAGCAGAATATGTTCCTTGGTTAATTAATAGTCATCTGTCAACCAGAAAGGTTAACATTGAGGATGCAAAACATGAATATGACCCACCAAATGAGAAGCATAATTTATCAGAAATCCAAGCTGTTATTGAATTTTAATGTATATCTCAGGTGTTTACCTTTTGATATTTCAAATAAGAATCACTCACCCTTGACCAATTTTTTCAAATCTTGTGTATTTTTTCTTTGGGTCACCAACACTCACAATGCTTCCTGAGTAGGGGGGGGAAGAAAGGGAGAGAGAGAGATGGATTAAAATCGATTGATTTCTCTTTGTGTAATATGAAAAATTAAGGTGCCAGGGTCAATGACAAATAAAATATTAGAACAATTTTCCCATGTGATTTCTATAATTTTAATGGATAATAATAAATTTTATTAAAGTAACAAATTGTAATATATTAATTAAAATAGTAGTAATAACCCATGCTGTTTATATTTAAAATTGATGATGTTTGGGAAACAAAGGATTGGTCACATCTCAACATGTATTGAAAGTCCCTATAAAATTATACTGTAAATTAGAAGATAAAAACATCTAAGAACTTGTACACATTATTTAATAAAATCACAATCTTCTCTGAAACAGAATGAAATTGAGCACTACACTACATTCAATTATGCTGGATAAATATCTATGGAGTGATTACCATGCACCCAGTACTATGCTAGGGGCAATGGGGACAAGGATGGGAACAAAGTTTAATTATAAAATAATGAGACTCATGCTTTAAAAAAGAATACATCTCTGAATCTACTAACACTCTAATCATCTTCAACAGTTTTACTGAGGTATGATTTACATACCATAAATTTAACTCATTTAAAGTGTAGAATTTAATGGCTTTAGTAAATTTTTAGAGTTGTACAAATTTACTAAAATTTACCATGATCTAATATTAGAGAATTTTCATCATACAAAAAAGAAACCTTGTACCTGTTATCACTCATTGTTCATCCCCCTCAGCTTCCTAATCCATTCCTAGGCAACCACTAATCGATTTCCTGTTTCTAAAGATTGCTCCAAACATTGTGGAGTAAGTTTATAAGTCACACAAGAAAATCATTAATTTATCAAGTTTGAATATGAAAAAAAAGTGGTTTTATTATTTCAAAAATATCAAATCCACCTCTCAGAAGATGAATACTTTCCACAACTCAGAATAAATCCGAAGGAAGTGACATTGACTCTTCAATACAGTCCTCAAATAGGTGTAGAAAAATTCTGGGCCATAGCATCATGGGAATAAGGGTGCAGTTTCTCAAGGGATCTACTTTGGAGGAAATCATTTATGTGGATGCCTCTGGTCCTCCCTTCTTTCTTTTTGGAAGCAAACATATCAGTATCATTACCTTTGAGTTATATCTTACTAACATGGCCCCTGTCCCAAAGAAGTGTAGAGCCAGTTAGCAAAACAAGATTTACACACAAGAGGAGGTTACGTAATCAAGAGAAGGTCTGTAGATTCTATGTCCTGATTATTACTATTATTTATCCCCTCCTCTTCATAACCAGAGTCATTATCATTATTCAGGCCCTCAACATCTCTTGTCCAAACAATAGTACTAGTTGTTACCTACCTCTAAACTCCACCTTCTCTAATTCCTCTTCCACAATGCCTTTGTAATTGGGTAACTATATAATTCATAAACTGAGATTCTTCTGGGTAAACTGAAATGTATGATCAACCTACTTAAGAGTGATTTTGATCCATTGTTCTTAGTTCCTCAAAAGTTCCTCTTCTTTACAGGATCAAGTTCAAATTTATTAGTCTGACATAGAAAGCCCTTTAACATCCAGCACCATCTAGCCCCTACATAACCAGTCTAATCTCATATTCCTCTCTTCTCTATCCCTCCTACTTTATAGCCTAGTAACACTATCACTATCCAAGGCTTAAGTCTGCAGATACTCCCCCTTTCCCTTTACTATTTAACCCATGAATTCTTATTTATCACTTAAATATGTCATCCTCCTTTGTGAAGTCTTCTCTGATCCTTCTAATAAGACTTACATGTTTCTTCTTGAGAGCAGGGACCTTGTCTTTTCATCTCTGTAACTTCATTGCCTAAAATAGTGTCTGCCACTGAAAAAATATTTGTTGACTAAATTAATAAGAACAAGAACATATGTATTCAAATACTAAACTGTGTGCTACATATAATACCTCATGATTTAATTTAGACAATGATCTGTTTTCTGAGCTAGTGAACAACTTAATTTAGACCTACTATTAGTATAGCTTGAAAAAAATAAATAATTAAAATGTTTCACTTATGGATTGTACATCGAGTTGTTTTTTGTTGTTGTCATTTTTTTTGTAATAGAAGTCCATGTTTCAGTTAGATTAAATAAGATTTACACAATATGTGAGTTGTATTACAATTTCTTTTCTCTTGTTTTTTCAATGTCAGTCAAGCGCACTACCACCCATCTACTCAGTAGCCTGAGTCAGAAATCCAGGAACCAATCATCTTTGACTTATCCCATACCTTCACTCCCCACATGCAGTTGTCTACTGTGTCCTGGGCATATATCTGTTTACCTCCTAGATACTATTTGAATCTGTCCCTTCCTCATTACCAATGTACTACTTGGGTTCTCGTTTTTTTTTTTTTTTTTTTTTTTTTTTTGTCTGGGCTATTTCAATAGGCTTCTAACTGAACTCCCTATTTTCAGCCTCTGCCACTTCAATATACACTTCACACCTCTGTCAGGATGCTCTAAGTGTAAACCTGATAGAATGATTCTCTGGTTGAGGAGTCCTTGATGCTTCCCCCGACACCTATAGGGAAAAGCTCAAGCTCCTTGGCATGGAATGCAAGGTTCTTCATGAACTAGTTCTTGCTTTATTCTCCATTATCATCTCACCACTTCCTTACTAGAACCTTATGCTTTGACCCTAACAAACTAATTGTAACTCGTAATCACCTCCTGCTTAACAGTTTAGTTTTCTCTCCTAAAACTCCAGTCCCACCATTCATCACCAATTCTATATTCAAGTGACATTGAATAAGTTAGAGCTCCTAGATAATGCCTTCATACCTTCTTTATATATTATTCTCTGTCTGTAATGTCTTCCTTACATTTTCTTCCTGGCAAGTTCTTATTTATTCTTCAACTCAGCTTTGATGCTATCAGTTCTAGGAAGCCTGCCCTGATTCTTTTGGGTAAAGTTAGTAATTTCCCTTCTCTGTCTGTACTACTACTGTTCTCTCTCTGTCTCTCTCTCTCTCTCTCTCTCTCTCTCTCTCTCTCTCTCTCTCTCTCTTTATTTTGGTCTCCCTTGCTTTTGTTCTCACTGTCTTTCTCTGTATTTAATACACTATATATTTACATCTATTTATTTGACATCCCCCAATAGACTGTGTATTAAAGACAGAAGCCATGTCTTATTCATCTGTGTATCCTGTGTTTCCTCACACAATGCTGTGTGTGGAATATACTGGGTATCAAATAAAAGTCTGTTGAATTCAACTCAAATAAAATTTCCTTTGGTAAATGCCCCATATTTTAAGATAGGGAGTGGAGAATATACTTCACTTGAGTTATATCTATAGAATGACACCAATTTAACACTTTCTAAGTTGCAATTTCATTTTTCTAATTTTCTCAAAGATTTCCAAATCACTGAGAACTATTCTTATTCAAGTCAACTATTAATATGCAAGAGCCAGGACTTCATCTTCTTCATTTTTTAAAAAATGAAATAAGATTTTAAAGTCACTTAAAATCAGAGTTTTATTAAGTAGTTTAGTCTTCTAAGAAAGTTATACTATTAAGTTGCTGAGCAAAGTCTTTTCCATAGACTGAACAAAAGCAAATAAACTTCAGTCCAAGCCACTTTTTAAATTATAACCAACTCCAATTGGCAGGGTTCAGTTAATGAGGTTTTATGGTAGTAAATTATTCAGCATTTATTTCCATGGTATGCAAGGTAAACAAACAAACAAACAAAAACAAAACAAAACAAAAAGAACATGGAAATAAATCCTTTCATGAGGATTACCAAAAGTCAACCATTTTGATGAGATCCTGCTTCTGAATTTAACTGCTATTCAAATAAAATGGCATTGCCATACCCATAACCCTTAATAGGAGAGTGTGTGCTGCCACCTACTGATGTTAGACAAGTGCACAGGAGGCCTTGTCTACAATTCTGAATCACAAAGCAAGCTTTTAAAGTGACCTCTTTCATCAGAGCCTTTATAATTTGCTTTTATAAATTTTAGTAAATAAAGGAAAAAGCATTGTGACACAATAGGAAAAAATGACAAAAATAAGCAACTTAAAATCAAAAGGAAAAAATGATATTAATACCAGGACATTTCCTACCAGGGTAATTTCCTAAATGAGAAACAAACTGTTAATTCTGAAGTAGAAGGATTTAAGAAATCACGAATTACTAGTATAAGATTCATGATGTGATTTCAGTGACAGAAAAGCCCATCAATGTATTCTCCTACATATTAAAGTAAGTTGAACTACAACTACTAACGGATTATTGCTTTAGCATAATGAAGGTTTTGATTCCCGAGAAAAAGCAAAATAATTCTCTAAATATCAATTATGTCTGAGGAGGAATTAGCAGAAAGTTTTGAGTAAGGAATGCTAGGGAAGTGTAGAGGGCGGGTGCCTGTAAGGCACCATCACATGACTGAGAAGCATGAGATAGAGGAAGTTACTTGGGTCTTTAGGTAACACCCACATTCTGTAGGGTATGTCCAGAGGGCTTAAGACCATCAGCCTGCGGCAACCCTGCTTATGTTAATGCCCCTCCACCCAGCACAAAAATGTATATAACCCATGATTGAGCTGCAATAAAGAGAGACTTGATCAGAACTCCTGTCTTGTCTCCGGTCTTTGTGTCTCCCATTTTCCTCCCTTCTAGGTGCTTCGGGGTCCCTCGTGTAGTGTCCCGCGGGTCGGGACAACTGGCGCCCAACGTGGGGCCTGAAGTCTCCTAGAAGACGAGACGCCTGAGTTCGTCCGGTCTAAGGAGCTGCAGCATATTTCTTCTTTGATCACCATAAGACTACCCAACTTGTGGGAGATCTGTACAGGTAAGCGGACGACTCCTTCAAAAAATGGGACATATATTTGTGTTCTAGACTTATGTATAGTCTACAGGCTTCCCCTCAGACACTTAGACTAGACTAGGGTTCCCCTAACCTGTTGTCCCAGTCTCCCTTTTTATCTGCTCTCAGCTCACTTTGGGTTTTAGTCGTTCACCAACGAGACAGTTTTCTAGGTGTTTGGGACCGTTTGAGCGAGATTTTGCCTGCTTACTTTGAGCTCCAATCGTCCACCCAGAGGATTTCCCGACCGGTTGAGTCCCGACTGGCTTTCGCCTGAGGGTCGTTACCAGCCGCGTCGCCTCTCGGGATCCGTGTTGGCGGATTATACCAACCGATTGCTCACGTAAGGGCTTTTTCTCCTCTCACCCCAACACCCCCGTCGCTCCGGCCAGGTGAGTCCCAAAAGACATTCGTCCGCGGGTCGTTACCATCCGTGTCTCTCGTTTGGGTCCGTGTTGGCGGATTGTACCAACCGACTGCCTACGTGAGGAGAGTCTTTATTCCTTATCATAATGGGACAAGAGGTTAGTGTTCATGACAAGTTTATCTCAGGACTAAAAGAGTCCTTACAAATAAGGAGAGTTAAAGTCAAGAAAAAAGATTTAGTTATCTTTTATAATTTCTTAAAAGATGTTTGCCCTTGGCTCCCTCAGGAAGGAACCATAGACCACAAAAGATGGAAAAGGGTTGGAGATGCCCTTAATGACTTTTATAAAACTTTTGGCCCTGAAAAAATCCCCATCACTGCTTTCACTTATTGGCATTGCATTAATGAGCTACTTATGGTAGATCGCTACACCCCTGACATTGACCGCGTGTTACAAGAAGGAAACACATTCTTACAAAATGCTTCCCGCCCCTCCTCCTCCTTACAGGACCCCTCTTCTAAGTCCTCCCACGATTCAGATTCTATTTCTATTTCAATGCCTCCTGAAGATCCTGAGACCACCAAAAAAGATCCTAGTAAGCCCTTATATCCTCCCCTACCACCTAATTGTCCTGATCTTAATGTAAATTCTAGCCCACCTGAGGACGATCAGTTAAGCCCTGAAGACGAGGCTGATTTAGAGGAAGCTGCCGCTAAATATCATAATCCTGACTGGCAGTTTCTGGCCTCTAATCAATTGCCCCCTCCCTATAATCCCCAAATGCCTTTAGCTCCTATCCACGATCCTGATCAAACTCTCCTCTCCCACCAAGTCCAACAATTACAAAGAACTGTTCAACTCAAAAAACAACATCTAACTCTCCTTAAACAACTTCAACAGTTAGATTTACAACTCTCCTCTGCTGCTACTCAAAAAATTACCCCCCTTTCAATAAATCCTACAAAAACATTTCCCATCTCAAATAAAAAACCCCCTCTTAATCTTTTCCCCGTTATTGAATTCCCCCCAATAAAAACTGAAGGAGGCAGTGCAGATAGTGATGAAGACCCCGACAGAGACAATAAAGAACCCACCAGACACTATAAACGCCTTGACTTAAAAACCACAAAAGAACTCAAAAAAGCGGTGGACGAATATGGCCCCACGGCCCCTTTTACACTCTCAATTTTACAATCCCTAGACGACCTCTGGTTAACCACCCATGATTGGCACTATTTGGCCCATGCCACCCTATCGGGGGGCGATTATGTTCTCTGGAAATCTGAGTTTTCTGAGGCCTGTAAAGAAACTGCACGCCGCAACGCAGAAGCGGGAGGCGAGTGCACTGATTGGACCTATGATAAGCTCAGGGGCTTTAAGCCCTACGATACAAATGAAGCTCAACTACAATATCCATCTGGCCTTTTTTCTCAAATTCACCTTGCCGCTACTAAGGCATGGAAAAGACTTCTCCCTAAGGGGCCGGCCACAACTCAACTCACTAGTATTAGACAGAGGCCAGATGAACCTTATGCTGACTTCATCAGTCGCCTAACCAACGCCACTGAAAGACTCCTTGGTAGCACAGAAACTGATAGTGATTTTTTCAAACAATTAGCTTTTGAAAATGCCAATTCTGCCTGTCCGGCAGCCATCCGCCCTAGAAAAAAGGATTCACTCTCTGATTACATTCGCTTATGCACTGATATTGGTCCTGGTCACCAAATGGGCCTTGCTATCGGGGCAGCTTTAAAAGATTCATTACTTAATCTGTCTAAAGACAAAAACAATTGTTTTTCATGTGGCCAGCCCGGACATTTCGCCAAACAATGCCCAACCCCTCGCCAGACACCATTAGGCCAACCCACTCCCACACCCATATTGCCCCCGCGAGTATGTCCCAGATGCAAGAGAGGCAAACATTGGGCCAATCAATGTAGATCAAAAATAGATGCCCACGGCAATCCTCTCCTGCCCCAGCAGGGAAACTTCCTGAGGGGCCAGCCCCAGGCCCCTACAGAGAATCCAAACCTTGGGGCGACTCGTTTTGCTCATCCACAACAAAACTTTGTCCCGTCTCAAGTCTCCTCCGAGCAACCCCTGGCAGTGCAGGACTGGACCTCAGTCCCTCCTCCAAATCAATATTAACTCCTGACATGGGACCTCAGATACTACCTACGGGTGTCACCGGACCCCTACCACCAAACACTTTTGGTCTAATAATCGGAAGAGGTAGTTCCAGCCTACAAGGCCTATATATTTACCCTGGTGTTATAGATAATGATTTTACGGGAGAAATACAGATTGTAGCCTCCTCCACTTCCTCTCTCATTTCTATACAACCGGGACAGAGAATAGCTCAACTACTCCTTCTCCCACTCCAGACCACCCATAAATCTGCCAACAATGAGCCAGGAAACAACAAAAATTTTGGATCCTCAGATGCTTATTGGATTCAAAATCTCTCCCCCAATAAGCCCATGCTAGATTTAAAACTTGAGGGAAAAACCTTTAAAGGCCTTATTGACACTGGTGCTGATGCAACCATTATTAGACAAGAAGACTGGCCGCTTTCTTGGCCCCTTTCTGACACACTTACTCACCTACAAGGCATAGGACAAACAACTAACCCCAAACAAAGTGCCAAGTTCCTAACATGGCTAGATAAAGAAAATAACTCTGGCACAGTACAACCTTACGTTGTACCCAACCTCCCAGTAAATCTGTGGGGCCGTGACATATTATCCCAAATGAGAGTAATCATGTTCAGCCCCAATTCCAAGATAACCACCCAGATGTTAAAACAAGGGTTTCTCCCAGGTCAGGGATTAGGAAAACAAGGACAGGGAATTAAAAAACCCCTGTCTACTGCCCAGCGCCCGCCTCAATTAGGCTTAGGACATTTTCACTAGTGGCCTCTGACCAACCTGCACCCCATGTTGACCCTATATCCTGGAAAGACAACTCGCCCATATGGGTGGATCAGTGGCCACTAAGTTCAGAAAAACTAAATGCTGCCAATCAGTTAGTGCAGGAACAATTGGCGGCAGGGCATCTAGAGCCCAGTAATTCCTCCTGAAACACACCTATCTTTGTCATAAAAAAGAAATCTGGAAATTGGAGACTTCTCCAAGACCTTAGGGAAGGCAATGAAACAATGATAATTATGGGCGCCCTTCAACCAGGCCTACCTACCCCTGTAGCTATTCCCTCGGGATCCTTAAAAATCATTATTGATCTCAAAGACTGCTTCTTCACTATCCCTCTACACCCTCAAGATAGACAACGTTTTGCTTTCAGCATACCTATAACTAATTTCCAAGGGCCCATGCAGAGATTTCAGTGGAAGGTCTTACCTCAGGGCATGGCCAACAGCCCGACACTCTGTCAAAAATTTGTTGCTCTGGCCATCGATCCCATTCGAACTCAGTGGCCCTCTCTTTATATTATTCATTATATGGATGATATCTTAATAGGTGGCAAGAATGGGTCTGTACTTCCTCTCCCCAATATAAACAAGAAAAACCTCAGCCTTGTCCCGCTGAATGCTCTACTATTTACCCTATTATTCATAGTTCTTGTTACAATACCTATAAAACATGTACAAAAGATAACTCCTCTTATTATACGGCTGTCATGACAAGCACTGCTCCCGCTGTCCCTCATTCTGACTGGTCTAACAGCCCTTCTGCGGTTGGCATTGGCTCCTATAAACCCGCACCCTGCGCGGCATCTAATATGTTAGGAAAAAATATTTGCTGGCAGATCGAATCCCCTATACCACATGTTTTTGACGGCGGGGGTCCAGCCGATCTCCAATCCAATGAAAAACGCATTAAAAAATTTGCTGAAATACAAAAGACCCTTAACCCTAAACTTACCTATCACCCTTTGGCCCACCCTAAAAAACCGGGTCACGTGGACATTGATCCTCAGACTTTTGACATTCTTAGTTCTACCCACAAGTTATTGCTTTCTGTTAATTCATCCTACGCCACAGACTGCTGGCTGTGTTTACTACAAGACACCCCTTTACCATTAGCTATACCCTATCCCTTTGTCACCTCTACTACCAATAATTCATGCAACATAGCTCTCCCTTTTTTAGTCCAACCCCTTGGCTTTAACAATACCCCGTGCGTCCTCTCTCCCACTCAAAACAATACTACAGAGGTTAATTTAGGAAGCCTCTCCTTTACAAATTGCTCCTCCTTCATTAATGTATCCTCTCCTATGTGTGCACCCAATGGATCGGTATATATTTGTGGAAATAATTATGCCTACACCTATTTACCACAAAACTGGACAGGAGTTTGTACCCTAGGCTCCCTCCTCCCAGATGTATCCATCATTCCAGGAGATGAGCCAGTCCCTATCCCGACTTTCGAACATATTGCAGGACGCACTAAACGTGCAGTCCATTTTATTCCCTTATTAGCGGGTCTAGGCATCACCACCACACTTGCCACCGGGTCCGCAGGAATAGGACATTCCCTAGTACAATACCATAAATTATCTGGACAACTCATATCAGATGTCCAGGTACTCTCAGAAACTATCCAAGATCTTCAAGATCAGGTTGATTCCCTAGCAGAAGTTGTCCTCCAAAACAGGAGGGGATTAGATTTACTTACTGCAGAAAAAGGGGGCATCTGTCTGGCCCTCGGAGAAAAATGCTGTTTTTATGCTAACAAATCTGGAATTGTTCGTGACAGAGTCAAAAAATTACAAAAAGACCTTGAAAAAAGAAGAAGAGACCTCCTTTCCAACCCTCTCTGGACCGGATTCAATGGACTTTTACCCTACTTACTACCCCTGCTTGGCCCCATACTCGGGTGCTTTATCCTACTATCACTGGGACCCATACTCCTCAATAAACTCATGCGCTTTCTCAGACAACAAATAGAGGCCTTGCAGGCCAAGCCCATACAGGTCCATTACACCCGACTGGAGATGCAAGAGCGAGGAGATCCCTATCTCCAATAACAGGAGTCATAAAACAGGACTCCTCCCCTGTGAGATGAACTGGATAGCCAATGACGGGTAAGAGGACAGCTCTCTAAGTAACATAAAAAATCAAAAACCTGTCGCTGTACCAGGTTTCACAGAGATGGACTGTCCCAACCTAAGACAGGCACAGTTCCCTAGGGGCTCAGAGCTCTTTTTTATAAAACAGAAAAGGGGGACCTGTAGAGGGCGGGTGCCTGTAAGGCACCATCACATGACTGAGAAGCATGAGATAGAGGAAGTTACTTGGGTCTTTAGGTAACACCCACATTCTGTAGGGTATGTCCAGAGGGCTTAAGACCATCAGCCTGCGGCAACCCTGCTTATGTTAATGCCCCTCCACCCAGCACAAAAATGTATATAACCCATGATTGAGCTGCAATAAAGAGAGACTTGATCAGAACTCCTGTCTTGTCTCCGGTCTTTGTGTCTCCCATTTTCCTCCCTTCTAGGTGCTTCGGGGTCCCTCGTGTAGTGTCCCGCGGGTCGGGACAGGGAAGGGGAGGGACGAGAGGAGGAGGTGATTGTGGGGCCCAGAGGAGAGACACCTAAGACAATTTCCTGCATTGCACAATTTTGCTGACAGTTGGTGCCTTTTGAAAATTTTCACTGAAATATAGGTTGTTTTTTTTTTTCAACAGATTCAGACATACCAAAATGAATAAGCCAGACCCAAGCTATCAGTTTGTGTAAAACTGAAAGATGATCTATTCATTTCAGCCATTAGTATCTGCACCGAAGATAAATAGCCTGGAGGCTCTGTGGTCTGGGTTGCCCACCTCATAGTAATTGGATCCCTGAGACTGAAGGTGAAGCCACCCCTACCTCTTCCCCATACTTATGGTGTGTGTGAGGGGGTCCACTCTGGTATGGGCTGTAGGTCATTCTTCTACCTCCCTGTCTCCCATCCCCATCTCCTTTACCTCTCAGCACAGGCTCCTTTATTTCTTCCCCAAGCTCCAATGAAGGCCTAGATTTCTTGGTCCTCGATGACTTCTGAACAGAGACCATATATCTGGGATTATTCATAGTTTCAAACATTTTGTCCCACTGCAAGATGCTGTGTCCCATTTTTTTTTTTATATTGAAAAATACATCACTCTCATTTTGAAAGAAATAGCATAATAATTTTATATTACTATTTATTGTGCTAGGTGTCTTAACATACTTTATACCTCATTTAGTCCTCACAAAATCCATATTATATTGATAATGTTATTATCTCCATTTTTTCAGATGAAGAAACTGAAGCTCAGAGTTGAATCACCTGCCTAAGGACACAGAGCTAGTCTAGGTCTATAATGCAGACTTAGTTATGATTCATTTCAAAGCCTGTCCCATTGTATTATCTTATTAAGACTTTATACTCACGTAATAAAATAGTTACTACCATTTACGGAGCAGCTATTTTGCACCAGGTACTGTTGCTGAGGTTTCTACATGCATTATTCTTATTTAATTATCATAATGCTATGACTTTGATACTATTATTATCCCCATTTTTTAGGTGAGGAAAAAGAGGTCCATAAATGTTAAATAAGTTGCTCAAAGTAGATAGGTGGTAGCCATGGGTTTGTAATTTGAATTTGGGACTGTCTGACTCAAATACCTGTCTTTTTAGCCATTGGTACACCTATGTAAAATCCATCCTGTAGACAGAGTACCAATATGTAGTTATGATTCATATCACCATTTGACAGATAAGAAACTGAGGCTGAGTGGGGTTAAATAACTTGTCAAAGGTCACATACTAAGTAAGTGTCAGACAGAGGGCATATAGAGGCTGCTGGTGGAGTAGAAACAGGAAAGACCGACTTTGCAGTATAGGTCAGCCTGGATCTGATTCATGAGAAGCACTTCCCGTTTCTCTGCAGGTTCTCCCTGCCAAGGTCTTGTAAGCACCTGTAACTTTAGGTGGCCCACTGGCTAGACAGAAAAAGATTCTATGCCCAAGCATTCTCCAACAGAGAAGAAAACACTTAATTCTTAATTTAAAATATAATCAAAGGTAGTTTTTTACTCTCCATCATGTTGCTCAATGCAGGACAGAGTAAACACAAATTATAGAGACAACATCTTCAGCATCATTGCAGTTTGCAAGGAAAGCAAGATTTTGGCCCGAGAAAATAATGCTTGGTTCTCTGTCACTTGGTTTTCTGTGACAGAGAAACTTCAGAAAGCTATAAATACATTTTAATTATAATAAATCTATTGAGATTTGAAACAGATACCAAATAACAGTCAATTTTACTAAAGCGAGACTGTTAGATTTAAAAAATCTAATGTCATCTCACAGGTCATGTCTACATGTCCAAAATGTAGGGAAGAAAGTTGAGGCAATTGTCTGAATAACTGAACGGAAATTAGCCAGGCAATTTCTTCCATTTTTTTCCTTTCTTTTCCCACATATAGACAGTTGGGATATGCATATTCAAAGAGGATAATGGAATACTGTAAGTTCAAAGGCAAACAGTTCTGAGTTCAAACCCTGGCTCTGCCATTCATTAGTTTGGCAACCTGGTCACTTTAGCTTATTGAGGCTTACTTTCACTGATCTGTAAAATGAGGCTATTAAAATCTATCAGAAGGAATTATTGTGAAAATTAAACCTGATAATGTATGAAAAGTGGCCAGCACAGAAAGTGCTCAATAAATGGGAAACATTACTGTTGTTATTACATCAAATAGTTGGTATTAGAACTAGAGGCATATTTAATCATTCACAGTAAAGTCGGTTGGTTAAAGTCCAGCAATTTCAGTTGTGAGCACTCAGTGACAGCTGCAACCCAAACCTTTGCCTTTCCAAATATCTCTAGCGCGGAATGTCTCAACCTCAGCACTCTTGACATTTGGGGCTGAATAATTCTTTGTTGCGGAGGGGAAACGAGTGGAGCTTGTTGTTTACATTATAGAGTATTTAGAACCATCCCTAATCTATCCCACTAGATGCCAGTAGCACTCCATGTGTCCTGACAATAAACATATCTGTAGACTTTGCCAACTGTCCCCCTAGAGGACAAAATGGCCTTATGACAACCTCTGCAGTCTTCCTGTGCCCTATAGCCTGCCCAAACTGTTCTTTTCCTTTTCTGAGGTAAATATATATATATATATTCACCTCATGATATAATATGATATAATCATATTACACAAAGCCATATTATATCATGATATAATATGGCTTTGTGTTCTCTAATTGTATCACACTATTAAATCTTATCTTCCAAATAAAATTGGAAGTTTCTTGATGGCAAGACATTGTTTTTCTATTGTTTCATCCAAAGATTGTGGCATAAAATAGACAAATAGGAACCCAGCAAAGATATATTTATTTGCTCATTTTATCATCCATTTTGCACAAAGCATTTGTTAAGTGCCTTTATGTACCAGGCACTTTATTAGAGCTGCACATGCAGGAAAAGAAGACACAGCCCCTGCCTTTGAGGAGTTCATAGTTTAAGGGAAGTTATGAGACAGATTAGTATGTTGCGGTATTTGCTGCCATAAAAGTAGCAAATAAGAGGGGTACTTACCTCATACTGGAAAAGAGAAGGAAGGCTTTCCTGAGAAGGCAAAGTTTGAGCTGAGTTTTGAAGGATGAGTAGGTGTTAGTCAGATTGGGAGCACTGATTTTGGATAACTAGCAATTTGTTAGATGCTTTTGTACTATGAGTTTAATGAATACATTTCACAGATCTTTGACTCTTCAGCAGAAAATGTACTTTTTTTTTAAATCTCTGTGGCCCAGAAAGCTAATTGGAAGAAGAATGTTTTGAAAAACTGGTCTGCATATGAACAAGCATGTACACAGTAATGACACTATGGGAAGGAGGCTGCCAGAATTTGCTGACCTGGCCATCTCTCCCCGTAGAAACACTCCTAAATTAAGGGAAAAGGCTACATTATTGTGGTTGCCAGTTTAGATTGACTGCGCTGTGCTTTGATTGACTTTATCTATCATGATTCATCAGTTGGGGGCCTTTTGAGAATGATTATAAGATGTGTCATCAGATAGTTTTATTCCTTTTGGGAGTGTAACCTTAAAGTAAAAAGTGCTTAGTTCATTTTCTCAAATATTCAGTTTAATTGATTTTTTTTTTCAAGTGAAAATATTTAGTTTCTGTCAATGTAGGAGAGCAAGGGGAGGGAGTGATCTGGAATACATCGTGAGTCTCAAACTTTACATCTCATGACTTCAGGGAGCCTGGAGTCCATGGAAGCAGGTTCAAACTTCTAAAGGATCAATTCCCATTCAATTTTATTAGAAACCATTCCATAAAGAAAGTATCAATGGCAAAAAACTCACTTAGCTTCTCTAGGATCTCCTCATCTGTCATCTTGGATTTTTTCCTTTGCCGATCTGTGTTTCTATACAAAGTATTGGAATTGGCGTTCTCAGCAGAAGGCGGTGTGACCTCTTTATTTGGTGCTGCTGGTGAAGCAATAGATTCAACCACAGAACGGGTGTAGATCTTCAAGAAAAGAAAAAAAAAAGTTCTACAATTAAAACAGCAAGCCGAGGAAAATGTATGAAGTCAAGACACTGTTAAATCAATGAGAATTTTTTAAAAATCAACACAAATATTTTAAGCAATTTCAGGTTCACAGCAAAATTGAGGGGAAGGTACAGAGATTTCCCATACACCCTCTGACACAAAAACATGCATAGCTTCACCCGTCATCAACATCCCCTCAATACAGTGGTAAATTTGTTACAATTGATGAACCTACACTGATACATCATAATCACCCAAAGTCCATAGTTTACACACGGTTCATTCTTAGTGTTGTACAGTCTATGGGTATGGGTTTGGACAAATGTATAATGACATGTATCCATCATTATGGTATCATGCAGAGTATTTTCATTGCCCTAAAAATCCTCTATGTTCTGCGTATTCATCCCTCCTCCTGTCCTGCCCCCCAACCCTCAATGGATTTTTAAAGACAAGTCATTTCTATTAAAAAAATACCTTTAAGTTGCTTCGAGTAAACTGTCCTTGAAAGCTCTCAGGATCTACTCTTTTGAGACCCTCATACATGCTGTGCTAATTCTGGTACTGGTACCTCTGCTTATGCAAGTCTTCCTACCTGATTCACATGGATTTCCTTCTCTATCTTAACCTCTGCAGCAGTTTTATAACTTAGCATTTACTTGTATATCGTTTGGTATTATTCTCTAATTGTCATGTGCTAATCTTGTATCCTCAAATTCTGGAAACATAGTAGATGCTCAGTAGGTACTAGTTGATTAACTGGATTCTGACTCTATAACTGTTCCAAAGGACATTGTTTGAATCATTTGGAAATAGTCACTTGTGACTTACTGATTTTGTATGCTCTGGTCTTGGTGCAATAACTGGTGGGGGCTCATTGTCATCTTCTTCTTCCTCTTCTTCATCTTCTTCTTCAGACACAGGAGGAGCTAAAGGAGGCTCTGAGGCTGTTTTTGTACTCTTAGGACAAACACAAAGTTAAAAGACAAAGTATTAACTCCTCATTGTTTTCCTTCAGAAACAAGACAAGGGAAATGAAATATTTACACATGTTGGGATAGGAGGGAACTGCATCTTTCACAAGAAGTAGAACTATCTACAATTTGGTGGTCAGGACCTGTCTACATTCAGAGATAAATTCAGGTAATGGTATAAAAAGCATGAAATGTAAAAATTATATATATTTTTATTTCCCATTGAGCTAGAAAACAATGAGTTACTCATTTACTATTTTAAAGTTCAACGTTTTTGAAATCGATGAATATATTTTAAAAATCAAATTAATCACTATTAAAGCTTTGAATTTATACTGGGAATATTGTCAATTAGTTGACTGACAGGTTGTCAACCAGAAAAGGGCTATTTTGTGTCTAAAGATCAGAGCATGCATATGGACATAGTATTACTACAGCTCTGCAAATATTCACTAAGTACAAGCAAGCCCATAAATGTTTCTTCCCTGTTCAGCATCCTGGAAAGAAGCACTCAGAGAATAACAGACATGAAGATAAAAGAATGCCCATCTATATAAACAATTATTCAATCTTTACCAACAGGTACATGGTGATTTGCAATGTTAAAAAATGCAATTAGACCAGCATCAAAAATAACAACGGCAACCATATTATCTATGGTAAGTTCTTGATCATTCATGTTAATACAGGGGTAAGTTACTAAAGCTGGATTTTGAAAGAACTATGGCCATGGTTCTCAAACTGGGGTCCCCAAATCAGCATCATCAGAATTTTCAAAGCACTTGTCAGAAATGCAAATTCTCAAGCTCTGTCCAGATCTATGAATCAGAAACTCTGGGAGTGGGGTTTAAAACCTGTATTATAACAAGCTTTCCAGATGATCCTGATTACAGACTCAAGTTTAAAAACAACTGAACTATGCTATAGATCTGTGCTGTTCAATATGGCAGCCACTAGCCATACATGGCTATTGAACACTTATGATTGGCTAGTCTGAATTGAGGTGGGTTGTAAGTGCAAAATGCATACCAGATATTATATATGCAATACAAATAAAATTGTAAAATATTTCCTATTTTTAAAAAATTAATTGGGGTGACAATTGTTAGTAAAATTACATAGATATCAGGTTTATAATTCTGTATTACATCATCTATAAATCCCATTATGTGTTAACCAGCCACAGTCAGTTCTCCTTCCATCACCATATATTTGAACCCCCTTACCCTCATCTCCCACCCGCCACACCCCTTACCCTCTGGTAACCACTAAACTATTGTCTCTGTCTATCAGGTTTTTGTTTCTCATTTGTTTCTCTTGTTCTTTTGTTGATTTGGTATATATACATCATATCAGAGAAATCATATGGTTCTCTGCTTTTTCTGTCTGACTCATTTCGCTTAGCATTATACTGTCAAGATCCATCCATGTTGTCACAAATGTTCCTATATCATCTTTTCTTATTGCCGAATAGTATTGCATTGTGTATATATACCACAACTTCTTTATCCATTCATCTATCGAAGGACATTTTGGTGGTTTCCATGTCTTGGCCACCTTAAACAAAGCTGCAATGAACATTGGAGCACATGTCTTTATGGATAAATGTTTTCAGATTTTTGGGTAGATACCCAGGAGAGGGATTGTTGGGTCATATGGTAATTCTATTCGTAATTTTCTGAGGAACTTCCACACTGCCTTCCATAACGGTGGCACCAATCTGCATTCCCACCAACAATGTATGAGGGGTCCTCTTTCTCCACAGCCTCTCCAACACTTCTTACTATTTGTCTTGTTGATGACAGCCATTCTGACTGGGGTGAGGTGATATCTCATTGTGGTTTTTATTTGCATTTCTCTGATGATTAGTGATGTTGAGCATTTTTTCATATGTCTATTTGCCATTTGTATGTCCTCTTTTGAGAAATGTCTCTTCAGGTCCTCTGCCCATTTTGCAATTGGGTTGTTTGTTTTTTTTGTTGTTGCGTTGCATGAGTTCCTTGAATATTTTGGATATTAGCTCCTTATTGGAGGCACTGTTTGCAAAAACCTTCTCCCATTTAGTTGGTTGCCTCCTTATTTTGTCGATGGTTTCTTTTGCTATGCAGAAGCTTTTAAGTTTCATATAGTCCCATTCGTTTATTTTAGCTTTTACTTCCATTGCCTTTGGAGACAAATTCATAAAATGCTCTTTGAACCCAAGGTCCATAAGTTTAGTACCTATGTTTTCTTCTACGCAGTTTATTGTGTCAGGTCTTATGCTTAAGTCTTTGATCCATTTTGAATTAATTTTGGTACATGGTGACAGATAGCAGTCCAGTTTCATTCTTTTGCACGTGGCTATCCAATTCTCCCAGCACCATTTATTGAAAAGGATGTCTTTCCTCCATTGTATGTTTTTAGCTTCATTGTCAAAAATTATCTGTCCATATTTATGTGGTTTTATTTCTGGGTTCTCAATTCTATTCCATTGGTCTATGTGTCTATTTTTCTGCCAATGCCGTACTGTTTTGATTATTGTAGCCCTGTAGTACAAGCTAAAGTCAGGGTGTGTGATACCTCCAGTATTGTTCTTTTTTCTTAAGATTGCTTTGGCTATTCGGGGTCTTTTGTGGTTCCAAACAAATCTGACGACTATTTGTTCTATTTCTTTAAAAAATGCCAATGGGATTATGATGGGGATTGCATTAAATGGGTGTATTGCTTTGGGTAATACGGCCATTTTAACCATGTTGATTCTTCCAATCCAGGAGCACGAATGTCTTTCCATTTCTTTGTGTCTTCTTCAATTTCTTTAAAAAATGTCTTACAGTTTTCAGCATACAGGTCCTTCACATCCTTGGTTAAGTTTATTCCTAGGTATTTTATTCTTTTTGCTGCAATTGCAAAAGGAATTGTTTTATGTATTTCTTTTTCTGAGATTTCATTGTTAGTATATAGGAATGCAATGGACTTTTGTACGTTGATTTTGTAGCCAGGGACTTTACTGTATTCCTTGATTGTTTCTAATAGCTTTTTGGTGGAGTCTTTAGGATTTTCCATATATAGCATCATGTCATCTGCAAAGAGTGATAATTTAACTTCTTCGTTCCCAATGTGGATGCCTTTTATTTCTTTCTATTGCCTGATTGCTCTGGCAAGGACTTCCAACACTATGTTGAAAAGCAGAGGTGATAGGGGACAGCCCTATCGTGTTCCTGAATGTAGAGCAAAGGACTTCAGGTTTTCACCATTAATTATGAGATTAGCTGAGGGCTTGTCATATATGGCCTTTATTATGTTAAGGTATTTTCCTTCTATACCCATTTTATTAAGTGTTTCAATCATAAATGGATGTTGTATCTTGTCAAAGGCTTTTTCTGCATTAATTGATATAATCATATGATTTTTGTCCTTTATTTTGTTTACGTGATGTATCACATTGATGGATTTGCGGATGTTGAACCATCCTTGTGCTCCGGGGATGAACTCCACTTGGTCGTGATAAATAATCTTTTTAGTGCATTGTTGTATTCGATTTGCTAGAATTTTGTTTAGGACATTTGGATCTGTATTCATCAGAGATATTGGTCTGTAGGTTTCTTTTTTTGTGTTGTCCTTACCAGGTTTTGGTATCATGGTAATGTTGGCCTCATAAAATGAGTTAGGGAGTACTGTCACTTCTTCAATTTTTTGGAAGAGTTTGAGTAGGATTGGTATTAGATCCTCTTTGAAGGTTTGGTAGAATTCACTAGTGAAGCCATCTGGTCCCGGACTTTTGCTTTTGGGAAGGTTTTGGATGACTGATTCAATTTCGTTACTGGTGATTGGTCTCCTTAGATTTTCCAGTTCTTCATGGTTCAGCCTTGAATGGCTATATGTTTCTAAGAATTGTCCATTTCTTCTAGGTTATTGAATTTGGTGGCATATAGTCCTTCATAATATTCTTGGATGATCTTTTCTATTTCTATGGTGTCCGTGTTAACTTCCCCTTTTTCATTTCGCATTTTGTTAATTAGTGTCTTCTCTGTTTTTATCTTAGTGAGTCTAGCCAAGGGTTTTTCAATTTTGTTAATCTTTTCAAAGAACCAGCTCTTTGTCATATCGATTTTTTCTATTGTCTTTTTTTTCTCTATTTCATTTACTTCTGCTCTGATTTTTGTTATTTCCTATCTTCTACTGACCTTGGGTTTCACCTGTTCTTCTTTTTCTAGTTCTTTAAGGTGTAACATGAGGTTATTTATTTGGGATTTTTCTTTTTTTTTTTTTTTAATGAGGGACAAATATTTATTTATTTATTTATTTATTTATTTATTTAAATTTATTGGGGTGACAATTGTTAGTAAAATTACATAGATTCAGGTGTACAATTCTGCATTACATCATCTATAAATCCCATTGTGTGTTCACTACCCTGAGTCATGTAATGATATAAATATCCCTCTTAAAACTGCTTTCGCTGCATCCCCAAAACTTTGGGAGGATGTATTTTCATTATCATTTGTTTCTATGTATCTTTTGATCTCTCCTCTAATTTCTTCTTTGACCCAGTCGTTCTTTAAAAGTATGTTGTTTAATCTCCATGTATTTATGTTTCTTCCTGCTTTATTTTGCAGTTGATATCCAATTTCAAAGCCTTGTGATCAGAGAATATGCTTGGAATGATTTCAGTCTTCTTAAATTTGCTGAGGCTGAATTTATGTCCCAATATAGGGTCTATCCTTGAGAATGTTCCATGTACACTGGACAAAAATGTATATCCTGATGTTTTAGGATGAAGTGCTCTATATTTGTCAGTTATGTCCATTTCATCTAATGTGTCATTTAGGGCTGCTATTTCGTTATTTGTTTTCTGTTTGGATGATTTATCCATAGCTGTCAATGATGCATATAAGTCCCCTAGTATAATTGTGTTTTGGTCAATTTCTCCGTATAGTTCTGTTAGTAGTTGCATGGTATATTTCGGTGCTCCCTGATTGGGGGAATAAATATTGATGACTGTTATGTCTTCTTATCGTATAGTCCCCTTTACCATTATGAAATGTCCATCTTTGTCTCCTGTTGTCTTTTTCACCCTGAAGTCTGTTTCATCTGATATTATTATGGCTACACCTGATTTTCTCTGGGTACCATTTGCTTGGAGTGTCAATTTCCACCCTTTCACTTTGAGTCTATGCTTGTACTTGTAGCTGAGATGTGTCTCTTGGAGACAACACATGGTTGGGCTTAGTTTTTTGATCCAATCTGCTACTCTGTGCCTTTTTATTGGTGAGTTCAGTCCCTTTACATTTAGGGTGATTATTGATATGTGAGGATTTCCTGTCATTCTATCTTTAGTTTTCTGAAAAGGCTGTGTCTCCATTGTTTCCTTGCCTTTTTGTTGTTGTCTGTTATTTCAGTGTGGTGGTATTATATGATTTTTCCCTCTGTTTCTTCTTTTATTACAGTATATATTTCAGTTCTGGATTTTTTTGAGTGGTTACCCTTAAGTTTCTGTAAAAGAAAGTTTGATATTTAGAGTATTCCATTTTCTTCAGCACGCTTACTTTACCCATTCCCATATTCAGGCCTTTACTTTCCCCCTTTTTATATTTTGGTTGCCACAAATTGTCCCTATTGATGATGGTCGAATGGCCTCCTTTAGTAATTTTTGTAGTGCAGGTCGTGTATTAGAAAATTCCCTCAGCTTCTGAATGTCTGGAAACATCTTACTCCTCCTTCATATCTAAAGGATATCTTTGCTGTATACATTATTCTTGGCTCATAATTTCTCTTTCAATAGTTTGAATATTTGGTTCCACTCCCTCCTGGCTTGTAGAGTTTCTGCTGAAAAATCTGATAATCTAATGGGCTTTCCTTTGTAGGTTACTGTCTTCTTTTCCCTGGCTGCCTTGAGGATTCTTTCTTTGTCGTTGATTTTAGACAGCTTCAATACAATGTGCCTTGGAGAAGGCCTGTTGGGATTGAGATAATTAGGTGTTCTATTTGCTTCTTGGATTCGAGGATCCAGTTCTGTCCACAAGTTTGGGAAGTTCTCATCAACAATTGGTTTGAATGTATTCTTTGTTCCTTTCTCTCTTTCTTCTCTTTCTGGTATGCCCATTATTCTTATATTGCTCTTTCTCATGGAGTCAGAATGTTCTTGTAGAGTTCTTTCATTTCTTTTAAGTCCCAAGTCTCTTTCTTCTTCCATCTGTGTAATTTCCAAGTTTCTGTCTTCGATGTCAGTGATTCTTTCCTCCATCTGGGCAACTCTACTACCTAAGCTGGGTATTTCATTCTTAATTTCTACTATTGAGTTCTTAATCTACAGAAATTCTATTTGGTTCTGTTTAAAATTTCAATCTCTTTCGTAAAATGCTCATGTTGTTCTTTGATTGTATTTCTGAGTTCATTAAACTGCCTGTCTGTGTTTTCTTGCATCTCGTTGAGTTTTTTCAGAACTGCAATCTTGAATTCTCTGTCATTTAAGTCACATATTTCCATATCTTTAAGTTCCTTTTCTGGAGACTTTTCACTTTCTTTCTGAGCTATCTTGTTGCCTTGGTTATTCATGGCAAATACTGATTCATTATTTCTCTTCCTAGACATGTCTAGGAGTGGCTTCTGTAACATGTTGATAGGAAGAGGTCTTTCTTTTGTTTTCCAGTACTTGTTGGTAGAATGTTTTATTTTCCCTCCGACTGCAGCCTTTTTATTCTCTCTCACATCGTAGTGCTATGTTTTCTCTGCACTATTCCAGCTTCTCACACAATGGGGGTGTTCCCTGGGAGATGGGCTTCTCCTCTGTTAATAGTTCATCAGATGTCGCAGTGTCCCAGTGGGTATATGCGGAGATCTTTTGAAGTTCCAAAGCTCTTTCTGCACCAGATTCAGAGCCCCTGTGATTCAGTAGTTCTGTTTACTCCTGCAGGGATCCACCCAGATAGGTGGGGCCAGGGGTGTTGTAAGTTGTAAGAGGTAGCCCAGAGCAATAGTGGCCACCACAGTCGGTCTTGCTTCCACAGCTCCCTCCCTTTTGCCGTAACTAGTTGGGCTATGAATCTGTGCCTGTTGTCCACAATTCTCAGAAAAGCAAATATTCTGTTCTTTTGATCTGACACTGTTACTGTTCCTCTTCTAGCACTGGGCAGGTGGGGTCGGTGCGATCTCTGGGAAGTTAGGGAGGGGGCGGCTAGTCTCAGTGCCTAAGGCTTCCATTCTCTGCTCAGCAGTGAGGGCTTAAACCATTGTTTTCAGCCTTCTTCCCTCAGTCTTTTCTCCCAGGTCTGTGCCATGAGTGTTGGTTTCAGCCGTGTTATATGGTGCCCCCTCAGCCCTGTGGGCCATAAGCGCAGCCTTAGCAGTCCGAGTTCTTCCCTCTTCCGCAGCTGTGGTAGTTCCAGGATGTAGCGAGCTCGGAGCACTGAGCTAGGTCTCCATCCTACGCCAGCTCGGCTCCATCTCCGCACTTCTCACTTCCCTCTTCCCCCGCTCCCGTTATTCGCCCACCTTTAGGTGAATTCAGTAGTGGGCCTCTTCGTCTTGCCTGTCTGCTGTGCTGGGAGTCCTTTGTGGAGTTATTTTTGTTCAATTAGTTGTAAATTCCCAGGGTGCTTTACAGAGGCTCATCTCACGCCGCCATTTTCATGATGTCTCCCGTAAAATATTTTCATATTGCTTTTTATAGAGTATATGTTGACATGACAATATTTTGAATATGTTGTGTGAAATAAAATATTTTATTAAAATCAATTTCACCTTTCTTTTTACTTTTGTAAATGTGGCTAGTAGAAAATTTATTATATTTCTGTTAGAAAGCACGATTACAAATATTTTTTTGAATTTTTTGGTTTTGTTTGTGTATGTGTATTTATTTATTTATCTGTTATTTTTTTATGCCTTTAGGTATACTGGCTCAGGCTAATCATAAATAGGATTTTCATTTCTTGAGAACAAAACTCCTGAGGCAGATACCGGCAGCCTACTGATAGACTATTACATCAAAGACCTCAGTCTATGATTTAAAGTTTACTTTAGATTTTCCACAATCATATATAAACCTATGGTGGAATAATAAGTTGTAGTCGCATATCTGATCAGAGCCAGGAAGGTTTGTCTAGTGTAGGAAGGACGACAACTTACAGTTTATAAAAAAGTATTTGAGATAATATTAAAGTGCCCTGATATACATACTGAGTGGTTTATAGATTGAAGTGGATATAGTTAATTCTTATTGACTTTCTCATTTATACATCTATATTTATTCTTAATTTAGCCCAAACAACTGGGCTATTATATTGTATTGCGGCTGGGTAGATAGCAACATATATTAACAATATTAAGTTTTCAGATTAAAAAAAAATCAGTTTCTTATTGTGAAAAGTTAACTCTTCAGAGCATCTCAATGGGCACAGGGAGAAATTTCTTTTGAGTTATTGGTATTTTGCTTTGATATTATTTTGTCCCAGAAAGTTCTGCTCTATTTTACACCAACCTGGATCAAAAATGCACCTAATTCCTGTTCCTTGATAAAAGGGCAGAACATGCATATAAACTGACTACTTTTTATATGGCAAACAAAGTTATTTTATCTATTAGGCAATATGAACCATGTGTAGGAATAATAAGCTTTATGTGGGCCTACAAAAATGTTTTAAGTCAGAAATAAACCATTAACTCCAAAATGCCATTAATCTAAATTAATGTCTAATTAAATGTCTATTATGTATATCTCAATTTAACTAATCATTTAAATTTAGGGTTTATAGGAATTTCATTGCATCAAAACAAATTGTAAAAAAAACAAAAAGCAATTGTAGGTTAGATTGTCTTATTTAGCAACAATTCTTGAGTATTCATAATGATTTCCAATAAATTATACCTAATGGTAAGTTAAATGTTACATGTAATCAAACAATTTCAAAATCAATATTTTAAAAATCACTTTAAAACAAGGTAGTTACAAAATAGTCATGAGGATGTAAAGTACAGTATAGGGAATATAGTCAATAACATTGTAACAACTATGCACAGTGAATGTGGGTTACAGACTTATGGGGGAACACTTCATAGATTTTATAAATGTCTAACCACTATGCTGTACACCTGAAACTAATATAAAATAGTATTGATTTTCAACTATAATTGAAAAATAAAAATTAAAAAAAAATTTACAGCAATATATAAAGTAGGGTATAAGAGCCCTTTAATATATTTGATACAATGTATCACATGACTTTCATAAGTGAGAGTGCATATACTGCCTATGAGGATCTAAAAATGGCTCTTGTGGTGAATATAATGGGCCAAGGTCTAGGCTTCTAGGCCCAGCCCTTAGACTAATACAAAGACCAATCAGTGCCTACTGGTGAAGAGGTAATCTTGCACATCTCAATTTTTGCTATTTTACTGGAGAAGATCCACCTGCAAATTTCACTGACTGTTTCTTAACATTCATTACTACCTTCACTATTCTTATTTCATATGGGGGACATTCTCCATCTCCATGTGTGGACTAAGGAATTATTAGGAAAACTGAAGGATTTTATCCTCTGAACGTTTGTAGGCGAGAAAGAAGACAGATGTTTCTGTTCCTCTGGAAACAAACACTATGCTGCCACATCAGTTGTTTTGTTGGAAAGAATATATGGCCTGCAGTGCACATTTTGTTTTGCATGATAGTTGGGCCAGGGAGCATTAACTACCCAGCAATATATCTATAACATGAGTCCTTGGTACTGAGAACTGAAATTAACATAATTTCCTGCCCTTATGTTAAATAATACTGGGGCCAGGCATATTTCTCTATCCCTGTGTTAATAATATTGGGAATGGGCATACTTTTCTTTCCATGTATTAAATAATATCAAAATAGAGCATATTTTCCTGTTTTTATTATAAACAGTATGAGAATAAACAAAAATAAACTTTCTTAAAGAAATTCTTGTTCTTGGAAGACAAGACTGAACCAAGTGAAGTACTTTACTTATTAAGAATAACAGCCTGTTGCATTGTCAGTCAAGACGGCAGAGTAGGCAAATGCTGGGCTTATCACCTCTCACAACCACACCAAAATTACAACTAAACTATAGAACAACCATCATTGAGAATAGCCTGAAGTCTAGTTGAACTGACGTCCTAACTCTAAGGACATACAGAAGAAGCCACCTTGAGACTAGTAGGAGGGGCAGAGATGAAGAACAAGCTGGTCCGACATTCTTCTGTAATCTTTAAAAATTGGGAGGGACATCTCGGCTGCAGATGTCTTCCCTGGAGGAGCCAGGGGACCCAGCCACACACCAGGATACATAGCCTTGGCTTCCAATTCCAGGGAGAAAAATCCCCATAATTTCTAGCTCTGAAAACTAGCAGAGATTGTGGTTGAGTGAGAAAAGGATGGCTGCAGTTCCAGGTGCTCCTCTTAAATGACCCATGCACAGATTTACCCGCTGATGGACTCAGACACTCTGAGCTCCAGTGCTAAGGCACCAGCTCAAAAGGCACCAGGGACAGACAGGGAGGAACTGAATTGTCTGGCTTTGGGGTGAGGGTTAGAGGGGCAGCTTTCACCATGATAGAGGAGCTGGTAGAAGCCATTGTTTGTGCTTCTCCCCCACCCAGCATTAAGATACAGGTGGGCATCATATCTCAGTCTCCATCAATGTGGCTAACACTGATCTCCCCACCCTGGTGATTCCCTGAGATCCTGCTCCACCCAAATTTCAGGCACACCCAAAACACTTCCAGTGTCGTTTCTGTACAAAGGGCCTGTCTTGGTTCATGCTGCTGACTTTCTGAAAACCTCTTAAAGATTCACAAAACCCAAACAAGCAGCATCCAGCTTCAGCATACCCCATACCTCTAGCTGAGCAGCCCTAATCCTGGCATTATTGAAAACAAGCCTTGGTTCATGGCTTGGCCTCTCAAGGTACCTCCAAACCTAGCAAGGGCAGTGGCCATTTGTGGACTGCTTTCTGGCTCATGCCAGGTGGCCCTGAGCAGGGCACAGGCTGCAGCTGAAGTTGGCCTGTAGTGGGGGCCCTACCAGGAGGCCCTGGGTCTGGCATGCCCAGTGGCAAGCTTTGGACAGAGCTTGAGCATCACCAGGCTGCCTGTAAGGATGACACACCCAAAAGGCAGACACAGCAGGAACAAGAGCTCTGCTAATGTGAATCCTGCTCCATAGCATCAGTCCCTGCACAGCAGCTCCTCCACTATATTTATGGACAGTCTTCAAAACCAATCAACTCGAGGGTCAGCCCCTCCCATTGACTTGCAAACAGCAACCAAGGCTCAACTACAACAGGAGGGTACACACCACCCACACAAGGGACACCCCTGTAGCACTGGGATCAGGTGACCAGGGAGATTGCACCACTGAGCCCCACGGGATACTTACTACACAAGGCCACTATACTAACACTGGGAGGCATAGTAACCCTACTTAATACATAGAAACAAATACAGGGAGACAGCCAAGATGGGGAGAGAAAGAAACATGTCCAAAATAAAAGAACAGAACAAAGCTCCAGAAAAAGAACTAAACAAAATGGAGACAAGCGATCTACCAGATGCAGAGTTCAAAACACTGGTAATAAGGATGCTCAGTGATCTCAGGGAGAATTTCAACAAAGAGATAGGAAACATAAAAATGGAGATAGAAAACAAAAAAAAGAGCCAGTCAGAAATGAAAACTCCAATAACTGAAATGAAGGATATGTTAGAGAAAATCAACAACAGATTAAATGAAGCAAAGGATCAAATCAGTGATTTAGAAGATAAGGTAGCAGAAAATATCAAATGAAAATAGCAAAACAGTAAAGAGAATACAATAAAAATGAGAAGAGTTTAAGGGGCCTCTGGGACAACATCAAGCATACCAAAATTTACATCATAGGGGTACCAGAAGAAGAAGAGAGACAGCAAGGAATTGAAAACCTATTTGAAGAAATAATGATGGAAAACTTCCTTAACCTCGTGAAGGAAATAGATCTACAAGCCCAGGAAGTGAGAGCGTCCCAAAAAAGATGAACCCAAAGAGGCCCACACCAAGACATATCATAATTAAAATGCCAAATGTTAAAGACAAAGAGAGAACCTTAAATGCAGCAAGTGAAAAGCAGTTAGTTACCTACAAGGGAGCTCCCAAAAGCCTGTCAGCCGATTTCTCAACAGAATCTTTGGAGGCCTGAAGGGATTGGCACAAAATATTCAAAGTGATGTAAAGCAAGAACAGAAAGCCAAGATTACTCTACCCAGGAAAGCCATCATTTAAATCGAAGAACAGATAAAAACTTCCCAGACAATTGTTAGTAAAATTACATAGATTTCAGGTGTGCAATTCTGTATTTTACTAACAATTGTCACCCCAATAAATTAAAAATAAATTTAAAATAAATAAATAAATAAAGAAAGAAAGAAAGAAAGAAAAGAAAAAAAAGAAAAAAAAAAAAAAACTTCCCAGACAAGAAAAATCTAAATGAATTCACCACGGCCAGACGAGTATTATAAGAAATGTTTAAGGGACTTCTTTAATACGGAAAGAAAAAAAAAAGACAAAAATATGAATAATAAAATGGCAATAACTACATATCTATCAACAATTACTTAAATGTAAATGAAGTAAATGCTCCAGTCAAAGCATAGGGTGGCTGAATGGATAAGAAAACAAGACCCTTACATATGTTACCTACAAGAGATTCACTTCAGATTGAAAGAAATACACAGACTGAAATTAAAGGGATGAAAAAAAGATATTTCATGAAAATAGAAATAACGACAAAAATCTGGTGTAGCAATAATTATACCAGACCAAACAGACTTTAAATCAAAAGCTATAACAAGAGGCAAAGACGGACTCAGAATTCTACTTCTGGGTATTTATCTGAAGAAACCCAAAACACTACTTCGAGGGGATGAAGGCATCCAATGATTGCTGCATTGTTTACAAGGGCCAAGATGTGGAGTCAGCCTGGGTGTCTGTTGATGGATGGGTGAATATAGAGGAGGTTGTACACATATACAATGAACTATTGCTAGACTATGGAATGGAATCAGTTTTTGCCATATATGGTGGCATGAGTGGAGAATATCCACAGTGAAAAAAGATGCAATGTTATTTTGCTTATATATGGAATCTAAAGAACAAAATAAAGAAACAAGAGAAACAAACTCATAGATATAGAGAACATTTTGATGATTACCAGATGGGTGGGGGGGGGGTTGGGGATGGGTCAGAAAGGGAAAGGGGTTAAGAAGTGCAAATTGTTTGTTACAAAGCAGTCATGGGGGTGTTAAATGCGTACTAGATCTATCAGGGTGATAGATGCGAGGGGGGTTGGGGGGCAGGGTGAAAAGGTGCAAAGATTAATAAGTACTAGTTGGTAGTTACAAAATATTCATGGAGATGTAAAGTAAAGCATAGGGAATACAGTCACTAATATAATGCAAGGTGGGTACTAGACTAGTGAGGGTGGAATCACTGCATAACTTACAAATGTCTAATCACTATGCTGTACACCTTAAATTAATATAAAATAATACTGAATGTCAGTTGGAATTGAAAAATTAAAAAGGGGGAGAAAGATGAATAGGAATAAGGATCAAATTTCCAAGTATAACACAAATAAGTCATGGGGAGTTAATGTACAGCATAGGGAATATAGTCAATAATATTGTGATGGCATAGTACATTGTCAGATGGCTGCTGTACTTATCATGGTGATCTCTTCTTTAGGTATGTAAATGTTTGATAACTATGGTGTACTCCTGAAACCAACATAATGTTATGTGTTAGCTATATTTTAATAAAAATCATTTAAAAAGATAACAGCCTGTTTGCCAAGACTCTCTTCAAGACCCTCACTTCACTTATTCCTCAGTCCAAAACTATTTTATCACAAACACTGTACAATCCTAACCTGTACCTTGCCTTGCAAGACCTGCTTCAATACCACACATCCATGGGCTAAAACCCTGTAAACATTCTCCCCTGACATCCACATTCTAAGACGTTGCTAAGACTATCAATTTAGTACTCTTTCTCGCTGCTGTAAGTTTAATAAACTTAGCTTTGCTTGGTTAACAGGTTTTTCTAGTGGTATATTTGGGAGTCAAGGGTAAAATTTTTCTTCCTGGATGAGAATCATTATGTCTAACATGTCTAAACTTGTAAAAATATAGATAGATAGTAAGTATAGATACATGGCTATCAAGTACGGAATATTTTTGTCTTTTTGAAACTAGGTATTTTTAAAAATAATTTATTTATTTTTTCAGTTACAGTTGACATTCAATATTATTTTATGTTAGTTTCAGGTAAACAGCCTAGAGGTTAGACATTGATATAATTTATGCAGTGATTCCCTCCCAATTAGTCTAGTAACCACCTGGCACTGTACATAGTTGTTGCAACATTATTGACTATATTCTCTATGCTATACTTTACATCCACATAACTGTTTTGTAACTACCAATCTGTATTTCTTAATCCCTTCACCTTTTTTTACCTAACTCTCCATCCGCTTTCCTCTCTGGCAACCATCAGTTTGTTCTCTGTATCTATGAGTCTGTTTCTGCTTTGTTTGTTCCTTTATGTTGTTCTTTAGATTCCCATATAAGTGAGATCATACGGTATTTGTGTTTTTCAGTGTGACTTATTTCACTAAGCATAATACCCTCTAGGTTCATCCAATAAACGGTGTTGGGAAAACTAACAGATAACACACAAAAAATTAAACTGGACCACCTTCTTACACCATATACAAGAATAAACTCAAAATGGATTAAAGACTTAATGCAACACCCAAAACCATAAAACTCCTAGAAGAAAAAAAATCTAAGAGAAAACTCATATAGTAAACTCTCTAATATTGCTGTTAGTAGTATTTTTTTCTGATACATCTCCTCAGGAAAGGGAAACAAAAGAAAAAAAAATGAAAAAGGACTACATCAAACTAAAATTTTTTACACAAAAAAGAAACCATTATTGAAACAAAAAGACAACCTACTGAATGGGAGAAGATGTTTTCCAATGATACATGTGAAAAGGGATTAATATCCAAAATTTATAAAGAACTCATACAACTCAACACCAAAAAAAAGAAAAAAAGCCCATTAACATATGGGCAGAGGATCTGAATAGACGTTTCTCCAAAGAGGACATACACATAGCCACCAGACATATGAAAAATGTTCAACATCACTAATCATCACAGAAATGCAAATTAAAATTGCAATAAGATATTACCTCACACCTGTAAGAATGGCTATCAGCAATAAATCAAAAACACCAAGTGTTGATGAGGATGCAGAGAAAAGGGAACCCTTATGTACTGTTGATGGGATTGTAAATTGGTACAACCACTATGAAAAACAGTATGGAGGTTCCTCAAAAAATTAAAAATAGAATTACCTTATGACCCAGCAATTCCACTTCTGCATATTTATCCATAGGAATCCAAAACACTAATTCAAAAAGGTATGTGCACCCCTATGTTCATTGTAGCACTATTTACAATAGCCAAGATATGGAAGCAACCCAAGTACCCATCAATAGATGATTGGATAAAGAAGAGGTAGTACATATATACAATGGAATATTACTCCGTCATAAAAAAGAATGGAATGTTACCATTTGCAAGATTAGGTATTTTTGACACTCTTATTATGACACACACTGGGACAGGGGAGGTAATTCTTAACCTGAATTGGGTCCTAGACTATTTTAGCATTCTAAAGGGTTTGGCCTGTCATCCTCCAAATGCAGGTAGACACATGTTCTTACATACAATTTCAAGGGATCATAGATCTTCTGAAGCTCATCCATGAACTCCAAGTTATAAACCCTGCTCCAGAGAACACACCAGCTGGAGGAACTACCATAGAAAACTCTCCTTTCTTTGAGTTTAACTTATAAAACTCATAGGAATTAGAAGTAAGGACTTCAGAGACTTTAGATAATGCAAACAGTAGTCTGTGGATCACTTTTGGTGCTCGCTTAAAATGTAGATATCAAGGTTCCATTCCAGATCTACTCTGGGAGTAGAGCCCTAGGATCTGCATTTTAAGAGACTCTCCAGTCAATTCTGATGCACGGTGAAGTAAAAGAATCACTAATCTAGATGGACAAATTAAATCAGTACTACAAATTAAAAGCACAATCTGTCAACTGTACACCCAGGTTCTCTAAGCACAAATCATGGTATATTCATATTTTTGCTGTTACCATCCACTCGCCCAGTGGATTTATAATAGCCCAGTATTATAAATGCATTACTTCACTCTCAACAGTACAATAAAAATATAAAATTTAAAAAGCGGCATCAAATTGAAGAGTAGGTCCCTGAACAGTATTTAGCACTTAATACTCTAATATTAAAGAAGCTACCATGAGTGAGCAGTGAAACATATGTCATATGACTATGGAAGGTATTGCTGAATTCAATATTAATTATATAGCCATTAGTTTAATACATTTAGTGAATACAACATTGATTCTGTTTTAATTTCCACCCAGGCTACTAGAGGATGCCAAAAGTTGTAATCAGGTCAGGCTGTGAATAAAGGGTTGTCAATCCCATTAAATCAGATCCTATAGGATAGCTGGGTCTACTGGGAGTGTTTGTAATGCAAAATAAAACAAAAGAAACAAAAAAACATAAGCAGTGCAAAGTGCAATCTCCCTTTAGAACCATAAGGGGAACACAAGGTGTAATTCTCCATTCTGAATCCCACTGAAGTGATCCAATCTGAACTAAGGTCTAATTCAGTTAATTCAATCAAGAGAAACCCAGCTTTAATGAAGCAGTTTAATCAATTGTCTCCACCTGGAAATCCTGCCAGCCCTTCAAACTCAAACTGTTCAATAGGAAACTCAATATCTTGTCACAAAAATTTGCGTCTCCTGAAAGATAACATTCCCATCTTTTTGGCCACCCACATATCATTCTAAGCCTACAATCATCTTTGACTTCAACCTCCACTAAATAACTTAAACATCTTGGGAATTTGAACAATCTCCATTCCTACTGCCACTATCCCATTTAGGGATTTATTACCTCTGGCCTGGAGGCTTGCAATATTCCCCCAATTGGTCTTCCTTCATCCAGTCTCAACTGTCCTTAATTCATTCTGGCCATCTGCTGTCAGATCATTCTTCCCAAAGTATAAATTTAATCATTAACTCTCCTTTGCCAGAAAACTTCAAGGGCTTTCCACTGTACACAGAAAAATTCCCAGATTTCTTAGAATACCATTTAAGGGCCTCTATGATTTGGCTCCAACTTAACTTCCAATGCTTAATTCCTATGATTCCCTTTCTTGCATTACAGTCTTCATTCAAACCCACTGCCCTCTCTCAGATCCTTGCTTTCCTCAGGATTATGTCCTTTCTCATGCTTTTCCTTTTGCTTAAAATGCCCTTGCCCATCTTCACAGATCCAAATCCATCTGACCTTTAAGACATAGCTCAATTGCTAGCTTTTACATGAACCATTTTCTAACTCAACTTTTCGATAAATATGCACAAAATACCACTTTGAACCAGGCACTGAGCTTAAGCCCTTGGAGACAAGGGCCTGCTTCCTTTTCCCTCCCCAGCTAAAAATAATCTCTTTTCTCTGAATTCTCATAGCTAATGGACATATTTTATGGTATGTAACATGATCCATATTGTGTTGAGCTTGTTTATGTTCATACTTTTCTTCCCTTACCAGACTGAGCTCCAAATTCCCTAGCGTTTTTAAGGAAGCACTTAATAAATATATGTTAAATACATGAATATCCAGTGGTTTTATCTCCAAACAGTGAGATCATCATATTTTTTCTGATTTGAGAGAATATTTTGGTCATTATATAGATTCAGTTTTAATTCAACAAGCAAAACAATTGAAGCAAGCTTAAAAAAATACACTATCTTTGAAGATATAAACTGTTTACAAAAATAAAAATCAATACACAGACCATTCTAGCAGGCTGGTGTTTAAAATAACTGACCTAACTAAAAAATTAACAACTATTTATGTGCCAGGATACCCAGTCATTATTGCACAATAATGATATTAAATCAAGGGAGGTAAGGTATGTGTTGATCATGGAAGGTTGGCATTTTTGTCTTTCCCACTTTGCTAGTACCTCCCTTCACAAGCTGTTTTTAATGTGGCCCAGTATGCTGTCATGACAAAGAAAAAGAAGAGGAAATGACAAGTGAGAATAGGAGGGCTACATTCTGTTCTATTTTGGGAACTCTGAGCAAGGCACAAGTACCATCACCTCATTCAAGCCTTATGTGTTGAGATAGTATGTTTTTCCTCTTGTTGCCATCTAAAATAATAGTAATAGTAGCTTAAAATTAATAAACAGATAGCATTGCTAGGTAATGCACTAAGTATATTACATGCATTATCACATTCAATATTTACACAAGTTTTAGGAGGTAGGTACTGTTACTATTCCCAGTTAAAGTTGAGGGAAGAGAAGCTCAGAGAAGCTAAGTCATTTCCCCAAAGTTGCACAGCTTGTAAGTGGAGAAATAAGGCCTATGTCCAGGGCCTTCATTCTTTTTTTTTAAATTATTATTAAAGTTTATTGGGATGACAATTGTTAGCAAAGTTACATAGGTTTCAAGTGTACAATTCTGTAATACATCATCTATATATCACATTGCATGTTTAAATTTTATTTTTAATTGTGGTAAAATATACATAACATAAAATGTAGTGTCTTAGCCATTTTGAAGCGTACAGTTCAGTAATGTTAAATGTATTCATATTCTTGAGCAATTGTCACCACCATCCATCTCCAGAGCTCTTCATCTTGCAACACTGAAACTCTGTACCCATTAAACAGCAACTCCCCATTTCTGCCTCCCCCAGCAATCACTTTCTGTCTCTATAATTTTGAGTACTCTAGGTACCTCATAAAAGTAGAATCATACAGTATTTGTCTTTTTGTGACTGGATTATTTCACTTAGCATAAAGTTCTTAGAGTTCATCCATGTTGTAGAATATATCAGGATTTTCTTCCCTTTTTAAGACTAATATTCCATTATATGGATATACCAATTTTTTCTTTTTTTTTAACCTATTCACTCATTGACGGACATTTAGGTTACTTCCACCTTTTGGTTATTGTGAATAATTCTGCTATGAATGTGGACATAGAAATATCTGTTTGAGACTGTTTTTTCAATTATTTTGGGTATATAGATCCATGTTGTCACACAACAGCCTAACCAATTGCCCTTGTGTCTTTCCTTAACGAAAGAAGAGTCTGTGAGACTGTGCATCTCTGGGACTGTATATTTATCTCTATTTAGTATCCAAAAGAGGGTTTGCAATCAATGATGAGTAGGATTCCCCATGGGCGGGGGGCAACTCAAGCCAGACGCAACCCCGTGGAGACCCCCATGAGCTGCCTTAGAAAGATCTGGGAAGGGGCCTTGTCTTCCCTTCCCCCAGCCTGGGAAACGCCGCTGCTGACTCTGGCTTCCCCCTCTCACCTAATTGTGAGAAGAGTCTTCAGAGTGATAAGATTAAGCTCTCTCTGCTCAGCTCTGTAAAACAATTTCGACATGTGATATATGTCCCTCAAGGGAGTAACATATCTCACCTCTAGGACTTTCTGCTTTGGCTGTTTAAAGATCAACATAATTGGTTTGGGATATTTCTAAAACGTGATAAATGAGTCTCACAGACCATGCCAAAAACACTGCTACTCACTTGAATACTTATCAAAAAACAAAACAAAAAAACAACAACAAAAAAACTCATAGACACAGACAATAGTTTAGTGGTTACCAGAGGGTAAGGGGGGTGGGGGGTGGGAGATGAGGGTAAGAGGGATCAAATATATGGTGATGGAAGGAGAACTGTCTCTGGGTGGTGAACACACAATGTAATTTATAGATGATGTGATACAGAATTGTACACCTGAAATCTATGTAATTTTACTAACAATTGTCACCCCAATAAATTTAAAACAAAACAAAACAAAACAAAACAAAACAAAAACCAAACCCAGTCGACTTAATTCTGGGCTCCAGTCTTTCATGACTGTGAGGCCCTTGGCCTTCCTTTTTTTTTTGTATTAATCAGTTGTTATATTTTAAAATAGGGCAAAAGAGTAAGACAATGAGAAAATAGTACAGTGGTTCTCCAACAGGGTGCTATAGCCAGTAGTATGTTGAAAACCTTTTCAAGTGTGTTACCAAATTTTTTTTCCCCCCACGGGGTATCTTTCCATTTATTTGTGTTTTCTTCAGTTTCTTTTATCAATGTTTTATAGTTTTCAGTGTAAAGAGGATTTATACTTCCTTGGTTAAATTTGCTCCTAAATATCTTATTTTTTTATTATTTTTTAAATTTATTGGGGTGACAATTGTTAGTAAAATTACATAGATTTCAGGTGTGCAATTCTGTATCACATCATCTATAAATTACATTGTGTGTTCACCACCCAGAGTCAGTTCTCGGCCTTCTGAGATTTAACTGCATTAAGTCTCTGTTTCTTTCTTTCTTAAAAAACTTAACCCAAGTCGCCCCTTCTCTCACCCTCACTGCCAGTGTTGCACTGGACGCGACAGATCCAGAAGTGGAATCGCTGGATCATACGGTAATTGTATTTTTAAATTTTGAAGAACTGCTGTACAATATCAGAGCCTTTATTCTTTACCACTAATGATCTACTGCTGTCACACTGGCCACCCAGGGTGACATAAAGCAGGCCAGAATTTATCTCCTATAAAAGGAAGAATCAGCTTGATTATCTATGACTGAATAAACAGTTAGGAAACTTTCACTAATACCAATTATTTCACTCTTAAGGAAGCAAATGAGGCAGGAAATAATTTCTATCAGGATATCAAAATGAAAATCACATAAAGGGAAACCTTACTAAGATCTGTCTAACCTGCATGGGTAGTCTTTCAGATACTATAGCACTTCCAAAGACTTTGAATTACGTTACTTATTTTCTTATTTTAAAGATTTTTAAAAATTAAAATAGACATAACATACAATATTATATTAGTTTCAGGTATACATCATAGTTATTCAACAGTATCCACCTAGCACTATATAGTGTTATTGCCATGTTATTGATTTTATTCCCTATGCTTAATAAGTGATCATTATGATAAGTCCTCCAACCATCTGACACTGTACCATGCTATCAGGATATTATTGATCTTTTCCCCATTTTTTAAACTTCCCAATTCAAGTTGACATTCAGTATTAATTTATATTAGTTTCTAGTGTATAGCATAGTGGTTAGACATTTATATAATTTAGGAAGTGATACCCCTACCTAGTACTACCTGGTAATATACATAGTTCTTACCATATTATTGATTCTATTCCCTATACTTTACATTCCCAGGACTATTTTGTAACTATTAATTTGTATTTCATAATACCTTCACCTTTTCATACTACCCCCAACCCCATTGCAATCTATCACCCTGATAGATCTAGTATCTACATATATGGCACCATATAGAGTTATTGCATATTATTGACTATATTCCTTATGCTATACCCTACATCCCCATGACTACTGTGTACCAACCAATTTGTACTTCTTAATCCCTTCCACTTTTCACCCACTCCTAAACCCCCTCCCATCTTAAAGAAGTCCCTCTAGGATTCCTTGTTATACTGGTTTGGTGGTGATGAACTCCATTAGCTTTTTCTTGTCTTTGAAGCACTTTATCTGTCCTACAATTCTAAATGATAGCTTTGCTGGGTAGAGTAATCTTGGTTGTAGGTCCTTTCTTTTCATCACTTTGAATATTTCCTGCTAATCCCTTCTGGCCTGCAAAAATTCTGTTGAGAAATCAGCTGGCAGTCTAATGGGGGCTCCCTTGTAGTAACTAACTGCTTTTCTCTTGCTGCTTTTAAGAGTCTCTCCTTGTCTTGAATCTTTGGCATTTTAATTATGATGTGTTTTGTTGTTGGCCTCTTTGGGTACATCCTGCTTGGGAATCTCTGTGCTACCTGGGTTTGTATATCTATTTCATTTGCCAGGTTAGGGAAGTTGCTGTCATTTATTCAAATAGGTTTTCAATTTCTTGGTCTCTCTCTTCTCTTTCTGGTACCCCTATAATGCGAATGTTGGTACCCTTTACGTTGTCCCAGAGGCCCCTTAAACTCTTCTCAAGTTTTTGGATTATTTTTTTTCTTTTTGCTGTTCTGGTTGGATGTTTTCTGCTACCTTATTTTCTATATCACTGGTTGGATCCTCTGCTTCATCTAATCTACTGTTGATTCCTGTAATATATTCTTCATTACCATTATTGCATTCTTTATTTCTGACTGGTTCTTTCTAATGTTTTATATTGCCATTTTTATGCTTCCTGTCTCACTGTTGAAGTTCTCCCTGAGATCACTGTGCATTCTTTTAACCAGTGTTTGGAACTCTGTGTTTGGTAGATTATTTGTCTCCATTTCACTTAGTTCTTTTCCTGGAGCTTTGTTCTGTTCTTTTATTTGGAACATGTTTCTATGTCTCCCCATTTTGGCTGCCTACCTGTGTTTGTTTCTATGTATTAGGTAGGGCTGCTGTGTCTTCTGGTCCTAGTAGAGTGGCCTTATGTAGTAGGTGTGGGAATCAGTGATGCAGTCTTTCTGGTCACCTGAGCCAAACGCTCTAGGTGTGTCCCTTGTGTGGTTGCATGTGCCCTCCTGTTGTAGTTGAGCCTTGGTTGATAATTGCACATCAATGTGAGTGACTGACCCTTGGGCTCTCTGGTTGTGAGGACTGGCCTTGACTACAGTGGAAGAGCTGTTCTGTAGGGGCTAACCCTATAGAGCAGAATCTGTCTCATAAGGACTCTGGTGCCTGCCCATTTCATACCTTGGCAATCTTGGAGGGGGCTGGGTGATGATCCAGATCCTTTTTAAGCTGGCCACTGGAGGCAACAGACCCAGGAACACCTTGGTGGGCATTCACTGTAGGTCAAGTTCAGCCACAGCCCATGACCCACCCAGGGACACCCGGCAGGAATGACAAAGAAATCAGCAGATGGCTGCTACCTGTGCTGTGCTTGGAAGAGCTTTAAGAGGCCAAGACTTGAACCACAGCTGGCTGTCACTATTGCTAAGCTTAGGGTTGCTCAGCCAAGGGTACAGGACATGCTCAAGCCACATGCTCCCTGTCTGGGTTCCGTGAACCTTTGAGAGACCTTATGAAAGTCTGCAGCATGAGTTAAGGCCAGTGGTCTATACGAAAAAAGCCACTGGAAGCGGCTTGGATGTGTCGAAAATGTGTGTGGGGTGGGACCTTTTCTGGCCTACCTAGGGCAGGGCAATTACAACCCTGGAGACATACCCAGGGGTCAGCAGCAGGTGGCTGAGGCAGCTCTGGGCTTACAGCAGGTCAGAAATCTCACGCCTTACACACACACACACACACACACACACACACACACACACACAGAGAAGAAGTGTCCTAAGACTCAGGAGACCTGGGCACAAAGCTGGCTGTGGTACTCTCAGTGAACATATGTGCAGGCAATAGCAGAAACTGCACTGACTTTGTAAAAACTACCATCCAACCTCATAGCCCCACTCATCTAGAACTGCAGTGCCAGGGTCATTTGGAGCACCAGGTGGATGGCTCTGCCTGCACAAGATGCAGAGGACTCTTTGGTAGAGCAGAGGGCAACCTGGAGATTACTTGGCGGGCTTAAGCCAAGACTGGCGCTGCTATTTTTTATTTTGTTTTGTTTTGTTTTATTATTGCATTTTTGTTATTTTCACCTATGTTGAATGTGGGTTATCAGTTGTTTTTACATGTGAGTGTACTCGGTTTGTTCTTTCTTGTTGTTGTTGTTGTTGTGCTTGGTGATTTGTTTTGTTCTGAAATTGCCCTACCACAGGGCCCAGCTTAAGAGGTACAAGATTCAACACACCCAGAGGCCAACTCCAGACCAACGCAGAGTACTACCGTTTGACCTACAAGTGACACACCCAGAGGGAATTCTCTGCAGACACAATAGCCCATAGGGGCTAAGACTCATTTGAGCGGTCAACCCTCATGCAGCAAATCATTCACTGTGGACAGAGCCAAGTCTCACAACTAGTCAGCCTAGGAGTCAATCTCAACTACTGACAAGCCAAAAGCAATTAAAGCTCAATTTTAACAGGACAATATACACAACACAAGGGTCACCTTTGGAGCAAACACACAGGAGAATAGAGGATCGGTGCAAGTCAAATATAAAGGACACATACTACATAACGTCACCCAGCAAGGACCGAGAATTCTAGGGGATCTACCTAATTCATTGAAGCAAACACAGAGAGTCAGCTAGAATGGGAAAACAAAGAAAACATGTCCCAAATAAAAGAACAGAAGAAACCTCCAGAATTTGAACTAAATGAAATAGAGGTAACCAAGCCATCAGAGACAGAGTTCAGAACACTGATGACAAGAATGTTTAAGGAGCTTAGTGATGACATAAAGAAGGATAGAGAATTCATAATGAACAACCAGGAAGAACTAAAGAATACAATAACTGAAATAAAGAACACACTTGAAGGAATTACCAGCATGTTAAATGAGGCAGAAGATCGAATCAGAGACTTAGTAGACAAATTAGCAGAGATCACCCAAGTGGAACAACAAAAAGAAATAAGAATAAAAAAAACAATGAAAATGGTTTAAGAGACCTCTGGGATAACATTAAGAGCAACAACATGCACATCATAGGAATACCAGAAGATGAAGAGAGGGAGCAAAGGATCAAGGACATATTTGAAGTAATAATGACTGAAAACTTCCCTAACCTGGTGAAGGAAACTGACATAAACCGAGGAAGTGCAGAGAGTTCCAACGAGGATAAACCCAAACACGTACACACCAAGACACATTATAGTTAAAATGGCAAAGTTTAAAGACAAAGAGAGAATCCTAAAAGCAACAAGAGAAAGACAGTGGGTTACATACAAGGGAACTCCTATAAGATTATCAAATGACTTTTCTACAGAAACATTGCAGGCCAGGTGGGAGAGGCAGTTGTTTTCCATCACTTTGAGTACCTTCTGCCTCTCCCACCTGGCCTGAAGGTACTCAAAGTGATGGAAAACAAAGGCCTACAACCTAGGTTGCTTTATCCAGCAAAGCTATCATTTAAAATTGAAGGAGAGGTAAAGAGCTTCCCAGAAAGGAATAAGCTAAAGCAATTTATTACCAAGAAGCCAGCATTGCAAGAAATACTAAAAGGACTTCTGTAAGCAGAAGAAAGATGAAAACAATCTAACTACACATTTAAAAATGGCAATAACTATGTACCTATCAATAACCACTTTAAATGTAAATGGATTAAATGCTCCAAACAAAACACATAGAGTGGCTGAGTGGATAAGAAAGCAAGACCCTTGCATATGTTGTATACAAAAGACCCACCTCAGATCAAAAGACAAACAGGCTCAAACTGAAGGGTCGGAGTACGATATTTCATGCAAATGGAAATGAGAAATAAGCTGGAGTTGCAATACTTATATCTGACAAAATAGACTTTAAAATGAAGAATATATTAAAATATAAAGATGGCCTCTACATGATAATATAGGGACCAATCTGACAAGAGGACATAACCGTAGTAAACATCTATGCACCCAACATAAGAGCACCTAAATATATAAAAGAGATATTCACTGACATAAAGACAGAGATCAACAGGAACACTATCATAGTAAGGGATTTCAACACACCTCTGACAACAAGGGACAGGTCTTCCAGATGGAAAATAAACGTGGAAAAACCTGTCTTAAATGACACATTGGACCAGTTGGATTTAAACGATATTTTCAGAGCATTTCACCCCAAAGCTGCAGAATATACATTCTTTTCAAGCGCACATGGAACATTTTCCAAGATAGACCACATGTTAGGCAACAAAACCAGTCTTGATAAATTTAAGAAAATTGAAATCATACCAATTGTCTTCTCTGACCACAGTGCTATGAAATTAGAAATCAACTACAGGAAAAAAACTGGAAGACACACAAATACATGGAGGCTCAGTAACATGTTACTAAATTAAAAATGGGTCAACAATGAGATCAAGGAAGAAATCAAAAGATATCTCGACACAAATGAAAATGAAAACTCCACCACACAAAAATCTATAGGATGCAGTGAAAGCAGTCCTAAGAGGGAAATTCATAGCAATGCAGGCCTACCTAAAGAAACAAGAAAAATCACTAATCAACAGTTTATCTTTACACTGAAGGGATCTGGGAAAAGAACAGTAAAATAAGCCCAAAGGGAGTACAAGGAAGGAAATAATAAAGATCAGAGCGAAAATAAATGAAATAGAGATGAAAAAAAACAATACAAAAACAATACAAAAGACCAATGAATCCAAGAGATTTTTTTTTCTCATTATGGCCCTAGAGTCTAGTTTATTGCCCAGTACACAATAATTACTCAATAGAAGTTGGATGAAGAATAAATAGACAAATGTATGATTGGGCAAGAGCTGCTTTTTAGAGACGATAAACAAAATTGACAAACCTTTAGCTACACTCATCAAAAAAAAATAAAAGAAATAAGAGAGAGAGAGAGAGAGAGAGAGAGAGAGAGACAGAGAGAGAGAGAGAGAGAGAGAGAGAGAGAGAGAGAGAGAGAAAGAGGACCCAAATTAATAAAATCAGAAATGAAAGAGGAGAAATGACAACCGACACCACAGAAATACAAAAAAAAAATTTAAGAAATTACTTTGAGCAACTATATGCCAACAACGTAGAAAATCTGGAAAAAATGTACAATTTTCTAGAAGCATACAACCTTCCATAGCTAACTCAAGAAGAAACGGAAAACCTGAATAGACTGATTACTACCAGGGAAACTGAATCAGTAATCAACAAGTTCCCAACAAACAAAGCCCTGGAACTTTACAGGTGAATTTTACAAAACATTCAAAAAAGAATTATCACCTATTCTCCTCAAACTATTCCAAAATATTTAGAAGGAGGGAAGTCTCCCAAAAACTTTTTAGGAGGCTACTATTACCCTGATCCCAAAATCAGACAAGGACACCACAAAAAAAGAAAACTACAGGCCGATATCTCTAATGAACATAGATGCAAAAATCCTCAAAAAATATTAAGGAACAGAATTCAGCAAGACATTAAAAAATCATACACCATGATCAAGTGGGATTCATTCCTGGTATGCAAGAATGGTTCAACATCTGCAAATAAATTAATGTGATACAGCACATTAACAAAATGAAAAATAAAACTCATATGATCATATCAATAGATGCAGAAAAAGCATTTGACAAAATGCAGCAGCCATTTGTGATACAATCTCTTAATAAAGTGGGAATAGAAGGACTATATCTCAACATAATAAAAGTCATATATTATAAAACCACAGCTAACATCATACTCAATGGGGCAAAGCTAAAACCATTCCCCTTAAGATCAGGAACAAGGCAAGGCTGCCCACTTTGTCCACTTCTATTCAACATAGTGCTGGAAGTTGTAGCCACAGCAATCAGACAAGAAAAAGAAATAAAAGTCATCCAAATTGGTAAGGAGGAAGTAAAATTGTCTTTATATGCAGATGACATGATACTACATGTAGAGAACCCCTAAGACTCCATCAAAAAACTATTAGAACTGATAAATGAATTTAGTAAAGTGGCAGGATACAAAATTAATATTCAGAAATCAGTTGCATTTGTATATACCAATAATAAAATATCAGAAGGAGAAATGAAGAAAACAATCCCATTTACAATTGCTTCAAAGACTATAAAATACGTAGGAATAAATTTAATCAAAGAAGTAAAACACTTGTACTCAGAAAATTATAATACACGTAAGGGAGAAATTAAAGAACACACAAATAGACGGAAACACATACCATGCTCATGGATAGGAATAATTAATATCGTTAAAATGTCCATACTGCCTAAAGCAATATACAGATTCAGCACAATTCCTATCAAACTACCAAGGACATTTTTCACAGAAATAGACTACATAATCCTAAAATTTATATGGAACCATTAAAGACCCCAGATAGCCTCGGGCATCTTGAGAAATAAGAAGAAAGTGGGAGGTATCACAATACCTGACATCAAATTATACTACAAGGCTACGGTAATCAAAACAGCATGGTGCTGGCATAAAAACAGACACATAGATCAATGGAACAGAATAGAGAGCAAAGAAATAAAGCCATGACTTTATGGTCATTTAATCTACAACAATGGAAGCAAGAATTTACGGTGGTGTAAAGATAATCTATTCAATAAATGGTGCTGGGAAACCCGGACAGACATATGCAGGCAAATGAAGCTGGACCACCTCCTTACACCATATACAAGAATAAATACAAACTGGATTAAGGACTTAAATGTAAGATCTGAAACCATAAAACTCCTATCAGAAAATATAGGAAGAAACTTTACAGACATTACCCGGATTTTTACTGATATATCCCCTCGATGTAAAAAAAAATAAATAAACATGTAGGATTACCTCAAACTAAAAACTTTTTTCATTGCAAAGGAAACCATCAGTAAAACTAAAAGGGATCCTACTGAATGGGAGAAGATAGTTGCTAATGATATATTTGATAAGGGTTAATATCCAAAATTTATAAAAAACGCACTTGAATTTAACTCCAGAATAATAAACAGCCCAATTAAAAAATGGTCAGAGGACATGAAGAGACATTTTTCTGAAGGGGACACACAGATGGCAAACAGACATGTGAAAAAATGCTCAACTTCATTAATCATTAGAGAAATGCAAATAAAAGCCACAATGAGATACCACCTCACCCCATTCAAAGTGGCTATCATTAATACATCAACAAACAACAACTGCTGGTGAGGATGTGGAAAAAAGGGAACCCTTGAGCACTGTTGGTGGCATTGCAGATTGGTGCAGCCAGTATGGAAAACAGTATGGAGGTATCTCGGAAACCTGAAAATGGAACTACCTTATGACCCAGTAATTCCACTCCTAGGTATCTATCTGGAGAAATTCAAAAGTCTAGTTCAAACAAATTTATGCACCCCTGTTTATTGTAGCACTATACACAATAGCCAAGACATGGAAACAACCGAAATGCCCATTGGTAGACAACTGGATTAAGAAACTGTAATACATTTATATAATGGAGTATTATGCAGCAATAAAGAAGAATGAAATCTTACCATTTGCAACAACATGGATGGACCTAGAGAACATTATGTTAAGTGAAATATATCAGACAGAGAAAGACAAATACCACATAATCTCACTTATATGTGGAATGTAAAGAAAAGAATAAATGAACACACTAATCATAAATAGTCTCAGTGATATAGAGGAAAAACTGAGGGTTGTGTGATGGGGGGGGATGAGGGAGAAGGTGAGGGGATTAGAAAGCACAATTGGTAACCACAAGATTGCCATGGGGATACGAAAGTCAGTTTGGGGTATATAATCAATAATGTTGTAAAGATTTTGTAGGGTATTCGATGGACAGTTGTCTTATTAGGGAGACCACCTCAGGGATGATGTAGATGCCTGATCACTGTGCTATACACCTGAAGGTGAAGTTGAACAATAATGAATGTCAACTATAATTATTTATAATATATATATATATATATATATATATATATATATATATATATATTTACAAGAAGTGGAGTACAGCATTAGGAATACAGACAGTGGAAATGTAACTGCTGTATGCGATGTCAGAAGGATAGTAGATTGGGGAAGAGGCTATCACTTTGTGAAGGATGTAAATGATAAATGTCTAACTATTGCATTGCTTTGAACACCTGAAACTAATAAAAAATAAATAAATAAAGGTGGGGTTGGGTGGGATCTGAAATCACCAGGGCAAGGTGAATGATTTTTGGGCAGAGACTCAGATATGACGGCCACCTGTGTGTGCACACAGGGAAACAATTGTCTCTGCCAGCTCCTCTGTCCAGGAGAAAGCTGCCTCTCCAGCCCTAGCTCAGGCCAGACAACTCAGTTCCCCCCAACACACTTGTGTCGTATCACTGCTCCAGCGGCTGTCTGAGTACTGGAGCTCAGAGCCAATGACTCTGTTGGTGGGTAAATCTGCATTTTGTCCCTTTAAGAGTGCAGCCGCATACTAACGTCATCAAAATGGCGGTGTGAGGTGAGCCTCGGTAAAGCTCCCCTGTAATTTACAACTAATCGAACAACAATAACTCCACAAAGGACTCCCTGCACAGCAGAAAGGCAAGACTAAGAGGCCCACTACTGAATTCACCAAAAGGTGGGTGAATTGCGCGAGCGGGTGAGGAGGGAAGGGAGAAGTGCAGAGACGGAGACGTGCAGGAACAGGACGCAGACCTAGCTCAGTGCTCTGAGATCCCTGCATCTGGGAACTAATGCAGCTGCGGGAGAGGGAAGAACTCGGACTGCTACGGCTCCACTTATGGCCCATAGGGCTGAGGGGGCAGCATATAACAAAGCTGAACCCAACGCTCATGGCAGAGACCTCGGAGAAAAGACTGAGGGAAGAAGGCTGAAAACAGTGGCTTAAGCCCTCACAACCGAGCAGAGAACGGAAGCCTTAGGCACTGAGACTAGCCGCCCCCTCCCTACCCTCCCATAGCTCACCCCGCCCCAACCTGCCCAGTGCTAGAAGCACAACAGTAGCAGTGTCAGATCAAAAGAACAGAATATTTGCTGTTCTGAGAACTGTGGACCGCAGACACAGATTCACAGCCCAACTAGTTCCAGCAGTGGGGAGGGAGCTGTGGAAGCACGACCGGCTGTGGTGGTGATCGCCAACGTTGCTCTGGGCCACCTCTCACAACTCACCCCGCCCCTGGTCCCACCTATCTGGTCGGATCCCTGTAGGAGTAAATAAAACTGCTGAAACATATGGGCTCTGAATCTGCTGCAGGAAGAGCTTTGGAACTTGAAAAGATCTCCGCATACCCACACGGACACTGTGCCCTGTGACCCAAGCGAACTATTAACAGAGGAGAAGCCCGTCTTGCAAGGAATCCCCCCATTGTGTGAAAAGCTGGAATAGTGCAGAGAAAATATAGCACTACCGTGTGAGAGACATAAAAGGCTGCAGTCGGACAGAAAATAAAACATTCTACCAACAAATACTGGAAAACAAAAGAAAGACCTCTTCCTATAAACCAGTTGCAGAGGCCACTCCTGTGGATGTCTAGGAAGAGAAATAATAAATCAGTAATTGCCATGAATAACCAAGGCAACAAGACACCTCAGAAAGAAACTAAAAAGTCTCCAGAAAAGGAACTTAAAGATATGGAAATATGTGACTTAAACGACAGAGAATTCAAGATTGCAGTTCTGAAAAAACTCAACGAGATGCAAGAAAACAAAGAAAGGCAGTTTAATGAATTCAGAAATGCAATCAAAGAACAACATGAGCATTTTACAAAAGAGACGGAAATTTGAAAAAAGAACCAAATAAAATTTCTGGAGATTAAGAACTCAATAGAAGAAATTAAGAATGAAATAACCAGCATAGGTAGTAGAGTTGACCAGATGGAGGAAAGAATCAGTGACATCGAAGATACAAAACTGAAAATTACACAGACGGAAGAAGAAACAGACCTGAGACTTAAAGGAAATGAAAGAACTCTACAAGAACTTTCTGACTCCATCAGCAAGAGGAATATAAGAATAATTGGCATACCAGAAGGAGAAGAAAGAGAGAAGGGAACAGAGAATATATTCAAACAAATTGTTGATGAGAACTTCCCAAACTTGTGGACAGAACTGGATCCTCAAATCCAAGAAGCAAATAGAACACCTAATTACCTCAATCCCACCAGGCCTTCTCCAAGGCACATTGTATTGAAGCTGTCTAAAATCAACGACAAAGAATCCTCAAGGCAGCCAGGGAAAAGAACACGGTAACCTAAAAGGAAAGCACATTAGATTATAATCAGATTTTTCAGCAGAAACTCTACAAGCCAGGGGGCAGTGGAACCAAATATTCAAACGATTGAAAGAGAGGAATTATGAGCCAAGAATAGTGTATCCAGCAAAGATATCCTTTAGATATGAAGGAGGAATAAAGACCTTTCCAGACATACAGAAGCTGAGGGAATTTTCTAATACACGACCCACACTACAAGAAATACTAAAGGAGGCTATTCGACCACCATCAACAGGGACAATTTGTGGCAACCAAAACATAAAAAGGGGGACAGTAAAGGCCTGAACTGGAATATGGGAATGGAGAAAGTAAGCGTGCTAAAGAAAATGGAATACTCTAAATATCAAACTTTCTTTTACAGAAACTTAAGGGTAACCACTCAAGAAAAATCCAGAACTGAAATACATACTGTAATAAAAGAAGAAACAGAGGGAAACATCATAGAATACCACCATACAGAAATAATACACAACAACAAAAAGACAAAGAAAAAATGGGGACACAGCCTAACCAGAAAAATAAATATAGAATGACATCAAATCCTCACATATCAATAATCACCTTAAATGTAAGTGGACTGAACTCACCAATAAAAAGGCACAGAGTAGCAGATTGGATCAAAAAACTAAACCCAACCATATGCTGTCTCCAAGAGACACATCTCAGCTTGTCCCTACAAGCATAGACTCAAAGTGAATGGGTGGAAATTGACACTCCAAGCTAATGGTCCCAGAGAAAATCAGGTGTAGCCATAATGATATCAGATGAAACAGACTTCAGGTTGAAAAAGATAACAGGAGACAAAGATGGACATTTCATAATGGTAAAGGGGACCATACAACAAGAAGACATAACAGTCATCAATATTTATGCCCCCAATCAGGGAGCACCGAAATATACCAAGCAACTACTAACAGAACTAAAGGGAGAAAGAGACCAAAACACAATTATAACAGGGGACCTAAATACATCACTGACAGCTATGGATAGATTATCCAAACAGAAAATAAATAACAAAATAATTGCCCTAAATGACACATACATGAAATGGACATAATTGACATATGTAGAGCACTTCATCCTAAAACAACAGACTATACATTCCTTTCTAGTGTACATGGAACATTCTCAAGGATAGACCATATATTGGGACATAAAATCAGCCTCAGCAAATTTAAGAAGACTGAAATCATACCAAGCATATTCTCTGATCACAAGGCTTTGAAATTGGATATCAACTGCAAAACGAAAGCAGGAAAAAACACAAATGCATGGAGATTAAACAACATATTTTAAAAGAACGACTGGGTCAAAGAAGAAATTAGAGGAGAGATCAAAAGATACATAGAAACAAATGACAACGAAAATACAACCTACCAAAATTTTTGGGATGCAGCGAAAGCAGTTTTAAGAGGGAAATTTATATCATTACAGGCGTATCTCAAGAAACAAGAAAAATCCCAAATAAATAACCTCATGTTACATCTTAAAGAACTAGAAACAGAAGAATAAGTGAAATCCAAGGTCAGCAGAAGAAAGGAAATAACAAAAATCAGAGCAAAACTAAATGAAACAGAGCACAAAAAGACATTAGAAAAACTTAATGTGACAACGAGCTGGTTCTTTGAGAAGATTAACAAAATTGACAAACCCTTGGCTAGACTCACTAAGATAAAAACAGAGAAGACACTAATTAACAAAATCAGAAATGAAAAAGGGGAAGTTAACACGGAAACCACAGAAATACAAAGGATCATCCAAGAATACTATGAAGGAATATATGGCACCAAATTCAATAACCTAGAAGAAATGGACAAGTTCTTAGAAACATATAGCCTTCAAAGGCTGAACCACGAAGAACTGGAAAATCTAAACAGACCGATCAACAGTAATGAAATTGAATCAGTCATCCAAACTTTCCCAAAAGCAAAAGTCCGGGACCAGATGGCTTCACTAGTGAATTCTACCAAACCTTCAAAGAGAATCTAATACCAATCCTGCTCAAACTCTTCCGAAAAATTGAAGAAGAGACAGTTCTCCCTAACTCATTTTATGAGGCCAACATTACCCTGATACCAAAACCTGCTAAAGACCACAGAAAACAAGAAAACTACAGACCAATATCTCTGATGAATACAGATGCATATATCCTAAACAAAATTCTAGCAAATCGAATACAACAATGCATTAAAAAGATTATTCATCATGACCAAGTCGGGTTCTTCCCAGGGGCACGAGGATGGTTCAACATCCGCAAATCCATCAATGTGATATATCACATAAACAAAATAAAGGACAAATATCATATGATTATATCAATTGATGCAGAAAAAGCATTTGACAAGATACAACATCCATTTATGATTAAAACACTTAATAAAAAAGGTATAGAAGGAAAATACCTTAATATAATAAAGGCCATATATGACAAGCCCTCAGCTAATCTCATAATTAATGGTGAAAAACTGAAGTCCTTTGCTCTACGTTCAGGAACACGACAGGGCTGTCCCCTATCACCTCTGCTTTTCAACATAGTGTTGGAATTCCTTGCCAGAGCAATCAGGGAAGAGAAAGAAATAAAAGGCATCCAAATTGGGAATGAAGAATTTAAATTGTCACTCTTTGCAGATGACATGATGTTATATATAGAAAACCCTAAAGACTGCACCAAAAAGCTATTAGAAACAATCAACGAATACAGTAAAGTCCCTGGCTACAAAATCAACGTACAAAAGTCCATTGCATTCCTATATACTAACAATGAAATCTCAGAAAAAGAAATACATAAAACAATTCCTTTTGCAATTGCAGCAAAAAGAATAAAATACCTAGGAATAAACGTAACCAAGGATGTGAAGGACCTGTATGCTGAAAACTGTAAGACATTTTTTAAAGAAACTGAAGAAGACACAAAGAAATGGAAAGACATTCGTGCTCCTGGATTGGAAGAATCAACATGGTTAAAATGGCCGTATTACCCAAAGCAATACACCCATTTAATGCAATCCCCATCATAATCCCATTGGCATTTTTTAAAGAAATAGAACAAATAATCATCAGATTTGTTTGGAACCACAAAAGACCCCGAATAGCCAAAGCAATCTTAAGAAAAAAGAACAATACTGGAGGTATCACACACCCTGACTTTAGCTTGTACTACAGGGCTACAATAATCAAAACAGTACGGCATTGGCAGAAAAACAGACACATAGACCAATGGAATAGAATTGAGAACCCAGAAATAAAACCACATAAATATGGACAGATAATTTTTGACAATAAAGCTAAAAACATACAATGGAGGAAACACATCCTTTTCAATAAATGGTGCTGGGAGAATTGGATAGCCACGTGCAAAAGAATGAAACTGGACTGCTATCTGTCACCATGTACCAAAATTAATTCAAAATGGATCAAAGACTTAAGCATAAGACCTGACACAATAAACTGCATACAAGAAAACATAGGTACTAAACTTATGGACCTTGGGTTCAAAGAGCATTTTATGAATTTGACTCCAAAGGCAATGGAAGTAAAAGCTAAAATAAACGAATGGGACTATATGAAACTTAAAAGCTTCTACATAGCAAAAGAACTTAAACGGTTCTACACAGCAAAAGAAACCATCAACAAAATAGAGGCAACCAACTGAATGGAAGATTTTTGCAAACAGTGCCTCCTATAAGGGGCTAATATCCAAAATATACAAGGAACTCATGAAACTCAACAACAAAAAAAACAAACAACCCAATTGAAAAATGGGCAGAGGACCTGAAGAGACATTTCTCCAAAGAGGACATACAAATGGCAAATAGACATATGAAAAAATGCTCAACATCACTAATCATCAGAGAAATGCAAATAAAAACCACAATGAGATATCACCTCACCCCAGTCAGAATGGCTACCATCAACAAGACAAATAGTAACAAGTGTTGGTGAGGCTGTGGAGAAAAAGGACCCCTCATACACTGTTGGTGGGAATGCAGACTGGTGCAGCCGCTATGGAAGGCAGTGTGGAGGTTCCACAAAAAATTACAAATAGAATTACCATATGACCCAGCAATCCCTCTCCTGGGTATCTACCCAAAATATCTGAATACATCTACACATAAAGACACGTGTGCTCCAATGTTCATTGCAGCTTTGTTTACGGTGGCCAAGACATGGAAACAACCAAAATGTCCTTCGATAGAAGAATAGATAAAGAAGTTGTGGTATATATACACAATAGAATGTTATTCGCCGTTAAGAAAAGATGACATAGGAACATTTGTGACAACATGGATGGATCTTGAGAGTATAATGCTAACCAAAATAAGTCAGACAGAAAAAGCAGAGAACCACATGATTTCACTGATATGTGGTATATAAACCAAAAACAACAAAAGAACAAGACAAACAAATGAGAAACAAGAACTCATAGACACAGACAATAGTTTAGTGGTTACCAGAGGGTAAGGGGGATGTGGGGTGGGAGATGAGGGTAAGGGGGATCAAATATATGGTGATGGAAGGAGAACTGACTCTGTGTGGTGAACACACAATAGGATTTATAGATGATGTGATACAGAATTTTACACCTGAAATCTATGTAATTTTACTAACAATTGTCACCCAGATAAATTAAAAAAAAAAAAACAACTGTTATATTATCAAAAAAAAAAAAAAAGAAGAGTGCAGCCGCCCACCCTCTCACTCAATCACAGTCTCTGCTGTTTTTCACAATCACAAATTATGGGGACTTCTCTAACCAGCACTGGAACTCTGGTCTGGGGTTTGGCTGGCACCTCTCACTCCTCCTGATCTTCAATGGTCACACATGGGTGTGGGACCAGCCAGTTCCATGTCTCTGCCCCTTGTACCAGTCTTGATGTGGCTTCTTCTACACGTCTTTAGTTGTACGGCTTCGGTTCAGCAAGATTTTAGGAGATTCTGAATGACGGTTGTTTTGTAGTTTAGTGGTAATTTTGATATGGTTGTGAGAGAAGGTAATCATAGCATTTACCTACTTTGCCATCTTTGTGTTCTGTTAGGTCACTTATTTTCTAGTTACTTCTCTGATAAAACTACCCATGTGACTTTGGGTAAAGTCATCTTCCCTACTGTCTCTCAGTTTGTTGGAACAGGTGACACTAAAAGATTTAGTGGTATGACCTTAGACAAGTTATTTCACCTCTCTGAACCTCATCTGTAAAATGGAGACAATGGTAAAAATTACCTAATTGTGTTGTAGAAAAGGTGAAGTGAATATGAAGTATTATTAGCCTTTCACCTTTCACATTATAAATATTCAGTGAAGAGAATTTGCTGTCATTATGATTATTATTTTTACGATTCTATATGTAAGATAAATGGAAACATTTGTTCATGTAAAGATTTATACATGTGTGTTCACAGTAGCTTTATTTATAATAGCCAAAAACTATAAATAGCCAAGAAATCCTTCAATGGGTGAACTGTTAAATAAACAGTGATGCATCTACACTATGGAATACTACTTAGCAAAAAAGGAACAAACTACTGATATGCACAACTTTGACAAAACCTAAAAGCATTATTGTAAGTGAGAAAAGCTGATCCCAAAAGGTCAGATACTGTATTATTTCATTTGCCTGAAATGCCCAAAAAGACAAACCTTTAAAAGCAGATTAGTGAATGCCTAAAATTAATCGTACTGTATACATACAGGTGGGTGAATTTTATATATCTCAATTATACCTTAAAAAAACTGTTTTAAACAGATTCTATATCTAAATACTAGATCTGTGCAATTGCATTCTGTTGGACTACCAGAAACACTGATTACACAAAACAGTTTTCAATTTTTCACTTACCGAAGGATGGGCTGCTATGTATCCATGTGCACTTTTATCTGAAAAGTGAAGATAAAGCGGTCACCTTTGTTTCATAAACATTACCTTGTTTAAAGACCATACTTAAAAAGTAAAACAAAACAAACAAACAAAAAACACCTGCATGTGTTTCACTAGAAGGAAATTCTCCAATTCAGTATCAAATAGATATTATGATAAACAACAGTTTTTCTTAAAATATCTCATACCCTTACTTCCTCAACATATTACCACCAGGTCATTTTATAGATTTTAATGGAAGCCTCTAGTTAATGTCATCTATATGGAGGAATGTTGAAATTACCACTCCTAGATTGGTATGACTCTACAAAGTAGTACCCCCTAATGGGGGGGATACATTCCAAGACCCCCAGTGGATCACTAAAATCTCGGATAGTACCAAATCCTACACACACACACACACACACACACACACACACACACACACACAGCATGTGCTTGAATAATGCAGTTTTGTTCAATGCTGTTTCATCATAACATCAGTGAGATTCTATAGGAACTTCACTAACTCTTCTTTATATCAATTAGCCTGTGGTAACACTGGTTTCATTATACATCCTTTAGCCACAGTTCCAAGAACCCTTGGAGGACATTAAGTGAGGATTTATGGAATCTAGGTTTTCTGTTCATGTCTTCCACCCACAAATTTAATGCTTTTTTCATCTTATCTAAGCACCTGTCACACACTGTGGCTGTAACTTCTGCAGTTTGATTTGTGACAGCAAAACTGGCATTTATTTCTTTACAATTTCATAAATAGAAGATTTGCTCTTACTGTAGATCTTAGCAACTTAAGCATACAAGTTTTTTCTTTATTTATTAAGTCGAGAACTTTTACCAGAAAGCACTTCATGGCTTCTCGTTGGCATATCCAAATTGCCAGTATCAGTACTCTTGTGCTTTGGGACCTTAGTAAGTAAAATTAGGGTTAATTGAGCACAAGCACAGCAATACCCTGACAGCTGATCTGATAACCTAGATGGCTACTAAGTGACTAACAGGTGGGGAGCATGTACACTGTGGATATACTGGACAAAGGACGAATCATGTCCCAGGTGGGTTGGAGAAAGACCCCATGAGATTTCATCATGTTACTTAGAACAGCGCACAATTTAAAACTTATGAATTGTTTATTTCTGAAATTTTCCATTTAATATTTTCAGACCATCAGTGATCATGGGCAAGTGAAACCACAGAAAGCAAAACCGTGGATAAAGGGGGAATACTGTACGTCTACACCCGGAATTTTTCCCCTTCCTTCTCCCCCTCTCCCTCCTTTCCATTTCTCCCTTCTACTCACCCTCCTTCTCCCCTTCTCTTCCCCTCCTAGCCTATTAGTCAGTTGCAACACTAGAGCATCCAGACAACATATGGTGAGTTTCACTCAACTCAGAATAGTGCAATAACTCATATACTATTGAGTTCCAACATAGTTTTCAGGATTTATTCTTTGTTAAGTTGAGAGAATTCGACACATAAAAAGGTTAAAAAGCAGTGGCAACTTAGAATAAAGAACAAATTCTGAGAATCCAAAAAGTATTAATGGATACACTGAAATGATTTCTTAAATCCGTTCTCGGTTCTCATTGTCTATGGTTCTACAGTGTACTTGGAGCACAGCTCTTACATTAATCATTGTTTGATGTGTCACCAGGATCTCTTAAATGTTTTATTTCATGTGATGGACTCAACATCATAAAAAAGCTCTCTTTTATGTTTTTTTTTCCTTTAGGCTTTTGCCATTAAATAACAGAAGTTAAACAATCTTCTCATTAAAAAAAAAAGTCCCATTTAACATGTAAATTGCCATATACCTTTAAGTTTGGACTTTGATATTTGATATGGCCAAATCTGATATGTCCACTTCCAAGTGTGTTCTTGTACCATTCCTAAAAAGATCATGCCCCCCAACCGTACTAAAACCAGTGTCAAAATGTAGGGGCTCTTTATAGCTGGGGCACCAATGATAGTATTCTCTTCTTTTTTAGATGTTAATAAGAAATTGTTCTAAAGAGGCAACCAGATCCTTTTTCTCAAATGCAGAAGTATTATTAATACATGTTTTTAAGTTGCTTACAGTGCAAATTTGAACATCAAAGCTTCAAACAAAGGCCAGATCGACAAGCTAACAAAAGAAATCGAGATTTGGCAGACACATGACCTTTCAAACTCTTATAAATAGCAAACTGTAATTTCTTTTTTTTTTAAGTCTGATTTTGAGGTCTGATAAAAAAAAACCTGGCAGCCACAAAATTCGTGCTGTATCATCATGGTGCAATCAAATGATTCTAAAGGATAAAATAAATTTCAAGAGACCATGGTTTGATCCATATACTTCTTACTTCTTGACCACATCACAAGGCCTGATTCTAACTGAGTGTCTTCATGCTAGGGAAGAGAGGAAAGGACAATTGTGATTGCTGATTCAAACTGACAACTACTGCTTCATTGAATAATTTACTTATTTCAGTTCTAAAATTATCCAAGCACTGTAAACCAACTTCAATTTCCAACTCATCTTTTAGGTTACTTCTGTTGAAGTCATTCTGAGAAGGAACTAGAACTGACTTCAAATGCCCTACAAGTCTTCTGTTCTAATCCTGAGGCTCTGAGATTGGAATTATTTTTTTCACGTTTTATACCCTAGATTTACTCTTACCTCCTGATGTAAAACTCATGTATTTCTGGTTGTTGACTGTTTCTTTGGAATCATAGAATTTGAGAACATCTAGAACAGCTTGTGGGTTCTTCTTTTGTTCAAGTTTTGTTATGTTAGAGGTTTGGAGTAATCGTGCCCATTGCTCAGGAATTCCCTGTGGACAACCAAAGGGAAAGAATGACAGATCAGAACATTCAGCAGCTACATTTTTCTGTTCCAGTAAAGTTCTGCACCAAGAAGCCCATGCTACCTGTAGGATTACACTTGGGAAACTGAAGTTACACTCTAGATTTAAAGTTAGTAACTTAATAATGCAATCATTCTCTTATATAATTAAAACACATAGGTAAAACTAGGTTCCAACTTAAAAAGCGTGGTAGAAAAAAAAGTGCATGAAAATCACCTCCATATTAACTCTGCTCATCCATGAAATGATGTTTACGGCTTAGTTTTTTTTTTTTTTTTTTTTTTTTTTTTGTTGTTGTTGTTGTTGATTTTTCTGGTGACTCAGGGCAGACATAGCAAGACTTCTCTAAATTTATGCACAGCATAGTATAGTGCAGATCAATAGATTTTACTTGACTGAATATCATAAGCTGTTTCTGGGCATGCTGTAATTAGAGTATCTTTTACAATAAAAGGAAAGCCTCACCCTTGGTCAGTGTATACTTTGTGATTACAAAATGTAATTTTTTGGATCTAGAGCTTTAATAGAAAGGGAGATTGAGAGGAGACAAAAATATAATTGTGGAGGAGCAATAACCACTGAGATGCTAAATAGTAACATTAACATTAAAGCTGCTTTGGGCATTTTCCCTGCAGATTGCTCCTCTCCTCCTTTCATCCCCTCCTCCCCTCTTCATTCACTGGCCACATGGAAGAACCTGGGGACTGTGACAACCATGCCAAATCCTTGTGAGAATTTGCAATAATCTGAAGCATTTAGAGCAGAGACGAGGGAGTATTTGGAAATCTATCCAAGGAGAATTGAAAAAAATTACAGAGAGAGGTTAGTTTTACATTGAGCATTGAGCATTCTTTCCTACATGTTCAGCTTGCAGAGGTCCCCATTTCATAATTATCCAACCTCCAAGAGCAACTTGGGATGAGAAACAGACACAGTATTCCTGAAGTGCATCAAGACACAATTTCTGTGGCTTTGTCCTATGAAGTCTCAGTAAAACAATGTGTGATGTGGGCCTCCAGAGTTTGGGAATGACAACAAAAAAGTAAGATAAGCCAAGCAACAATTCTACTGCACACACATGAACCTGCTGCTGCAGTGCTATGACATCTCAAAGAAGCACTTTGATGCAAGCTTCTTTTGGGCCTGTGACGCACCTCTGGGAGCTTCCCTGGGCACATCTGTGAGCCATAGAGATCTGGCTGTAATGGACGTAAATAAAGAAAGAAAAGAAAGTTAAAACAGAATGTGGGACAACTTAGAAGGTGGGAGGAGATGAAACCAATGGGTCTGAATGGGGGGGGTAATCCCATCTAAAGTGGGGCAGTTATGAAAATAGGGAGATATTAACTAAATCAGGGACAGGACAGGCTACAAGACAACAGATTTAAGAAAACAGAGAAAATGACAACGTTCCAAAGTTTGGATGCATAATTCTACTTTTGGCCAGATGCTTCCTCCATAAATATGCCATAATAAGAATTATCCCTAAATGATTGGAGAAATTACTAAAAAGGTAAAAACATGAATTTGGAGGGGAAAAGGATGGTACCATGAACAGCTTCAACAATAATTTGTAAGTTGTTTGTATAACTGGGTGATCACAGATAGCCAATGGCCATGTGATAAACTTACAAATTTTGGTTACCAATTGTGGTTAACCATTTTTAGTTTCACATTGGAAGTATCTGTGTGGTGAAGATTCAAAGGATGGCTATATGGTGATATTGAATTTAACGTTTGTTATTGTTGATGTGATTTTTCCGTACTTTGTAGATAAAGTCATGGCTGGCTTAGAGAAAACTAGATTGAGGATTTTCCATACAGCCAGACTCTATGTTTGAGTTTCTTAGACATTTAGACCAGGGAAAGGGAAACCATTTCATTTCAAACAATACAGAAATAATTTCCATTTTAATCCTGCATTTCCAAAGTCCCACTTCCCATAAAATAAGATCAGATGTATAAGGTAACAGCTTTATCTAAATAAATATATTATCTCTCTTGCTATAAAAAACATGCTTTGACCCCACTGGTTTGATTTGAAATATAGGTCTTTGATTCCTAGCATTTAGGGTTACTCCAAGCATAGTGAAATAACACTTTTACATGCATTTATCACGCCATTTGATGCTAAAGCCTTAAGCCAAAAATTTGAACTCAGAAGCCCATGCATGATCCCAGTTCTGATTCTAAGTGCAGTTAATAGCATTTGGTTAATACTTTAATGGCCAAAGGAGTTATTAAGTGTTACAAAACCAGGTATGCATTGCACGTAACCACTAGAGCAGACATCACTAGCGTAATCATTACCATAATCATTAGAATATTTGCAATTATACATTCTCATGGCACTTTTCAACTTTTGTGATAAATACAGTCATGTGATCACTAGACAGCAGGAAAAAATGCTGTCAATTGCAGAAGATCCTCCAGACAACTATACTTACCACATGACTACACTGCTGAGATAATTTCTATTTTCTTTTTAAAAATTAAATAAATTAGTTAATCAATGAAACCTGACACTTAAATTTGAACATATGCCACAAAGGCACATAATCAGAAAACCATCTCATTACTTCAAATTGAGGTACAAATCCCAAAAGTTAGACAGCTAATGGAGACCTAGAGGTGTGAGCATCAGAAGCAGGAGCACATATCAATGCCTGGCCATGTATACAATAACAGCTAGATGTACATTAAGCTGGTGATTGTCCGGTGTAGCCCAGGAGAATGGCAGCATGATACAACAGGCCAAGCATTTACCTTACCATAAGAAATAATAATTTATATCACTCATACCATTTTTCCCTCTGATTGACTTGAAGCAACCGTCACAGGTCTAGAAGTCTGGAAGGGGGAGTTCTGAAGTATTTGGGATAAAAATGGCAATATAAAGGATAAGGACTTGTAATAGTTTAATACAAAAAATGTCACCTCCCAACCTAATTTTAACCTTAGTGTCCAAGTGTATGAACAGGTGTACAAGGTTTTATGGGCCAATTAGCCATAGGATAATCACCAAGCAACACAGCAAATTAGTGTCCAAATATTCAAAGTAACAGGCCCTTATAAGACAACTGGACTAGACAGTTTAACAAATCACTCAAAATTCAACCTAAACAACTACAGTAATCAAATTTAGTAAGATGGCCCTCCCCCTCTACACACAAATACAATGAATTAGTGGTACTATGGAATTAGGACTCAATTTTAAATCCTAACAATAAAATGATTTTTAAAAGCTTATTATCATTTTGTATTTCTAAAATCAGTAAATGTAAATCACAGATTAAGATAGTAAAAAAAGGCAAAATTTGGCATCTTTAGAAATGATGTGTGGGCAAGTAGTTGTGAAAGATCAAGATGATAATAAATTGCATCAGATTTCCAAATTTAGCCTGTGTCTTATTTATATATTCAATGGATTTCTAACAGCTGACTGTATTCAAACAACTGATTTATTTCAAGTTGGGTTTTGGGGAGGAAGGGACAGGTTTTTGTTTGGTTTCGTTCGGTTGCTTCAATCTCTTTTTCATGATTAGAAAGATTACCCATCACATATTCTAACCTATTCCTCTCTGGTTGGTTCTTTGGCTTCTAATTGATAGAAAAGTGAAAATGGCTGGACTGCAGTCATCGAGATGATGGTGATTCACTTTCATTCATTTCCATTCAGAATTCATAAAGAAATAAGAAAGAGCTAAAGATAGGTTGTAAGTCAAGCAAGTTGGAAAAAGTAGAAAAAAAATAAAAAATGGAAATAAACTAGAATGTCACATAAGAATAGTGGAGGACAAAACTGTCACACATCAAAAAGCAAAAGAGTAAGAAAAAGAAAAGAAAAATATGGAATGACAACAATAAAGCATAAGAAAAATTTAAACAGAAGGAAAGCACATACAGAATAAAAACGTCAAAACTCGAAATGAAAAGTTCATAAAATAAAGGAAAGAGATATTAGATAAAACTTATAAAGTTTAAGTGCTTTTACTGTTTAAAATGTCAGAAATAGTCAATATGATTTTTTAAGAAGTCTAAACTTGTTCAGTTTATAAAAATTATAATTTTTGGTGGTGACGATGGTGGTGGTTGTGGTGACAGTGAAATTATATTTCCTAAGTATTGCTAAGAGAATATTCTCAAATATAGTAAAGAACAGAGGCTGGATCAAACTCAAAGCCATTGGAATAATGTCTCTGATTCTAGTGATGAAATTGGTGAAATCCTACCAATATCTCAACTTTATCAATGTCAGTACTTCCTGATGCTCTCTTCTGCTTGCTACTGAGAACACAGATATAATCAGCTCACATCACTTTACAAGGCTAAGATGTTTACTCAGTTCCATTTCATTCTCATGTTGCTAACCTCTGGAATTAAAAAAAAAAAAAAGATAATTCAGCTGTCGATTCAGACACAATGTTTGATTCTCCAAATCAAATTAATTTGTCCCCTGTTTTCTTCTTTCACTTAATCATATGACACAGTCTACTTACTAACCATCATGTTATGAAACACAAGATTCAATTATTTAATATCTGCTTTAACCCAAGAATCAATGGCGATGGTTGTATCAAAGTTTTTTGTTTTTTTTTCTGAATGCGTTCAAAATTACTCATTATCTCAGAATGCATATTTTGACTGAGTTCCTTAATAGTATGGAAAAAGGTAGCTGATCTTCCTGGGGACATATTTTTAGCCATATCATTTCCATCATCCATCTAAAAAAAATAAGTGCCAGATCTTTAAAAAGAAAAGTATAAAATATCATAGATCTGACATTTTGTGCTATTTGAGCACTACAAATATTCAAAGAAAGGCTGGATCTATAGCTATGGCCTTTCTAGAGAATTCTTGTTAGTATTATAATGGATTATATACAAAGTACATAACCACTAAAGTACATAATATATCCATCAATATTTCTTCCTGAAACATGAGGTTTGTTGTTTTAAATGTCTACAAAATATACCTGTTAAGCCTAAAAATAAGCTACATTTTTCAAATCAAAGGGAAGAACAGGTCAATTTTACAGAGATTTTTGTTTAGTGTGGTAGCTGATCTGGGTAATCCAGGTTCTTGTGTAAAGCCTGCATTACTGAGACAGATTGTCTTCACTGGCCAAGTTGAGTCCATGATTCTCTGATTCACCTCAAATGATAAAGAATAGGCTCAATCAAGCATGGTCTCTAACAGGACTACATCTCCTATGCCATGGTAAATTAGCATTTTCAATCAAGTTGAACACTATACAGCTATCAGCCATTTTTGTTAAAATGGAAAAAATAATTTTGCCAATACTCTTACCACCCGCTAGTTCCATCTATAACTGTCTAGGCAAAGTTCATCTTACTTGAAATCATCAAACACTTCAAGTCTGACATTTTGGGACATGGTGATTCTTGCTTGAAACCTGTTTTAATAAAGGATTTTTTTTCATGGCTTACAAACTAAAATACAAAGCTTACTTACAGTGAATTCCCCGGTAACTGCATCAAATCCCACATGAATCGTATGTTCAAAGTCTGAAGGAAGAGAAATCTCTGGGCGTTCTTTCTCTTTCTTCTTATTGGCTAAAGGCAAAATGTTAACATGAATTTATTTGGGATACAGTTTTGCCATCCAAAAGTTGTACAATTAGGTTTATCAAAATAGTTATAAACTTGAGAGACAATTGATTCCAACACCATTTTAACAATACTTAACTTCAGAAATAATTTTATTTGCAGAAGTGGCTGAGAGTTTGATAGAAAATGTTATGTTCAAATAATTTACACATTTCTAAATCCAATTAAAACAAAACCTTCAGTCAAACTGATTTATGTCCTTTACTAGTCAATGTAATCAATATGTATCTAGGTATTTTGTGTTTAACTGGCTTTGTTGGATCAAATACTACTTACTAAAGAAGAAATTCATTACACTCAAATCAAGCTAAGGCTTACTATTAGAAAGAATAGAAAAGAAAATTGCTTATGCTATCTATAAAAGTGTTATGAATTGCTTCCATGTTAACCATAGCTAATTATCAAGTAGCTAGAACTTCTTTCATTTACATGTTTACATTATGAAGCATGTCTCAATAGACTCTTGGTTTTCTTTCAACGAGAATACCATTGCAAATCTATAATGTTACAAATTTATCATTAAAATGTTTTTAATCATTTCCTACCCAGCACTTTGCTAGTAAAAAATACAAATTACTGCTTTATACTGAATTAATTTTATTTAGTTCTTAGAAACCTCAAACCAGTTCCTTGATTTAGTCACTCTAGTTTGTAGCTATTTTCCATGTCTCTATTATATTCTGTCCTATTAGCGATTTAAAATCACTGTCCTTAATTAGCAGATTTTTCATAGTGACACAATTATGAATAAGCACATCAATAGTTAATAAGTCAAAAGCCTTTAAAAATATAATCACTGAAGAAATTATGTTGGTAACTGTAATGAAATTAGTCTATCTTGAAATAGATCCCAGAAGGAAGTTACTGTGGAAATATTGTAAAACGGCATTTAGTAGCTTCCATAATAGACATATCAGCATATTCGAGCACATTATCTGTAATAAGGGTGCATTTCACACTCAAAAAAAAGAACAACCAAAAAAATCCCAAAACAAAACTCACTCTCCTAATAATGGGCAAGTAAGTCATCATGAACCACATATGCTCAATTAAAACCAATCAACTTCAGAATTGCCAGGGTGGCCAATTTAGAATATTCTAGTTCAAATAGATGTTTCCTTAGCCTCGATTTCAGACAACATTAAAATAACCTTATAAGGATTGCTTGTTACCCAGGATAAATTTTAAATACAGAAATTTTTATGTTCCAATCTCATTCTTATGGCTACCTTTCTCTTTCTAACTCTCTCACTGCTCCATATCTCCAGCCAGAGGACAGACATATAGAACAGAAATATGGAAATTCAAGTAGTGAGAGGATGAGGATACAGGATTAGGAAAGGCTTGAGATGGGGGGACAAGGGTCACTCAAAGCCTTTCCCAAGCCATGGAACACATTTAAGACCCATTTTGAAAAGTACATATATACCATTTAACTTAACTTTAGTATACATTCCATTTTTACAATGAGCTTACTTTATTGATGAATATTATTGTAAACGAACAGTGAAGTTTAGAATTTTCTGTTGGTAACTCTAAACTCTGTTTAGAGTTTCTGTTTAGAGTTCTCTGCATTTTTGTGGACTGTAGCTACCATTTACACTTGTTCAACTACTGTTTTTACTTGTTCAGAAAGTCAAAACAGAACAATCAGATTTCTGTATTTGCCATTGCACAAAATGTATCCTAGTTACTACTGTAAACATTTTCTTAGTTTTCCTCTTTCCTGATCTCCCATAGATAACCATGTTGGACATGGCTAAACATTTCTGTTTCTACTTCCTTGAAAATGTGGTCTTATTCTCCTGCTCCCTCAGTGACCATTCTTTATGTGAGTGGCATTTCTTCTCCTTCTTCCTTTCCTAGTGTCCTTTCACAATCCTTTCTTTATAATCATTCATCTTGGATGGCATCCATTGCAAGATATAACTCATGTTGGGTAATTTCCTGATCTGTGGGTGGCAGGTGGTATATCCAGATTTTGTGGGACCAGATACTTCATATAATTTGAAAAGAAAGCTCCCTTTAAGCAAAAGCAACAATATGTCAGAAACATGGCAGCGTGATTGGTGCTCCTTGAAATCTCCCTTGGAAGTTAAAACAAATTGAACAGCTAAGGATACCATAATTCAGCAAAGGATACTCTTCACAACACACAAGCACGTCTGAGAGATCCAGTCATTGTAACATCTGAAGGTGGGCAAATTGGTGCAAACAAGGAAAGAGGGAAGGGGGAAATGCAGAGACATAGCCGAAGCTTGTGGACACAGCCCAGAGAACACTGCAGTTCCCAGGAGAGGAAAGGATTGAGACTGCAGGTGCACTTTCTGTGGCCCATAGTCCTGACTGAGGATCAGCATATAATACAGCTGAAGCAAGATATCAGGTCAGAGACCTTGGGGCAAAGACCAAACATAGAAGGGTGAGAACTGTGGTTTAAGGCCTCATTGCCATGAAGAAAACAAGACATGGAGCCTGGTTGCCTCCTCACACCCTCCCAGAGCTCACCTCCCAGTGTTAGAAGCAGGCCCCAAAAGCAATGTTGGATGAAAGAGCAGAATATATACAGTGCTGACAACTGGAGAGACAATACGAGACTGGCAGATGCACAATGAGGCTAATTCTAGTGACAGGGAATGAGCTGTAGGGGCTAGACAGCTGTGAATAGGAGGTCACCATGGCTCCTGGCCAAAAACACACGTGCAGCCTCTCCCACCCCACCCTACCCGCACCTTTCGAGGCTAACCTTGTGGGCACTCAGGGCTGCTGAGACAAACATGGTCTGCATCTAGCTGCAGGGGCAGCATTGGGATTTCAGAGGCTAGGAACACCATTGCCCAGTACATACTCCCAAGGAGGCACTGCCTTGAGACTGAGGTGACCTGATGACAGAGGAAAACCCAACTCCCAGAAAACCTCCCATTGAGGAAGAAGCCAGAACAGTTCAAGAGAAAATAAAATGCTGCAGCACAAGAGAAAATAAAATGTTCCAGAGACACCTACTGGAAAGCAAAAGAAAGACCTCTTCATATCAACCTGCTGCAGAATCCACTGCTGCAGATGCCCAGGAAGAGAAATAATAATTTATTAATTGCCATGAATAACCAAGGTAACAGGGCAGATCAGAAAGAAAATGAAAAATCTCCAGAAAATGAACTTAAAGAAATGGAAATATGTGACTTAAGTGACAAACAATTCAAGATTGCAGTTAATAAGAAAGTCAATGAGATGCAATAAAATAAAATAAAATAAAATAAAATAAAATAAAATAAAATAAAATAAAATAAAATCAATGAACAAAATGAATACTTTACCTTCTTTATCCAATCATCTATCGAAGAACACTTTGGTTGTTTCCATATCTTGGCCACCATAAATAAAGCTGCAATGAACATCGGAGCACGTATATCTTTATGGATAAATGTTTCCAGATTTTTTGTGTAGATACCCAGGAGAGGGATTGCTGAGGCATATGGTAATTCTATTCTTAATTTTTTGAGGAAACTCCACACTGTCTTCCATAACGGCTACATCAATCTGCATTCCCAACAACAGTGTATGAGGGTTCCTTTTTCTCCACAACCTATCCAAAACTTGTTATTATTTGTCTTGTTGACGATAGCCATTCTAACAGGTGTGAGGTGATATCTCATTGTGGTTTTTATTTGCATTTCTCTGATGATTAGTGATGTTGAGCATCTTTTTATGTTTATTGGCCATTTGTATGTCCTCTTTGGAGAAATGTCTCTTTAGGTCCTCTGCCCATTTTTTAAGTGGATTGTTTGTTTTTCTGTTGTTGAGTTGTATGAGTTCCTTTTATATTTTGCATATTAGTACCTTATCAGAGGTGTTGCTTGCAAAAATCTTATCCCATTCGTCGGTTACCTCTTTGTTTTGTAGATGGTTTCTTTGTGCAGAAGCTTCTTAGTTTCATATAGTCCATTCATTTATTTTAGCTTTTACTTCCCTTGCCTTTGAAGTCAAATTCATAAAATCCTCTTTGAACCCAAGGTCCATAAGTTTAGTACCTATGTTATCTTCTATGCAGTTTATTCTTTCAGATCTGACGTTTAGGTTTTTGATCCATTTTGAGTTAATTTTGGTACACAGTGACACAATGGAATTCTGCCATAAGAAAAATGAAAAAAATGCCATTTGCGACAACATGGATGGATCCTGAGATTATTATGCTAAGTGAAATAAGTCAGAGAGAAAAAGTCAAGAACCACATGATTTCACTGACATGTGGTATATAAAACTAAAAACAAAAAAGACAAACAAATGAAGAAAAAAAAAACTCATAGACACAGACAATAGTTTAGTGGTTACCAGAGGGTAAGCGGGGTGGGGGGTGGTAGGGAGGGTAAAAGGTATCAAATATATGTTGATGGAAGGAGAACTGACTCTGGCTGGTGAACACGCAATGTGATATATAGATGATGTGTCACAGAATTGTACACCTAAAACCCATGTAACTTTACTAACAATTGTCACCCCAATAAACCTTAATTTTTTAAAAATGAGTATTTTACCAAAGAGAATGAAATTATAAAAAAAGAACCAAATAGAAATTCTGGAGATGAAGAACTCAATAAAAGAAATGAAGAAGGAAATAGCCAGCTTAGTAAATAGAGCTGACCAGATGGAGGTACGAATTAGTGATATTGAAGATAGAAATCTGGAAACTACACAAATGGAACAAGAGAGAAACTTGAAAGTTAAAAGAAATGAAAGAAGTCTATAAGAACTACCTGACTCCATCAAAAGACCAACATAAGAATAATGGGTAAACCAGAAGGAGAAGAGAGGGAGAATGGAACAGACACTCTATTCAAACAAGTAGTTGGGGAGAATTTACCAAAAGTATGGAAAGAACTGGAAGCTTAAATCCAAGACAAACAGAACACCAAATTACTCAATTCCAACAAGCCTTCTCCAAGGCACATTATACTGAAGCTGTCACAAATTAATGACAAAGAAAGAATCCTCAAGGCAGCCAGGGAAAAGAAGATGGTGACATACAAAGGAAAGCCCATTAGAAAATCATCAGACTTTCAGCAGAAACTCTACAAGCCAGGAGGGAATGGAATCAAATATTCAAACAATTGAAAGAGAGAAAACACCAGCCAAGAATAATATATACAGCAAAGTTATGCTTAAGATGTGAAGGAGGAATAAAGACACTTCCAGACACACAAAAGCTGAGGGAATTTTCCACCAAAAACCTGCATTACAGGAAATACTGAAGGAGGTTATGCGACATGAAACCAAAAGACAAAAGGTTAAAAAACCATGATCAAGATTAATAATGGAGAGACGTCATCAAAATGGCAGCTTGACATGAGCCTCTAGAAATCTCCCCTGGAATTTACAACAAATTGAAAAACTATAACTCCACAAAGGACTCCTTGAACAGCAGACAGACAAGATGAAGAGTCTCACCTAAAGGTGGGCAAATTTCATGAGCAAGGGAGGAGGGAAGGGAGAAGTGCAGAGACGGAGCCATGCAGGCACAGGACGCAGAATTAGCTCAGTGTTCTGAGCTCGCTGCATCCCAGAACTACCGCAACTGCTGGAGAGGGAATAACTCGGACTGTTAGGGCTCTGTTTATGGCCCACAGGGATGAGGGGACAGCACAAAACACGGCTGAACCCAACGCTCACGGCAGAGACCTCAGAGCAAAGACTGAGGGAAGAAGGCTGAAAACGGTGGTTTAAGCACTCACTGCCAAGGAAGAACAGAAGCCATAGACACTGAGCCTAGCCGCCCCCTCCCTGCCCTCCCAGAGCTCGCCCCGCATCCACCTGTCCAATGACATTAGCAGTGTCAGATCAAAAGAACAGAATATTTGCAGTTCTGAGAACTGTGGTCCTCAGACACAGACTCACAGCCCAACTAGTTCCGACAAAGGGGAAGGAGCTGTGGAAGCAGGACTGGCTGTGGTGGTGGTCGCCGCCATTGCCCTAGGCCAGTTCTCAAAATTCACCCCTCCTCCCCCCAGTCCCCACCTATCAGGGCGGATCTCTACAGGAGTAAACAGAAGTGCTGAAACACACAGATTCTGAATCTGGTGCAGGAAAAGCTTTGGAACTTCAAAAGCTCTCCACATACCCACAGGGGCGCAGTACCCTATGACCCAGGCGAACTGCTAACAGAGGAGAAGCACGCCTTCCAAGGAATTGCCCCATTGTGTGATAAGCTGGAATAGTGCAGAGAAAACATAACACTACAGCGTGAGAGACAAAAAAAGGCAGCAGTCGGAGAGAAAATAAAACATTCTATAAACATGAACAGGAAAACAAAAGAAAGACCTCTTCCTATCAACCTGTTGCAGAACCCACTCCTGTAGATGTCTAGGAAGAGAAATAATAAATCAGTCATTGCCATGAATAATCAAGGCAAAAGTACAGCCCAGAAAGAAAATGAAAAGTCTCCAGAAAATGAACTTAAAAATATGGAAATTTGTGACTTAAATGACAGAGAATTCAAGATTGCAGTTCTGAAAAAACTCAACGAGATGCAAGAAACACAGAAAGGCTGTTTAATGAACTCAGAAACACAATCAAAGAAAAAAATGAGCATTTTACGAAAGAGATTGAAATTTTAAAAAAGAACCAAATAGAATTTCTGGAGATTAAGAATTCAATAGAATAAATTAAGAATGAAATAACCAGTTTAGGTAGTAGAGTTGACCAAATGGAGGAAAGAATCAATGACATCGAAGATAGAAACCTGGAAATGACATGGATGGAAGAAGAAAAAGACTTGAAACTTAAAAGAAATGAAGACCTCTAGAAGAACTTTCTGACTCCATCAGAATGAGCAATATAAGAATAATGGGCATACCACAAGGAGAAGAAAGAGAGAAAGGACCAGAGAGTACATTCAAAGAAATTGTCGATGAGAACTTCCCAAACTTGTGGACAGAACTGGATCCTTGAATCCAAGAAGCAAATAGAACACCTAATTACCTCAACCCCAACAGGCCTTCTCCAAGGCACATTTTATTGAAGCTGTCAAAAATCAATGACAAAGAAAGAATCCTCAAGGCAGCCAAGGAATAGAAGACAGTGACCTACAAAGGAAAGCCCATTAGATTATAATCAGATTTCTCAGCAGAAACTCTACAAGCAAGGAGGGAGTGGAACCAAATATTCAAATGATTGAAAGAGAGAAATTATGAGCCGAGAATAATAAAACCAGCAAAGATATCCTTTAGATATGAAGGAGGAATAAAGACCTTTCCAGACATACAGAAGCTGAGGGAATTTTCTAATACACGACCCACACTACAAAAAATAATAAAGGAGGATATTCGACTACCATCAACAAGGACAATTTGTGGCCATGAAAACATCAAAAGGGAAAAGTAAAGGCCTGAACTGGAATATGGGAATGGAGAAAGTAGGCATGCTGAAGAAAATGGAATACTCTAAATATCAAACTTTCTTTTACATCAACTTAAGGGTAACAACTCAAAAAAAAAAAATCTAGAACTAAACATATACCGTAATAAAAGAAGAAACAAAGGGAAACGTCATAGAATACCACCACACATAAATAATAGACAACAACAGAAAGGCAAAGAAACATGGAGACACAGTCTTACCAGAAAACTAAAGATAGAATGATAGGAAATCCTCACATGTCAATAATCACTCGATATGTAAACAGACTGAACTCACCAATATAAAGGCACAGAATAGCAAATTGGATCAAAAAACTAAATCCAATCATATGCTGTCTCCAAGAGACACATCTCAGCTACAAGGACAAGCATAGACTCAAAGTGAAAGGGTGGAAATTGACACTCCAAGCTAATGGTATCCAGAGAAAATCAGGTGTAGCCATACTGATATCAGATAAAACAGACCTCAGGGTGAAAATGTACCAAGAGACAAAGATGGACAATTTATAATGGTAAAGGGGACTATACAACAAAAAGACATAACAGTCATCAATATTTATGCCCCCAATCAGGGAGCACCAAAATATACCAAGCAACTACTAACAGAACTAAAGGGAGAAATTGACCAAAACACAATTATACTAGGGGACCTAAATACATCATTGACAGCTATGGATAGATCATGCAAAGAGAAAATAAACAATGAAATAGCAGCCCTAAATGACACATTAGATGAAATGGACATAATTGATATTTATAGAGCACTTCATCCGAAAACATCAGACTATACATTTTTGCTAGTGTACATGGAACATTCTCAAGGATAGACCTTATATTGAGACATAAATCTAGCCTTGGCAGATTGAAGAAGATTGAAATCATACCAAGCATATTCTCTGATCACAAACTTTGAAATTGGATATCAACTGCAAAAAGAAAGCAGGAAAAAACAAAAATACATGGAGATTAAACAACATAGTCTTAAAAAGCGATTGGGTCAAAGAAGAAATTAGAGGAGAGATCAAAAGATACATGGAAACAAATGAGAATAAAATTACATCCTACCGAAATTTCTGGGATGCAGTGAAAGCACTTTTAAGAGGGAAATTTATATCATTACAGGCCTATCTCAAGAAACAAGAAAAATCCCAAATAAATAACCTCACCTTACAACTTATAGAACTAGAAAAAGAAGAACAAATGAAACCCAAGGTCAACAGAAGAAAGGAAATAATAAAAATCAGAGCAGAACTAAATGAAATAGAGAACAAAAAGACAATAGAAAAAATTAATGTGACAAAGAGCTGATTGTTTGAAAAGATTAACAAAATTGACATAACATTGGCCCGGCTCACTGAGATAAAAAGAGAGAAGATACTGATAAACAAAATCAGAAATGACAAAGGGGAAGTAACACAGGATGCCACAGAAATACAAAGGATCATCCAAGAATACAGATTTAATGCAATCCCCATCAAAATCCCAATGGCATTTTTTAAAGAAATAGAACAAAAAATCAACAGATTTGCTTGGAACCACAAAAGACCCCGAATAGCCAAAACAATCTGAAGAAAAAAGAACAATACTGGAGGTATCACACTCCCTGACTTTAGCTCGTACTACAGGGCTACAATAATCAAAACAGCATGGTATTAGCAGAAAAACAGACACGTAGAACAACGGAATAGAATTGAGAACCCAGAAATAAAACCACATAAATATGGACAGATAATTTTTGACAAAGAAGCTAAACACATACAATGGAGGAAAGACAGCCTCTTCAATAAATGGTGCTGGAGAATTGGATAGCCACGTGCAAAAGAATGAAACTGGACTGCTATCTGTCACCATGTACCAAAATTAATTCAAAATGGATCAAAGACATAAGCATAACACCTGACACAATGAACTGCATAGAAGAAAACATAGGTACTAAACTCATGGACCTTGGGTTCAAAGAGCATTTTATGAATTTGACTCCAAAGGCGATGGAAGTGAAAGCTAAAATAAACGAATGGGACTATATGAAACTTAAAAGCTTCTGCACAGCAAAAGAAACCATCGACAAAATAAAGAAGCAACCAACTGAATGGGAGAAGATTTCTGCAAACACTGCCTCCGATAAGGGGCTAATGCCCAAAATATAAAAGGAACTCATGAAACTCAACAACAGAAAAACAAACCACCCAATTGAAAAATGGGCAGAGGACCTGAAGAGACATTTCTCCAAAGAGGACATACAAATGGCAAATAGACATATGAAAAAATGCTCAACATCACTAATCATCAGAGAAATGCAAATAAAAACCACAATGAGATATCACCTCACCCCAGTCAGAATGGCTATTATCAACAACACTAATAATAACAAGTGTTGGAGAGGCAGTGGAGAAAAAGGAACCCTCATACACTGTGAGAATACCACTGTGCAGCCGCTATGGAATGCAGTGTGGAGTTTCCTCAAAAAATTTCGAATAGAATCACTGTATGACCCAGCAATCCCTCGCCTGGGTATTTACCCAAAAAATCTGAAAACATTTATCCATAAAGACACGTGTGCTGCATTGTTCATTGCAACTTTATTTACGGTGGCCAAGACATGGAGACAACCAAAATGTTCTTCAGTAGATGAATGGATATAGAAGTTGTGGTATATATACACAATAGAATACTATTCGGCGGTAAGAAAAGATGTAATAGAACCATTTGTGACAACATGGATGGATCTTGAGATTATAATTCTAAGCGAAATGAGTTAGACAGAAAAAGCAGGGAACCATATCATTTCACTGATATGTGGTATATAAACCAAAACAGCAAAAGAATACAACAAACAAATGAGAAACAAAAAGTCATAAACACAGACAATAGTTTAGTGGTTACCAGATGATAAGGGATGAAGGGGGGTGGTAGATGAGGGTAAAAGCGATCAACTATATGGTGATGGAAGGAGAACTGACTCTGGGCGGTGAACACACAATGGGATTTATAGATGATATAATACAGAATTTTACACCTGAAATCTATGTAACTTTACTAACTATTGTCACCCCAATAAACTTTAATTAAAAAAAAAAGAGAAAAGATTAGTAATGGACAGATAGAAGCAGGAAACGGCAAACGCTACACAGAATAGGGCACTATAAACTTAAACTTTACATAAAGGCTAAAGAAGATTAAAAAAAATACAAAGAGAAGAAGAAGACAACTTGTTACTACAACTCAGAAATCAACTCAAAGCATAAATAGGATTACTTCATGACAACAAAAACATAAAAGGGGAGAGAGTAAAGGTCTGAATTTGCAGAGGGGAGTGGAGATAAGAAGCACATGGAAGAAGAACAACTACTGTATACATGAAACTTTCTTTTCCATAAAATTAATGGTAACCACTTTAAAAAATCCACAAGAGAGAGGCCTAACATAAAAAAGAAGGAAAAATCATGGAATACCACCAAACTAAAATAACAGACAGAAACAAAAAGGCAAATGTACAATGTAGACACTGAAATAACAGAAAGCAAAAGATAAAATGGCTATAGGAAAACCTCATATATCAATAACCACTCTAAATATAAATGGACTGAACTCACCAATACAAATGCACAGAGTAGCACACTGGATCAAGTAACAAAAACGAACCATATGCTGTCTCCAAGAGACACATCTCAGCTACAAGTACAAATAGAGACTCAAAGTGAAAGGGTGGAAAACAATACTCCACCCGAATGGAATCCAAAGAGAAGATGATGTAACCTTGCTTATGTAGGACAAAAAAGACTTCAGGACAATAAAGGTAACAAGAGACAAATATGGACATTTCATAACGATAAAGGGAACAATACAACAAGAAGACATAACATTAGTCAATATATATATGCCACCAATCAGGGAGCACCAAAATATACAAAACAACTACTAACAGAATTAAAGGGAGAAACTAGCAAAAACACAATTAAGTAGGAGAGGTAAATACACCATTGACAGCTATGGATAGGTAATCCAAACAGAAAATCAGTAAGGGAAAAACAGCCTTAAATGATACATTAAACCAAACGGACATAATTGACATCTGTAGAGCATTCCATCCTAGAACACCAGACTATATATTCTTTTCCAGTATACATGGAACATCCTCTAGGATAGACCATATGTTGGAAAACAAATCTAGCCTCAACACATTTAAGATGATTGAAATAATACCAAGCATATTCTCTGAACACAAGGCTTTGGAACTGGAGATCAACTGCGAAAAGAAAGTGGGGAAAAAACAAAAATACATGGAGATTAAACAACACACTATTAAAGATCAGCTGGGTCAAAGAGGAAATAAGAGGAGAGATCAAAAGATACATAGAAACAAATGAGAATGAAGATGCATCCTATCAAAATCATTGGGTTGCAGCAAAAGCAGTATTGAGAGGGAAATTTGTGTCATTACAGGCTTATCTCAAGAAACAAGAAAAATCCCAAATAAACAACCTAACATTACATCTTAAAGAACTCGGAAAAGAAGAACAATTGAAACCCAAAGTCAGCAGAAGGATGGAAATAAGAAAAATTAGAGCAGAACTAAATGAAATAGAGAACAAAAGGACAATAGAAAAAAAATTAATGCAGCAAAGAGCTGGCCCTTTTTAAAAGATTAATAAAATTGATAAACCCTTGGCTAGACTCACTAAGGCAAAAAGAGAAGAGACACAAATAAACAAAATCAGAAATGAAAGAGGAGAAATTATGACAGACACACAGAAATATAAAGGATCATACAATAATATTATGAAGGACTATATGCCATCAAACTCAATAACCTAAAAGAAATGCACAATTTCTTAGAAACATATAGCCTTCCTAGACTGCATCACAAAGAACTGGAAAATCTAAATAGACTGATCAACAGTAAGGAAATTGAAACAATCCTGAACCTTCCCAAAAGCAAAATTCCTGGACCAGAGGGCTTCACTAGTGAATTCTACAAAACACTTAAAGAGGATTTAATACCTGTCCTCCTCAAACTCTGCCAAAACACTGAAGAAGAGGCAATACTTCCTAACTCATTTTATGAGGCCAACATTACTCCGATACCAAAACCTGGAAAGGATAAAACACAAAAGAGAAAACCACAGACTAATATCTCTGATGAAGACAAATGCAAAACTCCTAAACAAAATTCTAGCACATTGAACACAACAATATATTAAAAAAATTACACATTATGATCAAGCCGGGTTCATTCCAGTGGCCAAGGAATGGTTCAACATAATTCAGTAGATCAATGCGATACACCACATAAACAAAATTAAGATAAAAATCACATGATTATATCATTAGATGCAGAAAAAGCATTTGACAAGATATGACATCCATTTATCATTAAAATACTTAATAAAATGAGTATAGAAGGAAAGTACTTAAATATAATAAAGGCTATATATGACAAACCCCCAGCTTATATCATACTTAATGGTGAAAAACTGGAAGTATTTTCCTGTAGAGTCAGGAACAAGACAGGGATGCCCCCATTCACCAGTGTTATTCTAAATAGTATTGGAATTCCTAGCCAGAACAATCAGGCAAGAGAAAGAAATAAAAGGCATTCAAATTGGGAATGAAGAAGTTAAGTTGTCACTTTTTGCAGATAACGAGTCTTTCTACAGAAAACCCTAAAGACTCCACCATAAAACTATTAGAAATAATAAGCAAATACAGTAAAATTGCAGGATACAAAATTAATGTACTAAAGTCCATTGCATTCACATATACTGAAAATGAAATTTTAGAAAAAGAAATGAAAAGAAATTCCTTTGCAATTGCAACAAAAAGAATAAAATACTTAGGAATAAACTTAACAAAGAATGAGAAGGAATCATATTGTTCTCTGCTTTTTCTGTCTGATGTGGTATATAAACCAAAAGCAACAAAATAACAAGACAAACAAATGAGAAACAAAAACTCATAGACACAGACAATAGTTTAGTGGTTACCAGAGGGTAAGGGGTGTGGGGGGTGGGTGATAAGGGTAAGGGGGATCAAATATATGGTGATGGAAGGAGAACTGACTCTGGGTGGTGAACACACAATGGGATTTATAGATGATGTAATACAGAATTATACACCTGAAATCTATGTAATTTTACTAACAATTGTCACCCCAATAAATTAAAATAAATAAATAAATTTTAAAAAAGTGATAATCAAAAAAAAAAAAAAAAAAAAAAAGAATTAGAAGGACCCCATACACTGAAAACTATAAAACATTATTGAAAGAAATTGAAGAAGACACAAAGAAATGGAAAGATATTTCGTGCTCATGGACAGAAAGAATCAACATAGTTAAAATGGCCATAATACCCAAAGCAATATACAGATTTAACAATCTTCATCAAAAACCCCATTGGCATTTTATCAAGAAATATAACAAATAAATAATGAGATTTGTATGAAATCACGAAGACCCCAGATAGCCAAAGCAACCCTAAGAAAAAAGAGCAAGACTGGGATAGCACACTTCCTTACTTCAATTTTTATTACAAAGTGACAATAATCAAAACAGCATGGTATTGGCAGGAAAACACTCACAAGATCAATGGAATAGAATTAATAACCCATAAATAAACTCACATATATATGGGCAGATAATTTTTGACAAAGGAGCTAAAGACATACAATGGAGAAAAGACATCCTCTTCAATAAATGGTGCTGGGAAAATTGGAAAGCCATGTGCAAAATAATGAAACTAGACTGCTATCTGTCACCGTGTACCAAAATTAACTCAAACTGGATCAAAGACCTAAATATAAGACCTGAAACAACAAATTGCATAGAAGAAAGCATAGGTACTAAACTTATGAACCTTGTGTTCAAAGAGGATTTTATGAATTTGATCTCAAAGACAAAGAGAGTAAAAGCAAAAATAAATGAATAGGAATATGAGGTATGAGAATTAAGTTCGCGGACTTGTTGCAATGATATCGCTAACCTTTTTTTTTTTTCATATGAGAGGGATTATTTGTTATAAATTTGTACCAACTGGGCAAACAGTTAGTCAACTTTATACTATTTGGAAGTGCTGAAAAAGTATGTGTAAAAGTTTGACGGCCTGAACTTTTCACCAACAATTTATGGGTCTTGTATCACGACAATGCACCAGCTCATACAGCACTGTCTGTGAGGGAGTTTTCAGCCAGTAAACAAATAACTGTATTGGAACGCCTCCCTACTCACCTGATCCATCCCCCAATGACTTCTTTTTTTACCCGAAGATAAAGAAAATATTGAAAGGAAGACATTTTGATGACATTCAGGACATCAAGGGTAATATGATGACAGCTCTGATGACCACTCCAGAAAAAGAGTTCCAGAATTGCTTTGAAGGGTGTACTAATCACTGGCATCGGTGCATAGCTTCCCACGGGGAGTACTTTGAACGTGACAGTAGTGATATTCAGCAATGAGGTATGTAGCACTTTTCTAGGATGAGCTCGCAAACTTAATTGTCATGCTTCGTAAATCCATCTTCTTCCTTTCATCCATTATCTTAGACCACAGCACTAGCATTTCTTATCTGGTCTTACTGCCTCCAGTATTTCCCCTTGCAATTCATTACACTGTGGCTAGAGTAATATTTTTATATATAATAATCTGACTGCATTCCTGCCTTTTTTTAAGGTCCTTAAAGGGCTTCTCATTACCCATATGTTAAAAGTTTATGCTCCTTAGCATGCTATCCCAGGGCCTGCATGATCTGCCTCCATCTTTCCTCTCCATCGTCTATTCTTGCCATGGCCCCCACTGTCCCATACCCATTTCATGCTTCCTAAACTGCTGGATTTTCTCTATTGTTAAAGTTTATTTTTCATTTATGGTTGACATACAATATTATATTAGTTTCAGGTATACATCACGGTGGTTAGACATTTATATGCCATACATAGTGACCACTCCAATAAGTCTAGAACCCATCACACATCATACATAGTTATTACAATACTATTGACTATATTCCCTATACTGCACTTTATACACCCTTGTGACTTTTTGTAACAGGCAATTTGTAGTTCTTAATCCCTTTCACCATTTTCATCCATTCTCTGCTCTTTTACTGCCAAGCTTTTATACATGCTATCTAGGTTAAACCCTGGGAAGCCTTACTTTTTATTGTTCCCCCTCTGCTTTGTGCAGATAACTCCTATTAGTCATTCTTGAAGACTCACTCTTGGGCTTCCTCTCCTTTAGCAAGTCTTTCCTGTCTTCCCTCTGCAGAGAAAATTAAATGTCCTTTTATGCATGCTACCCCGTGTATAATCTGAGCTTGACACTTATCAAAAGTGGATTGTTATTTCTTCTTTACATACATATCTTTCTAGCTAAAATTTGAGATATGTGACAGCAGAGACTGTATCTTATACATTGTCACATTACCTAGCACCTGCCTTATGTCTGCACAGTTAATAACTATCATTTATGGAACATTCACCATGTGCAAAGTGCTTCTAAGTTTATCTCATTTAATCACAATATTATAAGATAGGCTTTATTATTATTGTTTTATGGATGAGGAAAGTGAGATTCAGTGAGCTTAAACCACATACCCAGGTTATACAGCTGGCAGGTGTGAGAGTCAGCATTTGAACTGAGGTCCCAACTGTGGCTGTGAAACCTAAGCTCTTAATAGCTACGCTATTTATTACTAAGTATAATTTAAAAATAACTTCAACATATTTGAGCCCTAGTTTTCAGTAAATGTTTAGTGATTGAATGGAGTCTAGATGAGACCTTTTTTTAGGAACACTACAATGTCTGTATCTCCCCCAGAAAATTCTGTGAGCATTGGTCTTTTATATTAAGATTCAGCCTAACCTAAATCTTGGAATAAGACTCAGCCTGATCAGCTCTGGGTTGATATTTGCAGAGAGCAGAAGACTAAATGAGTGCTAGTTTCTAAACATATCACCCATAATCTACAGGAACTTAAAACAAAGTCCACAAATTTCTGACTAGACCACAAATTGCAAATAACGTTTGGCCTTGGGACCCTCTAGATGTACATGAGTTCTGGTTGTATCTCCAAGGGCCAGCTAATCTACCCTGTCTCTCATCCTGACACCTTTCTCCAACCCACTACCTTTAAAAGAAAAGTCTCTCTAGTCATCTGTCATCTCCTATATGCCCCACCCCAATGTTCTGCACTTCCTCCAGTGGCTAGAGCTTGTTCCATTATAAATTCCCCTACACCTTCAACCTCTTCATTAAATGCCCCTCTTCACTTCCTACCTTAGGTTCTCAAACTTTACTGTGCATAACTCTCATCTGATAAACTTAAAATAGAAAGAGAGAAAGAGAGAGAGAGAGAGAGAGAGAGAGAGAGAGAGAGAGAGAGAGAGAGAGAGATCAGAGATCCACCCACAGAGATTCAGATTCTGTTAGTACGGGGTAGACCAAAGCACCTTTCATTTTAAAAATTCATCAGGTATTTCCATTAAGCAGCTGGGGTTAAGGAAAAACAACTGTAAATCTTCCTATCCAATGAGGGTACCATTTCTTCAGATAATCCTGATGAACGCTGCTCATTCTTCCCCATCCCAAGTCTTTAGGCCTGGGGGAATGCGGAAGGGCAGTGGTTCCCCCTTTTTATTCCAAATTGTTTTATTTGAGCTCAGTACTACAGCACTTGCCTGCAAAACCCCCTCCCTTTGAGGTTATTGCAATTTAGTTCTCCTGGCCAACCCCCCACATCTATTGAGGACTTTGGTTCCCAGTCTTCCTTCCTACACTCAATGCTGCCATCACTCTGAAATGTAAAACATAAATGGAAACCTTTCACACCCTTTCAACTCCTTGACTTCCTCAACTCTAATGAACTTAACTTCCCTTCCACTTCTGCAATCCATTCTCATCACCAACTTTTAAATCAGTGGTTCTCAATCAGAACTGCACATCAGAATGTCTTGCACAGTTCTATAAAATACCAATGTCTAGGGCCCACCCAGAACCTACTATTTCAGGATTTCTGGGTGTGAGATCTGGGTAAATGAGTTTTTTAGCTCCACGGATGATGTGCAGTCAGAGTGGAGAATAACAGCTACCCCAGTCTCTTTCATTATCCAGAGTGACCCTTTATCTGAAATATTCAACCCTGTTATCTCATTCATTCTCTGAGCCCAGCCTCCCATCCTGCTAGTGTTCCCATTCTTTCAAGCCCTACTCCTACCATGTTTCCCTGAAAATAAGACCTAGCGGAACCATCAGCTCTAATGTGTCTTTTGGAGCAAAAATTAATGTAAGACCTGGTATCATATACCATATGATATCATATGATATCATATCATATTAAAGACCTGGTCCTATATTGTATTAAAATAAGACTGGTTCTTATATTAATTTTTGCTCCAAAAGACACATTAGAGCTGATAGTTCGGTTAGGTCTTATTTTCGGGGAAACACTGTATTTTACCTGTTCTTTGGTCTCATGAAATCCTCCAATTCCTGGATCCCACCATTTTTAGCCAGTTTCTCAGCTTCCCCCTGGCCCAGACTCTGACCCATCATTTAAATTGCTCTTAAGCCAGTTCCTTGGAAACTCTCAACCTTTGACCTTCTCTTGCAATTGTCCTGCAAAACTCTATCCAGACAGAATCCAAGTATGAAATCTTCACTTCTATACTGAGGTTACTGAGAGTTGTTAGGGAAAAATCATATAGTCCTGCAGAGTGGTGCTCACAGACCCTAGTTGGGTCATCAGTGGTGTTTGACAATATTTTTCTTGCCCACTGCCAACTTTCTTTCCAATTCTTCAGTGAATATTCCAGAATTTTACCAGTTCACTCAAACTTCTGCTTCATCCTCTCGACTTCCTTACTTTCAGCATATGAAATTCCTTCTACTTCAATGAGAAAGATGGAGGCCATCAATTTAGAACTCTTTTGACTTCACTTCCTCTTCCACTCCTATGCATGTATCTCTATCAATAATATCTTCTCCACTCACATATCACTGGAAGAAGTGTCCCCTCCTTGCCTAAGGTTTATCCCTCCACTGGTGCCCTAGATCTTAGTCCTTCTAATTTCTCCAGGGGTCTCACTTCATCAGTTATCTTCTATTTCTTCTTATATCTTCAATCTCTCCCTCTCTACTGACACTTCCTATTTAGCTTAAAAGACATACTGAGATCTCGTTTGTCCTTAAAATTAAAACCTTCTTCTGTCTTGTACCTTTCTCTAGCTGCTATAGTCTCTCAGCCTTTCCTTCTTTAGCTTAAACTTCTTGAAAAGGCAATCTAGACTTCCTTAGCCCTCACTCCTTGAAACACTGCAATGAGTCCTAGATCACAAATTAACTTCCTCCTTGAAAATGGCCATTTTTTAGTCCTTACCACGGTTGATCTCTCAGTCAAAAACTGACATTGCCAACCTTAAACTTCATGGAACTAACTCCTCCCTATCTTCTTTCATGCAACACTTTTCTAGAGTTTATTCCTACATTTCTGGGTCTTCTACTGATTCTTTAAATAGTATTTCCCAAGAGCTGTCCTAGGTCCTCATCTCCTCTTATCATCACACCTCTCCCTTAGGTTACTTCATCTACTTGTATGGTTTCAATTACCATCTATACTAGTGACTTCCCATATGTTTCCAACCCTAACCTCTCTGCTATACCTTGACCCCATGGAGTTAACTGTCTACTGAACACCTCTATTTGGATGCTTCATAGGCCCCTCACGCTAAATATTTTCACAAGTAAACTAATTCTCCACTGCATTTCCCCACCTAAAATAAGAAGCTACAACTCCTCCTGTGTCCCCTACCTCATCCATCTCCAGCTTCTGCTCCCACCATCTGATTAGTTGCCTATTTCTATTACTTCTTCTTCATAAATATTTGACTGTATTGTCCTATACTATTCATATTGATATAGGCCTTGAAGCCAGGCCACTGTTATTTCTCACCTGCATGACTCCAACAGCCTGACTTGTCTCCTTCCATCCATCTCCCTCAAATCCATCCTTCTCCTGTGGCTAGAGTGATACTGTGGCACACAAGTCTGATATCATTCCCCCGCTTCAATGTTTCCTGATTGGCTTCAGAATCACAGCCCTTAGTGTGGCATAAATAAGTTAACCAGGATCCAGTCCCCAACTACTTCCACAGCTCCATCTCACACCCCTTTCCCACTCTAACTCTACACACTAGCTATTCTGAACTACTTGTAGTTGTATTCATAGAACTTTAGCTAATAGTGTGTCATGCCTATTCCCTTTATTATGTTGTTCCTTCTATCTGAAATGTCACCCATCTATTATGTGCCTAGCTCAGTTCAGTGGTCATCTCCTCCAGGAATCCTTCCCTAACTGCTCCTCTCCTCAGTCTTGAATAGATGCCCCTCCTGTGTGCTCACTTCTCTATTATACTTACCACATTAAATTCTAAACTTGTCTGTATCCCTCATTAGGCAATCCATTTCTTAAAGGCAGGAACTGGGACTTATTCACCTCTGTAACCCAACATCTATTTAGCAAAGTATCTTATTCAATAAATATTTAACTAATAAACAAATAAACAAATGAATGGATGAATGACCTTCATTATATGAAATGAGACCCAATATATGGAGACAGGTCATATCTATTTGCCATTATGTGTTCATAGATGAGAAGACAATGATCCAGGTTCCCCAAGAAGGCTAGGGGTAGGGGGAATTGTTTTAGAGTAGTTGCTATAGTTGAAGTTGATGGTGATGTCATTGTTGCTGTCTTTCCCCAACAGTGGGGATGACTCTGTACTCATTCAGGCATACCTCTTCTCCGGTGTCACCTTGGGGTCAAAACTATATATTGGCAACACAGATGTGCAGGGTTCAAGGCATAGCAAAACAACCAATTCTCCCCCAGATGAAATCCCTGGATGGTGCTATGCTTGCCTTCTGAAAGCATTTTAGAAAACTGTCACCTGAGTCTTCCTTGTTGTAGGAGTTCCACTTGTCATCTTCCCCTAAAATTCCTGGAAGTTTTGTTGAGCCTTCTCATTGGATGTCATATGGTCAAGTCTAGAATTATTTTTATAACACTTTCTAGCTCCTTGAAGACAGAGCATGCAGGAAAAGAAAAGGAATGACAGAGGACAAACATAGAGAAACGCTTTCCTATATAAATTTAGCCTGAAAGCACAGAACAATAACCATTTTTGAAAAAGCAATGAAAGCACGCAAAGTTACTATATATGGCATACTAAAAAAGTGACATTTCAAGCCACAATTATACAGAAATCTAAAAAAAATATTATATAAAACATTTTTAAAAAGAAGTAATTTTTCCAAAGAAAAAAGCACATAGGCTGGCTAGTTCTAAGCAGCAAGCATTTAACAACCTTGGTTCTAATAGCCATTCCCCTCCTGCTATTGTTCCAACTTCTTTTCCTTTGAATCAGTCAGTGGGTCAGTTAACAAGTATATATAGAATTGAGGATCAGAGCAGTGACAGATTATGCTGGGTAACTCATTAGGAACTTAATATTCTAAACTTGCGATTTCATTGCGGAAATAAGCTGAGCACACAAGAAACAGCAATTGACACTATCAGATCAAACAAAATTAGGTGCTAATTTCAAAGAATAGAGTATAAATGCTGTAGCATGTCAAAAGAAAAGATCATAGGAATCTGTGGTGACCAGTGAAGGCTTAATGGCAGAGGTAAGACTAAAGAGATGGGTCTTAAAGAATGGATAGGCAGGAAAGGTTAAGGTGTCTAAAGTAGGAAAAATAGGAGAAAACTTGGAAGTAGAAATATGTATTGATGAGGAAGTGAGAAGACAGAGGGGTGAATAGATGGGATATGGCCTTAGAAATCAGGAAGGGAGATGCATTTGGATAATAATAAAGAATGTATGGGAAACTTTTTTGAGCATATGGATGACATGATAGAAAAGATGTTTTCTGGAAGACAAGCCAGGTAGCTATGTGCTGCTAGGTATACATGGTGGGGCAGGCTTCAAAATGGTTGCTATTTCACACAGGCTGAGGAGGAAAATGAATAGTGGAGGTGGAATGGGGAAGACCTATCTAACACTACATCTGTCATCTCTAAGGTCAGCTATTGGACATTTCTTACAAAGTGTGTGTGTGTGTGTGCGTGTGTGTGTGTGTGTGTGTGTGTGTGTGTGTGTGATTTTTGCAACTAGATTGAAAATTACCTGAGGACAGGGATTCCTGTCTTACATGTACTATCGCGAACAACACTCAGCACAGAGCTGGGTACATAAAAAGCAGGCACAAATCTTTTGTGTGAACTATAAAACATGCTCCAAGTAAGCCTATATTAACATCCAATTCTGTTATATCTGATTTTTAAACTGAAAGAGCTAATAAACTAGATCTGTGCTCAAATTTAGCATGAGCTCAGATTTATGAACTGGCTGGTTGCCCATATGTCGCTAACCAGTGATCCTCCATGAAGTCCTTTGAGATAAAGGAGGTCTAATAAAGTATTTTGTTAGGATTTTTGTACTGGAGTTGCTGAGGTTGGAACTTTCCTGGGAGGCATGCTTTTTCCACAACCCCTAATCATGACACTAGAAGCCCTTCCCCTTCTCCCCCCTACTTTGTCCCACTCCCCCTGCCCAGGTACAATTTGTACTGTGCCATGTGTTCCTGGAGCCAAACAATCTGTGCAGATATAGGGGCCATTTCAGGCAGGGGCAGTGAGGATGGCTGGATTGGAGATCCATTATATGAAAATGCCTTTTGTACCTCAATATTCCTAGGCTTTGCTCTGGGAAAACCATGTTAGAAGGATACAGAAAGATTTTTAACGGGCCATCCATCTCCTATGGGTGGCAACTTTCACTTTTCCTAATAGATGATCCTTAGTGACTTGGTCACGCTTTAGCTGGGTGACAGGTACTTTCAGTGGTTAATTTCTTTAACTTAGAGGCTGCTAGTCAACGCCTCACAGGAATCTTTTCATAAAATGCTGCCTTGGTGGCTTTTAAGAATTAAAATGCCTTAATGTCTACTTAACTACCAGGAAAGTTAATTAAGTACTGGAGCTGTTCTGCTCCATCCTCTGACTTATGGGGTCACAGAGTACACTGTGCCATAACTCCCCAGAGGGAAGCTTTCTGAAGTCTTATACTTGAGTAAGAATAAGTATCTGAGAACAGTTACAAATATTCTGTTTGGGGGCATATTATGAGAAGGGACCCACAGGAATTTATTACCTCTTGGACTCATGTAATGTACATTTCCCCTGACATGGGGAGAAATTCTCTAGTTTTCCTCTACTTTTTTGGTAGAAAAAAAATGCTAGTGTGTGGGTCTTCAAATTTATTTTACCCAGTGGAAATACTGCAAGATATTTACAATGGAAATATCTTGTAATAATTACAATGGAAAGGTAGGCATAGAGTTTATTCTTGGCTCTAAGTATTTAAAGAAATTGACAGTGCAAGTAAAATATTTTAAAAGAGTTTCTACATAACAGATATATTCCTGGCTTAAATCTAGCATCTTGAGTAAAATATATACTAATTCTGAGCAGAAAAGGAAATAAGTGTTTATTAAATGAGGGAAAAATGACCCAAATCTCTAAATAAATACTGGATTACAAATGAACCTACAGGGAAGGATGAGAAGTGACTCTCATGTTCTATTTTAATACAATTATTTAATATTTTAACTGTAAAAGCATCAGATATTTTTCTAATAGAAAAAAATTTTGAAGACCAAAAAAATAACACAGGAATCAGAGGAAAATAATCAACAATTTTCTGTTTTACAAAGGCTGTTACTTTCTGCTAGCAAGTTAGGCCCTCGGGAGTAGTAATTAGTAAAGATAAAGGTATGGTTACCATTGTAATTGCTGACTGAGAAAGTGGGTTAGGTTCACCTAGGTTTCATCTGCTTCAGTAAAAATTCAATTTTTTGCATATTCCATTGGCTATAACCTATTTTCAAAAGAAGTTAGGTAACTCTCATTTCATGGCAAGCAGTACAGTGTTCAACCACTACTGGACTAGGAGTCAGGGGGTCTAATTCTAGGTCTGCCTTTCTTTAATTAGTAATGGGACAACTTTGTGGAAGTCACTTAACTTCTCTAAGTGTCTTGCCTTCCTTTGTAAAATTGGGATAATCCTTGCCTCCATCATAGGAGGTTGAAGGAGGTAATCAATATGAAAGCACTTTGAACACTGTAATATCCCTATAACTGCTATCCAAAATACATCATCTCATTAGCAATATACTTAGTAATAGGGTGACTATGTTTGCTGGACAACTAAGTAATCTGCCACTTTTTAAACCTAGCTTTTCCATCTTATGAGTGAAGTCCTTAGAAATATAACTACCAAAAAAAGAAGATTAAACTGGCCTGTTCTTACTATATCTTTCATTATATTAGCAACTCCCAGAAGTATATAGTTGGGAAGGCCCATTCTCCTGCCTTCAGGTAGAACCTGCTAAAGCCATGAGACCCAATAGGAAATTTCACCCTTGGTAATTCATAGTATCCAATAAGCATATCTTTATGTCTAGTTCTATTCTCTGTGGTGAAATAAGCCCATTTCCTCCTGTCAGGTCTTCAGTGGCTATGGGAAACAGTATATGCCCTCCGTAAAATATAGAAAAATGTATAGAAAAATACTCAAAGTGGTACCCGATTCTGCAAGAGGCGCTACAAGCCCAATACATAGGTTGGATGTTCCATGACGAGGATGGGGGAAAGGAAATGATGGTCCCATGTGATCCCTCCTACCACACTCACCCTTGCAGACAGCCATCACCTTCAGTGGTATCATCTTCAAAAACATTCAGCAACAGTGATCATTCTGGCAAATCATTAGAAAGTTGACTCTTATGCCCATCTCCTTCCAGGAAACACACACTGATTCCACACTCATTTATACCCAATTCACACGTGCAACAATTTCAATGGAAAATGTTTGAAAACAAAACGCAAATATGAGGCAATGTCCTAAACCATACACATCTGATTATGTGGATAACTATACAGGACACAAGTTTGAAAGAAAAACAAGTGGGAGGCCTCATTTGCTTTAAGGATAAAAGTAATTTCATATCCCTTAGCTAGCATCTTCTCCATTCACTTCTTCATTTTAATGTTTAATACAACTCTCTTCTGTCTTCCCCTCTTCTCATCCATCCCCTGTATCTTCTCTACCTCCTAATCTCCCTCTCAAACATTACTTCTTCTTTCAATTCATTTCTCCCTATTACTTCTTTCCTTTAGTATATACATCTCCCAATCCTGCATTCCATACTTCTCTTGAGTTTGACTGTCGCTGGTTTTAATGGTCTACCAAATTCTGCCCAATTTCCCTATTTATTGGCCTTGAAGTGGAAGCACAGGCCCTAGTAGATAGAATGCATCATTATCCCACCTTCTTCTCATTTCAGCTACAGGGGACTTCTAGGAATAAAGGAGTAGTAGTACAGAAGTCTCTTCTGCTGGGACACAGCACTGACCCTGGAAGACAAGGGAGATGCCATGCCCCTCAGGCTTTCCAAAGGAGGGGATGCAATGATCTCCAAAGAGTACTCTTTGCTGAGCTGTATGGGTTACATTTGGAGAACCAAGAGGAATGCAAGTATTATTCAGCATTTAGCAGTCTCTAACACCTTGCATTCTGATAACAGAACCCACAATTATTTGAGACTCACATTCATTGTTGGTGCAATAATAACCTTGAGCTACTGCAAGATCCCAAAGGGTCTTCAACATCACTGAAGAAAGACTGCATACTGTTCAGTCTAGTTATCACACTAAGTATTTTTTATTGTGTATTGATGAGAATTAGTAATGTGCTTTGACCAAAACATTTGATTAACAAGACCATAAAGGATAACTGAGAGTCTTCTTTAATATAATTGTTGCACAGTAATGCTTCCTGCTGTGTAGCATATATAAAAGACAACATACTCTAGGGATTAGTACAACAACATATATGCAATACAATAACTAACTATATGACACTTTAAGAACTTTTTCACATATATGAGCACACTGATTTAGAGCCTCAACTTTCTAAAGTAAGCAATGTGCAAGCCTGTAAAGTACACACACTAAATGAGTCTAAACCACAAAACACCCAAATCAAATGTTAACACATTTCTATTGTTGAGAATATTTTCTTGCCATCATTAAAAAACAAATTAAAAACTTGTCTTCCTTTCCTTCTGAGTGCTGATAAAAAAAGTCTCCTTTTCTGGGAAGTTTCAAAGCACAGTGCCATCTTCTTAAGGAAACATGACAGCCACTGCTGGGTTTGGATGCTAGGAAAGTAGTTTTCCATATATTCCCTTTGTTCTGCTGCAAAGCAGTGTGATAGAGTGGAAGAAGCATAGGGTTTGGAGACTTCTAGCTTCTGTCATTTACTATGTGACACTAGGCTGTCTACTTAAATGTTTTGAACTTAAATTGCTTTATCTGTAAAAAGGGGATAATACAGAGTGGTTGTAAGGATCAAAAGACTCAACACATGTAAAGTGCCTGACACGCAGCTTAGCAGCTAGGAACTAATGGTATATCAGTCATTAAATGGTAGATCACTTCCCATTTGTCTTGATGTGATTTATATCCTACTATCCCTTACTACTCCTCCAGGAAGAGGGCCTTCACTTTATCTCCAGTCTCACCAGCTCCCCAAGCTCTCTGGATTCCCCACAAACAAAAATGCACATGAACTGTGTTCGCTAAAGACATAGCCCTTCATACAGCATTCCCTGTCCTCCGGAACACACCTAATGCTCAAGTGCAGCACAAGACACATTAACATGCTTCAGAAGAGACACACGCCACACAGAACATGTCACCTCCAAATGCAGCCTCACCTGCTTCTTTCCCACATGTTCCTTCAAGCTTCAAGTCCTTAACATTTATTATTTTTAGAGGCACTGTGCCATTTTCAGAGTCCTGGCAGATTTATTGGCCTCATTGCCTTTAACTTATTTATTTATTCATGTAATTTTTTTCATGTATTTATTCATTCATTCATGTATTTATTCCCTCTACTTTGTGCCAAAGTGGATATCAGGTGGCTTACAAGAATACACAAAATATAATATGATAGCATAAATTCAAAGTAGATAAGAAAGTAAAAGGAACAAAAAAGATAGGAACATAAAATGGAGTCTGTAAGAAAACTAATGCAAAGTGCATACAAACCATAGAGTCCCATTACAAGTGCTATGCATGGACTATGCATTTAGCTCCAAACTTTCCAGTAGCTAACAAAATACAAACCTGATCAGTCTTACACTTCATGGGGTACATAAAATAAAATCAAGCCACTTGTTCAGAAGGCCCTTTTCCTGGTCTAAGTTCTGAAAACTTTTCTATAATGAAGTATAAAATGGTGGCAAATTCTCTCTCCTAATTTGTTCTACCACTAAGATTCAGCTCCTGAAACAGTCTCCAACAAAGATAGATCCACAATCTTGAAATTATATCTACTACTTCTTTTGTTGTTCTACTTGTCTCTTGAAGTTCCCTTTGTTCAATGAAATGTAGCTATTAGAGACTTCTTAAAACAAAAACCTCTCCTGTCACCAAAACAAGTATTTTAATTTAACTAAAGAAATAGACATTGTGACATTATTTATGACAAAAATTTGGAAAGGATCCCAAATATCCAACAAAAGCAAATGATTAAATAAATCATGATGTCACTATTGCTACTATATGATGAAATGTATACACTATCAAAACTGATGTTTATGAAAACTTTTTTAAAATGTAGGAAATATTCATGATAAAAATGTTAAGTGAAAAAGCAGGATATAAAACTGTATGTATTATGATCTTACCAATGTAAAAATATGTCTATATATAGCCATTAAAAGTGTGGAAAGAAATCTGCCAAAATGTTAACATTGTTTCTGAGATTTCTGAATATGGCTAATTTTCATTTCTTTTCTATATGCTTGTCTTTATTGTCCAAGTTTTTAATATCAATGAAAAATCTCTCTGTGATGAGAAGAAGGAAGACTAGGAGGAAAAATATCAAACCAGTTAGTTATCTTAGGCTTGTGGAATTATGGGCGATTTTAATTTTCAATTTTCTATAATTGACATATAAATTCCAGGTAGAAACAAAATTACTTAAGATTTAGTTTTTTGGTTGTTTGCAAGGTCCAAAATGATGCAAATCTAAAACATCTCACAATTATTATGTACTTTTAATAGCATTTGATTACCAAAAGTATCTTGTGAGGTAAGCTAGATATTTAACAGATGATAAAACTGAGGCTTACAGAAACTAAGTGACTACACCAAAGTCACAATAACGAACACAGGTCTCTAGAACCTAAGTCTATTGTTCTTTCCATTCATTCAAGACTGATTGTGGTGTAACCCAAGCAGTCACGGAAAGGCAGAAACATAGAAACAGTAACCCCTCCTTACCTATGAGTGTCAGATTCCTGAATGACACCCATGGTAGTAGAGTTCAGCTGAGGAAATTAAGATTTTAGGAGGGACAAAAGAAAGGGCAGGGGAAATGAGGTTACATGTGAACTTTTGAAAGCTTTCGTAATTTTTTTCATGCGATAAAACAAAACAATGACAACGGTATATTACATAAAAAGAATAATGAGAGTTACATAGCTTAAATTAGTAAAAATGATACGCTCCACATAATTTCCGTTTAGATCCTGAGATGATTTCCAGAGGCGATGATACTCATTAAGGAAGTAGAAAATGGAGGTGACAGTGAAGCACTGAAAAGCAGGTAGATTATTATTTTGTTTTAATTTATTGGGGTGAGAATAGTTAGTGAAATTACATAGACTTCAGGTATAAAATTCTGTATTATATCATCTATAAATCCCATTGTGTGTTCACCATCCAGAGTCATTTCTCCTTCTATCACCATATATTTGATCCCCCTTATCTTCATCTCCCAACCCCCATCCCCCTTACCCTCTGGTAACCACTAAACTATTGTCTGTGTCTATGAGTTTGTATCTCACTTGTTTGTCTTGTTCTTTTGTTGTTTTTGGTTTATATACCACATATCAGTGAAATCATATGGTTCTCTGCTTTCTCTGTCTGACGTGTTTCGCTTAGCATTATACTCTCAAGATCCATCCAGGCTGTCACAAATGTACGTATACCATCTTTTCTTACTGCCGAATAGTATTCCATTGTGTATATATACAACTTCTTCATCCATTCATCTATTGAAGGACATTTTGGTTGTTTCCATGTCTTGGCCACCGTAAACAAAGCTGCAATGAACATTGGAGCACACGTGTCTTCATGTATAAATGTTTTCAGATATTTTAGGTAGATACCCAGGAGAGGGATTGCTGGGTCATATGGTAATTCTATTCATAAATTTTTGAGAAACCTCCACACTGCCTTCCATAACAGCTGCACCAACAGTGTATGAGGGTTCCTTTTTCTCCACAGCCTCGCCAACACTTGTTACTATTTGTCTGGTTAATGATAGCCATTCTAACTGGGGTGAGGTGATATCTCATTGTGGTTTTTACTTGCATTTCTCTGATGATTAGTGATGTTTTGAATTTTTTCATATGTCCATTTGCCATTTGTATGTCCTCTCTGGAGAAATGTCTCTTCAGGTCCTCTGCCCATTTTTCAATTGGGGTGTTTGTTTTTTTGTTGTTGAGTTTCATGAGTTCCTTGTATATTTTGGATATTAGCCCCTTATTGGAGGCACTGTTTGCAAATACCTTCACCCATTCAGTTGGTTACCTCTATATTTTGTCGATGGTTTCTTTTGCTGTGTAGAAGCTTTTAAATTTCATATAGTCCCATTCGTTTATTTTAGCTTTTACTTCCATTGCCTTTGGAGTCAAATTCATAAAATGCTCTTTGAACCCAAGGTCCATAAAATTAGTACCTATGTTTTCTTCTACGTAGTTTATTGTGTCAGGTCTTATGCTTAAGTCTTTGATCCATTTTGAATTAATTTTGGTACATGGTGACAGATAGCAGTCCAGTTTCATTCTTTTGCACGTGGCTATCCAAATCTCCCAGCACAATTTATTGAAGAGGCTGTCTGTTCTCCATTATATGTGTTTTGCTTCTTTGTCAAAAATTATCTGTCCATATTTATGTTGTTTTATTTCTGGGTTCTCAATTCTATTCCATAAGTTTATGTGTCTGTTTTTCTGCAATACCACACTGTTTTGATTATTGTAGCCCTGTAGTACAAGCTGAAGTCAGGGAGTGTCATACCTCCAGTATTGTTCTTTTTTCTTAAGAATGCTGTATTGTTCGTTTTTCATTAGATTGCTTTGTGTATTCGGAGTCTTCTGTGGTTCCAAACAAATCTGATGATTTTTTGTTCTATTTCTTTAAAAAAATGCCATTGGGATTTTGATGGGAATTGCATTAAATCTGTATATTGCTTTGGGTAATATGGCCATTTTAACTATGTTGATCCTTCCAATCCATGAGCACAGAATATCTTTCAATTTTTTTGTATCTTCTTCAATTTCTTTAAAAACGTCTTACAGTTTTCAGCATATAGGTCTTTCACATCCTTGGTTAAGTTTATTCCTAGTATTTTATTCTTTTTTCTACAATTGCAAAAGGAATTGCTTTCTGTATTTCTTTTTCTGAGATTTCATTATTAGTATATAGGAATGCAAAGGACTTTTGTACGTTGATTTTGTAGCCAGCAAATTTACTGTATTCGTTGATTGTTTCTAATAGCTTTTTGGTGGAGTCTTTAGGGTTTTCTATATATAGCATCATGTCATCTGCAAAGAGTGACAATTTAACTTCTTCATTCCAAATTTGGATGTCTTTTATTTCTTTCTCTTGCCTGACTGGTGTGTCGAGGACTTCCAACACTATGTTGAAAAGCAGAGGAGATAGGGGACAGCCCTGTCGTGTTCCTGAACGTAGAGCAAAAGGATACAGTTTTTCACCATTAATTATGAGATTAGCTGAGGGTTTCTCATATATGGCCTTTATTATGTTAAGGTATTTTCCTTCTATACCTATATATTAAGTGTTTTAATCATAAATGGATGTTGTATCTTGTCAAATGCTACTTCTGCATCAACTGATATAATCATATGATTTTTGTCCCTTATTTTTTTCATGTGATGTGACACATTGTTAGATTTGTAGATGTTGAACCATCCTTGTGCCCCGGGGATGAACTCCACTTGGTAGTGATGAATAATCTTTTTAATACATTGTTGTGTTCGATTTGCTAGAATTTTGTTTAGGATTTTTGCATCTGTATTCACCAGAGATATTGGTCTGTAGTTTGCTTTTTTTGTGTTGTCCTTACCAGGTTTTGGTATCTGGGTAATGTTGGCCTCATAAAATGAGTTAGGGAGTACTGTTTCTTCTTCAATTTTTTTGGAAGAGTTTGAGCAGGATTGGTATTAGATCCTCTTTTAAGGTTTGGTAGAATTTACTAGTAAAGCCATCTGGTCTCAGACTTTTGCTTTTGGGAAGGTTTTGGATGACTGATTCAATTTCATTACTGGTGATCTGTCTGTTTAGATTTTCCAGTTCTTCATAGTTCAGCCTTGGAAGGCTATATGTTTCTAAGAATTTGTCCATTTCTTCTAGGTTATTGAATTTGATGGCATATAGTCCTTCATAGTATTCTTGGATGATCCTTTGTATTTCTGTGGTGTCCGTGATAACTTCCCCTTTTTCATTTTTGATTTTCTTAATTAGTGTCTTCTCTCTTTTTATCTTAGTGAGTCTAGCCAAGGGTTTGTCAATTTTGATAATCTTTTCAAAGAACCAGCTCTTTGTCACATTAATTTTTTCTATTGTCTTTTTGTTCTCTATTTCATTTAGTTCTGCTCTGATTTTTGTTATTTCCTTTCTTCTGCTGACTTTGGATTTCACTTGTTCTTCTTTTTCTAGTTATTTAAGGTGTAACATGAGGTATTTATTTGAGATTTTTCTTGTTTCTTAAGCTAGGCCTGTAATGATATAAATTTCCCTCTTAAAAGTGCTTTCGCTGCATCCCAAAAGTTTTGGTAGGATGTATTTTCATTGTCATTTGTTTCTATGTATCTTTTGATCTCTCCTCGAATTTCTTCTTTGACCCGGTCGTTCTTTAAAAGTATGCTTTTTAATCTCCATGCATTTGTGTTTTTTCCTGCTTTCTTTCTGCAGTTGATATCCAATTTCAAAGCCTTGTGATCAGAGAATATGCTTGGTATGATTTCAATCTTCTTAAATTTGCTGAGGCTGATTTTATGTCCCAATATATGGTCTATCCTTGAGAATGTTCCATGTACACTAGAAAAGAATGTATAATCTGATGTTTTAGGATGAAATGCTGTATATATCAATTATATCCATTTCATCTAATGTGTCATTTAGGACTGTTATTTCGTTATTTATTTTCTGTTTGGATGATCTATCCATAGCTGTCAGTGATGTATTTAGGTCCCCTAGTATAATTGTGTTTTGGTCAATTTCTCCCTTTAGTTCTGTTAGTAGTTGCTTGGTATATTTCGGTGCTCCCTGACTGGGGGCATAAATATTGATGACTATTATGTCTTTTTGCTGTATAATCCCCTATACCATTATGAAATGTCCATCTTTGTCTCATGTTATCTTTTTCACCCTGAAGTCTGTTTCATCTGATATCATTATGGCTACACATGATTTTCTCTGGGTACCATTAGCTTGGAGTGTCAATTTCCACCCTTTCACTTTGAGTCTATGCTTGTCCTTGTAGATGAGACGTGTCTCTTGGAGACAGCATATGGTTGGGTTTAGTTTTTTGATCCAATCTGCTACTCTGTGCCTATGTATTGGTGAGTTCAGTCCATTTCCATCTAAGGTGATTCTTGATATGTGAGGATTTCCTGTCATTCTATCTTTAGTTTTCTGGTAAGGCTGTGTCTCCATTGTTTCTTTGCCTTTTTGTTGTTGTCTATTATTTCTGTGTGGTTGTTTTCTATGATGTTTCCCTCTCTTTCTTCTTTTATTACAGTATATATTTCAGTTCTGGATTTTTTTTGAGCGGTTACCCTTAAGTTTATGTAAAAGAAAGTTTGATATTTAGAGTATTCCATTTTCTTCAGCACGCTTACTTTCTCCATTCCCATATTCCGGTTCAAGCCTTTATTCTCCCCCTTTTTATGTTTTGGTTGCCACAAATTGTCCCTGTTGAGGTGGTCGACTAGCCTTCTTTAATATTTCTTGTAGTGCAGGTCGTGTATTAGAAAATTCCCTCAGCTTCTGTATGTCTGGGAATGTCTTTATTCCTCCTTCATATCTAAAGGATATCTTTGCTGGATATATTATTCTTGGCTCATAATTTCTCTCTTTCAATAGTTTCAATATTTGGTTCCACTTCCTCCTGGCTTGTAGCGTTTCTGCTGAAAAATCTGATGATAATCTAATGGGCTTTCCTTTGTAGGTTACTGTCTTCTTTTCCCTGAGTGCCTTGAGAATTCTTTCTTTGTCGTTGATTTTAGACAGCTTCAATACAATGTGCCTTGGAGAAGGCCTGTTGGGATTGAGGTAATTAGGTGTTCTATTTGCTTCTTGGATTCGAGGATCCAGTTCTGTCCACAAGTTGTGGAAGTTCTCATCAACAATTTGTTTGAATACATTCTCTGTTCCCTTCTCTCTTTCTTCTCCTTCTGGTATGCCCGTTATTCTTATATTGCTCTTTCTGATGGAGTCAGAAAGTTCTTGTAGAGTTCTTTCATTTCTTTTAAGTCTCAAGTCTCTTTCTTATTCCATCTGTATAGTTTCCAGGTTTCTATCTTTGATGTTACTGATTCTTTCCTCCATCTGGTCAACTCTACTACCTAAGCTGGTTATTTCATTCTTAATTTCTTCTATTGAGTTCTTAATCTCCAGGAATTCTATTTGGTTCTTTTTTTTAAATTTCAATCTCTTTCGTAAAATGCTCATGTTGTTCTTTGATTGTGTTTCTGAGTTCATTAAACTGCCTTTCTGTGTTTTCTTACATCTTGTTGAGTTTTTTCAAAACTGCAATCTTGAATTATCTGTCATTTAAGTCACATATTTCCATATCTTTAAGTTCATTTTCTGGAGGCTTTTCACTCTCTTTCTGAGGTGTCTTGTTTCCTTGGTTATTCATGGCAATTACTGATTTATTATTTCTCTTCCTAGACATCTACAGGAGTGGCTTCTGCAACAGGTTGATAGGAAGAGGTCTTCCTTTTGTTTTCCTGTACTTGTTGGTACAATGTTTTATTTTCTCTCCGACTGCAGCCTTTTTTTTCTCTGTCACACAGTAGTGCTATGTTTTCTCTGCACTATTCCAGCTTCTCGCACAATGGGGGTTTCCCTGGGAGATGGGCTTCTCCTCTGTTAATACTTCGCCTGGGTCACAGGGCGCCGTGTCCATGTGGGTATGCGGAGAGCTTCTGAAGTTCCAAAGCTCTTCCTGCACCAGATTCAGAGCCCCTATGTTTCAGCAGTTCTGTTTACTCCTGTAGGGATCTGCCCAGATAGGTGGGGACAGGGGCGGGGTGAGTTGTGAGAGGTGGCCCAGAGCAATGGCGGCGACCACCACCACAGCCAGTCCTGCTTCCACTGCTCCCTCCCCTTTGCCGGAACTAGTTGGGCTGTGAATCTGTGTCTGCGGTCCACAGTTCTCAGAACAGCAAATATTCTCTTCTTTTGATCTGACATTTCTAGTGTTATGCTTCTAGCACTGGGCAGTCGGGGGCAGGGCGAGCTCTGGGAGGGTAGGGACGGGGTGGCTAGTCTCAGTGCCTAATGCTTCCGTTCTCTGCTTGGCAGGGCTTAAACCACTGTTTTCAGCCTTCTTCCCTCAGTCTCTTCTCTGAGGTCTTTGCCGTGAGCGTTGGGTTCGGCTGTGTTATATGATGTCCCCTCAGCCCTGTATGCCGTAAGCGGAGCCCTAGCAGTCCGAGTTCTTCCCTCTCCCGAAGGTGCGGTAGCTCCGGGATGCAGCGAGCTTGGAGCATTGAGCTAAGTCCGCGTCCTGCTCCCGCGTGGCTCCGTCTCCGCACTTCTCCCTTCCCTCCTCCCCAACTCGTACGATTCGCCCACCTTTAGGCGAATTCAGTAGTGAGCCTCTTCGTCTTCCTGTCTGCTGTGCAGGGAGTCCTTTGTGGAGTTACTGTTGTTCAATTAGTTGTAAATTCCAGGGGAGCTTTACAGAGGTTCACCTCACGCCACCATTTTGATCGAAAATTGGCAGAGTTAGATTATTAATTCAAATTATCGCTTTCCATGCTCTCTGAGCCATCTAAACCCAATCCTGAAATTGTAACAACTTGCTTGTGGCTTTTCTCCTATCAAGCAAGTGAATTTAAGTGGTATGACTTAATGACTTTTGTTCTTCTGAAGATTCTTTCTGTCTTCTCAAGTCTTTTTTGAAGACATCTCAGCACTTCTGTATAGAGTTCAAATTAAATAATTTGTCTGAAGGCAGATTGATAGCTGTCTAACAGCTCGGGTGTTTAAATATCATTACTTAATGTTTTAGGCTCTTCTGAGGTTGCTTTCTTCCCAATATGGTATTGTGAAAAGACTCTTAGCACCTCTTTCTAGAGTTCAATTAAATCATTCAAGCTTTATCTGAAGGCAGCTTATCAGAGGTCCAACAATAGTATTAACTGGCACTATTTGATGATTTAAATTCCGCTGAAAGTGGTTTCTGTCCAATGTGATTTTCTTTTTAAGACATCATAGCACTTCCTTACAGAATTCTGCTATATCACTCAAACTTTGAAGAGGTACTTTGAAGAGGTACCTCAATCTTTGAAGGTTTGAAACATAAAGGTACTAATTTTCATTACTTTCTTGGGAATGTTTTAATCTTGTTCTAAAATATTTGCTACTGTTGCTCCAGTTCCATAGCTTACTAATTATCTTCATTATCACTTATGATAATTACCTCTGGGGGACTGGAAATTTCCTGAATCATCCTCTAGCAGCACTAAATGTCAGCCAATGATTGCTCCTGTACCAAATGTTCATGTGTGGACGTAGTTTCTTCTTGATCCAAAGTGGGGTTTTTTCTTTTGTTTTGTTTTGTTTGTATTTTTTTTTTTTTTGTCTTAAGGAGGGAATCACTGAAAGCTCTCTCAAATTGCATTAATGACAAGCTCTATTAAACTATTTAATGCCTCTTTTGTTAAGAATACAGCATTAGTGATAGTGTATGAATCCCATGCACTAGGGTCTTCAGACAGAGGAACCTCTGTAAGGTTTTGAACAACAAAGTTATATATTAATTTGGCATACATATTCTTGAATGACCGGATCAAACACTGGTCTAAGGGCTCGAGGATCTGAGACATGAGATTAGTTATAAAGACAACCTTAACATTAGGATGTATATTGGCAAATGCATCTGAGGTGTCAAGAGGACTGTGAGGAATCAGCGTGACTTTGAAATCAAGATTTTTTTCTTTTAAATAGTCTTGAATTTCCACAAAAAAACACTGTTCAAACCATTCCTGAAGGAGAGAAAGAGTCATCCAGGCTTTTCTGTTTGCTGACAAGTACACCAGAAACTTTGATTTTTTTTTTCCTCTGAGAAGATTTGGGCATAGTTTTCTGTAGAGTAGTAGTAGTTTTGTTATGAAGTCACCTGAAGTATTGGCACAAAACAGAAATGTCAGCTTTCCTGTTTTTGCTGACCTCATCTCAGCATCAGTTGGCTCTTGTTCTTCAAAAGGGCAAGTAGAATTGTTCAAGGGCTTCCAAAGCATGATGTTCTTAACAGCACCGGAGATTTGTACAGGCACATAATCCCCTTCCTCAATCATTTTCGCAGTTGTGGCAGATACAAAGCAGAAGCTATAGGATTTAGTAGTTCTTTCTTCAGCACCACTGTCACATAAGACTTGCTTCCCAGGTCATAAGTTTCTCAAACCATCCCTTGTTCCTGGCAAAAAATTTTTCTGCACCCACTTCAGTGTCTGTAAACATGTCTTCAAAATTTCCTCTTGCATGGTCACAGATCTCTTACAAGGAAAGTGTTTCATTATTCTTTTGCTTATCTTTAATCCAGATGTTTAACATCATTTCCATCTTTTACATCCTTAGGTCATGAGAGATAAAGCATCTCTTAAATGATATAGGTGTACAAGAGACAATACTGGCCCAATAAGAGTTTCAGCTTTCCTAATGGTAGGAATTGTGGATTCACTAACACCATATAAGCAACCTACAAAGCTATTTGGTTTATCTTGAAGAAGCAGATCAGGAATGTCCCTTTTCTCTTCTAAAGTCATCACCCTTCTTACCCTTTGGCAACTTTCTGTGCTGCTATTGTCCCTGTACTTGCTTCACTCCCCTTTGCCTCAATAGTCACATTTATAGAAGCCATATTTAAGCTTCACGCTAATTAATGAAACCTGACACTTACTGGAGCCTTTATATACCCCAGTTTTACAAAGTGTCAGCATATGTTATTTAAGCTCCAAATGGTATTATGAAGAACACCAAGGACAAATGATAATATATTGTTGTGATACCTAGTGCAAATAGGGCTGATTGTGTAGGGGAGTAGGGGACAACTGCAAAAGAATGAGAGAGAAAATAAATATACTCAAAAATTTCTTTCCACCTTGTGATACATTCAGAGAGACTGTGGCAACTTGGACTGATTCCAGTATACTGAATTCAAAATTTTCAAAGCTGTCAAAAAGGTATACAGAAGCAAATCTCCAATTTTCAAATACTCCAATTTCCAATAAGGAGAACTTGCAGTTTGGAAGGGATTACCATAAATTCTCCTCTAAGTTATCAGAAAGAAAGTCACTGTTTATATATTTAAGACAGTACTATTGCTACTTGGCTTATTGCTACTTGGCTATTGATTTCCCTTGGCTTAACACTATGAATTCAATTTTATGAATTTTATGTGAAAGGCAAACATAGCATAAATATATTTTCTGTAAACTCATAGTAATTCAATCAAACATTAACCTCTGACAAAATGCAACCTAAGAAGATGCAGATGTAAAGGTCAGGCAGGCCTTGAACAGCCAATGCTCAAGAAATGACCATCCAAGAAAGAAAGTGACAATGAAAGAATAAACTAGACCCTTTTCAATGCCCGGCCACTGATACTTTACTTTTATCCCCTCCGCCTGGGAAGATAGAGCGAAGCCTGGCTTTCTTATTCTTCTCTTCAGGGGCCATGGGAAGTGGTTTGGAGCTGTGGTTGAGGGCTGAAGAATCCCGGTTGTTACTATTCATCCTCAGTGGGGGAGCTGGGGGCTTCTCTTCATTATCCAGACTGTCAGACATTTTCAACTAATTGCACAGCTCCTAAAGGAGGAGGAGGACAAAACAGCAGTTAAGAAAGGAGCAGTCTAAAAAACAATCTGGTAAATATGGGGATTGTAACATCTTGAAAACAAAAGCATTATTCTCATGTTGTCTCAAATTTTGCATTGACCATTTTGAGGAGTCTGCTTTCTAGAGAGGAAGGTGCTGCCTCCCTATAAACCAATGATGCAATTTCTCAAAGAGGAAAGTGAAGGCAATAATTACTAGCTTTTCAATATGCATATACAAACACATAAGGCCCTTCCTTTTCTCACAATAAAACTATTTCCTGCTGGCTGTCCACTCAGTCTTTTAATGAACAATTTACAATCTTCTTTAAAAATTCTATCCTGCTTATTGTCATGGTCAGGTAACACGACTTCCTTAGAGTCCAGAATTGACACAGGTTTGGCTGTTCATTTTTAATGGTCCATAAGAATGGTTTGTTGGCTGCTTTGACATTGGGATACCTTTGGCGTCTGATTCTTACATGTGTGTACCTGATTTACAAAACACATTCTACTGTTTTATGAGAAAGAACTGAGAATCAATCCAGTAGACCTGGAAGTTTCAGCAGCGTTGGGGTGTACTGATAGGGGAAACAATGCCCCATCTTCAGGTAGCAGACAGAAGATAAAGTTGAGCCAAATGTCACCATGAGAAAAGAGGAGCTCAAAGGATAAGACCACTTCCTGATGAGATACCACAATTTTATTCCGTGTGTTATTTTATGTCCTGGAAAAAGGAACAAGGTAGTTGACAGGGGTAACAGGGTTGTAAGAACAAGTCTCGGTTTTAGCAATGTATCTGCCATTAATTTAATTATTCTTTAGCATTTTGTGCTTAGAGCTTAATACATTTGGGTTTCATCCCAATGGGAGGGTAATGTGAACTAGAAGAGTATGGATTCCCCAACAAAATGTTTCCATTTCTGGCTGTTTTCCTATTCTAATTTCAGTCCTTCATTAGGAACCTGAAACTTGCTATCACAAGTCAGGTGTTAAGAGTACTTTCCAAGTGGATCACTAGTTTGAATGCAAGGAAAATCAAATTCCATTGCAACAAAATCTCTATAAATTCACGAGGTATTAACTGACACTAATTTAGGAGTATGAGAACTTTCCAAACATAACTTAACACATCACCTTATTCCAAAAACATTTACTATAAACAAACCTAAGTGCAAGGGAAAAAAAAAAGCCCACCCAGGTTCTCATTATGAAAAATAATTTATCATAATTATTTTAGCACTTTAGTTGTTAAAATGCATATTATTTTCAGTAATGAACTCTAAGTTACATCATGTTATGTCAAAATTTTTTTAAAAGTTTACTATGTTCTAAATTTTCTCAAATATATACAGCCTGTAAGTATTCAAGAATAATTGAGTATCAATTAATAGGTTCTCAGATATATGCACCTCTGTGTTCACTGCAGTGCTATTTACAATAGCCAAGATATGGAAGCAACTGAAATGTCCATCAACAGATGATTGGATAAAGAAATTGTGGTACACGTATACAATAGAATATACTCTGCCTCAAAAAAGAACGAAATCTTACCATTTGCAACGACACAGATGGATCTACAGGGTATTATGCTAAGTGAAATAAGTCAGACTGAGAAAGAAAAAATACCATATGATCTCATTTATATATGGAATCTAAAGAACAAAGGAACAAACAAAACAGAAACAGACTCATAGATACAAAGAACAAACTCATGGTTGCCAGAGGGGAGCTGGGTGACAAAGGTGAAGGAATTAAGAAGTACAAATTGGTCATTATGAAATAGTCACAGAGATGTAAAGTACAATCTGGGGAATATAGTCAATAATATTGAAAATCTAAGTATAATATCAGGGGGGTACTAGACTTACCTGGGGGAATAACTTCATAAATTATATAAATGTCTAACCACTATGTTGTACATGTGAAACTAGTATAAAATAATATTGAATGTAAACTATAATTGAAAAAAAATGCTAGTCAGTGGGATGTAAAGTACAGCATAGGGAATATAGTCAATAATATTGTAATAACTATGTACAGTGTCAGATGGGTAATAGACTTATTGGGGGTTATCACTTTATGAGCTATATAAATGCCTACTCACTATGTTGTTTTCTACACCTGAAACTAATATAATATTGTATGTCAATGGTAATTGAAAAATAATTTTTTTAATTAAAAAAAAAAAAGAAGAAACTTGGATCCCTATGTGATCAGGTGGAGCAGAGCCAGCCACTGCCTGAAATACTTACCTTGTACTGTTACCTGAGAAATAACTAAACTTGTCTTCTTTAAAGTGTCAGATTATTGATGGGTCTCTTTGTTAGAGCAGCCTAACCTCACCTTAATTAATATGGAAAATGGTACCAAAAGTATGGTATTGCTTTTACAAACACACAACATATGTGGACTTGGATTACTTGTTGGAAGATAAGAAAACTGATGTTGCTTACTAGAAAGCCATCGTCCTTGTTATGTTGAGGCAAAAAAAAAATTGGTAAGATTGTCATCGGTGATAATTTGAAGGACAGACCTCTTGCCTAACTCTAGAGGAAGCAGTTGCATAAAACCATATTGTTGATGGTGTTATCATCAACAAGACAAATAATAACAAGTGTTGGAGATGCTGTGGAGAAAAAGGAACCGTCACACACTGCTGGTGGGAATGTAAATTGGTTCAGCCACTATGGAAAACAGTATGGAGGTTCCTCAAAAAACTAAGAATAAAATTACCATATGACCCAGCAATCCATCTTCTGCATATCTACCCCCAAAAATCTGAAAACATTTATCCATTAAGATAGATGTACTCCAATGTTCATTGCAGCATCATTTACGGTGGCCAAGACATGTAAACAACAAAAGCGTCCTTTGATAGATAATTGGATAAATAAGATGTGATACACACACACACACACACACACACACACACACACACACACAGTGGAATACTACTCTGCCATAAGATGAAATAGTGTCATTTGTGACAACATGGATGGATCTTGAGATTATGCTAAATGAAATAAGTCAGAGAAAAAGTTGAGAACCATATGATTTCACTCATATGTGGGATATAAAACTGAAAGCAACAAAGGAACAAGACAAAAAAAACAAAGAAATAAAAACTCATAGTCACAGACAACAGTTTAGTGATTACCAAAGGGTAAGGGGCTAGGGGGGTGGTAGAAGAGGGTAAAGGAGGTCAAATATATGGTGATGGAAGGAGAACTGATTCTGCGTGGTAAGCACATAATGTGACACACAGATGATGTATTATAGAATTGTACACTTGAAACCTATGTAATTTTAATAACCATTGTCATCCCAATAAATTTAATTAAAAATATATTGTTAATATCTACTAGCTACTCCTTCTTGATTTTTAGCAAGATATTACTACAAAGTGCAGGTAAGAATTGGTCAGTTTGCAAAGAATGTCCAGAAATGTGGATCGTTACAGAGTTAGAAAAATCAATTGCTTCTGTGTCCAAAACAAGAAAAAACTATAGTTACTCAAAGAGCTTTCAAAGTCCCATTAAAACTAAGCCAAACTAAAAGCCAGGTCTGTGGCTAAAATGAGATTAGGAGTCTAAGGATTGGCTATGAAGCCAATTGTTTCAGATGGACTCAAAGTAGCTACCACTAAAATGAGAGAGAGAATCATTGGCTGATTATGTAAGCAAAAAAATAATCTGGGGAACATAATCAATAATGTTGTAAAGATTTTGTAGGGTATCCGATAGACATGTGTCCCATTTGTGTGACCATCTCAGGGAAGATGTAGATGCCTGATCACTGCACTGTACACCTGAAGCTGAACAATAATGAATGCCAACTATAATATTATATATATATATATATGTATGTATATATAGGTATGTATACATTTACAAGAGGCAGAGTACAGCATTGGGAGTGGAGATAGTGGAAATGGGATGGCTTGGTGCATTGTCAGAGAGATAGTGGATGGGGGGTGGGGGGTCCACAGTGTGAGGGATATAAATGATAAATATCTAAGAAAAAAAAAACAACTCATAGACACAGACAATAGTTTAGTGGTTACCAGAGGGTAAGCGGGGTGTGGGGTGGGAGATGAGGGTAAGGGGGATCAAATATATGGTGATGGAAGGAGAACTGACTCTGGGTGGTGAACACACAATGTAATATATAGAGGATGTGATACAGAATTGTACACCTGAAATCTATGTAATTTTATTAACAATTGTCACCCCAATAAATTAAAATAATAAATTAAAAAAATAAAGCAGCTTTGAGAACTGTGTTCAGAAAAGAACTTTGGAAGTGGTGACTGCCTCATGGAACTAACAGAAGCTTTTTCAGTTTTTGAGACAATTATATTGTCAAAGAAACTACAAGCCTCGTCAAAAAGCTAGTCTCTAAGTATTGAAGGCATAAAGCAACACTCAGGCGCCAACATCTGCTCCAGCAAGAAGCCGGCTACTGTATTTGCGCAGCTCCAAAGAAAGCTTAACGCAAAACTCACTTCAAATATTGTGAGAGGAAAACAGATGAAGAAGAACCTCTCAGAAGGCAAAGCCATTAGTTGTGAAGGACAATGGACATACCTCTTCCATACTCTTTTGCCACTTCCTGCCAGCTTGGATTAACCATGTTGTTGCATGTAGCTATTGGTCATTCATTTTCATTACCCAGTAGTATTCCAATGTAAGAACAAGCCATAAATATTTATCCATTCTATCATCTATAGTTATTTAGGTTGTTTCTGGCTTTTTATTACTATGTTATGGACATTCTTTCACATATTTCTTGGTGCCCATGTAGACATATTTCTCTGGGGTGCAATTGGTGGGTCATAAAGTACTCAATAATGCCAAACTCAAAGTAATTATACCAATTATGCTCCCTCCTGCAGTGTATTTGTGTTCTCTTTGTTTACAACCTTGTCTACATTTGTTATTTTCAGATATTTTAATTTTGCCAATCTGGGGGATATATAATGGTGTCTTGTTGGGCTTTAATTTGTATTTCCCAATTAGAAATGAGGCTGAATATCTTTTTATAGTGTTCATTGGCAATTAGATTTTCCTTTTTGTGTTTATTCAAAACTTTTGGATAAAGTTATTGGGTTGTCTGTCTCTTTTATACTAATTTTTAGGAATTCTTTTATGTAACAATCATTTACATAATGTTGCAAATATTTTCTCCGACTCTATGGTTTATTTTCGCACTCTCTAATTGGTATTTTGGTGAATATAAGTGCTTAATTTTAATGCAAAAAAATTAATAGCTTCTCTATGTGGACAGGTGACTGCCAGCTAACAATGATTGCCTTGATCTTGATTTGGACAAGAATTCTCTTTCCTTTCCTAATGTCATGCCTTGCATTATATTAATGAATTAAGACCAATTCTGTATGTTGTTTCAGTAATCATGATAGTGATAATACTCAGTATTAAATATTTTGTCATCAGTGACCACAACTTGATAAGTCTCACATTTTCCTATATAAGTGAAACACAAGGCAAAATGAAACGTACCATATTTTGCCATGTGTAACACACTCCCATGTATAATGCACACCCATGTTTTTGGCCCAAATTTTGAGGGGAAAAAATTTTAATTTTTTAATTCAATTTTTTTTTTTACATTTAGGTACTTGCTTTTTGTATTAACATATAATAGTACAAGAAATTTTATATAACAAATAATTACAAAACACAAGAACAGATACAAGGTACAAGAAATTTTATGTGTCAGTAACAAATTTATGATATTTATGCATCATAGAAAGCCAAGAACTCTTCGTAGTTACAAGTTTGTCATAAGTTCAACAAAACCGATAATCATTTTCCAAGGTATTATTTTGTATACCGATATTGTTATTGATTTCTAGAGTTACACTTTTAACTCAGAAGCATAAAGAAAAGAATTAAAAACATTTATATAGATACGGAAATAGTACTACTTATGTATAACGTGCATCTGTATTTTTCCCTCACAAATTTGCGCCAAAAAAGTATGCATTACACATGGCAAAATATGGTAACTGTGATATCCAGGATAAACTCTATTCATGGCTTCTACTGGTACTAGAATATATTTTAACTGTAATGTGAAAGTAATGCTAAGAGGTCTGCATTTTCTTTTGCATTTTGATTTTGGTCCTTCTAAATTCACCGTTTGTTTTTTGTTTTGTTTTTTGTTTTTTTTTTTCCAGAAGAAAAGTGAATTTAAGACTGATTTCACCAGTGGCATTTCATTATTCTGTTTTGGATAGGTTCATGATTTTAATTTAGTCACTGAGAAGAATTTGCCACCAAAAACAAAGCACTATTTTTTTTTTTTGCTTTTGCTTGAATTATCCTGATATTACTTCAGTTCTTTATTACCCTTTGCAAGGCACAACCAATCTTCACCTTCTTTTAATGGTTCCAAATAATTCTGATTTGGTGGCAAAAGAATAATTCAGGAGGCTCTTGTTATCTTTAACTAAACTTCAAAGCCAATGCTTCAAAGCACATTTTTAGAGATGGATGGAAAAATGGTAAAGAGCTGTAAGGAAGCCTTGCTGTTAATATACAGAGGGTGCCAAAAAAATGTAAAAATATTTTAAAAAAGGAAAAAACTGTATTAAAATTGTAATACTCAATATATACTGATAACAAAAGATGAATACAAGTCATGTGTATACATTATTTTGGCACCCCCAGTATTTGTTTACCAAGTGGGAGGTGTCTCTGAACAGTCCACAAACATAGAAATAGGGGGATTCTATTATGATATGTTTGTAAATAATGCCAATTTACTAAGCCAGGTCCTTCCCCTGAGGCAGCTTCGTACAAAGGATACTATTAATGGATTGCTGTTTCAATCTGCCTATGATGTCATTACTTCCAAGATCTTGAAAGAGACTATTTTGTTTGGGGTGGCTGTAGGCTCTATTTCAAGAATTGTACAAAAGTACCATTATTCTCTAGGAACCCAATCAAAAAACTATCATTAAAGTTTGACTGTTCACTTCTGTAACAGAACAGGAACTTGTAAGTGAGTGGCACAATGGATACAGTCACAAGCCATTCATTTCACTTTTAGAATTGACCCTTAGCATTGTGGAGAAACAGCTAACTTTAATGGACAACCAGCAACAGATTATATATGTTTACAGATTGACTTCATACTTGCATACTAGGTTTTTCAAAGAGAATTCAAATAGTTTCTGTGAATGGTATACATTTTTGATCCAGCCCTTGAGACTTAATGTGATTTACCAATGCTCGGTAATTACCATTGAAATTCATCAGTAATAAAAATGAGCCTCTTGTCTCATGACAACCAAGGAGCCTAAACACCCATTTTTCAGAATACTAGGAAAGATTACTTCTCTTTTTTCCTCCCTCCTTATCCTTCTCTTCCTTCCCTCCCCCAAAAAACATGAGGACATGCACACACAGAAACATATACAAATACATACACACAGCCCTTCACTGATTTACCTTTTTTTTTTTTTTACAGTTGACATACTATATTAGTTTCAGGTATACAACATAGTGATTAGACATCTATATAACATACAAAGTGATCATCTGACACCATATGTAGTTATTACAATATCATTGACTATATTCTATATGCTGTACTTTACATCCTTATGACTATTTCATAACAACCAATTTGTACTTCTTAATCCCTTCATTTTTTTACCCATTCCCTAACCCCCCTCCTATCTGGCAACCATCAAAATGTTCTCTGTATCTATGTCTGTTTCTGTTTTGTTTGTTCATTTATTTTTTTATTATTTATTATTTTTTTAATTTATTTTATTTTTTTAAATTTATTGTGGTGACAATTGTTAGTAAAATTACATAGATTTGAGGTGTACAATTCTGTATTACATCATCTATAAATCCCATTGTGTGTTCACCACCCAGAGTCAGCTCTCCTTCCATCACCATATATTTGATCCCCCTTACCCTCATCTCCCACCTCCCACACCCTTACCCTCTGGGAACCACTAAACTATTGTCTGTGTCTATGAGTTTTTGTCTCATTTGTTTGTCTTGTTCTCTTGTTGTTTTGGGTTTATATACCACATATCAGTGAAATCATATGATTCTCTGCTTTTTCTGTCTGACTTATTTCGCTTAGCATGATTTACTTTTTGACATAGAGATTTACTGCATAGCATGTTAGAGGAAAACTTTTATCAAGATGCATGGCAACTTTAATGAAAGGATTAGGCATGATAAACAATTGCCATCATTCTCTCATTCTTCAAAAACGCATTCTTTTAATCAGTACAGTGCCAAACTAAACATAGAATGCTTAGTAGGTTAGTAGGTTAAAAAAAAGCCACCGATTTGCATGTTCCAAGAGTCAAGGGGAAACATAGGTAATCAATTATACTCTAGCTAATGTGGCCAAAATTCATACTCTGGTATACATATTGAATTACATGCAACCAAAAATGCCAAGTGTGCCCATTTGCCACAGGTGTTCTACCCAGGTGTGTGAAAGGTGAGACTCCAGAAACACTGGCACTACAACTTGCAAGGCCATCTGTTAATCCATAAACAACTGAACTAAATTTTCATCAGACCTGATGCCATCAGGGACAACCCACATATCTATTATCCTGTCTGCTTTCAAAATCTAAATAACTGTTTCTTTGCATATCTTCCCAATGAGAGACAAACTAATACTAACCTCCTTTTAAAAACAAAATCCCAGGCCAGGAGATACACAGCTATGACCTAATAAAACCAGAGGTAAAGCTCCAAAAGCCCCAGCCACACAAGTTTAGTACTATAAATTTATGAGCACACCAGTATTTCTTAGTATCCTTTTCATATCAAACTAGAGGATTTAACACAGGAATGAGATGTAGCCTAGGAGAAACTTCCAGGGTGAACTTCCTATTGTTTCTAAGATATCTACATGAAGAATGGGGTTGCAAGACACCTTGAGCTGATGAGATGACAGCCAACCTGATATGAGCACATATGACAGAAAAATGGATTTTAGGATCTCAAGATTGTAGTAAACAAGTCAAAAAACTCCCATTATGTTAAAAACAGTAACAAAACATGAAAGTAATTCAAATTTCTAGAATTTGAGAAATCTTTATAACAAGAATTAGCTCTACGTATCAAGACAAATTGAACTTTTAATGACAGCTTCCAGACTTTGAGGTATTCAGTAAATGTACACGTAGATTGAAAGTCAGCCAATGTCTCCTTAGACAATGATCTCAACACTAGGCTGTTCTGTGTATTTGAGGATGAGGTTGCTACTTTTACTATCAGGATGATGTATACACTGATAGTACTTTGGTAGTGGGAAAAAGGATCCAGGAGTTAACTGCTGGCTCTTTCTTGGGCTCCCTGTAAACAAAAGCACACATTTTCAAGATGGCTAGCTGAACTTCCAGGTATAGACTGTGACTGGGAAGCAAATTCTGCTTTGCTAACTAGTCTCCACTGATATTAAACCCAATTTATCTTAGACGCATTATTAGCAACTGAACCAACCAACTCAGACACTTATGACTGACAATGTAAGAAGATATAATGGATGTTTTTCATTTAAAAGAAGAAGGAGGAGGAAGAGGAAGAGAAGAAGGAGAAGAGGAGGAGGAGGAGGGGGGAAGAAATCATCTAGCTTTCCACAAAAGGAACAAAATATTATAATTTAAAAGAAAAATTATATTTTTGCATTGCATTTCTACAGCAACATGCATCTGAAGATGTCTAGTGACTTTTCAGACATTAACTCCTGTAATATGCTAGGATGCCAAAGAGGAGAGAAAGAGCATTCATCTCATTTTACAGGAAGGAGAACGAGCCTGGTCTTGGTCTCCGAGCAGCTCTAAACCCATACTCCCATTCCCAGACTAGGTGGGCAAGGGACAGACCAGCCACTAACCTTTGCCATCCAGATCATCACTAGATCATAAGCTCCTTGAGGGTAAGTCCCCTTCTGTCATAACTGAATGCTTTCATATTGCCTAAAATAGTGTCTTGTTCCCAGTAGGCATTAAATACACATGTGAGGTAATGAAATAGAACTCTATATATTCTATGCAATTGTTGCAGCTCTAAGTTTTCCATAATGTTGCATAAGCATATATGTCCACTCAAAGAAGGTCTGAGCCAATAATGTTTGGAAATATTAGCACTGGTCTGTCAAGCAATTGAACATCATATATAAACCAGCTACCATCTGATTATCAATATCTGTTTTTACTATACAACTTTGTAATGTTCAAAGGGCTTCTAAGTCTTGCTTTTATTTGATGCAGACACCAATATGTGAAAAAGGGAGTACTATCCCCGTTTTCCACCTGAGGAATTAACAGAGCATAACAGAGCATGAAAGACATGTGGAGTGCCTACTCTGACATGAGAGAAGCCAATTACAAAGATTCAGACAGATACTTTTATGCCTGCAGGAACTATGACGCTGCACAAAAGGGACCTGGGGGTGCCTGGGCTGCTAAAGTGATCAGCAATGCCAGAGAGAATTCTCAGAGAGTCACTGACCTTTTTAATTATGGAGACAGTGGCCATGAAGTGGAGGGCACAAGGTCCGACCAGTTTGCCAACCAGTGGGCCGTAGTGGCAAAGACCCCAATCACTTCAGACCTGCCGTCCTGACTGACAAGTATTGCTCTCCCTCCTCACTCTGCTCTCAGGAGACAGGGCTGCGAGCCCAGAGTCATTGAGTTCTATATCCCTAGATGGTTTTGGAGTGCACATAGTAGGTGTCTAATAAATGCTTAAGAGATTGAATTGTTTAAAAAAAAAGGTTAAGTGACTTACCCAGGATCACAAAATAAGTGAAAGAACTGAGACTAGAATTTCAAACTCTTCTTGATTCCCTTTCCACTATACCAATACAACATGTATCCAAATAAACCCACAAAGAAACACACTCTTCATATATACACTTTTATCCTTCCAAAATATTCATATAATAGTGGTAGCTTTTTCACTTCAACCTACTTCAGGCTGGTACTTACTGATTTCAACTGCTTTTCTCATCCAAAGACCCAAGGCTAGGTAATTTACTGACAGAACTCCAACAGGTTTCCTTGGCCGGTAATACCAATTCTTAGATGGCCTTGTTTTGGAGCTTGTCTATTCTGGGGCACTCACCAAGGGAACTCTGCTACCAGAGACAGGGGTGTGGTGTTTCAGAGAGCCTCGCCTGGGAGATACCATTACAGTGTATAATGGAGGGAAGCCATTTCTAAGATCATTTAATCAGCAGGAGCTGAGCTACTTATTAAGCAGATTTGCAAAAGCAGCCAGACAAGCAAGGGAGGTAACTAGCTCTTTTTACAGTCGCCTAGTTTCAATCTTAGATCCTGCAAGATACCTCACTACTGACACACATATAAGCACACTCTCATAGAATACATTCATGTTTTTTCTCATACGCAAAAGCAAATGAGGTCAGTCCTGCTGTGGTCCTGTTCTCTACTAACATCTTTGAGTGACTTCCATGGTTTTCAGCAGGAACTTGACATTAATTTAATCCAATAAGGTAGCATATTATAGTTGCAAATTTCAATGACAGGCTGCAAATAAGGAAATCAATAGGTATACTCCAGCATCCAGACTTCATATACTGCATATATTATGTGGGACAAATAGTTCGTTTTCCAATGACTTCTTAAGCTTCTAAATGTATGCCATACCATACTTTATTATTGATTGTGTAGGCTGCATGAACTCATGCCAAGAAAATGCTAATAATCCTCTGATGTGTATTTATATTTGCAATTTGAGGCATTATTGCAGGTTTCAGCTTTTCATTTCCAACACTGATGCTTCTAAGAAGAGAAAATAAAATGCATAAAGAACAGAAGCAGAAATTTTTTAAGCATAAAAAAGTGATTACCTTAAATGATGCCTCAAAGAAATGTGTGGGACAAGGTAAAGGGAAACAAAAGCTAGTAATAAAATATTTCTTAGTTCTCAAAAGAGAATGTAGTATCCTAGGAAGCATTCAGATGAAAAAATATTAGATGCAGACTAACAGCCCAGGTGAGCAGGATATGGTAAACCAACATCTTAAGTCTCTGGGGTTCTGGCTGCTCCTGTTACTATGCGTGGATGATAATTATACCTTTCCCTGATCCACTCCAGTGAAAGAGCCAGAAATTTCCTCAAATCTAAGCCTAAAATTTCAACTCAAGAATTTGCTAGGGCTTTTTGTATACCATATAGATGCCTGGACATTCTTTTCCAACCTATGTGTTATGGCTCATCATTCTAGGTCCTTGCTCTATTCTCATTTTGCCTGTACCCAAATCAGCTTTCTCTACAGGGAAGGTGCCTATTGCATGTCTGAACAGAAGAGCTACATGGGGTCAACTGAGACATTGGTATTATTTCTAAACCAGTAATTTAGATTTAGCAATGCTCATATTTCACCAAAAAAAAAAAAAAAAAAAAAAAAGCATCTTGCCAGAACTGAAGGTCAATGAATTTGAGCTGGCATAAAATGCACCAACTCTTCTTCAAGCTTTTGTTCCTTGACCTAAGTTCACCTGTCCACATTTTAAAAGAGCTGAGTATGCATCTCAGCATCTTATTTGAGGCCTATGGTTAAGGAAGAAGAAACACTATGTATTAAAAAAAAGTTCACTCAAATACTAAAGGAAGAATGGAACATAACAAGACCTAATTTCCATCTATCCCACTTTACAAATGGTAGGAGATAAACATTCAGTGGATCACAGTCTCAGTTGTAGGAATTTCCTACCTCCTAGCCCACTAAAGACCACTCCTTTTGCTTTAAAGAAAATTGACCAAGGGTCTAAGAAAAGGTCATAATCCATGCAAAGAAAATTCCTCTAGAAACCAAAAGTCAGATCTGAAGGATGACCTCACAGTTGATCATCCTGGCTTTCCCATGGCTTGCCTGTGCCCAGCTAACATAAGATCTTCATTTGCAAATTGTTGGATCCATCAGATAGTATGTTCCCCTTGCTTCCCATTACCTTACTACCTGGTTGCAGCTGCCACTGTACACTTATATAAAATATGGCTCATCATTGGTTCATGCTAGAGCAGATCTCTACTCCAGCACATGATTAGCTTTGCTTCCCCAGGCACCCCACCCCCACCACAAACACACACACAAAGAGAAGACTGCCATGTGCCTAGTCTTTCTGTGGCCCTGGGAATGCTCCAGGCTGAGATCACAGGGCCTAGCGCTCACCTCAAAGGAAGATATGATATTCTGGTAGGAAAATTGCAGATAAAGCAGAAGCAGGGTTTGGTGCAGGAGCTGGATTCAGTAGGCCTGAGGGAGAATCAGGCAGTAGAGTTTCCAAATTACTCCCGCAGAGCCTGTACTGTGGCTTACAATACATCCTGACAAAAATTTGGGGGAGAGAAAGGAGAAGAAAGCTCAGTGTTTATAATAAACAAACAAACAAAGTATGCCCAAAAATGTATACACGTTTTAGAAAGGAAAAAACTGTATTAAAATTTTAATACTCAATATATACCGATAAAAAAAGATGAATACAAGTCATGTGTATACATTTTTTGGCACCCCTGGTGTGTGTGTGTGGTGTGTGTGTGTGTGTCTGCATTATAACTTTGTATGAAACAATGTTCATCTCAGAGCATTCTTTCTCCTTTGAGATTGAGCCTGATACATTCCCTGCACTCACAATCATGTCAGCCAACCACCAGCCAGTTTTTTAGATTTTAGCAGGTAGCCTAGGCATGCCTTATACTCTTTTGCCTAGATTAATAATGAGGGTCTGTAGGTTACACAGCTGTATAAAAAAGGAAAATATCTTATGTCAATCTAACATTTCTTTTTACAGAAAAGTAAACCAATTACATGCTTTCTTCTTGTTGATTTCTGGTTGATTTTCATTTCAAAGAATCCTGAGACCAAAACAGAGACATACTACCCTTTGAGAGGCCAGACAGTAACTCCAAGAATATGCCTCTTAAGCAACCCATCTGTGCATGCATTCATTTTTTTAAACAACAAATATTTATTGAAGCTTATGTTCCATGCACCATTCAAAATGCTGGGAGTAAAGAGATAAATGCCCAGCACTGAGTGAGGCTATATGCTTCAGCACTGAGTTTTATCCCTGGCTGCTATCTAAAATGTATATTCAATACACAGATAAAAATATAATTACAAAACAAATAAGGGCACGTGTGTTGCAAAATGAAGAGCTAAAAAAAGAGGACTACAGCAGTTCAGAAGAAGGTAAGACTCTCTTTGACTGCTATCCTATTGTATGAGAAACCAGTGGCAATGATCACACCTTCATACATAAGGAAAGGGTTTGATATTGTTCCAAAGAACATCATTGCCTTGCCTTTCATCCTCATGCCACCAACATCTATATGTACCAGGTATTGTGTCAGGGTGTATACAAAGAGAGATGAATGAAGACTAGTTCTTGTCTTCTAAGAGCTCACAGTTCAGTGAGGGTGGCAGACATGCATACATACAATAGAGAATACAGTGTGATGCAACCCAGGTAGGCACAGAGTGCTTTGGAGGGACGTAGCAGGAATGGTAACTAATGTTTCCAGAGGGACCTGAGGATATAGAAGCGGGGTGTAGAAGGATGAATAGGAGTTCAGATGAGGGTAAAGGGGATCAAATATATGGTGATGGAAGGAGAACTGATTCTGGGTGGGGAACACACAACATGATTTATAGAGGATGCAATACACAATTGTATATCTGAAATTTATGTAATTTTACTAACAATTGTTACCCCAATGCACTAAAAAGAAAAGTGGAAACCACTAGGTTGGTTTAAACCATTATTCAACAGTATATTCTAGCCAACAAATACTCTGAGCATGCTAAATTCATGTTTGTTTGTTTGACCTTCCTCCTGCTTTTACTGAACTAAGTGATGCTGGTATTATGTAAGGAAGAGAACAGATCTCCAAACTCTGGAAGAAAGTAATACATACAAGATTTATTTAAAAAAAAAAAAAAAAGCAAAAGCATTGGTTCCTGATGAACTATAAAAGAAGGAATCAATATGGCCTGATGTAAAGCATTTTTGTAACTATAGCCATATATGAGCAGGACATATATGGGGGAAATGTATTAAGAACAGAAAGCTTGGGAAAAGAAACTCCTTCCTTTCTCTTAGAAAAAAACTCTTCTCTTAGAAGAACTAATTTTTATCTTGTTATGCAATTTTAATTTGGGAGGGGGGCTAATTTTTAGTTAGTAGGTCTTTTATAAAAACAAAAGAATTGTCTCAAGCAAAAGAAGAATGGCTAATTCCAGCTCAACTTCTGGACTATTCTGTAATCTTGGGGAAATCATTAAACCTTCATAAATCCATTCATTTGGCATTTACAATGTCTAGCATGTACCCAGAAAGACAGAGGATGCTTTGGAAGGACAGCAGAGGAAGGGTAGATAATGCTATCCAGGGGATTCAGAGGACATAGCACCTAAGCAGGCTATTGGAGGATGAGTAGGAGTTCACCAGGTTCTAGGGCAGGAAATGAACAAGGTACAGTCCCTGCCCTTGAATAGACTTAAAATGTAATGGGTTTTGGCCATGACAACAGGTTGCTATTGAAGGACAGAGAAAGGGACTTCCAACAGCCTGAAGAAGGAGGCTTCACAGAGGAAGTACACTTGAGCTGAATTGGGAAGAATGAGTAACCAAACCACAGGGAGGGAAATTTTCAGTGCAAAGAACAAGTTGTTAAGGTCCAGAGGAGATTAGAGACAACACAGTGTATTCTAGGAACTGCAGATAACTTGATGTGACTATAGCAAAGAGAAGCGATGAGAAAAATACAAGATCAGTAGAGACCAAATGAAGAATGGTCCCGTATGCCTTTTTTTTTTTTTTTTGTGGTTTGGACCCTTCCTGTCTAGATGAACAGGTTTTAAGCAGTGGGATGGCAAGATTAGCTTTGAATTTCAGAACTACTGTTTGGATGACAATGTAGTAGATGTCTCAGGTTGAAGACTGGGGTATTTTTCCCCCATGGAGTGGGATGTTCCAGGTAGCACCATGGTAATAATTCTGAGGAGAGACAACACTGAGAAAATGAACCAGCACAGGCAGTATGAGAATAGAAAGACAGAATAGAGATTTCAAGAAGGGACTCTCTTTTAGACATTGGCCAAAGATGGCAGGGATGGTAGGCCTGGTGGGATTAACATATCTCATGACCCTGAATGGAAATCTGGGTAGAAATATATTTCTATCTCACGAGGCCTAGAGGAGTTTGGCAGGCCTTTTTTTCCAGTCTTTAGGGGTTTTCCAGCTTTACTGAGGTATAATTGACAAATAAAAATTATATTTATTTAAGGTATACAAAGTGATGGTTTGATATTTGTATACACTGTGAAATGATTACCACAATCAAGTTAACTCACACATCCATCAACTCACATAGTTACTTTTTTTTTGGTATGGTGAGAACACTTAAGAACTACTGTTTTCACAAATTTCAAGTATACATTATTATGTGAATTGTCAAGTATACAGTATTACTAACTATAGTCACCATGTTGTACATTACATCCACAGTGTAGCCTTTAGTTTTTGTTTGGGATTCCAAACAGAACTGTGCCTCAGTTTCTTTTTTTTTTAAGTGAGCATAAACAACTAGCTTAGAATGGTGATTAAAAAACAGGGTACTAGACTTATTGGGGGAATCACTTCATAAATTATATAAATGTCTAACCACTATACTGTACACCTGAAAATAACATATTGAATGTCAACTATAATTGAAAAAATAATAGTCACAGGGTGTAAAGTACAGCATAGGAAATACAGTCAATAATATTGTATTAACTATGCACAATGTCATATGGGTTATAGACTTGTTGGGGTTTCACTTTATGAGGTATGTAAATGTCTAATCACTATGTTGTTTTGTACATCTGAACTAATAACAAACTGATGAAGTTGGTGTGCTGATAACAAATATGATTATGTTAGAGACCTCTTGTATTAGCCATCATTGGATCACCGGTAATAATCATATTCCTAAGACAATAATAGGAGCACACTATTCTGGTTTGGGCCAATAGAATAGCACTTTTGAGTTTTACAGAAAATTCATCTAAATTTTTACACAGACTCTACAAAGAAACAAAAATTCTACAAATACTGAATATCTGCAAATGGACTGCAAATATGTAAATTTTGCATAAGTCAATATACAAAGAAGAGATAACCCAGTGACACGTTGGCTATCTCAGTAAAGATTAAACTAGGAATATCTAGTGGGAAGCAAAACAAATGTGTATCTAAGTATCTTATCTCTGAGAGTTATAAACTACATAGCAAGTAGCAAAAAGCTGAAGGAAACGTCAATTTACATGTAGTAGAAAAAAAATCTCTTTAGCTAAATCAGTTCCTCTCAGTATAGATAGCAAGATTAAGACAATAAACACAAATATAGTAGCAGTAGTTCTAACATGTTTACTTGGCATTATGACATTAATTTGGAGACCATCAGCACGGGAGTAAAGTGCAACTGGGCAGGTAATAGCCAGCTCATGTGTCCAGCTCTCCATTTAACCATTTCATAATGCATGTCCAGATTGGTATTACTCCAACAGTATGAACAAAACCATACAGCAAGCCTCGGATTATGGAGGTGAATGGTACCACTGTGGCCATATATCATTCAGCCTTGTCGCAAAGGGTACTCAACGATGTCACATTTGTTGCTCTCTTATAAATGTGTTGGGTATCACATAGGAAACAGAGAGAAACACAATGTGGCTTGGTTAGCAGATAAGCTGTAGCTAGCATTTACATACTTTTTTACAAGGAGCATTATGCTCAGTTCAAGCAATTCTTATGTGCTGACTGTAGCCCCAGAAAGCTTTGCCAATATTTGCAAAGATGCAAATATTCAGTTTGGACTGATACCTTCTCAGCCTGGCACTGCTGCTAATGATCTTCATGACATTGAATATATCTCTTGGTCCCTCTGAATCTATTTCCTCACATACAAAAGGTAACTACAACACTAAGAGGTTGTGAGGACCTCAAGTGATCCATATGTGGGAAATGCTTTGGAGTAATTGAAGATATTCTACCAATAGAAGATATTTACAATTACTGCCACAGATTTCACAAGCCATAAACAAAATTGCCACCATTCATTGAGATATTATGATGTCCCTGGCACTCTGCTAAAAGTTACTCATGTACAAGTTAACATAAGTTGTGTAACCATTGAGGTGTTATTATTTCCATTTTACAGATGAAACTGATGTTCAGAGACATCAGGTCACTTACCAAGGTCATAGAGCTACTAGTAAGTGGAAGAGTTAAGACTATACAATCCCATGTCTGTGTGACTTCAAAGCTAATCCTCTTATGATTCCTCAATCATACTATAGTTCCATATGATATGATGAGTTCTCAGTTACTTGCAGCTTTTGCACAGACACAAATGTTCTCAGGGCTTCAGAGTAAGTGAACTGTGCTTCCAGTGTGGTGTTTGGGACCAAAGCCTGGAAATAAGCATAACTTCTATCCATAAAGCAGATGTTTCAGCATTAGAATGAAGGGCAGATGAGTGTGGTTAGAGACCAGACCTCTTCCTCTACCAGCATTAGGAGTCTATTCTATTTCCCTCTCCCAAGTTTCTGTGCCAACAAATGAAAATGACAACAGTGAGGGCTTCACTATTTCAAGGGGAAAGTTGGAGGACTAGAGGGGACATTTAAATTAACAAGAAACATTGCAGCAATGGCCTGATAAACATGTACTAAAATGACACAGGAAATGAAAAGAACTCCACTGGTTAATTCTGTTTTTCACTCATCTTCTTAAGTAGGAATGAGCACTGATTCCTAGCTTATGGTTAAACAGAAATAAAGACTTAAAGGAAAGCAGGCAACAAGGGCTGTGAAAATTGGGTTTTTGGATGCAAAGAACTATACTGTCTATTATCCTAAGGTCCTGTCCCTCTGAAGGCACCTACCTCAAAGGGCCATGGTAAGGATAATAATAAGACCTATCATTTATTGAGCACTTACTATAGGCCAGACATTGTGCTAAATGCTTTCCTATATTATCTCATTTCATCCTCATAACTCAGTGAGGCTGAGTTACTCCCATTAGTGTCACTCCCATTTTAAAGATGGGAGGAAACTGAGGCTTTAGGGGGAAAAGTAATTGACTCAAACAAGGTTACAGAGCTAAGAAGTGGTCAAACTGGGATTCAAATGCTGGTATACTGACTCCAGAGGTGGTGCTCTTAATGCCTCTATCATAATGAATGAATGGGTTATTAAATGTTTTTGAAAAGTATAAAATATATAAATGCAAAGGGCTGGTTCTCCTCACTTAGATCTTCTCACTATATTCAAGTGAATTTAAGCAGGCACATTTTTCCCTTCCTAAAATTCAGCCAGTCTTGTAAATTATATAAATTAGTTTTGGTGAGTCTTGGCATGTCAACAGGAACTGTCAAATGTAAATTTGCGAGGCTAGTTTTCTAAAGCCATCTCTTCATGGAGGTGGTACAAAATTTCCATCTAGGTCTGTAGCTCACTTTTAGTCCTCTACCTTAGGCCCAGTGACAAAGTGTTCTTTTACACAATCTTCTGGAAAGTTGGTACAGCCCTGTGCTGAGCAAGATGTCTACAAAGAGGTTTACTTTGGGAAGTGAGTTCCCTATATCCTGACTGCTGCTGTTTTCAGCCACTCATAGGCCCTCAAGGCCTTTGGAGCCTGAAGACCACTGGATTACATGAAAAAGTTTCCTTTAATCTCAAGCCTTAAGAGTGTTGCCTTGTTCTACTGTTTCATGGTGTCTTCACCTTTCCCACTCAAATGAAAGTAACACAAGGGCAAAGTATGTTTCTTTCACCCATTTGAATCCCCTAGCACTGTGTGGGGCCCACTGAAGATCCTCCATCTAAGTTGGTAATACCATCGGAATTCTGGGATTGAGGAAGAGTCACTGGATCTGTCCTGACAACATGTTGCTGCCCACATACCACTTTCAGTTTCTTAACTGAAATTCACAAGTAGCTGCTCTGGGCCTGACACTGTGATAGGCACTGGAAATCCTAAATAAGTAAGACAATGTGGTCTCTGCTATCAAAGAACTTCTCAATCTAATGGCGGATGTTAGGGGTAGTGGGTGGTATTCCAGAGTATAGGCTCTTCCACATGGTGTACCAGAACCCATATCAAATAGTAGCTTGGTCATATTTTACACTCATTTTCACTCCAGAGAGTCTTCAGCAGGGGAAGCCATGGGCTAGGGAAGTTGCTACAAGGTGCTCTCATATTTCTAAATCCCTGGTAGGGAACGGAGGTGGCACATGGCTCTGGCACCAGGCTCCTGGTCTAGTGGTTCACTCCTGGATTTTGTGCTTTTTTTCTATCTCCTTAAAGGGAAATCTACAGTCTGTCTGGAGTTCAAGGAAGTTTTCTTTAGCTTGTCTTTACCCATATGTACTGAGAAATTTGCTCTGTTAATTTGTTAGTAACAGCTGTTGAAATTCCAGTGAGGTCTGCGGATGAGCATGCACACTCACAATAGAATTTATTTTATCATCTTGCTAACTCATTAACCCTTTCTTTCTCGTTCTTGAATACCATGTTCCTGGGTTAACATGTAAAAGTAGACCTGGCTAGATTAGAGATGCCTGCTTAGAGTAGTACTGCCCTTTCCATGTGTCTGATCCACAGGCAATTCCAAATCATAAACATAAAATTGGAGACACACACTTTTGCATAGGAAACCATTAAGTGTGCACAAAGAAACACATTCTTCATCTTCCCCACCTTTTGGAAGAGAGATAAGGTAGCAAGTTTAATCACAGACTTCCAGAAAAACAAACAAACAAAAAAACCAAACAAAAACAAATGAACATTGAAATCCCAATCTCTTTTGGATAGAACTGGCTAACGTTCTGCCTATGAGAGATGATTTCTGTTAAAGGAAACTGGTGAAAGGATACAAAACTTGCTTTGTGCAATTGAACTTTCTCTTTTTAATCCTAGACATAAATCCCATTCCTTTCTGCTCTGGAAAGATCTAGTCCCATAAGCACCCTGGCTGAGACCAACACTCTTCCTTTGGCCACAGGTTGCTGGAAAACCTTTAAGCAGGGGTGAGGAGAGTACTAGTGGCAAGTAGGAAAAAAGAGTGACAACCGTGATTATGAACTATTACCTGCAATTAGGTGTGCTATAGTGTGTGTACACTAGTGAAAAGGTGAGTGAATGTGGCAATATCAGTGTGGGGCAGGTATAAGAGTTTGGGAAAGTATATCTGGGTGTGTACATGAAAGTGTAGATCACTATAAGCATGTGTAAATCAATGAGAGTAGATGTGGGTCAATGGGACCATCTCAGTAAGGGAGTGTTGGTTACTGTCAATCTGAGTATATGTCAGTGGCAATGTGTCCATGTGAGAGTCCGGGTAAGAATACATGGCAGTTCAGAATGTGTCAAGTGAGAGTCAGTGGTTTATGAATCAGTGACTCCGTGGGCATATGGGTCAGTCTGAGCAAGTGTATCAGTGTAAGAGAGGATGTGACAGGGTGAATGTGAGTCTAAGTGAAGATCAGTCTATGTGGTCATACATGGAATCAGTCACTGCCTCTGTGTGAGTACATTTACATATTTTTGTGAATTGACTGTGATAGTGAGAATTGTGTGGGTCAGTGTGGGGTGTGCCAGTGTAAATGCAGTCACTGACTATGCATGTCACTATATGTAGATTGGTGTGAATGTGTATAGCAATGTGAGTGAGGGGTATCAGTATGAGAGTGAGAATGTGTAAGAATGTGAGTGTGTGGCAAGTGTGATTGTGCCAGTGTGAATATGTGTGATATACAAATGGGAGTTGGTGCATGAGAGGGTGTACATGGGAATGGATATGAGTGTCAGGGAGTAGGAGTGTATGTCCATGGGAATGTGTAGGAGTTATGATTTTGATTGTGTGGTTGTGGATGTGAGAATATATGAAAATGTGAGCATGTAAGTATGTAAGCCTCGGTGTGCAGTGTGACTGTGTTAATATAAATTTGTGTGAGTATTGAATGTGAGTGAGCAAATATATGTGTCAGTGTGTGTCAATGTGACTGTACCTGTGTGTTATTATGTATGAGTCTGATAGGAGGGTGACATGTGCCAGTGAAAATTGATACATTTATGAAAATGAGTGTATTTGATTATTTGATTATGTATGCCTGTGAGTTTGGTGAACAGTGCAACTATGTCTCAGTGTGAAGATGAATGTATATGAGTGTTTGAGTGTGTATCAAAATAAGTGTGTTTCCACGTGTAAATGTGACTATATGTGAATGTGACAGAGTACGGAAGTTGTGTCAGTGCTGAGTATACAAAAGCTTGTAATTCTGAGTGCAAGAATGCAAGAAAGTATAAAAGTTTAAATGGGTGGGATTGTGTTTATGGTGTCATCATGTACAAATGTGAGCATCTGAGCATGCATGCATATGTGCGGGTGCCTGTGATGAGTTAGAAGTTGTGTAAATGTGTGAATGTGAAGAGGAAAAAGTAATAGTATAAATGTGTTGTGAATGAAACTGAGGGTGTATATGACAGAAACAAGCAGAGGAAAGTCAATATGTATTTGTGTGTACAGTGTGTGTAATTGTGTAGGAATGTGAGGATTACGGATGATTCTATCATCTGTGTGGATGTGAGAGTGAAAGTGTGACAGGGAGTGTGTGAGAAGAAAGCATACAGGTATAAGTGGGGTGAGAATATGAGAGTAGGGTGTATGGCAAGTGTAAGTTTGTGTATGAAAACATGACTATATAAATATATGTGTCAGTATGTGTCAGTATGAATGTGACTGTATGTAGTGGGCTTGTAAATATGATTGTGTGAGAGGGTGAGGGGTAGAAGTGATTATCACTATAAACGTGTCCAGTGTGAAAAGTGAGTGTGAATCAAAGAAGTAAACATGATTGCATGAATGCACAAGAGTACGTAAATTTGATTGTGAGAGTGTGTGTATGAGCACTGAAGGGTACCAAAATAATTTGGGATGATGAGAAACTCTCGAGGAAGGGTCTTTCCTCCCAAAGTCGCATGTGTCCAGTTACTTTGCCCCTCTCAACTTCTATCTCCTCATGAGTAAAACAGGGATAATAATACCTACCATGAGCTAGTATCATTTTTATAATCAGAAACAAGTACATTAACTATTAGAAAAACATACCTACCTTGCAGAGTTACTGTAGGATTAAATGGTTTGGTTCAAGTAAAATGCCTAGTATAGTGCTAGCAACAGTAGACACTCAATAAACACAAGTTATTGTAGCTGTCATAGAACACCCAGCAGTGACCCAGGGGCTTGCTTCTTATTTTAGCCAGTTCTCGTTACCTTCTGCCACTCAAGATCTATAGAGGATCCCCTACCAGGGCATCGCTAGAAAGTTGAATGCATTGGTATCGGCAAGGCTGTAATTTCATACCTTCAATTTCACGGCCAAAACTCTGGAGCTTCCCCTTCGTGAGAAGGCATCACATAAACAGCTGCCGCTGAACTGCAGTTTTCTTTTGTCCTATGGGCCCAGGACAGGCTCAGCGTGAAACAGAATTGCACTGCATATTCCTTGTTTGGTTTTTGTTTTTCTTCTTGGGTGTTTTTAAGAATTTTGGTTGTTTGTTTTTAACTTGGGCAATATGAGAGATATTTAAGTAACTGACAAAGAAACAGACAGAAGACAGGACAGAGAGAGGAGGGACAGCCTGATACAAACAGGTGGTTGGACTGCAGTGTATGGCAACAGAAGGCCAGATGGAGAAGCTGACAGAGGAAGCTATAATAGTTTCCTGTGAAGCAAAGAGAACAGGGAGATGATCAGAGAAGCAGGCCAAGAAACCTGCAAGAAGTAGAGAGGAAGAGAGAAAGGCGCAAACTGAAAGCTGCTGGGGAATGTCAGGCACTTGTGAGAGAGACTAGAGGCCTGTGAGATACGGTCCCCACCCTGAAGAGCTTACAGTCTAGTTTACCTGCCAAGATGAATGCTGCAGGAACCATGCAAGAAGTATTTCACGCAGCATAGAAGCAAGAGCTACTCAACACACTACGGACTCAAGTGTTGTTTGAGAGCTGAAGGAGTAAGTGATCCCTGGTTGGGTGGGAAGGTAGAGGGAAAGTTCTAGAAGGTTAAGCTGGGATGGATCGGGTTGGGGTTACACTTTGAATAGGCAGGTAAAATTAAGGTTATGAGGCAGTAGAAATTATAGGAACTGATTGGTGAATATGTGGCATGTGGCTGAAATGCCACTTTGATACCAAAGGCAGGGGGAAAGGAAAGGACAGCTTGATGAGAAGCATGTCTGTGTTATATTGAAACTCTTAGATGGAGCTTAACATTAGCAAAGGACTTGGCAGTGACTGTTATGTTGTTTCTCCTACTCTCCCTAGGATGTAGGTCAAGGCTGTCATTCCCATATTAGACATGGGAGAACCAAGAGACCCTGTACTGGGGTCAATCCCCCATAAAGAAAAGGCCATGCCCTGAGGTCTGCCTCGTGATGCCCAGGCAGGACCTTTAATATTGGGAGCTGTGGTGGAAAGGAGGCATTTTCCTGAACTTGGAGATCCCTAACTCCCTGCCTTGGAATCCAATACTCACCTCACACCACCACTGCTGCAGGACCTCAGCTCAGGTGGGTGCTGCCCATGAGAAGGGGCTGGGCTGCCTTTAGTTCCAATGGACTCAGTGCTGGGCACACCAGCTGCCACAAGATGCAAGGACTCAGCTGCTCTTTCTTGGGGGAAACCTGCCAAGAGAAGTATTGTGGGGGAGCGGGAACCTCATCTGCTACTACTCCCTCACCCAACCCCACAGATATTACACATGCACTACAGTGAATTTCAGGAAATCCCTTCAAAAGGCAGAGAATCACAGAAATGTGAAAAAAGCATTGTTATGTAGGAGTCCAGAAAGGGCATTGAACTGGGAGATTCAAGTTAAGAAATGTTGTCACTTCATTCTGGATCTGTTTGCTATCCAGTGGAAAAGACCTGTCCTTGTCACCTTTGACAAGTGTTGGGAGGACTAAATCAAATATGACAGGCATGAAATACTTGCATATTTACCAGAGGTGTTATAATTTAGTGCACAAAAATGAAAGATGATGGCAAATGCAGGTGGACTCTGAGTATAACTGAGCTTCCTGAAGACCTGGCACTGCTATTCAGTTTATTTCATCCCTCAACTCTAAGTGGCCCTCTCCATTTCCATTTGCCTTCTCAACAACCTCCTTCTCCAGGGCAGGAAGCACTCTGAAGTCCCTATATCATCTCACAGCTGCTGAGGGCCTCAGTCTCTGGATCCAACTGGAACTTCCCTCTGCCTTTCCCCAATCTCCACCACAGGAATATCTTTCACAATCTTCCCCAGATTTCTTAGGTGAGTATATACTGGGTGTGTGTGTGTGTGAATTTACCCTATCTTCCCCACAGAGGTTTGTCCATGTCCAGCCCTGAAGGAGATGGGGTCTCCTTAACCCCTCCTTTTCCTGTCTTTCCCCACAATCACTTATGCCTCTCAAAGAGGTGACCAAACTTCCCCTGACAGCACCCCAAGCTCTGCAATCCTTCCTACCCTGTCCCCCTTTCCCTCCATGGTGTTTGTCCTCAAAGAAAAGCAGTACCTATATGTAACTTGCAATAAAGCTGGATCCAGGCTAGCACAAATGCTTTTAGAGAACATCAAAAGACACAGGGTCCTAATTCAAAGTCAGGGATGGGTGGATGGATATCTAAATGTGGAGAGAGCAAAATTAAAGCCCCAGAGAGCCAAGAAAAGCCCCATGATTTCCAATTCCCCCTTCTTGAATAAAAAAACAAAACAAAACAAAACAAATAAAAAACAAGCCATACCCCAGGTCTGCCACTCACTCCTTGCCAGACTCCAGAGTACATCTGTATGCTGTACCCTAGTGGCCCTGGCATTCCTGGAGTGCTTCCTACATGCACACTCCAAGCTGCCTTTCCAAATCCCACCCACTGTTCAGCTGAGTGGTGCCCGCAGGCTCCCCCACTGCATGAGCTCATTCTAAAAGGGAGTAGGGTGGGTGTAGAGGAGTGAGGGCTGTCAAAGCTCTAGAGAGGGGCAAGGCTCAAAGAGGGCTCAAGAAGAATGGCTGCAAAAAAGCCCCTTGCCCATCCCCAGGGCTGAGAGCTGGTCCCAGGGAGATAGCATACCCCCATGATGGTGGGGAATAACACTAAAAGATCTGGGGGTTGGAGGTGGGGAGAAATGCACCAACCTGTACTAACCAAGTACCTCTGTTTCTGCGCAAGATCCGGAGCTTTCCTTCGGCTTGTCTCCACTTCCCTTCATCGCTTATTAACTCCATGCAGCCTGCCTCAAAACCACCAGTTGCACAGCAGGAGTCAGTGCAGATGCTACTGGCAGGACACAGTGCTCCACCTGGTGGCCACACTCCTGTTGGCCTGGGGGTGTGTCCTGTGAGTGAGCACATGCAGGGTCAAGTATATCTGTGTTGCTCCCTGTACCATGTTGTATTGTGTGCCTTATGTGCCTGTACTATGTTGTGTGTGTGCCATATCATATCTATACTATGTTGTGTGTATATCAAGTCTGTATCATGTGTGCTGAGTTGTGTTTATATCATTTTGTGTGTATTGTGTTAGTACTGTGGGTCTGCACTGTGTTGCATGTTTATTGCATCTCTTCCATGCTGTGTGTGTACCATGTGGCTAATCCATACGTCTATGTATGTCTATATCATGTTGTGTGTCTATACTGCCTTGTGTGTGCACCTGTGGACCATCCTCCTCCTGGAGCGTGGGGTGGGGATTAGCCCACCCATCTTGTGTCTATTAGCACCCCAGCCTTGCTGCATTTCAGCCTCCTGCCAGCATCTCCATATGGGGACTAGGGCTGCCACCTTGTTGGGGGTGGGTGAAGGAAGCTGCAGATAACCAGTCTCTCTACCACAGAGCCCTCTCATGGCAGGTACCTGGCCCAGCACTGAAGATATCTTGGAAACGAATTCTGGAGCCCTTTTCAGGCCCAAAGGAAGAAAATGGGCACTGCGAGGGCATGGTTCCCTCTCTCAATTCCCAGCCCCATACATACATGAGAAGGGCCTAAGGAAGCCACAGCTGCCTTGAATCTTTCCTTCAGGCCAGCTGGAAGGACTGGAGCACTTCTCTACAGTGAGTAAGAGCTGCACAAGGGTTTAGCTTTGGCACCAGAGCTGGGATATGAGATGCATGGGGAGTTCTGCCAAAGGTGTGTCCACTGAAGTCACTAGACGGCGCGATTGTGCTGACTGTTAGGGGTAGGTCTCTTGAGGATTGCAGAATTCCAAAAAGTCCACCTGGCTCAGAGACAGATGGGGGAGAAAGATAGATGTGAAAGGATCCAAACCCCAAGCAAAGCCCCCTTCCTTCACCCTTACTCCAAACCCTTCTGTTTTGAGACTCATTTAGGGAGTCAGGGCCAGTAGCGAATCTCTGCCCCTCCCCTCCTCTCCAACCACCTAAGATCTGTATAAGATCCCCATAGAGCTTTTCATGGGCTTGGTTATAAGGTCCTTAGCATATTCTCCACTTAAGCTTCTCTTTTCTTTACCCTCATTCACGTGAAATAAAAATAAAGTCATACTGCTGAAAGAGATGAAATCTGTGTAGGAGTTATAGGTTTGTTTTGTACTGTTTTCCCCCAAATTGGACATCATACCAAAAGGAGTGCTATTTAAAAGAAGTAAATTTGGGGAAGAGAGCTGTCCTTTAGTGGACCTGTCTTTACTACCAAGACCAAATGGACCCACATCCTAACATTTCATGACCACCTTAGAAACCACCTCCTCCAACCCCATTGTTTGTAAGACAAGCAAACTGAGGCTCAGAAAAGGGTAGAAACACTCAGACCAGAATGCCTGACTTCCGATTCCCAGAATTCATTCCATACCAGATTCTGGTCCTCTATTTCCTAAAACACTTCCTTCTCCAAATCTAGCCCCCTCCCACCTCATAGCAAAACCCTGGACTCCACCTCCACTTTGTGGCCTTCAAGACCATCCTATTTCATCTCAGTCATAAGTCTCCAAGCCCTCTCTGTTGCCACACCTTTGGAAGGGTTTCCATTCCCCACTAGTAAATTGTTCATCTCTTTCAGTCTTCAATGTTCACCTCCCCCATTTTGCTTCCCACCCACACACCTAGCTGTAGCTATGCCTTTTTGCCCCTCATCACATCCCCTGAGTGCAGCACAGATTGCCTTAACCTGCAGATAATTGACCGAATATGTAAATCAGACACGGATCCATCGCATTGATTAACATTTCCAATTAAACTCCGGATTAGGCTTAGTGACTCGAGTAATCACCGAGTAATCACCACATGTGGAAATTCAAATACCTTCTAAGGTCAGAGAGTACGATAGGAAGCCACACATTTCTGAGGGGAAATGGAAACAAACTGTCAGACCTGGGGGTTCACTTGGTTCTTTGGTACCTTGTCATGCGGGGCGGTCTGCGGGATCTCTAGTCCCGTTCCCCACATAAGAACGCAGGATACAGTGAGGCCAAAAAGGAACACCCACGGAGCCATAGATACGGAAGTCACACCACTATAGTCTTACTGGCGGCTGGGTTGGAGACACAGGAAACAGGAACCACACGATCCGCAACCCTCACTGCGCCGCTTGCAGGCTCAGCCACCATCTTCTTGCTAGCCCCCATTTTCTGCTAGCGTAGCCACGGCAGTTATATTAGTGGCCAGTGGCTCACTGGTTACAACTGACGGCCAACTAGCCACAGCTGATGGCCATTTGATCACAGTCGATGGCCATTTACTACCTGAGCCAGCACCTTTCCACGTGAGGCCGAGAGCCTGGAACCTGCACTCTTGGCTCTGTCCCCACATACCCCTATATTAGATTTTATGTCTGGCTATTACTGGATTCAAGACTGGCTTCAAACCTGAAATGGAGGACTCCAGCCCTGAGCTCCACTGCGTGCCCTTTCCTGCCCCCTGCTGGAGAAGCCACATAGTCCGGAGTTGGCAGGTGTGTCCACCCCAGGCCCTGCAGATGAAACCACCTAGCCTCTGGCAGGTGAAGAGGTTGGGGGAAAACAGGACAGCTGAAGCTTAAGCTGCAGTTACCTTCTAGGGTAGTTGTTTCCGCTATCCCTCATCCCTTACACTGTCCCATGGGCCTCTGCCTGGGAATGAGGGCTTTAAAAAGAATTTTTTTTTTTGAGCCCAGGCAGATACCCCATGTCTCAAGGGCCTCAGACCTGACCCTGGCCCACCCCATCTAAAAGCAATCAACCTACCTGTCTAGGACAGATTCAAAGCTCTCCCAGTCCCCTTCGGAGCCCTGGACCCTCACTCCCTTCTCCTTACCCAGGAGGAAAGGAGAGGCTTTTGGTTGTTGAGGCTGCCATTCATGGAGTTTCTTCTCCTTTCCTTGACCAAAAGATACTGGCTCTCAAAGGTGGGTTACAAGGGCGGAAATGCTAATGATTCCCTAAAAATCAAGAATTTGTCCCCTTAAGTCTGGACTGAACCACAGGTGTCACAAACACCAAATTCCCCATCTCACCGGGGAAATCAGGGCCTTGGGTTCCTGGTAAGACAGTTTTTTCTTCTATCACTTTGTTCCTACCTACTCCATCTGATCTTACCTACTCTGATTTCTAGAGCTGATCCCCACCCCCACCATGGCTACTCTGTTGACATTATAGTAGCTTAGTCTCTGACCTCATAATAGCAGAGTCTCTGGGGAGGCAGCAACTGCCCATCCTCACAGTTATTCCTCATGTCCCTCACCTGCCATGTCCACTGCTCTTCCCCCAAACACCTCAGCAAGCTTGTTTGCTGTATACTGGGGGTGCCAAAACAATGTATAAAAGTAGACACTTTGGTCAGCGTTGCTCAAGCAGTAGTTTGCCGTAATCAGAAGTGTCTGGATGCTGATGGTAACCACTTTGAGCACCTCTTGTAATTGTAGAAGTGAAACGTTATCAGTATGTATTGAGTATTACAATTTTAATAGATTTTTTTTCCTTTCTTAAAATGTGTATACATTTTTGTGGCACCTCTGTATACCATTTCCACCTCCAACCCAAAACTCTGCAACCTGCAGGAACGGTCAGCTACTTGGAATATCCTTTAAGGTGTCGTGGCCCCTTGCCTGCACCTCTATCACAGCTGAACCTCCTTTTTCTGTTAGGTCTCTCCTAATGGGCCCACTTGCTGGCTTGGAGGATCTGTTCCTTAACCCTCAAGGTCCCTCTGTCCTTGAGATTCTCAACTATGAGCTTTACATCAGCATACGTCCCAGTCTCTCCTCATTTTGCCTCTTTCATGGGGACGTGGGCTATGACATTTGTATCCAGAAACAGAGGCTTACATGGCTGTCTTTCCAAGCCCTTGCCTATTAATCATCCATTACCATATTAAGCCCCTTTGCCCAAAGATGCTCCTGATTATGTGCCTCAAGTACCAAAATACAGACCTGCCCAATTATAATTTTTCAAATGGCCCAGTGAAAACCACACTGACCTTTATACCTTGGTCATCTCAGAACAGGACCACACTGTTGTCAACAATAGGAATGGACCTCCTTCTGTTCCAACACCTCAGACAGCCATACAGTTGGCCTGGATTTGAATCTGAAAAACCATGCGGGGAGCAAGACTAACATGGCTAAAGGCTTTGCTGTTTAAAGCCATTTAAAAAAATAGCGCTGCAACTGCCCCTTTCATACTTCCCGAAGCAAAGCCACTCACCCTTCTCTCCTTGGCTACTACAGACCACAGCCCAGAACCCTCAAGTCCAGAGTCTGGCCTGGATTCTGAAAGTTGGGACCAAACAAAACAAAACAACAAACAAACAAGTGGGGCCTCTGGCTCCCTGCCTGTGGGCATCACCCTCCAGCCGCTCCCCAACCCCACCCCACCCCTCAACCATCACCTAAGGAAGGAAAATATACAATAGCAAGAACCTAAAATGTTCAATCTCTTCCAAAGTGCGGCAGTAATCTTGCCAGAACCAATTCACAAACTGAGGGCAATGCCCCCCAGGAGCTGAGGGGAACAAGGAAGGGGGACAGTGGACTTAATAACCCCCTCCCCAAAGACAAAAGCCAACTGAGGGACTCCAGGCTTTCTAGGGACATCATTGCATCATTCCAAACGCCACAGAAGTAAAGAGCCCTCCTGACATTACCCTCCCTCCACCAAAAAAGGGGAAGGGGTAAAGAAAAATAAAAGAAAGGAGGCAAACCACCCCTTTAAGAAAATCGTCACTTTTTCTGTCTGCTCAGGTAGGCCTCTTCCCCCTCCCATAGAATTGCCAGAGCTGCCACCACCACTCCTCCCCCTGGTGGGGGGTGGTACCGTCCTTGCTACAGTGGCTGGGGGAAGGGGCGGGTAGATGGCAAAGGATTTACAGGCTGACGTAGCTTTACCGGCGGATTTTGCCTCTAGTGGCCCAGGCCCCAATAAGCAAATCTAGGGTTTGACCCAGCGAAGGGGCCCAAGCCCCCTGGGAAGGGCCCTGACACACCCACTTGTCCACGTTCGTGACCCGAGATCCTGCAAAGTGCGCGCTGGGGCTCAGGGCTCCAGGGAAGCAACGTCTGAGACTTGAGGCTGGAAACGCCGCGAGAGCGGGAGGGGGTCCGGGAAAGCAGAAAATCTGCCCAGTAGCCTAAAAGCAATGCCCAGCCGCCACCCACTCCCCTGAGCGAGCTAGGTGCCATAAATCGCGGGATTTACCTGCCACTGGTCCAGCCACCCTGTCAAGACCTTTCCTCTACCTCCAAGCGCTCGGGCTGGCGGGGCTGGGGAGCCGCAGCCCCGCAGCTGAAGCCGCAGCCCCGGGGCCAGCCTGATCCCTCCCCCCTCCCAGGCTATCCTCCCGGCCCCGCACGCTTGCTTCAGGCAGGGAAAAGCGCCAGCCCCCGACGCGAGACCCCAGACCGCCCGCCGCCAACAGCTGCCCGCCCGCGGTAGAGTCCAGTTAGACAACCGCTCCCTAGCCCTTCTCTGCTATGACGTCACCCGGGCTCTGCACCGTATATAGGCCAATCAGAGGATGAGCATCAAACTAAAATCACCCTGAGTGGACTACTGGGGACCAATCTTTTGTTTCCAGGCAGGAAGCGCCTAGGAAGGGAAAAAAAAGAAAGAAAAGAAAAGAAAAGAAAAGAAAGAAGGAAGGAAGGAAGGAAGGAAGGAAGGAAGGAAGGAAGGAGGAAGGAAGGAAGGAAGGAAGGAAGGAAGGAAGGAAGGAAGGAAGGAAGGAAGGAAGGAAGGAAGGAAGGAAGGAAGGAAGGAAGGAAGGAAGGAAGGAAGGAAGGAAGGAAGGAAGGAAGGAAGGAAGGAAGGAAGGAAGGAGAAAAAAACTGGAGGGGAAGGAACAGGGAGAGGGAAAGGAAAATGAGATGGAAACTTCTACACTGTCAAGGTTGTGGAGACAGAGGTTGAGCCAGCAAGAAACGGGGCCACCTGACAGTAGGAAGGGGAGTGGGAAATTCACGTCTCTTCCATAACTGACCCCCTCAGGAAGACTGGGATTTCAGATAAATTTTCAGGGGAGGAAATCTGTCCAGCTGTATGGCACTCTTAGGGGGTAGAATAGTTTGAATTTGGACCACCACCTGTCAGGCAAGCAGGTTACACTGAAGGAGTCTCTGGAATGCACAGTAAACTCAGAGAGACAGATATGGTGATGGGATTCAAAGAGATGACAATCTAGATAGAGAAACTACCTTTCTGTGCAAGAAACACACATTTCGAAACAGAGCATTATACACGAAAAAGAATAATTAATATACTTCAAATGTATATATCTATAGATATATATGCATTTAAGTTCATTAAAATGTGACACTCCCTAAAACCTTCCATGGTCTCCCTTGTCTTTAAGAAAAAAATCAAATTTTTGTCAGTGTCCAAAGCCTACAATCTAGCTCCAAAAATCATCTTTTGCTACACCAAAATCCATACCCCCAAACTTGTTTGTGGAAATTATGGTAAATCCCAGCAAGAAGACATTAAACAGTCATAAAACGTGACATAGAATGCAAACTAATAAGTACATTTGAATTACAATGATGTAAAATATGCCTACAAATAAAGATCAGGAAAGAACATAAAATTACAAAAGTTAAAGTGTAGGATTATGGGTGATTTTTCCTCTCCACTTTCAAACTTTTTAAAAAGATAAATATATCCTCACATACTTAAATAGTCAACATGGGTCATTACCCTCCCCAATGTGCTTTTATCCAATATTCTCTACTCCACATAACATCCAGCAATCATTTCTCCATAATGCCAACAAAATAAATTTCAAGACCGAGAGTTAACGAATATGTCTGCCAAAATCATTTTAGGAAAAGTCACACAGCAGGCCTCTAGATTCACCAGAGACAATATCTGGGGAAGTTGGAGGATGGGATGCCTCTTTGGACTAATTTATTTTAAATTGTGATGATACTGGGAACTGAAAAAAAAACAACGACCCTTCCAATCTATGACAAAGCAGGAAAGAGGGAGACAAAGACTAAGTGAACTGCATACTACAGACTGTTCAAAGGATCACTTTGCATTCTACTTTTTATTTTCCTTAATTAAAAACATATATGCATGCATGAGTATGACATGAACTTTACAGAAAATGGCAGAGCTGGGATTTGTATCTATGTCTGAGTCCCAAGTCCATGCTTTTTCTAACATAATACGTGCTAGTATGGTTCTATTAAAATACATACTTTCTTTGAAAAAAAAACCAACAGATTATACCAGATTGATGTTTTCAAAAAATCAGGCATTTTTAAATAGCTTTTTTTTTTTTTTCTTGCATAGTGGTTACTTGTCTCCTAACACAAAATACCCATCATGCTTCTTCTCAAATCCCTGATTGATGGGTTGAAATCAGTATGGTTCTACTTCCAATGATTTCACAGATATATTTTTAATTAACTTTGGAGTTAAAAAAATAACCCATCACATTGATTTTTGTTTTCACATTATGGTAAAACTAATCTAAAAATGCACTGATGTAAATGAATGTCATTTACTTAAATGTTACATCATTGATTTGTAAAATGCACTTATTTGAGTTATTTTAAATAATAACATCTTTTAAAGAAATAGAATGATATAACTGGATTTTCCTGTCTAATGATTTAACTTGGGTCTTCTAGGCTATCAATTTAAAGTGTAATTAAAAGGTATTTGGTTTCACTTTAATCCTCCTGTATGCTTGTGCTATAACTCAGAGCTATTTATGCAGTCACTACACATGGTTATTTGAATATTTCGTGTGTGTATTTCTTCTCTCCCTGGTGATTATAGAAAGCAGTATGGGACCAAAATCCTATTAGATGCTTGACAAATTAAAACATAGTGATGTCATAGAAAGAGGACTGGACTTAAGAGCCAGGCCCAGCACAAAAGACTTCAGTCTTCTTATGAAAGGGGGGTAACATATATTATTCTTTTTTTTTTTTAATTTATTTTTAATTTATTGGGGTGACAATTGTTAGTAAAATTACATAGATTTCAGGTGTGCAATTCTGTATCACATCATCCATAAATCACATTGTGTGTTCACCACCCAGAGTCAGCTCCCCTTCCATTACCATACATTTGATCCCTCTCACCCTCATCCCCCACCCCCCAACCCCTTTACCTTCTGGTAACCACCAAATTACGTTCCCCAGATTAATTTTCAAGCCTGTGGCCATCCTATGGTCACCGATTTCCCTCCAATCCCCTCACCCTCCCCCCCCACCCCCCACCCCTCCCGCCCATCTAGCAACCCTCAGTTTTTCCTCATTGTCTCCCAAACTGTTTCTGATTAGTTCATTCACTTATTCTTTTCTTTAGAATCCGCAAATAAGTGAGATCATATGGTACTTATCTTTCTCTGTCTGACTTATTTCACTTAACATAATGTTCTCTAGATCCATCCATGTTGTTGCAAATGGTAAGATTTCTTTCTTCTTTATGGCTGCATAATACTCCATTGTATAAATGTACCACAGTTTCTTAACCAGTCATCTACCGATGGGCATTTTGGTTGTTTCCATGTCTTAGCTATTGTGTATAGTGCTGCAATAAACATAGGAGTGCATAAAGATTTTTGAATTGAAGTTTTGGATTTCTCCGGATAGATACCTAGGAGTGGAATTACTGGATCATAAGGTAGTTCCATTTTCAGATTTTTGAGATACCTCCATACTGTTTTCCATAGCGGCTGCACCAATCTGCAATCCCACCAACAGTGCACAAGCGTTCCCTTTTCTCCACATCCGCGCCAGCACTTGTTGTTTGTTGATTTATTGATGATAGCCATTCTGACTGGGGTGAGGTGGTATCTCATTGTGGTTTTTATTTGCATTTCTCTGATGGTTAGCGAGGTTGAGCATTTCTTCATATGTCTGTTTGCCATCTGTATGTCCTTTTCAGAAAAATGTCTCTTCAAGTCCTCTGCCCATTTTTTAATTGGCTCGTTTGTTTTTTTTTTTTTTGGAGTTGAGTTGAGTGAGTTTTCCATAGATTTGTGATATTAATCCCTTATCAGATATATCATTGGCAAATATCTTTTCCCATTCAGTAGGATCCCTTCTTGTTTTATTGATGGTTTCCTTTGCTGTGAAAAAACTTTTTAGTTTGATATAATCCCATATGTTTATTTTTTCTCTTAGTTCCCTTGAGCGAGGGTATGTATCAGTAAAAATCTTACTCCGGGTCATGTCTGAGAAGTTTCTTCCTATATTTTCTTCTAGGTATTTTATGGTTTCAGATCTTACATTTAAGTCTTTAAGCCATTTTGAATTTATTTTTGTATATGGTGTAAGGAGGTGGTCCAACTTCATTTTTTTGCATGTGTCTGTCCAGGTTTCCCAGCACCATTTATTGAAGAGACTGTCATTACTCCATCGTACATTCTTGCTTCCATTGTCGTAGATTAAATGGCCATATAGGCGTGGATTTATTTCTGGACTCTCTATTCTGTTCCATTGATCTATGTGTCTGTTTTTATGCCAGTACCATGCTGTTTTGATTACTGTAGCCTTGTAGTATAATTTGAAGTCAGGTATTGTTATACCTCCCACTTTGTTCTTATTTCTCCAGATTGCCTTTGCTATTCGGGGTCTTTTATGGTCCCATATAAATTTTAGGATTATATGTTCTATTTCTGTGAAAAACGACGTTGGCAGTTTAATAGGAATTGCATTGAATATGTATATTGCCTTAGGCAGTATGGACATTTTAACTATATTAATTCTTCCTATCCATGAACATGATATGTGTTTCCATCTATCTATATCCTCCTTCATTCCTTTCTTCAGTGTCTTATAATTTTCTGAGTATAGATCTTTTACTTCTTTGGTTAAATTTATTCCCAGGTATTTTATAGTCTTTGGAGCGATTGTAAATGGGATTGTTTTTTTTAATTTCTCCTTCTGATGTTTTATTATTGGTATATACAAATGCAACTGATTTCTGAATATTAATTTTGTATCCTGCTACTTTACTAAATTCATCTATCAGCTCTAATAGCTTCTTGGTGGAGTCTTTAGGGTTCTCTATATATAGTATCATATCGTCTGCATACAATGATAACTTTACTTCCTCCTTACCAATCTGGATGCCTTTTATTTCTTTTTCTTGTCTGATTGCTGTGGCAAGAACTTCCAGAACTATGTTGAATAGAAGCGGAGATAGCGGGCAACCTTGCCTTGTTCCTGATCTTAGGGGGAATGGTTTTAGCTTTTCCCCATTGAGTATGATGTTAGCTGTGGGTTTGTCATATATGGCCTTTATTATGTTGAGATAAGATCCCTCTATTCCCACTTTCTTAAGGGTTTTTATCATAAATGGCTGTTGGATTTTATCAAATGCTTTTTCTGCATCTATTGATATGATCATGTGATTTTTATTTTTCATTTTGTTAATGTGGTGTATCACATTAATAGATTTGCGGATGTTGAACCACCCCTGCATACCAGGGATGAATCCCACTTGATCATGGTGAATGATCTTTTTAATGTATTGCTGAATTCTGTTCGCTAATATTTTCTTGAGGATTTTTGCATCTATGTTCATTAAAGATATCGGCCTGTAGTTTTCTTTTTTTGTGGTGTCTTTGTCTGATTTTGGGATCAGGGTGATAGTGGCTTCGTAAAAAGTGTTTGGGAGTCTTCCCTCCTTCTGGATTTTTTGGAAGAGCTTGAGGAGAATTGGTGATAATTCTTTTTTGAACGCTTTGTAAAATTCACCTGTAAAGCCATCTGGTCCAGGGCTTTTGTTTGTTGGGAGACTGTTGATTACTGATTCAATTTCCGTGGTGGTAATCAGTCTATTCAGGTTTTCTGTTTCTTCTTGAGTTAGCCTTGGAAGGTTGTACGCCTCTAGAAAATTGTCCATTTCTTCCAAATTGTCAAATTTGTTGGCATATAGTTGCTCATAGTAACTTCTTAAAACTCTTTGTATTTCTGCAGTGTCCGTTGTCACTTCTCCTCTTTCTTTTCTGATTTTATTAATTTGGGTCCTCTCTCTCTTTTTTTTAATGAGTCTGGCTAAAGGTTTGTCGATTTTGTTTATCTTCTCTAAGAACCAACTCTTGGATTCATTGATCTTTTGTATTGTTTTTCTGGTTTCTATTTAATTTATTTCTGCTCTGATCTTTATTATCTCCTTCCTTGTGTTCCCTTTGGGCTTATTTTGCTGTTCTTTTTCCAAATCCCTTAAATGTGAAGATAAACTGTTGATTAGTGATGTTTCTTGTTTCTTTAGGTAGGCCTGCAAAGCTATGAATTTCCCTCTTAGGACTGCTTTCGCGGCATCCCATAGATTTTGGGTCGTCGTGTTTTCATTTTCGTTTATCTCGAGATATCTTTTGATTTCTTCCTTGATCTCCTGCTTGACCCATTCATTATTTTGTAATAAGTTATTCAGCCTCCATGAATTGGTGTGCCTTCCAGTTTTTTTCCTGTAGTTCATTTCTAATTTCATAGCATTGTGATCAGAGAAGACAATTGGTATGATTTCAATTTCCTATATTATTCTTGATACCATAAAGCAGTCTTTACTGCCAACATGGTTTGTTCTCCAAGAATATAGGACAACTGCATGGAAATTCAGGGAAGCTGAAATGTTTTAAAGATTTCATCTGTGTAATTTTTCCTACTCAACTACCACTGTCCTGTTCCCTTCCTCAAGCTCATTGATTTAAGGCTATAATAACAACACTATCAAATGAACCACTTGACATATGTATCCTACTTCTCAGGTTACAGACCACTTTTGCTTGATCCTCACAACCACAGAAGTGTACTACGGCAATTATTATGATCTTCATTTCATAGATGAGCATGTGGATGCCCAGTGAATTGGTTTAAAGTAGCCTGCCCAATGGTCCTAGAAACCAAGTTTGCCACACTCAGTTCTGTGTTCTTTCTACCACCCTACAGGGCATTTTTAGTTGTATTTCTTCTTTGGTTCGCACCAACCCATCCAGTCCCTTGAGTCACATGAGAAGTGAGCGACTCTGGGATGCAGCTTGTAGCAACAGAAGTAAACTAAAAAGAGTATCTTCAAACCTGTTCCAGTCAAATTCCAGAAAAAGAGAACATTGTTCATTTTAATATACCACTGATGGGAGTGCAAAGTGGCAGAGCCCTTTTGGAAGACAAGTTGACAATACTTAGGAAATTTTTAAATGCATATGCCACTTGACCAAGGAATTTCAACTCAAGGAATTTGACTATGGATATACTCATAAAAACATGCCAAGATATATTCAAGTAGGTTCACTGCTGTATCTTACGTAAGAATGAAAAAAAAAAAACCACATAAAGAACAATCTAAGTGTCCCTCAATAAGGGAATTGTTAAATCAATTATAGTATAAACGTATTTTGAAATAGTATACATCACCTAAAAAGAATCAAGCAGACTCCTACGTACTGAAATAGAAAAACACCTTAACACATTCTTGGGTGAAAAAATGTGACAAAATAGCATATATACTATTATTTTGTTTTTGTTACAGAAACTCTGTGTGTGTGTGTGTGTGTGTGTGTGTGTGTGTGTGTGTGAGTGTGTTTAAGCTGTAATTATACACATCAAACTGCTAATAGGGTGACTCTGGAAATTAAAAAGTTGGGAAGGGAGACATGTAGTTATGTGTGTGTGGTTGGGGACATTAACCATTTTGTTTATATACTTCTGTATTGTTTGTACGTTTTTTTTTTTTTTTTACAATAAGCATAGACAGTATTCTGAATGTAGGAAACATTAAAAAGGGAAAATATAGCCTTATTTGGGTTAAGAAAAAATGAAACAAACAAACAAACAAATGAAAAACATCCCTGCTATCCCAAAAGGGGTCTGAATTCCAGGTCAATTGTTCAGTAAAGGTTATGGTGTGCCAGGCAGACCTGAGCCATACCTGGGCAAGCATTGGATATAGGACAGAAATGTACAACCCACAGGGGAAAAGAAGCCTGGATGTCCTGTTTCCCTTCCCACCTCAGCCTCCAGTCCCACAGCCAGAAATTATTCCCAGTGGTGGACTCTGGGTCTCTATGGTTTTTAGTCTTTCTAGTTTTTGCTACTGCAGCTGCACTTAAAACAATTCCCCCACCCCTACACCCGCTCTGAACATAGAAGAACCTGGTTTGGTAGCTAGTGCACAAAGCATTATCTGGAAGCACATTGCCCACTCCTCCTTCTTCGGAGTCCACTCACTACAACCTGTTGCCATCACTACAGTCAGGCCCTACTGGGACTCTTCCTTCCTGCCTCCACTCTCATCGTTAGGGGTTCCAGCTCTCCTGTAGGAAGCAACAGAGTGGGCAGCCTGGTGGCCAAAAAGCAAGGAGCCTCAGAGATGCCGAAAGGTTTCATCCTAGGTTCCTTAAAAAAACAGAGTTTGGGGAAAGAGGGAAGCCCATGGCTAAGACATCACCATTCTCTTGGGCCTTCAGAGTTATGGCCATGGAAACAGGATACCCAGATTCTTGTCTAGCTTCTGGCTAGGAAACCTTAAGCAAGACTCAAATTTCCATGGGCTTTAGTTTGCCCCTCTGTGAAGCTTGCCCTACCTATCTCTCTGGGCTCTTGTATGGATGCAAATGGCTAATGTAACAACAGGGGATTTAACAGATTTCAGAGCTATAAATACACCTTGAGGAATTGACTTGTTGAGTCCTCATTTACATATGCTCCTGTATGGTGGGATCTTGAGAATGGTGGGATTTCTCCCCTTCCTTTGCTATAGTTAGCACTGGTTAGAGACCTGCCCTGTAGAACCTGTTAGCTTTCAGAAGCCCACATCCTCTGCCCTCCTCCCTTCCACCAAGGTGTTAGCAAAGGGAAAGCAGAAGACAATTAAGTGCAAGTGGCTCCAGATGAATTAATATGAGAATTAGGAAGTTCCTCTCCTTTGACTTGGTTTTAATTAGTCCCACTTACACCATGGTCTTACATATCAAACCACATGTTTTAATTGAGTTGATGCTCTGATTTTGATCCTCAGTGGATCACACTATACATTCCTTCCCTACACACTCTGATCATTGCACTTTCCAAACCTGAGTCAAACTGCAAAGTAAACTGAATTTGGAAAATTGGTTTCATTGTTCTCTCCATTTTACCAGAAAAAAAAAGAGAGATAGGAGAAAGTGGAGGACAAAAATCTAAGAGACAAAGAACCAAGCAGAGAAATAGAACACCAAATCTTAAAATATTTTTTGGACTGGCTGGACTATGAAGTCATGTTTTCCCAGCTCACCTATGATTGGCTGTCTCAGTTCAGCATCTGCTGAGCACTAAAGGATGATTATTTGCCAGAGATACAGATCTTTCAGGGAAGCTTTGAGTCATTACTGGTTGTCCTGACAACCTGGGAAGTGTCTGCTCCTGATAACCACATAATGAGGTTGTCAGGAACAGAAGTACCCCCATCTCCAGGCCCAACAGTATGAAATGGTGAGCAATGGAACATTTCTCTCAGGAGGCGAAGGGAAAAAAATCACCAGCAGGCATGGTGGAGATCTCCTTAGGTAATGTATGTCAGCCAAATCCTGGAGAAAATCTCCTTGTTGAGGAGTTCCTTACCTACCATCTCCAGGTCTCACCTGAACCATTATTTGCTATAATTTAGAGATCTGAAGAACAGGTGGTGGCTGGGGAGGAAACTCTGTAACCCTCCAGCAAAGCTAAATAGAGGGAGGTGTGAGTGGAATACTAAATCAGTTAGGGAAAGGCATGTTACCTCTCTTCATAGGATGTCATCATGTCATGGTCCAGGGGCAATGGGAGGCATGTGTCAAAGATGGCAGGGCATGGCCATACCCAGTAACCAAAGCCAGACACAAAGAGAGCTTGAGGAGAATGAGTTGTTCGATTTTCTGCCATTACCTTCATTTCCCTGTGGGTAAACACCTCACTTAACATTACCTTGGGGCTCCAGATGTTCTGGAGAAGGAATATCAAATGCATCTTTGTAATACATTACTCATTCCTAGTGCAATTTTATTAGCACCTACTAAGTACAAAGCACACAGCTGAGGGCTACAAATGTTACACGATGAACCAAACTTGGGCCATCTCCTTAAGGAACTTGGAATCTAGTTGGGCAGAAAAGATATATACCCAAGTAACCTTGATGTAGTAAGTACTACAAGGAAAGTCCAAAGTCCTTATTTTCAGAGAGTGGAGAATCACATCCAGACTGACATATTCCACTTCCAACCCATCTTTCCAGATTCCTTTCCCACCAGTCTTCCTTTACATCCCAAGCATGAAACTATTGTTTCCCTGATATACCTAGATTTTGCATACCTCTGTGCCTTTCTTTTCTCCTGCCCTTCCCTTTGACTTTTATAGCTTTCTCTCTCCTTTTCCCACCTGGGGATATTTAAGGCATATTTCCAGACTCTATTAAAAGGGCACCTTGCAGATGCACAAACTGGTATCATATTTATAACCACACAGGGATCTGTACCTGATAGACATGGATGTTGACTGACATCATAATGGGTACTGTATTAAATTCCAGTACATTCAAATCCAGTGATACATAACAGAACATTGGTACAACCAATTTTTGATTATTCAGAGAAGAGCATAGGTAAAGTCAGACTACTTTTAAAAAGTCTTATTTAGATAATCAACACAAATCTCCCACTAATGATCTTTTGCATCTTATTTTTAATTTGAAATAGTTTAAGTCTCACAAGAAGTTGCAGAAATAGTACAGAGAGTTCTGAGGTATCCTTCCCCGGGTTTCCCCCAATATTTTAGTATACTATTGTATTAATCTTAGTATGCACAGCCACAGCACATTGTGAAAACCTTGGAAATTGACATTAGTATACTACTAACTGAAATACAGGCCTTATTCAAAATTCACCGGTTTTATATGCACTCTTCCATTAAGTAATTTACCAACTCAGCTGAAAATACAAAAAACTATTAATAATTGATCTTATTGTCAATTTTTTTTTTCTCAGTCACATCCACTCTGAAAAAGGCCAACACTTGGAACAGTCAAAACTTGCTCAGGAGTGACAGAAAGAATCAGCTTGGACTAAGAAAAAGCAGTTCTGCTATTAATCAGGCTGGGAAGACAGACAGATTAAACCCAGCAGCAAAGTTAGTGGAAAACATTTTCTCTCAAGGTCACACAGCGATTATAAAATCCCATAACAACCTCCACCTCCTTTGAGTGACTACTGCTTTCTTATCAGTGATGCTCCAGACCTACTTTGCTATATTCATTTATTACTAGGGATTCCCAATTGCTCAGTCACACTCTTCTCATGACAATACCCAATACCTAGTCAATACCCCCTTCTGATTGCCCTTCAGAATACCTGCTTCCTCAGAATCACTTGGTGGGATCCCAAATGTTACAAAACATGTTCTCTCTCCCTTCTTTTCAATGCACTTCCTCAATAAATTTGACTTTGTGGAACTACAGTCTTGTCTCTGGTAGTCTTTGGTTGATTCCCAGACATTCTAATTTAACTGTATGGAAAGAATGTGGATATCAGGATACTTAAAAATCTCCTCAGATTCTAATGTGCAGTTAAGTGTGGGAACCACTGCATTAGGGATTTTATTGTTCAAGGATTATCTTTCCTCCTTAGGTTTGTGTGCAACCTCTGGCCATCTTTCTTGGAATGTCTGAATCTCACAAGGCCAGGATCAAGAATGAGGGAATTTTCCCAAGGGGCAGGCATTAAAGTTTGGTCATTTCTGAGCCTCACCCAGCTTTTTTCTGCAGTCCTCACCCCTTCTGCCATATGGTATGTTCAAGGAAAAGAACATAGCTCTTTTCTTCCGCGTGCATAGCAAAATAATGAAGACATTGACAATTTGGGTAAAATTGTAGCTGTATTCCTCTCTCCCTCTTTTTCCCCTTCCCAAACATAATTCAGTCACACTTCAAATTAAGTGGTCTCAAGTGTGAATTTAAAAACAAAGTTAGTATGTGCACGCAGGATTGGCTGACCATCACAGACATGTTTAATAGATGCAGATTTCAATGTGCTGCTGTTCTATATAATTAAGCACTTGTTGAGCCTCATTATAACAAAATCCTTATTTTGTTATAATCCAGGAACTCATTACAGTCAACGTTCTCTGTTGTTTACTTGATCAGGCCACTTGTGGGGGAGGGGCATTTGAAACAGCTTGCTCCCCTTATAGTCATCCAAGAGAATACATTCCATACTCAGCAAATAATAAATATGAATCAACTGATGAGTTTTAAAGGTCAGCTAAATAGAATTTTAAAATATGTTCATGTTGATTTTTAAAAGTTGTTCACCTCCCCCCCCCCCACACACACACACTCCTTATTCATTCCAGGTACTAATACGGAAAATTTAACGAATTCTGACATGCTAGGCTAAAGTTTACTGCCAAAAAGGAAAAGGAGCAGGTTGCTAGGCAAATTAACACTATAAACATAGGAAAGTGACAGCCTGCTAGGAGAATATGCTAACACGCGGTTTTTAAGTGCCACTCTAACTGCTTTACATTCTTTACATTCAAATGACCAATATGCTAATTACAGTCCTTATCTGTTTGTTCGAGGCTTTAAGAGTCCCAGCAGCTCAGAGCACAGACCCAGCCAGCAGTTTGACCTCAGGTTTTTGGAAATAATAACATGGCATTTCTTTAAACATATTTTCAAATTCAAGCTTCTTACAAATCAAGATTGGCCTTAACCCCATTCAGGGAATTAATGAGGCTTAACTGTGTTCACTATGGTGCCAACCTCCACAACGCCCTGCTAACAAAGGCTCTGACTCCCACTTGAGCACTGCCTGTTGGGGCAGATTTCCATGGCAATTTGCTGGTTATCTTTTGAAAGACAACGGGGTGTCTTTGTAAACGGGAGGAGGGTGTACTTTCTCATTAATCTTAGGATGTCTGACCCTTTTTAAATTTCACCACCCATGTAAGGCCAGAAAACACTCTTAATCCGGCTTTTTGTCATTTAAAGCAAATTCTGTTCTTAAGAGAGTAGTAGAGAGAGCATTATTGTCCATACACTCCAGTTGAAATTATCAGACCTTTATCAGAGCTATTTTGGGGGTTGGGAAGCTGAGGATTTATCCTTCTTTCCCAATCCCAGGCCTGGTTCTATTTGGATTCCTCTGGTAGAGGGGAGTGTGGTGAAGTTATCCTGTTCTAGTTATACCACACAGCCTTCAAATTCCTTAGATTTTTAGTAAAATCTAAATGATCTAGAATCCCAAAAACAGCAGCTTCAAATAATAAATTTATTATTATTTTTCTATATTCTACTGTAACCTACACACACAAACACACACACACACACAAACACACACACACAAACTGATATCAGTCTTCTCTTTACAGTTTAAGACAATGACCAGTGGACACAAGGGGACTAAACTAGTCTTAATTTGTTTTCTCCTTTCCTGTGTTCCATCATTCTTTTCAGGGACTTCTCCCAGCCATCCCAGCCAATGAGCTAAAGTTGCTGCCGATTTCCTTCTTGAGTCTGGGAAGAAGAAAATTTGATTGACTTCTTAGTATAGTCTTAGCAATTTCATTTATTGTTTCTTTTAGGTATCTGTATTTTAGGAGGATCCTGCTAGCATGGGCAATATTTGACTAAAAAGAATGAATTGCAGAAGTGGAAATGTAGAAGCCACTGCAGACTTTGGAAGAGAGGATAAGAGAGGGGTATTTTTGGTGGAGAAATATTGCTAATCACATTACTAAAGAGCCCTTCCACACACATTTTGTTGTGATGTGGGCTACCGCCAGGGTTCTCAGTCATCATACAGTAATCCACTCCATAACTTCAAAGACAGAGTTCTGTATTCATACATGAAAGCAAGACTTCATCAACTCCAAGAAGCTTAAGACAAAAATAGGGCTTTTGGTTAAACAGAAATTTAAAATGCCTCCCAGTGCTGCTGACCCACAGCTTTCTGATTAATTGCAATTTGACCATATTAGTAGTCAAGGGCCAGTCCCTGTCTCAGAGCATTTTTCTTTGCTACCATGCATTTTTATGCGTGCTGATTTAGAAAGCTGGAGTGACATTGGGATTGGGGAGCAATCTCATGGCTACTGTAGCGAAGCCTTGGGATAACCTGGATTAAAACAGATTGACTAAATTGAAAAACCATTTTCTGGTCTGGGGATTTTGATTGGCTATAATGCAATGCTTTATTTTAAAATAACATTGTCATTTTTAAATACTTACATTCTTTTGTTTTAAAAATGATGTTTAAGGTGCCTCTAAAAATTAAGAGACCTACCATATGACCCACCAATTCCTCTTCTGGGTATTTAGTCCACAATGTTCAAAATACTTATTCGTAAAGATATATGTACCTTTATGTTCATTGCAACATTATTCACAGTAGCCAAGATGTGGAAACAACCTAAGTGTCCTTCAACAGATGATTGGATAAAGAAGATGTGGTACATCTACACAATGAAATACTACTCAGCCATAAAAAGATGAAATATTGTCATTTGTGACAACATGAATGGATCTTGAGAGGATTATGATAAGTGAAATAAGTCAGACAGATAAGGTCAAGAACAGTATGATTTCACCCATATCAACCCAAACTCATAGATACAGACAACACTATGGTGGTTATGAAAGGGGAAGGGAGTAGGGGGAGGATGAAGAGGGTAAAGGGGGTCAAGTATATGGCAATGGAAGGAGACTAGACCTCGGGTGGTGAGCATTCAATACAGTATACAGATGTAGTATTACAAAGTTGTACACCTCAAGTTCATATAACATTATTAACAATGTTACACCAATAAATTTATTTTTTTAAATCCTAAACATGACATTTAAAAATAATTCAACACTTGAAGATAAGTTGAATGCTTTCTGCAACTTTAGGAAAACCTGTTTGCACTACTACTACTACTACTACTACTAATAATAATAATAATACAGTAGTCCATCCATCCACAGTTTTGCATTCTGTGGTTTCAGTTACAGGCAATCAACCATGGTCCAATAATATTAAATATAAAATTCCAGAAATAAATAATTCATAAGTTTTAAATTGTGCACTGTTCTGAATAGCATGATGAAATTTCACACCTTCCTGCTCCATCCCAACTGGGACATAAATCATCTCTTTGTCCAACTTATCCATGCTATATACCCTACCCGTCCCATTAGTCACTTAGTAGCCATCTTGATTATCAGATAAGATTGTCATGGTATAGCTGTTTGTGTTCAAAGAACCCTTATTTTAATTAACAATGCCATATTCACATAACTTTTATTACAGTATATTGTTATAATTGTTCTTAGTATTAGTTATTGTTGTTAATCTCTTCCTGTGTCAAATTTATAAATTAAACTTTATCATAGGTATGTATGTGCAGGAAAAAGAACAGTATATATAGGGTTCAGTACTATCTGCGGTTTCAGGTGTATCTATCGGGGGGGGGGGCTTTAAATGTATCCCCCAGAAATAAAGGAGGACTAGTGTAATCAAATAGATTTTCCTCTAAGGAGATTCTCTCCCTGGCCCACTTTGGATGAACTATGAGTCCAAAGCTCAGAGAAATGGACAAGGCCATTTATCCAATAGGTCATTTGCAAAGCTCCTAGAGACAGTAGTTTTTCAAATAATTTACTGTGCCAAACACACACAATAAAAATCAAGCACAAAAATAAAATAAAACATCAGACATTCTTCTGAGTTAGTCAAGAGATAGTTTCAAAGTTTCTGATTCATAAATATAAATTACAGAAACGCTTAGAGGCTCAAAGACTCAGCTGCTGGACAAGGTAGTTTGAAACAACCCTGGGTGTGAACCATCCACAAAGATTTACACCAGAGCTTATCATTTACTCTGCTCAGCTAGGAAACGATTTGGAGCCATCCAACTACATCATAGCAAGGTAGGCAGGCCCCAATGAAGCAACCAGGAGGAGCTTTGCTATCTGATGTACAGCTAGAGCTGAGGGTGGAATATAAAAATCCATAAGGACAGAAGGAGGATAAGCAGCCCATGTTTAAAGGTTGCGTCACAATTAGGGCTAAACATCTACAGCCTGTGATTAATATTATTTCATGTCATGTCATGTCATGTCATGTCGTTTCATTTCATTTCACAGTCACTGCTCTTAGAAAGATAGGAAAAAGAAAACTAATTAAGTCCAGTTAATCAGTGGCCTCTTGTATACCTTAGTTTATATGCAATGGAATGATATGACTCTGAGCTAGTTTCCCTACAAACCAAGTCAAACTGTTCCAGTGCCTGCCCTCTGGATGCTCACAAAGACAGATATTCCAGGAAGCAATAGAAACGTGCATGTAAGAAATATTGGACAAACATTGTGCAGTATCACGTGGGCCTCTGTGGATATTTCATAGACACATTTGAATGGAGCATCCTGTCAGTTCTCTAGCACACCATGGGGTTGTTGAACGTTATAGCTCAAGAAATAAAAAATTAATTTTAACATAAAATTAATCAGGATGGGTACATCTGCAATCAATATGTGATTTTGAAGTTGCCTCTATTCACGTTATGGATAAAAGAATTGACTGTCCATAAATGAAATAAGAAAGATGAGTGCTTGGTGGCGAGGCCATGTTCGCCACTATCTCTCCAGTGCCTAGCACTCTACCAGGCATCTAGTGGTATGTGGTATTTATGAACCAAGTGAAAGACATACTGCATAAAGAAAAAAGTTGGTGTATGCAATGGGGAAAGCACAGGGCAATTGTGGGTACTGCCTGGATGGCGAATCCCTTCACTGCTCCCCGTGAAGAGAATAGTATTGCACCTTTCAGAATGAACAATTCATAGATGAAGTCTTATATGCAGCAGCTGTTCAAAGAGGCCAAGGATTGGCTGACATGAAAATAGAGGAAGAAGGAAATACACAAACAAGAATATAATTCATCAATTCAGATGTTCAGAGCATGCTTACTGTGTCAAAGGAAAGGAAGAATGGCACCACTTAAAGAAGAGGTTAAGGAGAACAGAAACGGCTCATGTGACTAAATGACGGAAAAGAGAGACCAAAAACTAGCCATGTAACAAGTGAGACAGGATATAGAATGAATAATGATTCAATCCTACAAGAGTGAAGCCGTTTTAAAAGTCAGCTTGCAGAGAAATGAATAAGCGAATTTAGGTGAGAAGCAATTCACAAAAGCCTCATAAAAACAGTCATCAACCAACCAGAATGAGGTAAGGGACTACTTAGGACATGTGAGCCAACTGAAACCAGCAACTATGATATACCAAATCTTATGAAGAAAAGGACTGGTTATACTTTCTGTGCTGTATTCTGATTTACGGGAAGGAAGGTCAAAAGCCATGACAAAAAACACAAAGAAAACTTCACTCATTTGGATCTACCCAATTCAGTTTTGTGATAATTCCAGACCTAGGGTGGAATAAAGTTACCTTTTGCATTCCTACCAAATAACTCTTTGCTAAGTAAATTATTAGTGTTCATGTCAGACAGGATTTAATCAGCTTGAGAGAAGATAATTTCTTTTAACTATTTCTGTGGCATTAATTTGTATAACCATGTCCTACTTATCAATGTGTCTCACTCATTCACTGAATATTTTTGATTAACACCTATTATATGTCAGAAAGCATGCTAGGTAGCGAAGAAACAATCTGTGTTCCCTGACTTCAAGAAGCTCATAGTCAGGGATCAGGGATGGAGGAAGGGCATTAGAGGAAAATATCATCTATTTAAAAATCATTACTGAATGTCTACCACATGTCACAAGAAATGTTGTATATTTAACATTTTTAAAAAAAAAAAATTATTGTGGTGACAATTGCTAGTAAAATTACGTAGATTTCAGGTGTACAATTCATCATTTTTTTTTAAATTAAAGTTTATTGGGGTGACAATTGTTAGCAAAGTTACATAGATTTCAGGTGACAATTCTGTATTACATTACCTACAAATCCCACTGTGTGTTCACCACCCAGAGTCAGTTCTCTTTCCATCACCATATATTTGATCCCCCTTACCCTCATCTCCCACCCCCCACCCCCCTTACCCTCTGGTAACCACTAAACTATTGTCTGTGTCTATGAGTTTTTGTTTCTCATTTGTTTGTCTTTTTTTTGTTTGTTTGTTTATGGTTTATATACCACATATCAGTGAAATCATTTGGTTCTCTGCTTTTTCTGTCTGACTTATTTCGCTTAGCATTATACTCTCAAGATCCATCCATGTTGTCACAAATGATCCTATTTCATCTTTTCTTAAATCTGAATAGTATTCCATTATGTATATATACCACAACTTCTTTATCCATTCATCTATTGAAGGACATTTTGGTTGTTTCCATGTCTCGGCCACTGTAAATAAAGTTGCAATGAACATTGGAGCACACTTCTTTTTATGGATAAATGTTTTCAGATTTTTTGGGTAGATACCCAGGAAAGGGATTGCTGGGTCATATGGTAATTCTATTCTTCTTTTTTTTTTTATTAGTTTTAGGTGCACAAAACAAAGTAATAGTTAGACGTTTATCATTTCTATCCCTCACACTGTGTCAATCCCCCTACCCCCATCCACTATTTATATATATATATGAACTTGTAGTTGACATTCATTATTGTTCACCTTCAGTTTCAGGTGTACACTGCAGTGATCAGGCATCTACAACTTCCCTGAGGTGGTCTCCCTAACGAGACAAGTGTCCATCGGATACTCTACAAAATCTTTACAACATTATTGATTACATTCCCGAAATTAACTTTCGTAACCCCATGGCCATCTTGTGGTTACTGACTGCTTTCTAATACCTTCACCTTCCCCCTTATCCCCACCCCCGCTCTGATCTAGCAACCCTCAGTTTTTCCTCTATGTCTCCGAAACTGTTTCTGATTAGTTCATTCACTCATTCTCTTCTTTAGATTCCACATATAAGTGAGATCATATGGTATTTGTCTTTCTCTGTCTGACTTATTTCACTTAACATAATGTTCTGTAGGTCCATCCATGTTGTTGCAAATAGTAAGATTTCGTTCTTCTTTATGGCTGCATAACACTCCATTGTATAAATGTACCACAGTTTCTTAATCAAGTCGTATACCAATGGGCATTTTGGTTGTTTCCATGTCTTGGCTTTTGTGTATAGTGCTGCAATAAACATAGGAGTGCATAAATTTTTTTTTTGAATTAGAGTTTTGGATTTTTCCAGATAGATACCTAGGAGTGGAATTGCTGGATCATAAGGTAGTTCTATTTTCAGATTATTGAGATACCTCCATACTGTTTTCCATAGTGTCTTTATCAATCTGCAATCCAACCAACAGTGCACAAGGTTCCCTATTCTTCACATCCTCTCCAGCACTTGTTGTTTGTTGATTTATTGATGATAGCCATTCTGACTGGGGTGAGGTGGTATCTCATTGTGGTTTTTATTTGCATTTCTCTGATGGTTAGTGAGGTTGAGCATGTTTTCATATGTCTGTTTGCCATCTGTATGCCCCTTTTAGAAAAATGTCTCTTCATGTCCTCTGACCATTTTTTAATTGTGCTGTTTGTTTTTTTGGAGTTGAGTTGAGTGAGATTTTATAAATTTGTGATATTAACCCTTTATTGGACATATCATTGGCAAATATCTTTTCCCATTCAGTAGGATCCATTTCTGTTTTATTAATGGTTTCCTTTGCTGTGAAAAAAACTTTTTAGTTTGATGTAATCCCACATGTTTATTTTTTCTCTTACTTCCCTTGTGCGAAGGGATGTATCAATAAAAATCTTACACCGGGTAATGTCTGTAAGGTTTCTTCCTATATTTTCTTCTAGGAATTTTATGCTTTCAGATCTTACATTTAAGTCTTTAAGCAATTTTGAATTTATTTTTGTATGTGGTGTAACGAGGTGGTCCAGCTTCACTTTTTTGCACGTATCTGTCCAGGTTTCCCAGCACCATTTATTGAACAGACTGTCTTTACCCACCATAAATTCTTCCTTCATTGTCGTAGATTAAATGGCCATATAGGCATGGATTTATTTCTGGGCTCTCTATTCTGTTCCATTGATCTATGTGTCTGTTTTTATGCCAGTACCATGCTGTATTGGTTACTGTAGCCTTGTAGTATAATTTGATGTCAGATAGCGTTATACCTCCCACTTTGTTCTTATTTCTCAACATTGCTGAGGCTATCCGGGGTCTTTTATGGTTGCATACAAACTTTAGGATTATATGTTGTATTTCTGTGAAAAACATCGTTGGTAGGTTGATAGGAATTCCGTTGAATATGTATATTGCCTTAGGCAGTATGGACATTTTAGCTATATTAATTCTTCCTATCCATGAACATGATATGTGTTTCCATCTATTTGTGTCTTCTTTCATTTCTTTCTTCAGTGTCTTATAATTTTCTGAGTACAGATCTTTTACTTCTTTGGTTAAATTTATTTCCAGGTATATTATAGTCTTTGGAGCAATTGTAAATGGGATTGTTTTTTAATTTCTCCTTCTGATGTTTTATTATTGGTATATAGAAATGCAACTGATTTCTGAATATTAATTTTGTATCCTGCTACTTTACTAAATTCATCTATCAGTTCTAGTAGTTTCTTGGTGGAGTCTTTAGGGTTCTCTATATATAGTATCATGTCATCTGCATATAATGACAATTTTACTTCCTCCTTACCCATTTGGATGCCTTTTATTTCTTTTTCTTGTCTGATTCCTGTGGCTAGAACTTCCAGCACTATGTTGAATAGAAATGGAGAAAGTGGGACACCTTGCCTTCTTCCTGATTTTAAGGGGAAAGGTTTTAGATTTTCCCCATTGAGTACGATGTTAGCTGTAGGTTTATCATATATGGCCTGTATTATATTGAGATATGATCCTCTATTCCCACTTTCTTAAGGGTTTTTATCATAAATGGTTGCTGGATTTTGTCAAATGCCTTTTCTGCATCCATTGATATGATTATGTGAGTTTTATTTTTCAGTTTGTTAATGTGGTGTATCACATTAATTGATTTGCAGATGATGCACAACCCTTGCATACCAGGGATGAATCCCACTTGATCATGGTGTATGATCATTTTAATGTATCGTTGAATTCTGTTTGCTAATATTTTGTTGAGGATTTTAGCATCTATGTTCATTAGAGACATTGGCCTGTAGTTTTCTTTTTTTGTGGTGTCTTTGTCTGAATTTGGGGTCACGGTGATAGTGGCCTCGGAGAAAGTTTTTGGGAGGCTTTCCTCCTTCTGGAGTTTTTGGAAGAACTTGAGGAAAATTGGTGATAATTCCTTTTTAAATGTTTTGTAAAATTCACCTGTCAAGGCATCTGGTCCAGGGCTTTTGTTTGATGGGAGATTGTTGATTACTGATTCAATATCCCTGGTGGTAATCAGTCTATTCAGGATTTCTGTTTCTTCCTGAGTTAGCCTTGGAAGGTTGTATGCCTCTACAAAATTGTCCATTTCTTCCAGATTGTCAAATTTGTTAGCATATTGTTGCTCATAGTAATTTCTTAATTTTTTTTTTTTTTTTGTATTTCTGTAGTATCCGTTGTCACTTCTCCACTTTCATTTCTGATTTTATTTAATTTGGGTCCTCTCTCTCTTTTTTTTTTTTTTTGATGAGTCTGGCTAAAGTTTGTCAATTTTGTTTATCTTCTCTAATATCCAACTCTTGGAGTCATTGATCTTTTGTGTTGTTTTCTAATTCCTATTTCACTTATATCTGCTCTGATCTTTATTATCTCTTTTCTTGTACTCACTTTGGGCTATTTTCCTCTTCTTTTTCCAGATCCCTTAAGTGTGAAGATAAACTGTTGATCAGTGATTTTTCTTGTTTTTTAGGTAGGACTTCAATGCTATGAATTTCCCTCTTAGGACTGCTTTTGCTGCATCCCATAGATTTAGGGTTGCCGTGTTTTCATTTTCGTTTGTCTCGAGATATCTTTTGATTTCTTCCTTGATCTCATGGATGACCCATTCATTATTTAGTAACATGTTGTTCAGCCTCCATGAATTGGTGTGTCTTCCAGTTTTTTTCCTGTAGTTCATTTCTAATTTCATAGCACTGTGATCAGAGAAGACAATTGGTGTGATTTCAATTTTCTTAAGTTTATCAAGACTTGTTTTGTGGCCTAACAGTGGTCTATCTTGGAAAATGTTCCATGTGCACTTTGGGGTGAAATGCTCTGAAAACATCAATTAAATCCAAGTGGTTCAATGTGTCATTTAAGGCAGTTGTTTCCTTGTTGATTTTCTGTCTGGAATACCTGTCCCTTGTTGTCAGAGGTGTGTTGAAATCCCCTACTATGATAGTTGCTGTTGATCTCGGTCTTTATGTCAGGCAATATCTGTTTTATATATTTAGGTGCTCCTATGTTGGGTGCATACATGTTTACTAGGGTTATGTCATCTTGTCGGATCGATCCCTTTATTATTATAGAGTGCCCATGTTTGTCTTTTAATATATTCTTCATTTTAAAGTCTAGTTTGTCTTTGTCAGATATAAGTATTGCAACCCCAGCTTTTTTCTCATTTCCATTTGCATGAAATAGCTTATTCCAACCCTTCACTTTCAGCCTGTGTGTGTCTTTTGATCTGAGGTGAGTCTCTTGTATACAGCATATACAAGGGTCTTGCTGTCTTATCCACTCAGCCACCCTGTGTCTCTTGATTGGAGCATTTAATCCGTTTACATTTAAAGTGATTATTGATAGGAACATAGCTATTGCCATTTTTAAATTTGTAGTTAGATTGTTTTCATCTTTCTTCTCTTCACAGAAGTCCTATTAATATTTTCTGCAATGCTGGCTAGGTGGTAATAAATTCCTTTAGCTTATTCTTTTTTGGGAAGCTTTTTATCTCTCCTTCAATTTTAAATGATAGCCTTGTTGAATAAAGCAATCTAGGTTGTAGGTCTTTGTTTTCCATCACTTTGAGTACCTCTTGCCACTCCCTCCTGGCCTTCAATGTTTCTGTAGAAAAGTCATTTGATAGTCTTATGGGAGTTCCCTTGTATGTAACCCTCTGTCTTTCTCTTGCTGCTTTTAGGATTCTCTCTTTGTCTTTAAGCTTTGCCATTTTAACTATAATGTGTCTTGGTGTGGACCTGTTTGGGTTTATTTTGGTTGGAACTCTCTGCACTTCCCGGGCTTGTATGTTGGTTTCCTTCATCAGGTTGGGGTAGTTTTCGGACATTATTACTTCAAATATGTTCTCAATCCTTTGCTTCCTCTCTTCACCTTCTGGTATTCCTATGATGCACATGTTGTTGCGCTTGATGTTATCCCAGAGGTCTCTTAAGCCATCCTCATTGTTTTTTATTCTTTTTTCTTTCTGTTGTTCCGTTTGGGCGATCTCTGCTACCTTGTCTTCTAAGTCTCTGATTCGATCCTCTGCTTCATCTAACGTGCTGGTAATTCCTTAAATTGAGGTGTTTATTTCAGTAATTGTATTCTTTAGTTCTAACTGGTTGTTCATTATGATTTTTCTATACTTTTTTATGTGGTCACTAAGCTCCTTAAACATTCTTATCAGTGTTCTGAACTCTGTCTCTGAAAGGTTGGTTACATCTGCTTCATTTGGTTCCAGTTGTGGAGGTTTCTTCTGTTCTTTTATTTGGGACGTGTATCTTTGTTTCCCCATTCTGGCTGACTCTGTGTTTGATTTGATGTATTAGATAGATACCCTAGGGTTCCTAGTTCGTGCTGGATTATGTTATGTAGTATGTGTCCTTTACATTTGACGTGCACCACTTCCTTCTTATCCTCTGCATGTGCTCTAAAGGTGACTCTTGTGTTGTATATATTGTCCTGTTAAAGTTGATCTTTAATTGCTTTTAGGTTGTGAGTAGGTGGGGTTGACTCCTAGGCTGACTAGTTGTGAGATTACCTCTGCCCGCAGCAGGATGTTCTGCTGCATGAGGGCTGACCAACTAAATGAGGTTTAGCCTCTATGGGCTCTTGTGCCTGTAGAGAATTCCCTCTGGGTGTGCAACTTGTAGGTCAAACTCAGTAGTACTCTGGTTTGGTCTGCAGTTGGCCTCTGGGTGTGTTGAATCTTGTGCCTCTGAGCTGGGCCCTGGTGTAGGGCAATTTCAGAAAAAAGCAAATCACCAAGCACAACAACAACAACAAAGAAAAAAACAAATACATTCAAATGTCAAAACAACCAATATCCCACACTCAATACAGGCAAAGATATCAAAGGTAAAAAAATAAAACAAAACAAAAAAAGCAGCGCCAGTCTTGGCTTAAGCCCACTAAGTAATCTCCAGGTTGTCCTCTGCTGTACCAATGAGTTGTCTGTGTATTGTGCAGGCAGAGCTGGTCACCTGGTGCCCAGAGTGACCTTGGGACTGCAGATTTAGATGAGTGGGGCTGAGGGGTCTGGATGGTAGTTTCTACAAAATCAGTGCAGTTTCTGCTCTTGCCTGCACTTATGCGCACTGAGAGTAGCACCACCAGCCCTGTGCCCATTTCTCCTGAGTCTTAGGGCACTTCTTCCTTGTGTGTGTCTTAGCGGGCAGGAGATTTCTGAGCTGCTAATAGCCCAGAGCTGCCTCTGCTGCCTACTGCTGATCCCTGGGTGTGTCTCCACAGTTGTAATTGCCCTGCCCTAGGCAAGCCAGAAAGGGTGGGGGCTGGGAATGGAGGGGTCTTCCCAGCCTTGTCACACTCTTCCAGCAGGCCAGAAAAGGTGGTGGCTGGGGGTGGAGGAGTCTAGTGTTTCCCAGCCAAGCAAAAATCACACTCTTCCCAGCCACTTCCCTGGGTTAGAGCTGCATGCTGGTCTTCCCAGAACCTGAGCACTAAGGCTCCTCTGTAATCTGACACTACTCCTCAGTTCAGGGGCCAGTGTAAGTCTCTGGAAGGGGTAGTATTGGGAGAGTGGGGGGAGGGGCTCAGGTAAGGAGTCTGTGTCCTTTGTCAAACCTAGGTCCCAGCTCGAGGTCTCAGTTGAGGTTACTGCCTCACGTGCTAGATATGCTGCTCTCTCTGTGGGAGAGATCAGCAGTGGGACTCAGGAAAAGAGCCCACCTCCTGGCTTTTGTGTTCTCTGTTCCATCCTGAGATCTCCTGTGTCTCCACAGCCACAGATGCTAGCCTCGTCTCCACTCTGCTCCCTTCCCTTTTTCCCTGCTTGCCCAATTTGCCCACCTTCAAGTAATCCTTGGACGAGTCTCTTAGCTGTTCTCTGTGATGAGCAGAGAGTCCTTTGATGGGTTATAGATGTCCCGTTTGTGATAAGATCCGGAGGAGAAGTCAAAAAATTATCCTTGCTACCTACATTCCTATAACGTCACTATATTATTAATTTTTTGAGGAACCTCCACGCTGCCTTCCATAGCGGCTGCACCAGTCTGCATTCCCACGAAGAGTGTATGAGGGTTTCTTTTTCTCCACAGCCTCTCCAACACTTGTTACTATTTGTCTAGTTGGTGCTATCCATTCTAACTGTGGTGTGGTGATATCTCATTGTGGTTTTCATTTGCATTTCTCTGATGATTAGTGATATTGAGCATATTTTCATATGTCTATTTGCCATTTGTATGTCCTCTTTGGAGAAATTCCTCTGCAGGTCTTCTGCCCATTTTTCAATTGGGTTGTTTCTTTTTTGTTGTTTTTGAGATGCATGAGTGCATTGTCTATTTTGGATATTAGCCCCTTATCGGAGGCACTCTTTGCAAAAAACTTCTCCCATTCAGTTGGTTGCCTATTTCTTTTGTCAATGGTTTCTTTTGCTGTGCAGAAGCTTTTAAGTTTGACATAGTCTCCTTCATTTATTTTAGGTTTTACTTCCCTTGCCTTTGGAGTCAAACTCACAAAATGCTCTTTAAACCCAAGTCCAAAAGTTTAGTACCTATGTTTCCTTCCATGCAGTTTATTGTTTCAGGGTTTATGGTTAAGTCTTTGATCCATTTTGAATTAATTTTGGTAGATGGTGACAGATAACAGTCCAGTTTGATTCTTTTGCACGTGGCTTTCCAATTTTGCCGGCACCATTTATTGAAGAGGCTGTCTTTTCTCCATTGTATGCTTTTTGCTTCTTTGTCAAAAAATTGTCTGTCCATATTTATGTGGTTTTATTTCTGAGTTCTCAATTCTATTCCAATGGTCTATGTGTCTGTTTTTCTGCCGATACCATGCTGTTTTGATTGTTGTTGCCCTGTAGTACAAGGTAAAGTCAGGCAGTGTGATACCTCCAGCATTGTTCTTTTTCCTCAAGATTGCTTTGGAGATTCAGGGTCTTTTGTGGTTTCAAACAAATCTGATGATTTTTTGTTGTATTTTATTTAAAAAGTGCTCTTGGGATTTTGATGGGGATTGCATTAAATCTGTATATTGCTTTGGGTAATATGACCATTTTAACTATGTTGGTTCTTCCACTCCATGAGAACAGAATGTCCTTCCATTTCTTTGTGTCTTCTTCAATTTATTTTAAACATGTCTTTTAGTTTTCAGCCTATAGGTCTTTCACATCTTTGGTTAAGTTTATTTTTAGATGTTTTATTCTTTTTGCTGCAATTGAAAAAGGAATTGTTTTTTTTTTTAATTTCTTTTACTGAGATTTCATTATTAGTATATAGGAATGCAATGGACTTTTGTACATTGATTTTGTAGCTGGCAACTTTACTGTATTTGTTGATTGTTTTAATAGATTTTTGGTGGAGTCTTTAGGGTTTTCTATATATTGCATCATGTCATCTGCAAAGAGTGACAATTTAACTTCTACATTCCCAATTTGGATGCCTTTTATTTCTTTCTCTTGCCTAATTGCTCTGGCGAGGACTTCCAACACTATGCTGAAAAGCAGAGGTGATAGGGGAAAGCCCTGTCTTGTTCTTGACTTAGAGCAAAGGGCTTCAGTTTTTCACTGTTAATTATGAAATTAGCTTAGGATCTCACATATATGGCCTTTATTATGTTAAGGTATTTTCCTTCTATACCTATTTTATTAAGTGTTTTAATCATAAACGGATGTTGTATATTGTCAAATATTTTTTCTGCATCAATTGACATAATCATAGGTTTTTCTCCTTTTTTTGTTTATGTGATACATCTCATTGATGGATTTGTGGATGTTGAACCATCCTTGTGCCCCGGAATGAACCCCACTTGGTCGTGATGAATAGTCTTTTTAATGCACTGTTGCATTCGATTTGCTAGAATTTTGTTTAGTAGTTTTGCATCTGTATTCATCAGAGATATTGGTCTGTAGTTTTCTTTTTTTTGTGTGTTGTCCTTACCAGGGTTTGGTATCAGGGTAATGTTGGCCTCATGAAATGAGTTAGGGAGTACTGTCTCTTCTTCAACTTTTCGGAAGAGTTTGAGCAGGATTGATATTAGATCCTCTTTGAAGGTTTGGTAGAATTCACTAGTGAAGCCATCTGTTCCCAGACTTTTGCTTTTGGGAAAGTTTGGATGACTGATTCAGATTCGTTACTGGTGATCAGTCTGTTTAGATTTTCCAGTTCTTCATGGTTCAGCCTAGGAAGGCTGTATGTATGAACATGCCCATTTCTTCTAGGTTATTGAATTTGGTGGCATATAGTCCTTCATAGTATTCTTGGATGATCCTTTATATTTCTGTGGCATTCGTGGTAACTTCCATTTTTTCATTTTTGATTTTGTTTATTAGTGTCGTCTCTCTTTTTATCTTAGTGAGCCTAGCCAAGGGTTTGTCAATTTTGTTAATCTTTTGCAGAGACCCAGCTCCTTGTCACATTAATTTATTACATTGTCTTTTTGTTCTCAATTTCATTTAGTTCTGCTGTGATTTTTATTATTTCCATTCTTCAACTGACCTTGGGTTTCACTTGTTCTTCTTTTCTAGTTCTTTACGGTGTAACATGAGGTATTTATTTGGGATTTTTCTTGTTTCTTGAGATAGGCCTCTAATGATAGAAATTTCCCTCTTAAAACTTCTTTCGCTGCATCCGAAAAATTTTGGTAGGATGTGTTTTCATTGTCATTTGTTTCTATGTATCTTTTGATCTTTCCTCTAATTTCTTCTTTGACCCAGTCGTTCTTTAAATGTATGCTGTTAAATCTCCATGTATTTGTGTTTTTTCCTGTTTTCTTTTTGCAGTTGATATCCAATTTCAAAGCCTTGTGATCAGAGAATATGCTTGGTATGATTTCAATCTTCTTTCATTTGCTGAGGCTGATTTTATGTCCCAATATATGGTCTATCCTTGAGAATATTCCATGTACACTAGAAAAGAATGTATAGTCTGATGTTTTAGCATGAAGTGCTCTATATATGTGAATTATGTCCATTTCATCTAATGTGTCATTTAGGGCTGCTATTTCGTTGTTTATTTTCTGTTCGGATTATCTATCCATAGGTGTGAATGATGTGTTTATGTCGACTAGTATAATTGTGTTTTGGTCAATTTCTCCCTTTAGTTCTGTTAGTAGTTGCTTGGTATATTTCGGTTCTGCCTGATTGGGGTTATAAATATTGATGACTGTTATGTCTTTTTGTTGTATAGTCCCCTTTACCATTATGAAATGTCCATCTTTGTCTCTTGGTATCTTTTTCACCGTGAAGTATGTTCCATCTGATATCATTGTGGCTACACCTGATTTTCTCTGGATAACATTTGCTTGGAGTGTCAATTTCCACCCTTTCACTTTGAGTCTATGCTTGTCTTGTAGCTGAGATATATGGAGACAGCATATGGTTGGGTTTAGTTTTTTGATCCAATCTGCTACTCTGTGCCTTTTTATTGGTGAGTTCAGTCCATTTAGATTTAGGGTGATTGTATATATGTAAAGATTTCCTATCATTCTATGTTTAGTGTTCTGGTAAGGCTGTGTCTCCATTGTTTCTTTGCCTTTTTGTTGTTGTCTATTATTTCTGTGTGGTTGTATTCTACGATGTTTCCCTCTGTTGCTTCTTTTATTACAGTATATATTTCAGTTCTGGATTTTTTTTTTTTTTGAGTGGTTACCCTTAAGTTTATGTAAAAGAAAATTTGATATTTAGAGTATTCCATTTTCTTCAACATGCCTGCTTTCTCCATTCCCATATTACAGTTCAGGCCTTTACTCTCCCCCTTTTTATATTTTGATTGCCACAAATTATCTCTGTTGATGGTGGTGGAATAGCCTCCTTTAGTATTTCTTACAGTGCAAGTTATGTATTAGAAAATTCCCTCAGATTCTGTATGTCTGGAAAGGTTTTTATTCCTCCTTCATAGCTAAAGGATATCTTTGCTGGGTATATTAGTCTTGCTCAAAATTTCTCTCTTTCAATAGTTTGAATATTTGATTCCACTCCCTCCTGGCTTGTAGAGTTTCTAATGAGAAATCTGATGATAATCTAATGGGCTTTCCTTTGTAGGTTACCATCTTCTTTTTCCCTGGCTGCCTTGAGGATTCTTCCTTTGTCATTGATTTTAGACAGCTTCAATACAATTTGCCTTGGAGAAGGCCTGTTGGGATTGAGGTAATTAAGTGTTCTATTTGCTTCTTGGATTCGAGGATCCAGTTCTGTCCACAAGTTTGGGAAGTTCTCATCAACAATTTGTTTGAGTACATTCTCTGTTCCCTTCTCTCTTTCTTCTCCCTCTGGTATGCCCATTATTCTTATATTGCTCTTTCTGATGGAGTCAGAAAGTTCTTGTAGAGTTCTTTCATTTCTTTTAAGTCTCAAGTCTCTTTCTTCTTCCATCCGTGTAATTTCCACGTTTGTATCTTCCATGTCACTGAATTCTTTCCTCCATCTGGTCAACTCTACTACGTAAGCTGGCTATTTCATTCTTAATTTCTTCTATTGAGTTTCTTAATCTCTAGAAATTCTATTTGGTTATTCTTTAAAATTTCAATCTGTTTCATAAAATGCTATGTCATTGTTTGATTGTGTTTCTGAATTCATTAACCTGCCTTTCTGTGTTTTCTTGCATCTCGTTGAGATTTTTCAGAACTGCAGTCTTGAATTCTCTGTCATTTAAGTCACATATTCCCATATCTTTAAGTTCCTTTTCTGGAGACTTTTCACTTTCTTTCTGATCTCTCTTGTTGCCCTGGTTATTCATGGCAATTACTGATTTATTATTTCTCTTCCTTGACATCTACAGCAATGGCTTGTGCAACAGGTTCATAGGAAGAGTGCTTTCTTTTGTTTTCCAGTGCTTGTTGGTAGAATGTTTTATTTTTTCTCCAATTGCAGCCTTTTACTCTCTCTCACACGGTAGTGCTGTTTTCTCTGCACTATTCCTGCTTCTCACACAATGTGGGGATTCCTTGGGAGATGGGCTTCTCCTCTGTTAATAGTTCGCCTGGGTCACAGGGCACAGTGTCCCTGTGGGTATGCAGAGAGCTTTTGAAGTTCCAAAGCTCTTCCTGCACCAGATTCAGAGTCCGAATGTTTCAGCAGTTCTGTTTACTCCTTCAGGGATCCTCCCAGATAGGTGGAGCCAGCGGTGGGGTGAGTTGTGAGAGGTGGCCCAGAGCAATGGCGGCGACTACCAGCACAGCGGGTCCTGTTTCTACAGCTCCTTCCCCTTTGCTGGAACTAGTTTTGCTGTTAATCTGTGTCTGTGCTCCACAGTTCTCAGAACTGCAAATATTCTGTTCTTTTGATCTGACACTGCTATTGTTCCGCTTCTAGCACTGGGGAGGTGGGGGCTGGGCGAGCTCTTGGAGTGTAGGGAGGGGGCGGCCAGTCTCAGTTCCTAAGGCTTCTGTTCTCTGCTCTGCAGTGAGTGCCTAAACCACTGTTTTCAGCCTTCTTCCCTCAGTCTTTTCTCCGAGGTCTCTGCCGTGAGCATTAGGTTCAGCTGTGTTATATGCTGCCCCCTGAGACCTGTGGGCCATAAGCGGAGCCCTAGCAGTCCGAGTTCTTCCTTCTCCTGAAGCTGCTGTAGCACCGGGATGCAGTGAGCTTGGAGCACTGAGCTAGGTCTGCGTCCGTCGCCCACCCGAGCGGCTCCGTCTCCACACTTCTCCCTTCCTTCCTCCCCTGCTCGCGCGATTCGCCTACCTTTAGGTGAATTCTGTAGTGGGCCTCTTCGTCTTGCCTGTCTGCTGTTCAGGGAGTCCTTTGTGGAGTTATAGTTGTTTGATTAGTTGTAAACTCTAGTGGAAATTTACAGAGGCTCACCTCACGTCACCATTTTGATCCTATTGAGTTCTTAATCTCCAGAAATTCTTTGGTTCTATTTAAAATTTCAATCTGTTTGGTAAAATGTCCATGTTGTTCTTTGATTGTGTTTGTGAGTTCATTAAACTGCATTTCTGTGTTTTCTTTCATCTTGTTGAGTTTTTTTCAGAACTGCAATCTTGAATTCTCTGTCATTTAAGTCACATATTTCCATATCTTTAAGTTCATTTTCTGGAGGCTTTTCACTTTCTTTCTGAGCTGTCTTGTTGCCTTGGTTATTCATGGCAATTAGTGATTTATTACTTCTCTTCCTAGATATCTACAGGAGTGGGTTCTGCAACAGGTTGATAGAAAGAGGTCTTTCTTTTGTTTTTCAGTACGTGTTGGTAGAATGCTTTATTTTCTTTCTGACTGCAGCCATTTTTTTCTCTCTCACACTGTAGTGTTATGTTTTCTCTGCACTATTCCAGCTTCTCACACAATGGGGGGATTCCCTGGAAGGCGGGTTTCTCCTCTGTTAACAGTTCACCTGGGTCATAGGGTGCAGCGTCCCTGTGGGGATGCGGAGAGCTTTTGAAGTTCCAAAGCTCTTCCTGCACCAGATTCAGAGCCCATGTGTTTCAGCAGTTCTGTTTACTCCTGCAGGGATCCTCCCAGCTAGATGGGGACAGGTGCGTGGTGAGTTGTGAGAATTGGCCCAGAGCAATGGCAGCGACCACCACTACAGCCTTTCCTGCTTCCTCAGCTCCCTCCTTTTTGGCGGAACTAGTTGGCCTGTGAAGCTGTATCTGCTGACCACAGTTCTCAGAACTGTAAATATTCTGTTCTTTTGATGTGACACTGCTACTGTTCCGCTTCTAGCACCGAGCAGGTGCGGGCTGCACGAGCTCTGGGAGGGTGGGGAGGGTCCTGCTAGTCTCAGTGCCTAAGTCTTCAGTTCTCTGTGGCATCAGGGCTTAAACCACTGTTTTCAACCTTCTTCCCTCAGTCTTTGCTCCGAGGTCTCTGCCGTGAGCATTGGTTTCAGCAGTTTTATATGCTGTCCCTTCAGCCCTGTGGGCCATAAGCGGAGCCCTAGCAGTCCGAGTTCTTCCCTCTACTGCATGTGCGGTAGTTACGGTATGCAGGGAGCTCTAAACACTGTGCTAGGTCTGAGTACTGCACCCGTGCTGCTCCGTCTCCACACTTCTCCCTTCCGTCCTCCTCTGCTGGAGCAATTTGCCCATTAGGTGAATTCCATAGTGAGACTCATTGTCTTGCCTGTCTGCTGTGTAGGGAGTCCTTTGTGGAGTTATAGTTTTTCAATTTGTTGTAAATTCCAGGGGAGATTTCAAGAGGCTCACTTCACGCTGCCATTTTGATGATGTCTTAACATTTGTAGCTTGTATTTCCCCCATGCTTAGCAGCACATGGTGCAAATGAATTCACCTTAATAGTAATAATTCAAGTAAAACTTGTTTCCTCCTGGCACAGTGGAGGACAACAGAAAATCTTTTCTTTTTGCCTTTCACCCCATCCAATTATTATAGCCTCTTCCTTCCTCTAAACCAGTATCATAAGGGCCAAATGGAGAAGCAAAAACCCAAAAAGAATCAGCCCTTACTCCTTCACCCTGATTCCATCCTGAAGCTTTCCTTTCTAATTAGAAACTTTCCAAGAGCCACTTGGTGTCTATATGAAGTTTATCTAATACCCAGAATGGTCTAGAAGGCATTTTGAAACTTTATAAAATGTTAGGTCTCAGGTTTCCCCAGGCTATATCTGACCTTCGTTCCCAGTGAGATCATACACATTTTAATAACTCACATGTGTCCCCACCTGCTCAACAGAGGGCCTCATTTCCCCTTAATGTTCCCCCAGTTATTTTTGACATGACAGTCCTCAAGAACAGTCCTTTTGTGTTGTTCTTCTATTCTTTCTCCTCAAGAACATAAGCTATTAATAAATTAATTGAAAAAAATGTTTCTTAGCTACATACTATGTGCCAGGCACATGCCCAATTGCTGGGGATATAGCGGGACTATAACAGACAAAAGAATCCATTTTTTTAGGGAGCTTACATTCCTAATGAAAAACAGTCTGTGGCAGCCCCTCTGCCTTGCCCTAGCTGCTGATATTTTCCTCTGTCTGTGGGAAAACAGAGGCCGTTGTTGGTGAAGGGCATGGATTCTGCAAATCCACAAGGGGCCTGAATGGTGCGGTCCTCCCTTCAGGAGTTTCTACCTGAAGTCACCAATGAGTGTACCCAGCTGTATGGAAATGGCCACTTTCTGTTCTGTGCAACACTTTGTCACTTGGACACTGAAACAACATTGCTTCTACCCTATGTCTCAGTGAGGCTGGTGTGAGCGGAACAGCTTCAGCTTCTTCCTGCAGTGTCACTCTTCTGCCAGAACCCCCACCACCCCAACTCAGACTTTTCAACTTGGCTTCTGTGCCTGGAGGACAAACACCATCATGTCCTACCATATTGTTCCTGCACCCCCATAGTCCCAGTTTTCTGACACAGTCTTCCTCATAGAGCCTTTTCCTTTCTACAGATCATCTCAAGCAAATAGACATCTGGGGGTCTTCACACACCCAGATGTGTCTGAATTTCAATGTTGGTTAAGGGGGACCCCTGCCACATACAATGTATTTCATGTTACCCTTAGAATAATCTTATGTGGTCAGGTATAATTCTTCATTCCATTATCAATAATTCCAAATTCCAGAAAGCCCTTAAAACCAAACAGTATTTTATAAGTTTCCTGCCAAAACTTAAGCAGTGACAAAATCTGTGAGGCCCTCTCAGTGAAAATATTCACATGTTTCATTGCAGAAATATTGATGTGATTGATTACTGGGTTTTGTTCCAAATCCCACCGAAGGTGTTTTTTTAAAAAAACTGAATTATGAAACTTATTTGGCCCCAGGCTTTTGGATAAAGGATTGGAAAACTATTTCTATATCAGTTTTATAGATAAGGAAACTAACATTCAGACACATTCAGAGACTTGGAAAAGGTCACAGAGCTAGCAACTGGTGGAGCTTGGAATAGAATCAAGATCTTTCTGACTCCTACCTTTTGTTATTGATTTCCTGTACACAAGTTTGGCTGTGTGTTTATGTAGGAGGTAGGGTGTGTGGGTGGACGCTGAAATTAAACAAAGTTTGACCTCAAGTAATCAGAGCAAATCTCAAAATTATGCCTTGAAAAATGTGTGTATCTGTTAGTTAGCCACCTTGGTAATACCATTTGTCACAATTCTACCTGCAAAAGAAATTATTTTCTGAGAGTACATTTTAGACTACTTTTAGAAAACTGACAAAGCGTTAATGAGAAAACTCTGAAAGGTGATCCATTTCTAAAGGATTCCATGACGTTTATCACTCTACTCTCTGGTGCAGACAAGCAGGCTTTCATTAGAAAATGTGAACAGTACTATTTGCTCAAGGTAAACCACCTATGTGAGCAAATAAACCATGCTCCATAAATGTCACAGCTTCATGTTATACTCCCCGCACTTTAATAACCATAATCGTAAGAGTGCCTATTTTTTGGAATCTACAGGGGACAAAAAACCCTGCCATATAGTTTATATAATTTTATTTCATAACCTTACAACAATTCTAAAATATAGCTGGAGATGGTGATGATGATGACGATGATAATAATAATAATAATAGCAATGCATTAAATCTTTATAATGTGGTTCACATTGTGTGAGCTAAATTCTTTATGTGGATTATCTCAATCCTCACAACAAACCTGTGACACAGGTACTATTATTATCCCATTAAAGGTAAGGAAAGTAAGGCACAGAAAGTTTATAGTAATATGTCCAATGCCACATTGCTAGTTAGGTAGTCACTATGTCATAGTGGAGCCAGTCTAAGAATCCAGTTCTATTGATTTCCAAAGACCAATATTGCCTCAGTGAACTGGTTACCTCAATGGTGTATGTAAGAATCCTCCAAAACACTTTTAACATCCAGCTAAACTATAAGTATGCAACAGGCTGCCCCATTAGCTTGGGTCACTTACATGGATTCTGGAGTCTGATTTGCAATCATTCATTAACCCTGAGAGCCAACTGATAAGTACATGTACCCTATGAAGTATCAACTTTAATATAGACATCAAAGGGTTGGGAAATGGCAGGTTGCACCTGAAAGAACCACATGCAACTCCAGAGGCTGAAGGAAAGTATCACTGCTTTAGAGGATACAATTCTCTACAGGCAAACAGGAGTGAGTCAGATCTACCCTCAGTTATAGGAGTTGGAAGTGAAAATTCTTCCCACAAGGTGCCCAGCATGTAGTAACATGGTTAGACTCTTTGGAGGGCATCATCAAATCAAATCAATTACGAAGGCAGTAGCACAACACAGGCAAAGTTCAAACAGTGTCAGGGTCAAGTATGGAGTTTTCAGATGATCCTGGGACTACAGAATGGCATTTTCTGTAGGCCTTAACTGCCTCACCTGTAAAAGGAATGCTATTGTGTAGCATCCCTAGCTAAAGGAAGGGATCTACATCAGGCCTAAAGGTATTTTCCAGCTCTAAGGTCTATGATTCATTTGAAAGAGTGACTCATGAGTATAGTGATGACTACAAGTACAAGGAGGCCTTAAAATTAGATTAAAACATTCTTGTGCTTAAAAAAAGCTTTCCCTCCTTATCCCTGCCCCCCAATTCAACCTGAACTGAAAAGATTTCCCAGTGTTCCTTTGCAGTGAGGAACTGCAAAGATTTTTCTGCAGCACACATAGCTGAGCCTCAGAAAGGCAAGATGTCTCCATTTAAGGCATGCCCTGACCTAGACACACAACTGCAACCACTTTGAAGTCACACAGTGCTAGTAAACTCACTGGAAGCACACACAGTTCAAAACTAACAGGCTTTGTTCATATAGATGATCAAATTCAGCAGTGTAAAATAGGGACTTCACAAAAGCTCTGGGTTCGTGCAACTGCCCTGGAATCCCAACCCGTTTGTTCCTTTGTTTCGGGGTTACCTTGTGCCCATATAATTCAAAATTGTTTTGTAATGGCTTGAATGAATAGAAACTGAACATAGAAAAGAAAGAGCTAGTAGATAATCCACTGCACTGCACAGGAATATCTCGTAGGGAGGCTAGTAGAATGCAATGTCAGGTCCCACTTTATCCTGCACTTTTATTAATAATACAGAAGTGAGGAAGAAAAAGACAGTCAGATTCAGTCTGAAGAATAGTCCAATTAAGGACAATCAAGGAAGCAAGGACATTAGAAACAAAGGATGTGGGCATGAAAACAAAACACTCTGCTGGGGTCAAGTTGGGAGAAAGTGGCTCTATTCATTTGAAAAACAAATTAACACCCATCATTCTCAGGATATATGTATCAGGCAGCAATGGGGGATTGGCAGTAGCAGTGGAAGGAGGGAGACACCCTGAGAGCAGTCTGAAGGAGGCCCCTATCCTGAGATATGATAAACAGACCTGTGACACATGGCAATGAGACTATGTTCTTATAGATAAGGTATAAAGAGATATGAAATACGCATCCAGACTGTGAAGCAGGATAAAGATGTATTTAGCTTTAGTTTTGTTTTACTTTGCTAAGAACATCTGGTCTTTATTTATCTATTCCATTTATTCTTTCAACAAGCACTTATTGATGCATTTGTTTTGCTTAGCTCTGTACTAAGTGCTTGAGGAACTACTGTGGATCCAGTCCTTGCCTTCAAGAAACTTAAAATGTAAGTGGGAAGACAAGACACCTACACAAGAGTTATAAACACAAGCAAAGAAATATCATAGGTTATAAGGTAATATGCAAAGTGCCCCCTTTGCTATGGACACTGGATTTGAAGAGCAAGACAGCAGTGGTGTTGAATAGAATTAAAATGAACCAAAAGTCCTAACCTCCGTGCACAGATGGATTGCTTTTTCTCCAGAACAGGACTTTGAAGATTCTCCTTCCTCAGTCTCACATGACCTATGGGATGTGCCCATAACCAACTAGCTAGGGCTCTTTGGGGCAACTATGAACCACTAGAATCAGATTAGTCAACATGGTAAGGGTTTCCTGCTTGGCAAATGGGTCTCATAAGGCAAATACTTTCTCTCCAACCTTGAAGAGCAAGCTCTTCAGGGAAAAAGCTGCCCCTTTCTTGGTGGAGCAACTTACTTTTTGGAGCTGACATTCAGTCTCATTTCTTACATCCCCAAATGTTCATTCCAAGGTAGTGCTGAGTATTAAAAAAGCCAATATCACACTGCCTCAATGTTGGGAAGCAGACAGAGACACACACTGACAAACAATTACTGTTTATATTGATTGAGAACACAGATTCAAAATCCAGTCATGAAGGACTCAAAACAATTAGAAATCAGCAAAGAAAAGCCAACCAACTATCCCACTCCCATCACACAGCTCCAACACAACATAAATCTATAAATTAAAAACACTTCTAAATAACTCTTAAGTGAAATGGGAATTTAATTGCTACTACAAATGCTTTAGAACTGAATGATGAGAACAGTACATGTCAAATTCTGTTGGATGCAGTCAAGGCAATATTCACAGAATAACATATGGCCTTAAATTCACTTATTAGAAAAAATAAATGGAAAATAAATGAATTAAGCTATCAATGCCAGAAGTTATAAAAACACAGTAAAAACTAGAGGGAAGGGATTGATAAAGATAAAATCAGAATATGGGGAAATAGAAAACAAAATAGAGTTGATTCATAAAACCAAAACATTTTTTTAAAGTCAAACCTTCATTTAAAAAAGTACTGATTTAAAAAATAAGGAAATACAAATAAATGCCACCAGGAAGCCAAATGTAGTCATGAATAGAGGTACCAAGGTGATATTACAAATAAGAGAATGCTACATAAAATTTTAAGCTAATATGTTTCAATGGAAAATTTTCTAGAAAAAAGACAAATTAGTAAAATTTACCCAACAAGGAAGAGAAAATCATAGACAAAAATCACAGGACAAATTAGCAGGATACATAGTTTTATCCTTCCAAATGTTTAAATCATAGAAAATTCCCATTTTATACAAGTTGTTCCACAGTGTAGAAAAAGATAAAACGCTTCCACAAGTTAGACAGAAAGGACAAAAGAGGGAAGAAAATTATTGACTAATCTCACTTATGGTTATAAATAAAAAAATCCTAAATCAAATGAAATCTAACAGCTTAATCAATGATACATTTTCCAGGTAGGGTATATTCCAGCAATGTAAGGATAGTTCAACATTAGCAAATTTATGAATGTAATTCACTACAATGACAGATTAAAGAGTTAAACTATACAATCGTTTCAACAGATGCAGAAAAAACATTTGACAAAAATTAATACCAGTCTACAACAAAAACCCATAGCACACAAGGAATAGAAGAGAAATTCCTCAACAAAACTTTAGAAAACTACCAGGAGGTAATTTTGGCTAGGAGCACAAGCTTTGGAGTCAGACAGCTTAGGTTCAGATCTTCATTCCATCATATACGAGTACAAGCTGTGTGATCTTGGCAAAATTACTTAATCTCTCTGAGCTTCAATGTCCTCATCCATAAAATGAGGGAACAATAGTACCTTCTTTATACTATTGATATGAGGATTAAATGATATATGAGGTGTGATTAAAAAATTACAGTGAATGTTTAAATTAAAAAAAAAATTAGAGTAAAAGACAAACTGCCATTAATCCCCCTCAAAATACTCCACCTCCTTCGAACACATTTGTCCCATCGTTCTTGCCACTTTTTGAAGCAGTTCTGGAAGTCCTCTTTCATGAGAGTCTTTAGTTGCGCTGTCATGCCTGCCTCGATGTCCTGAATCAATTCAAACATTTTCCGTTCATGGTCATTTTGACTTTGACAGAAGTCTCACGGTGCCAGATCTGGTGAATAAGGTGGGTGAGGACACAACGAAATATTTTTTATAGAAATTGCTGTACCAGAAGTGATGTGTGACACAGAACCTTGTCATGACAGAGGATGAAGTAAAGACTCTCATGAAAGAAGACTTCCAGAACTGCTTCAGAAAGTGGCAAGAATGATGGGATAAGTATGTCCAAAGACAGGAGGAGTATTTTGAGGGGGATTAATGGCAATATGTCTTTTACTATAATAATTTTTTTTTATTTAAACATTCACCGTATTTTTCAATCACACACCACATAAAATATGTAAAGGTGATTACAGGAAACATCAAGTACTCAATAAACATTTGTTTTTATTAGTAGTACTTTCTGACAAAACATTAAGATGAGAAACAAGGTGACGTCATAGGAATGGCGGCAGCAGGGCGCACTTTCTGAGTTCTCGTCCGGATCTTGTTGCAAACGAGACCTATAACCCATCAAAGAACTTTTCGCTCATCACACAGAATAGCGGGGAGATTCGTGGATTACTTGAAGCTAAGGAGTACTTGAAGGTGAGCTAATTGGGCGAGCAGGGGAAGGAAAAAGAGGAGCGGAGTGAAAACGCCTGGCCGGCAGCGGCGGGAGATCCCAGCCCGCAACGGAGCCTCAGCTGGCGGGAGCGAAAACCGAAAACCGCTGTGCCGGGCAAGCACGGGATCCCAGGGCGGAGCGGAGAGCACAGAGACCAGGAGGTGAACTCTTTCCCTGCGTCCCACGGCTGATTTCTCCCGCCGGGAAAGCGGCCAGTGTGCCCTACGCTGGACAAGGAGCACAGACTCCATACCTGGGCCCCTTCCCCGCCCCGCTCTTCCAATCCTACCCCGCCCTTCCAGAGACTTAAACTGGAAACCGCGAACCCGCTGTGCCGAGCACGCACGGGATCCCAGGGCAGAGCGGAGAGCGCAGGGACCAGGAGGGGGGGCTCTTTCCCTGAGTCCCACGGCTGATTTCTCCCGCCGGGAGGGCAGCTAGAGAGCCGTAGTGCAGACAAAGAACACAGTCTCCATACCTGGGCCCCACCCCCGCCCCGCTCTTCCAATCCTACCCCGCCCTTCCAGAGACTTAAACCGGCCCCTGAACTGAGGAGTGGCGTCAGATTACAGAGGAGCCGTATTTCTCAGGCTCTGGGAATCCTGACGGGCAGCCCTGACCCAGGGAGACTGGGAAGTGTGTGTGATTTTGGCTGCGCTAGGAGAAGAGAGACTCCTCCACCCCCAGCCACCACCTTTTCTGGCCTGCGGGAAGAGGGCGACGCACGGCTGGGCTGGGAGAGTGAAGACCCCTTCAACCCCAGCCCCCACCCTTCCTGGCTTGCCTAGGGCGGGGCGGGTGCAGCTGCAGAGACACACCAGGAGATCAGCAGTGAGGCAGGAGCAGCTCTGAGCTTTCAGCAGATCAGAAATCTCCCGCCCGCACTCATACACACACACACTGAAGAGGTGCCTTAAGACTCAAGAGTACTGGACACGGATCTGGTGGTGCCACTCTCAGTGTGCATATGTGCAGGCAAGGGCAGAAACTGCACTGACTTTGTAAAAACTATCATCCAGACCCCTCAGGCCCACGCATTTAAGTCTGCAGTCCCAAAGTCTCTCTGGGCACCAGGTGACCAGCTCTGCCTGCGCAATAAGCAGGGGGCTCTTTGGTACAGCAGAGGACAACCTGGACATTGCTTGGTGGGCTTAGGCCGAGACTGTCGCTGCTTTTTGTTTTGCTTTGTTGTGTTTTGTTTTGCTTTGTCTTTGTATCTCTGATATCTTTGCCTGTGTCGAGTGGGGGTTATCAGATGGTTTTGCATGTGAATGTATTTGATTTGAATTTTTTCTTTGTTGTTGTTGTTGCTGTTGTGCTTGGTGATTTGCTTTGTTCTGAAACTGCCCTGCCGGGGCCCAGCTTGTGAGGCACGGTCAGCAGATCAGAAATCTCCCACCCGCACCCATACATACACACACTGAAGAAGTGCCCTAGGACTCAGGAGTTCTGGACAAGGGGCTGGTGGTGCTACTCTCAGTGTGCATAAGTGCAGACAAGGGCAGAAACTGCACTGACATTGTAAAAACTATCATCCAGACCCCTCAGGCCCACGCATTTAAGTCTGCAGTCCCAAAGTCACTCTGGGCACCAGGTGACTGGCTCTGACTGCGCAATAAGCAGGGGGCTCTTTGGTACAGCAGAGGACAACCTGGACATTGCTTGGTGGGCTCAGGCCGAGACGGTCGCTGCTTTTTGTTTTGCTTTGCTTTGTTTTGTTTTGCTTTGTCTTTATATCTCTGATATCTTTGCCTGTGTCGAGCGGGGGTTATCGGCTGTTTTTTTGCATATGAATGTACTTGATTTTTTTCTTTTTTTTTTGCTGTTGTCCTTGCTGTTGTGCTTGGTGATTTGCTTTGTTCTGAGGCTGCACTGCCGCGGCCCAGCTTGAGAGGCACAGGACTCAGCATATCCAGGGGCCAACTCCAGACCAAACCGGAGTGCTGCCGGGTTTGACCTGCAGGTCACACACCTAGAGGGGGCTCTCTGCAGGCACTGGAGCCCATAGAGGCCAAACCACATTAGGGTGGTCAAACCTCACGCAGCAGAGCGCCCTGCCGGGGGCAGAGCCAAGTCTCATAACGGGTCAGCCCAGGAGTTAACCCCACCTACTTACAAGCAAAAAGCAATTAAACAGCTTCTTGAACGGGGCAGTGTACACAACACAAGAGTCACCTTTGGAGCACATGCAGAGGAGGACGACGCGGTGCGAGTCAAATATAAAGGACACATACTACATAAGATAATCTAGCAAGAACTAAAAACTCTAGGGGATCTACCTAATATATTAAAATAAACACAGTCAGCCAGAATGGGGAAACAAAGATACACGTCCCAAATAAAAGAACAGAAGAAGCCTTCACAACTGGAACCAAATGAAGCAGACGTAACCAACCTCTCAGAATCAGAGTTCAGAACACTGGTGATAAGAATGTTTAAGGAGCTTAGAGAAGACATAAAGAAGGATGTAGAAATCATAACGAACGAGCTTAGAGAAAACATAAAGAAGGATGTAGAAATCATAACGAACAACCAGTTAGAACTAAAGAACACAATTACCGAAATTAAGAACTCACTTGAAGGAATTACCAGCAGGCTAGATGAAGCAGAGGATCAAATCAGCGACTTAGAAGACAAGGTAGCAGAGATCACCCAAACGGAACAACAGAAAGAAAAAAGAATAAAAAACAATGAGGATGGCCTAAGAGACCTCTGGGATAACATCAAGCGGAACAATATGTGCATCATAGGAATACCAGAAGCTGAAGAGAGTAAGGAAGGGATTGAGAACATATTTGAAGTAATAATGTCTGAAAACTTCCCCAACCTGATGAAGGAAACCAACATACAAGTCCAGGAAGTGCAGAGAGTTCCAACCAGGATTAACCCAAACAGGATCACACCAAGACACATTATAGTTAAAATGGCAAAGCTTAAAGACAAAGAGAGAATCCTAAAAGCAGCAAGAGAAAGACAAAGGGTTACATAAAAGGGAACTCCCATAAGACTATCAAATGATTTTTCTACAGAAACATTGAAGGCCAGGAGGGAGTGGCAGGAGATACTCAAAGTGATGGAAAACAAAGGCCTACAACCTAGATTGCTTTATCCAGCAAGGCTATCATTTAAAGTTGATGGAGAGATAAAGAGCTTTCCAGAAAAAAATAAGCTAAAGGAATTTAATACCACCAAGCCAGCATTGCAAGAAATACTAAAAGGACTTCTGTAAATAGTAGAAAGATCAAAACAACCTAACTACAAATTTAAAAATGGCAATAACTATGTACCTATCAATAATCACTTTAAATGTAAATGGATTAAATGCTCCAATCAAGAGACATAGGGTGGCTGACTGTAGTGGGCGGGTGCCTGTAAGGCACCATCACATGACTGAGAAGCATGAGATAGAGGAAGTTACTTGGGTCTTTAGATAACACTCACATTCTGTAGGGTATGTCCAGAGGGCTTAAGACCATCAGCCTGCGGCAACCCTGCTTATGTTAATGCCCCTCCACCCAGCACAAAAAAGTATATAACCCATGATTGAGCTGCAATAAAGAGAGACTTGATCAGAATTCCTGTCTTGTCTCCGGTCTTTGTGTCTCCCATTTTCCTCCCTTCTAGGTGCTTCGGGGTCCCTCGTGTAGTGTCCCGCCGGTCGGGACAGCTGACTGGATAAGAAAGCAAGACCCTTGTATATGCTGTATACAAGAGACTCCCATCAGAACAAAAGACACACACAGGCTGAAAGTGAAGGGTTGGAGTAAGATATTTCATGCAAATGGAAACGAGAAAAAAGCTGGAGTTGCAGTACTTATATCTGACAAAATAGACTTTAATATGAAGAACATACTAAAAGATAAAGATGGGCACTATATAATAATAAAGGGATCGATCCGAGAAGAGGACATAACCCTAGTAAACATCCATGCACCCAACATAGGAGCACCTAAATATATAAAACAGGTACTGACTGACATAAAGACAGAGATCAACAGTAACTCTATTATAGTAGGGGACTTCAACACACCCCTGACAACAAGGGACAGGTCTTCCAGACAGAAAATCAATATGGAACCAACAGCCTTAAATGATACATTGGACCACTTGGATTTAATTGATATTTTCAGAACATTTCACCCCAATGCTGCAAAATACACCTTTTTCTCAAGCGCACATGGGACATTTTCCAAGATAGACCATATGTTAAGCCACAAGACAAGTCTTGAAAAATTTAAGAAAATTGAAATCATACCAATTGTCTTCTCTGATCACAATGCTATGAAATTAGAAATGAACTACAGGAAAAAAAACTGGAAGACACACCAATTCATGGAGGCTGAATAACTTATTACTAAATAATGAATGGGTCAAGCAGGAGATCAAGGAAGAAATCAAAAGATATCTCGAGACAAACGAAAATGAAAACACGACGACCCAAAATCTATGGGATGCCGCGAAAGCAGTCCTAAGAGGGAAATTCATAGCTTTGCAGGCCTACCTAAAGAAACAAGAAACAGCACTAATCAACACTTTATCTTCACATTTAAGGGATTTGGAAAAAGAACAGGAAAATAAGCCCTAAGGGAGCACAAGGAAGGAGATAATAAAGATCAGAGCAGAAATTAATGAAATAGAAACCTGAAAAACAATACAAAAGATCAATGAATACAAGAGTTGGTTCTTAGAGAAGATAAACAAAATCGACAAACCTTTAGCCAGACTCATTAACAAAAGAGAGAGAGAAGACCCAAATTAGTAAAATCAGAAATGAAAAAGGAGAAGTGACAACGGACACTGCAGAAATACAAAAAGTTTTAAGAAGTTACTATGAGCAACTATATGCCAACAAATTTGACAATTTGGAAGAAATGGACAATTTTCTAGAGGCGTACAACCTTCCAAGGCTAACTCAAGAAGAAACAGAAAACCTGAATAGACTGATTACCACCACGGAAATTGAATCAGTAATCAACAGTCTCCCAACAAACAAAAGCCCTGGTCCAGATGGCTTTACAGGTGAATTTTACAAAACGTTCAAAAAAGAACTATCACCTATTCTCCTCAAGCTCTTCCAAAAAATCCAGAAGGAAGGAAGACTCCCAAACACTTTTTACAAAGCCACTATCACCCTGATCCCAAAATCAGACAAAGACACCACAAAAAAAGAAAACTACAGGCCGATATCTCTAATGAACATAGATGCAAAAATCCTCAACAAAATATGAGCGAATAGAATTCAGCAATACATTAAAAAGATCATTCACCATGATCAAGTGGGATTCATCCCTGGTATGCAAGGGTGGTTCAACATCCGCAAATCAATTAATGTGATACACCACATAAACAAAATGAAAAATAAAAATCACATGATCATATCAATAGATGCAGAAAAAGCATTTGATAAAATCCAACAGCCATTTATGATAAAAACCCTTAAGAAAGTGGGAATAGAGGGATCATATCTCAACATAATAAAGGCCATATATGACAAACCCACAGCTAACATCATTCTCAATGGGTAAAGCTAAAACCATTCCCCCTAAGATCAGGAACAAGGCAAGGTTGCCCACTATCTCCGCTTCTATTCAACATAGTGCTGGAAGTTCTTGCCACAGCAATCAGACAAGAAAAAGAAATAAAAGGCATCCAGATTGGTAAGGAGGAAGTAAAGTTATCATTGTATGCAGATGATATGATTCTATATATAGAGAACCCTAAAGGCTCCACCAAGAAGCTGTTGGAGCTGATAGATGAATTTAGTAAAGTAGCAGGATACAAAATTAATATTCACAAATCAGTGGCATTTGTATATACCAATAATAAAACATCAGAAGGAGAAATTAAAAAAAAAACAATCCCATTTACAATCGCTCCAAAGACTATAAAATACCTGGGAATAAATTTAACCAAAAAAGTAAAAGATCTGTACTCAGAAAATTATAAGACACTGAAGAAAGGAATAAAGGAAGATATAAATAGATGGAAACACATATCATGTTCATGGATAGGAAGAATTAATATAGTTAAAATGTCCATACTGCCTAAAGCAATATACATATTCAATGCAATTCCTATTAAACTGCCACCGTCGTTTTTCACAGAAATAGAACATATAATGCTAAAATTTATATGGGACCATAACAGACCCCGAATAGCAAAGGCAATCTTGAGAAATAAGAACAAAGTGGGACGTTTAACAATACCTGACTTCAAATTATACTACAAGGCTACAGTAATCAAAACAGCATGGTACTGGCATAAAAACAGACACATAGATCAATGGAACAGAATAGAGAATCCAGAAATAAATCCACGCCTATATGGCCATTTAATCTACGACAATGGAAGCAAGAATGTACGATGAAGTAATGACAGTCTATTCAATAAATGGTGCTGGGAAACCTGGACAGACACATGCAAAAAAATGAAGCTGGACCACCTCCTTACACCATATACAAAAATAAGTTCAAAATGGCTTAAAGACTTAAATGTAAGATCTGAAACCATAAAATACCTAGAGGAAAATATAGGAAGAAACTTCACAGACATTACCCGGAATAAGATTTTTACTGATATATACCCTCGCTCGAGAGAAGTAAGAGAAAAAATAAACATGTGGGATTATATCAAACTAAAAAGTTTTTTCACAGCAAAGGAAACCATCAATAAAACAAGAATGGATCCCACTGAATGGGAAAATATTTTTGCCAATGATATACCTGGTAAGGGATTAATATCACAAATCTATAAAAAACTCACTCAACTCAACTCCAAAAAAAACAAACGACCCAATTAAAAACTGGGCAGAGGACTTGAAGAGACATTTTTCTAAAAAGGACATACAGATGGCAAACAGACATATGAAGAAATGCTGAACCTCACTAACCATCAGAGAAATGCAAATAAAAACCACAATGAGATACCACCTCACCCCAGTCAAAATGGCTATCATCAATAAATCAACAAACAACAAGTGCTGGCGCGGATGTGGAGAAAAGGGAACGCTTGTGCACTGTTGGTGGGATTGCAGATTGGTGCAGCCACTATGGAAAACAGTATGGAGGTATCTCAAAAATCTGAAAATGGAACTACCCTATGATCCAGTAATTCCACTCCTAGGTATCTATACGGAGAAATCCAAAACTTCAATTCAAAAATCTTTATGCACTCCTATGTTTATTGCAGCACTATACACAATAGCTAAGACTTGGTAACAACCAAATTGCCCATCGGTAGATGACTGGATTAAGAAACTGTGGTACATTTATACAATGGAGTATTACGCAGCCATAAAGAAGAAAGAAATCTTACCATTTGCAACAACATGGATGGACCTAGAGAACATTATGTTAAGCGAAATAAGTCAGACAGAGAAAGATAAGTACCATATGATCTCACTTATTTGCGGATTCTAAAGAAAAGAATAAGTGAATGAACTAATCAGAACGAGTTTTGGAGACAAAGAGGAAAAACTGAGGGTTGCTAGATGGGCGGGAGTGGTGGGGGGTGGGGAGGAGGGTGAGGGGATTGGAGGGCAGTTGGTGACCACAGGATGGCCACGGGTTTGAAAATTAATCTGGGGAACGTAATTTGGTGGTTACCAGAGGGTAAGGGGGTTGGGGGTGGGGGATGAGGGTGAGGGGGATCAAATGTATGGTGATGGAAGGGGAGCTGACTCCGGGTGGTGAACACACAGTGTGATTTATGGATGATGTGATACAGAATTGCACACCTGAAATCTATGTAATTTTACTAACAATTGCACCCCAATAAATTAAAAATAAATAAATAAATAAATAAATAAATAAAAATTAAAAAAAAGATGAGAAACAAGACAAAAATGGCCACTGTTACCACTTAATATTCATCATTCTGAGGTCCTAACCAATGCAATAAGGTAAGAAAAGTAAATAAGAGAATATGGATTTGAAAGCCAAAGATGAAATTTCTGTTATTTAGAAAAAATATGGCTATATAGAAATCCAAGACAATCAACTGATAAAATATTAGAACCAATATGAAAGTCCAGCAAGGTGCTTAAATAAAACTCCAGCTTATAAAAATCAATAGCTTTCCTATACTTCAGCAATAATTTATTAGAATAGCTGATAGAAAAAATACCTCATTTGCAATACCAACAGAAACTATAACGTATGAGTTATGAGACCCTGAGCACATTACTTAATCTCTCTGGACCTCAACTTCCTCATATGTCAAATTGGTGAATTAGTCGTACCTACCTCAAAAGATTCCTATGAGAATTGAATGAGACAAAATATGCAGAGTACTTAACAGTGTTCTCCCTGACACAGACTATGTACTTATTAAATGGTAGCATAATTATTACTATTGTTATTGTTGTTTTAAATTTTTCTAATTTTCTTCCTCACAAAGTCCTGGTGAAAGAGGTGTAACTCACAAATGTCATTCTCTTTCTGCAAATAAGAAATTGTTCATACAGAGTAAGGGAATGGTTTAGCCAAAGTAGGAGCATATGAGAGCCCAAATTAGAGACACTACCTGGTTTGCCACTTAAACAACCAAGGCATTCTGTTCAGAGCAGTAAACAAACTACCGTAGTTCAAGGTGCATATAAGGGGTTTGTAGTGTAGAGCAGTCCTGGAATTGTGTTCTTCTCCTAGCCAATAACCTCCCTGCAAGGCCAGGACAATCTTGGAGTTAATCAGGGGTTAATTCAAATCAGTCTCAGAGTCCAGCTAATCTTGAACAATGTTAAGGGGTCTAGAGCTTCTTTCCATGTCTAGGAGTGACTGCTTTTGCAATGACTATCCAGTTTCACTTGTCCACCCTCACCCACAAGAAGAGATGGCTAGTACAGAAGCAGAGGGCTACTGAGGACCTCTTTGGGGAATCCTGGTGTCCTCTAGTTAGGTTCAAATAATTCAGTGAGTGTCTGCTTGTAAGTCACTAGAGAAAGATTGATATAGAATAAGATAGTGTCTATTCCTTTTCATTCTGAGGTTTTTCACAATGATTCCATTCACTACTTCATTCTAACAGATAATATTTTGTGAACACTAAATATTGCTATATCCTTTGCTAAGCATTTTATACATATCATCTCCTTTAATCATTGCAGTGACTTTAGAGGTAGATACTATTTTAATCCTCACTTTTAAATTAAATTAAATCTCCAAGAATTAAGGAATTTTAATTCCTTTCTAGAAGAAAGGAAACTGAGACATTGAGAAATTAACTGATTTGTCCCAGCTCACACATCAAGTGAAGAAAGGGGCTAGTATTAGCATCCAGGTTTGTGGACATCTAGCTCTTTCCACATGATCATTACCTGACAGAAGAATACTTTGTTCCATTCTGCTTTCCAGGTATTTACTAAAAGTGTGAGGGAGAGAGGTTCTTTTGAGGAAAGCACCTGTTAAGCATTTGGCTTCAGCCACCAGTTTTTCCAAACTAAAGTAAGTAGCAACACTTATTTTCAGGTAGCAGAAGCTAAAGCTGTCATATGGAACTGCAAATAGTGTGGCATAGAATGGGCAAAGCTAGTCAACCCTAACCTGTGGTTGCCACAATGACAGGATGATGGACTTCAAAGTAGTGGCCTTTCTTTCCCTGAGGCAGAGGGGAAAAAAATGAGGTACCATGTTTGGCCGTGTATAATCTGCACTTTTATGCCTAAATCAGTGAGGGAAAAATAAGGATGTACATTATACATGGGTAGTACTAATTCTATATCTATATAAATGTTTTTAATTCTTTTATTGGTGCTTATAGGTTAAAAGTATAACTATAGAAATCAGTAACAATATCAGTATGCAAAATAATGCCTTGGAATATGATAACTGCTTTTGTTGAACTTATGACGAACTTGCAACAACAAAGAGTTCTTGACCTTCTATAGTGTGTAAATATAAATTTGTTACCGGTACATAAAATTTCTTGTACCTTGTATCTGTTCTTGTGTTTTGCAACTATTTGTCACATAAAATTTTTTATACCATAATATGTTAAAAAAATTGCTAAAATTCCTTTATAATACAAAAAACAAGTACCTAAATGTAAACAAATAAAAATTTGAATTTAAAAATTACAATGAAAGATTTTTCCTTGTAAGTTTGGGCCAAACACGTGGATGCACATTATACAAGGGAGTGCATTATACACGGCAAAATATGGTAATTTCCTCACCCAATGGCTCTACAGCTTGATGGAGGTGTAACAAACCACAGTTCTCCATTCTCTTCTGTTCCCATTGGCTTGATAACCTAAGGCAGGCAGGCAACAGAGTCTACAGCAGAAATCTCATCTGCTGGGGCTAGACCTCTCCAGGCCACCCTTTTCTACCACTCTTCCTTCAAGAAGATCCTGTTTCTTGGTGAGACTGAGCTTGTATGGTGTATACAGAGCCTTTCCTCTGGGAATTTTTTTTTAAATTCTAGAAGATTCCACAGATGTCTGGCAGGGTCTATTTGCAGGGTCCATTTGCCAAGAGTGCAATTCAAACCGAGCTAATGCTCTGCAGCCCAGAAGTCCATGCTGCCTATGCATTTTTTCTAATGAAAATGGTACTTGGTCTCAAGTTTGGAGCTACATTGAGTACAACATACATATATGATTTCAAAAACCTTTCAGTAAATTAAGAATTTCTTACCTTGGTGAAACGTATCTACTAGAGACCTATAGCAAGCATGTTTAATGGTGAAAATTAAAAAGCATTGTTTTTCATTATAATTAAAAAAACAATTAAAGGATAATCATTAAGAACCACTGTTCCATATGGTATTAGATATCCTAGCCAATGCAATAAAATATAAAAAGAAATTAGGTTTGGGAGTCCCGGCAGGCGACAGAGGCGGAGTCCCGGCCGGCGGCGGCGGCGGCGGTGGCGGCAGCGAAAAAAACCACGGTGGCACCCGCAGTTCCAAACACGCACGGGATCCCAGGGCAGAACAGAGAACACAAAAATCAGGAGGGCCCAGCTTAAGAGGCACAAGATTCAACATATCCAGAGGCCAACTCCAGACCAAACCAGAGTACCACCGGGTTTGACCTACAAGTCACACATCCAGAGGGAATTCTCTGAAGGCACAAGAGCCCATAGAGGCCAACCACATTTAAGTGGTCAACCATCACCCAGAAGAACACCCTGCGCTGGGCAGAGCCAAGTCTCACAATGAGTCAGCCTGGGAGTTAATTGCACCTACTCAAAAGCAAAAAGCAATTAAAGATCTTCTTGAACAGGACAATATACACAACACAAGAGTCACCTTTGGAGCACATGCAGAGGAGAAGAACAAAGTAGTGCAAGTCAAATATAAAGGACACATACTACATAAGATAACCTAGGAAGAACTAAGAACTCTAGGGGATCTACCTAATGCATCAAAGCAAACACAGAGAGTCAACCACAATGGGGAAACAAAGATACACGTCGCAAATAAAAGAACAGAAGAAACCTCCAGAATTTGAACCAAATGAAATAGAGGTAACCAACCTATCAGAAACAGAGTTCAGAACACTGGTGATAAGAATGTTTAAGGAGCTTAGAAAAGACAAAAAGAACGATGTAGAAATCATAACGAACAACCAGTTAGAACTAAAGAACACAATTACCGAAATTAAGAACTCACTTGAAGGAATTACCAGCAGGTTAGATGAAGCAGAAAATCGAATCAGCGACTTCGAAGACAAGGTAGCAGAGATCACCCAAATGGAACAACAGAAAGAAAAAAGAATAAAAAACAATGAGGATGGCTTAAGAGACCTCTGGGATAACACCAAGCACAACAACATGCGCATCATAGGAATACCAGAAGGTGAAGAGAGGAAGCAAGGGATTGAGAACATATTTGAAGTAATAATGTCCGAAAACTTCCCCAACCTGATGAAGGAAACCAACATACAAGCCCAGGAAGTGCAGAGAGTTCCAACCAGGATAAACCCAAACAGGTCCACACCAAGACACATTATAGTTAAAATGGCAAAGCTTAAAGACAAAGAGAGAATCCTAAAAGCAGCAAGAGAAAGACAAAGGGTTACATAAAAGGGAACTCCCATAAGACTATCAAATGATTTTTCTACAGAAACATTGAAGGCCAGGAGGGAGTGGCAGGAGATACTCAAAGTGATGGAAAACAAAGGCCTACAACCTAGATTGCTTTATCCAGCAAGGCTATCATTTAAAGTTGATGGAGAGATAAAGAGCTTTCCAGAAAAAAATAAGCTAAAGGAATTTAATACCACCAAGCCAGCATTGCAAGAAATACTAAAAGGACTCCTGTAAATAGAAGAAAGATCAAAACAACCTAACTACAAATTTCAAACTGGCAATAGCTATATTCCTATCAATAATCACTTTAAATGTAAATGGATTAAATGCTCCAATCAAGAGACATAGGGTGGCTGAGTGGATAAGAAAGCAAGACCCTTGTACATGCTGTATACAAGAGACTCTTCTGAGAACAAAAGACACACACAGGCTGAAACTGAAGAGTTGGAGTAAGATATTTCATGCAAATGGAAATGAGAAAAAAGCTGGAGTTGCAATACTTATATCTGACAAAATAGACTTTAAAATGAAGAACATATTAAAAGATAAAGATGGGCACTATATAATAATAAAGGGATCGATCCGACAAGAGGACATAACCCTAGTAAACATCCATGCACCCAACATAGGAGCACCTAAATATATAAAACAGGTACTGACTGACATAAAGACAGAGATCAACAGTAACTCTATTATAGTAGGGGACTTCAACACACACCTGACAACAAGGGACAGGTCTTCCAGACAGAAAATCAATATGGAACCAACAGCCTTAAATGATACATTGGACCACTTGGATTTAATTGATATTTTCAGAACATTTCACCCCAATGCTGCAAAATACACGTTTTTCTCAAGCGCACATGGAACATTTTCCAAGATAGACCATACGTTAAGCCACAAAAGAAGTCTTGATAAATTTAAGAAAATTGAAATCATACCAATTGTCTTCTCTGATCACAGTGCTATGAAATTAGAAATTAACTACTGGAAAAAAAAACTGGAAGACACATCTATTCATAGAGGCTGAATAACATGTTACTAAATAATGAATGGGTCAACCATGAGATCAAGGAAGAAATCAAAAGATATCTCGAGAAAAACGAAAATGAAAACACGACGACCCAAAATCTATGGGATGCCGTGAAAGCAGTCCTAAGAGGGAAATTCATAGCATTGCAGGCCTACCTAAAGAAACAAGAAACATCAACAGTTTAGATGAAACAGAAAGAAACTAATCAACAGTTTATGTTCACACTTAAGGGATCTGGAAAACTAACAGGAAAATAAGCTCAAAGGGAGCACAAGGAAGGAGATAATAAAGATCAGAGCTGAAATAAATGAAATAGAAACCAGAAATTCAATACAAAAGATCAATGAATCCAAGAGTTGGTTCTTAGAGAAGATAAACAAAATTGACAAACCTTTAACCAGACTCATTTAAAAAAAGAGAGAGAGGACACAAATTAAAAAAAAAAAATCAGAAATGAAAGAGGAGAAGTGACAACAGACACTACAGAAAAACAAAAAAATTTAAGAAATTACTATGAACAAGTCTATGCCAACAAAGTTGACAATCTGGAAGAAATGGACAATTTTCTAGAGGCGTACAACCTTCCAATGCTAACTCAAGAAGAAACAGAAAACCTGAATAGACTGATTACCACCAGGGAAATTGAATCAGTAATCAACAATCTCCCAACAAACAAAAGCCCTGGACCAGATGGCTTTACAGGAGAATTTTACAAAACGTTCAAAACAGAATTATCACCTACACTCCTCAAGCTCTTCCAAAAAATCCAGAAGGAGGGAAGACTCCCAAACACTTTTTACGAAGCCACTATCACCCTGATCCCAAAATCAGACAAAGACACCACAAAAAAAGAAAACTACAGGCCGATATCTCTAATGAACATAGATGCAAAAATCCTCAACAAAATATTAGCGAACAGAATTCAGCAATACATTAAAAAGATCGTACACCATGATCAAGTAGGATTCATCCCTGGTATGCAAGGGTGGTTCAACATCCGCAAATCTATTAATGTGATACACCACATTAACAAATGTAAAATAAAAGTCACTTGATCATATCAATAGATGCAGAAAAAGCATTTGATAAAATCCAACAGCCATTTATGATAAAAACCCTTAAGAAAGTGGGAATAGAGGGAGCATATCTCAACATAATAAAGACCATATATGACAAATCCACAGCCAACATCATGCTCAATGGGGAAAAGCTAAAACCATTCCCCCTAAGATCGGGAACAAGGCAAGGTTGCCCACTATCTCCGCTTCTATTCTACATAGTGCTGGAAGTTCTAGCCACAGCAATCAGACAAGAAAAAGAAATAAAAGGCATCCAAATTGGTAAGGTGGAAGTAAAATTATCATTATAATCAGATGATATGATACTATATATAGAGAACCCTAAAGACTCCACCAAGAAGCTATTAGAGCTGATAGATGAATTTAGTAAAGTAGCAGGATACAAAATTAATATTCAGAAATCAGTTGCATTTCTATATACCAATAATAAAACATCAGAAGGAGAAATTAAAAAAACAATCCCATTTACAATCGCTCCAAAGACTATAAAATACCTGGGAATAAATTTAACCAAAGAAGTAAAAGATCTGTACTCAGAAAATTATAAGACACTGAAGAAAGAAATGAAAGAAGATATAAATCGATGGAAACACATATCATGTTCATGGATAGGAAGAATTAATATAGTTAAAATGTCCATATTGCCTAAGGCAATATACATATTCAACGCAACTCCTATCAAACTACCAACGGCGTTTTTCACAGAAATAGAACATATAATGCTAAAATTTATATGGGACCATAAAAGACCCCGAATAGCAAAGGCAATCTTGAGAAATAAGAACAAAGTGGGACGTTTAACAATACCTGACTTCAAATTATACTACAAGGCTACAGTAATCAAAACAGCATGGTAGTGGCATAAAAACAGACACATAGATCAATGGAACAGAATAGAGAGTCCAGAAATAAATCCATGCCTATATGGCCATTTAATCTACGACAATGGAAGCAAGAATGTATGATGGGGTAAAGACAGTCTATTTAATAAATGGTGCTGGGAAACCTGGACAGACACATGAAAAAAAATGAAGCTGGACCACCTCCTTACACCATATACAAAAATAAATTCAAAATGGCTTAAAAGCTTAAATGTAAAATCTGAAACCATAAAATACCTAGAAGAAAATATAGGAAGAAACTTCACAGACTTTACCTGGAGTAAGATTTTTACTGATATATCCCCTCGTGCGAGGGAAGTAAGAGAAAAAATAAACATGTGGGATTATATCAAACTAAAAAGTTTTTTCACAGCAAAGGAAACCCTCAATAAAACAAAAAGGGATCCTACTGAATGGGAAAAGATATTTGCCAATGATATATCTGATAAGGGATTAATATCACAAATCTATGAAAAACTCACTCAACTCAACTCCAAAAAAACAAACGATCCAATTAAAAAATGGGCAGAGGACTTGAAGAGACATTTTTCTAAAAAGGACATACAGATGGCAAACAGACATATGAAGAAATGCTGAACCTCACTAACCATCAGAGAAATGCAAATAAAAACCACAATGAGATACCACCTCACCCCAGTCAAAATGGCTTATCATCAATAAATCAACAAACAACAAGTGCTGGCGCGGATGTGGAGAAAAGGGAACGCTTGTACACTGTCGGTGGGATTACAGATTGGTGCAGCCACTATGGAAAACAGTATGGAGGTTTCTCAAAAATCTGAAAATGGAACAACCCTATGATACAGTAATTTCACTCCTAGGTATCTATACGGAGAAATCCAAAACTCCAATTCAAAAATCTTTATGCACTCCTATGTTTATTGCAGCACTATACACAATAGCCAAGACATGGAAACAACCGAAATGCCCATCGGTAGATGACTGGATTAAGAAACTGTGGTACATTTATACAATGGAGTACTACACAGCCATAAAGAAGAAAGAAATCTTACCATTTGCAACAACATGGATGGACCTAGAGAACATTATGTCAAGTGAAATAAGTCCTACAGAGAAAGATAAGTACCATATGATCTCACTTACATGCGGAATCTAAAGAAAAGAATAAGTGAATGAACTAATCAGAAAGAGTTTTGGAGACAAAGAGGAAAAACTGAGGGTTGCTAGATGGGCGGGGGGGTGGGGATAAGGGGGAAGGTGAGGGGATTAGAGAACAATCAGTAACCACAAGATGGCCACGGGGTTTTGAAAATTAATCTGGGGAACGTAATCAATAATGTTGTAAAGATTTTGTAGGGTATCCAATAGACACGTGTCCCATTTGGGAGACCATCTCTGGGAAGATATACATGCCTGATCACCGCACTGTACACCTGAAGCTGAACATTAATGAATGCCAACTATAATATTTTATATATATATATATATATATATATATATATATATATATATACACACACACATATATATGTATGTGTGTATATATATATATATGTATGTATACATTTACAATTTTCAGAGTATAGCATTGGGAGTGGAGATAGTGGAAATGGGATGGCTCGGTGCGATGTCAGAGAGATAGTGGATGGGGGGAGGGGGTTCCGCAGTGTGAGGGATATAAATGATAAATGTCTAAGTTAAAAAAAAACAAAACTCATAGACACAGACAATAGTTTAGTGGTTATCAGAGGGTAAGGGGGTGGGGGGGATGGGAGATGAGTGTAAGGGGGATCCAATATATGGTGATGGAAGGAGAACTGACTCTGGGTGGTGAACACACAATGGGATTTACAGATGATGTAATACAGAATTGTACACCTGAAATCTATGTAATTTCACTAACAATTGTCACCCCAATAAATTTAAAAAAAAGAAAAAAAATGACGATGTGGTATATAGACACAATGAAATACTAGTCTGCCATAAGAGAAGATGAAATAATACCATTTATGACAACATGGATGGATCTTGAGATTATAATGCTAAGCGAAATAGGTCAGAGAGAAAAAGTCAAGAACCATATTATTTCACTGGTATGTTTTACATAAAACTGAAAACAACAAAAGAATACGACAAACAAATGAAGGAACAAAAACTTGTAGACACAGACAGTAGTTTAGTGACTACCATAGGGTAAGGGGGTATTTGGGTGGTAGATGAGGGTAAAGGGGATCAAATATAAGGTGATGGAAGGAGAACTGACTCTGGGTGGTGAACACACAATGGGATACACAGATGATGTATTACAGAATTGTACACCTGAAACCTATGTAACTTTAGTAACAGTTGTCACCCCAATAAAGTTTAATTAAAAAAGAAAATACTTAGGAATAACATTAACCAAAGGAGTGCAAATGTTGTACACTAAAAGCAATAAAACATTGTTTATAGAAATTAAGACTTAAGTAAATGGAAAGACATCCCATGTTCATAGATTGGAAGATTTAATATTATTAAGATGCCAACTCTCCATAAATTGATCTATAGATTCAATGCAGTCCCTATCAAAACTCCAATGGCCTTTGCAGAAAGGACAGGCTGATCCTGAAATTCATGTGGAAACACAAGGGACTCAGAATAGCCAAAAATCTTGAAAAAGAAGAACTAATTTGGAAGATTCATACTTCTCAGTTTTAAAATTTGGTACAAATCACAATAATCAAGATAGCATGGTACTGGAATAAGAATAGACATAGATCAGTGGTATAGAATTGAAATTTCAAGACCATTTAAAGAGAAAAGAACAGTCTCTTCAACAAATGGTGCCAGGACAACTGAATATGCACATCCAAAAGAATAAATTTGACTCCAACATTACATCATATACAAAATTTAACTCAAAATGGTTCAAAGCCCTAAATAAATATAAGAGCTAAAGTATAAAACTTTAAGAAGGAAACATAAGGGTTAATATTAAAGTGGACTAAACAATAAAAAAATATATATATATATGACCCCAAAATTATGAACAACCAAAGGGGAAAAATAAACTGGACTTCATTGAAATTAAAAACTATATATACTTTCTGTGTCAAAGAATACTATCAGCAAAGGGAAAATACCACTCACACAAAAAGAGAAAATATTTGTAAATCATGTATCTGATGAAGTACTTGTATCTAGAATATGTAGGGAACTCTTACAGCTCTATAATTCAGATAACATCCATTTAAAATTGGAAAGGATTTAATCCAACGGTTGACTCCATCTAGCAGGTTGTAAAGAATGTTTTCCCCTCCATAACCCGGTTTATGCCCCTGCTGGGACCCTTGATCTTTATCCTACACTGTTACTGTTCAGACTATGTCTTTTTAACCTCCATGTCAAATTTGTCTCCTCCAGGTTACAAAAGTTCCACATAAAAATGATGGCATTTCAGGGATTTAAACCGATGCCCTCAACAGAGACCACACTAGAGGGAGGTCTTGACCCCTTAGATCAGACAGAGAGGGATTTTTGGCCCCAGGCCAGGTAGGGTCGACGCCTCAATTCAGCCTGAAGCAGTTACAGAAGTCTGACCTCCATTCCCTCAACAACGTATATGATTATGGGTCCAAAAATCTCTCAGAAAGGATTTATGAGGCAGGATAAGGCCTCGGAAATTGACCACCCACTCCAAGATACAACATGAGGCACCTCACTGCTTACACAAGTAACAACTGATTGTATTCGGCACGTGCACCTGGAGAAAAACAAGAACCAGTCTCATCCAGTTGGGCTAATCCCTATGAGTGGGACCTGACTTTAAGTTAATTTTAATGTCACTATAATCTCATTTACATTGTGGTTACTATGATTCCCTTCACTTATCTGATGCCATTGCAGTCCCAGAGGAGCCAAATAAGGAAAAAAGCGGGAAACAGAGGGTCCCATACAGTGGGGAGAAGATGAATGAACCACATCAATGGGATGTCACCAATGCCTGGCCCTAAGGGGATAAAAACCCCTGATTGGGACTTCTTTGGCATGGTTGTCTCTCTGAGTTTGCCCACACTTCCTTCTGAAGTGTGTACATTTGTTTCAATAAACTTCCTGTGCTTTTATTAAATATATAAAATTAAACAAAGTAAAATAAAATGGTAAAGGATTTAAAAAGACATTACTTTAAAGAAGATATACAAATAACCAAGTAACATACAAAGATGCTCAATATCATTATGGAAATTCAAATCAAAACCACAATTAGATACCACCACGTCATGCCCACTAGGATACCTATAATTTTGTTTAAAAAGGAAAATAACCAATGTTGGCAAATATTAGGAGAAATTGAAACCCTCATACACTGTTGATGATAATGTAAGAATGGTTTAGCCACTGTGGAAAAGAGTTTGATGGTTCCTCAGTGTTAACCATATAGTTATCACGTGACCTAACAATTCCATTCCTATGTAGGTATATACCTAAGAAAAGTGAAAACATATACCCACACAAAAAATTGTATAGGAATGCTCATAAAAGCATTATTTATAAAAGTCCCAAAGTGGAAACAACCTAAATGTCCATCAACGGATATATGGCTAACCAAAATGTGGAATATCCATATAGCGGAATATTATTCAGCCATAAAAGGAATAAAGTACTCATACATGCTATAACATATATGAATCTTGAGAACATTATGGCTAAGCAAATGAAGCCAGATACCGTAAACAGAGCTGCAATGAACATTGGAGCACACATGTCTTTACGTATAAATCTTTTCAGATTTTTTGGGTAGATACCCAGGAGAGGGATTCCTGGGTCCTATGGTAATTGTATTCGTAATTTTTTGAGGAACCTCCACACTGCCTTCCATAACGGCTGCACCAGTCTGCATTCCCACCAACAGTGTATGAGGGTTCTTTTTTCTCCACAGCCTATCCAACACTTGTTACTATTTGTTTTGATGCTGATAGCCATTCTGACTGGGGTGACGTGATATCTCATTGTAGTTTTTATTTGCATTTCTCTGATGATTAGTGATGTTGGGCATTTTTTCATATGTCTATTTGCCTTTATATGTCCTCTTTGGAGAAATTTTTCTTCAGGTCCTCTGCCCATTTTTCAATTGGGTTGTTTGTTTTTTTGTTGTTGAGTTTCATGAGTTCCTTGTATATTTTGGATATTAGCCCCTTATCGGAGGCACTGTTTGCAAAAATCTTCTCCCATTCAGTTGGTTGCCTCTTTATTTTGTCGATGGTTTCTTTAGCTGTGCGGAAGCTTTTAAGTTTCATGTAGTCCCATTCGTTTATTTTAGCTTTTACTTCCATTGCCTTTGGAGTCAAATTCATAAAATGCTCTTTGAACCCAAGGTCCATAAGTTTTGTACCTATGTTTTCTTCTATGCAGTTTATTGTGTCATGTATTATGCTTAAGTCTTTGATCCATTTTGAATTAATTTTGTTACATGGTGACAGATAACAGTCCAGTTTCATTCTTTTGCACGTGGCTATCCAATTCTCCAAGCACCTTTTATTGAAGAGGCTGTCTTTCTTCCATTGTATGTTTTTAGGTTCTTTGTCAAAAATTATCTGTCCATATACATGTGGTTTTATTTCTGGGTTCTCAATTCTATTCCATTGCTCTATGTGTCTGTTTTTCTGCGAATAGCATGCTGTTTTGATTATTGTAGCCCTGTAGTACAAGCTAAAGTCAGGGAGTGTCATACCTCCAGTATTGTTCTTTTTCCCTAAGATTGCTTTGGCTATTCGGGGTCTTTGTGGTTTCTAAAACATCTGATGATTTTTTGTTATATTTCTTTTAAAAATGCCATTGGGATTTTGATGGGGATTGCATTAAATCTGTATATTGCTTTGGGTAATATGGCCATTTTAACTATGTTGATTCTTCCAATCCATGAGCACGGAACATCTTTTCATTTCTTCGTCTCTTTTTCAATTTCTTTCAAAAATGTCTTATCATTTTCAGCACATAGGTCCTTCACATCCTTGGTTAAGTTTATTGCTAGGTATTTTATTCCTTTTTCTGCAATTGCAAAAGACATTGTTTTTTGTATTTCTTTTTCTGAGATTTTATTGTTAGTATATAGGAATGCAATGGACTTTTGTACGTTGATTTTGTAGCCAGCAACTTTACTGTATTCATTGATTGTTTCTAATAGCTTTTTGGTGGAGTCTTTAGGGTGTTCTATGTACAGTATCTGCAAAGAGTGATAATTTAACTTCTTCATTCCCCATTTGGAGGCCTTTTCTTTCTCTTGCCTGATTCCTCTGGCAAGGACTTCCAACACTATGTTGAAAAGCAGAGGTGATAAGGGAAAGCCCTGTCGTGTTCCTGAATGTAGAGCAAATGGTTTCAGTTTTTCACCATTAGTTATTAAATTAACTGAGGGCTTGTTATATATGGCCTTTATTATGTTAAGGTATTCTCCTTCTATACCGATTGTATTGTTTTAATCATAAATGGATGTTGTATCTTGTCAAATGCTTTTTTGCATCACTTGGTATAATCATATGATTTTTGTCCTTTATTTTGTTGATGTGTTCTAGATCCTCTTTGGAGGTTTGGTAGAATTCACTAGTGAAGCCATCTGGTCCCGGACTTTTGCTTTTGGGCAGGTTTTGGATCACTGATACAATTTCGTTACTGGTGATCAGTCTGTTTAGATTTTCCAGTTCTTCATGGTTCAGCCTAGGAAGGGTATATGTTTCTAAGAACTTGTCCATTTCTTCTAGGTTATTTAATTTGGTGGCATATAGTCCTTCATAGTATTCTGGGATGATCATTTGTATTTCTGTGGTTTCCGTGAAAACTTCCCCTTTTTCATTTTTGATTTTGTTAATTAGTGTCTTCTCTCTTTTTATCTTAGTGAGTCTCGCCAAGGGTTTGTCAATTTTGTTAATCTTTTCAAATAACCAGCTTTGTCACATTAATTTTTCTATTGTATTTTTGTTCTCTATTTCATTTAGTTCTGCTCTGACTTTTGTTATTTCCTTTCTTCTGCTGACCTTGGGTTTCCCTTGTTCTTCTTTTTCTAGTTCTATAAGTTGTAAGGTGAGGTTATTTATTTGGGATTTTTCTTGTTTCTTGAGATAGGCCTGTAATGGTATAAATTTCCCTCTTAAAACTGCTTTTGCTGCATCCAAAAAATTTTGGTAGGATGTATTTTCATTGTCATTTGTTTCTATGTATCTTTTGATCTTTTCTCTAATTTCTTCTTTGACCCAGTCGTTCTTTAAAAGGATGTTGTTTAAGCTCCATGTGTTTGTGTTTTTCCCTGCTTTCTTCTTGCAGTTGACATCCAATTTCAAAGCCTTGTGATCAGAGAATATGCTTAGTATGATTTCAATCTTCTTAAATTTGCTGAAGCTGATTTTATGTCCCAATCCATGGTCTACCCTTGAGAATGTTCCCTGTACACTAGAAAAGAATGTATAGTCTGATATTTTAGGATGATGTGCTCTATATGTCAATTATGTCCATTTCATCTAATGTGTCATTTAGGGCTGCTTTTTCGTTACTTGTTTTCTGTTTGGATGATCTATCCATAAGCTGTCAATGATGTATTTAAGTCCCCTAGTATAATTGTGTTTTGGTCAATTTCTCCCTTTAGTTCTGTTAGTAGTTGCTTGGTATATTTCGGATGCTCCCTGGTTGGGGTCATAAATATTGATGACTGTTATGTCTTCTTGTTGTATAGTCCCCTTTACCATTATGAAACGTGCATCTTTGTCTCTTGTTATCTTTTTCACCCTGAAGTCTGTTTCATGTGATATCGTTATGGCTACCACTGATTTTCTCTGGGTACCATTTGCTTGGAGTGTTAATTTCCACCCTTTCAATTTGAGTCTATGCTTGTCCTTTTAGCTGAGATGTGTCTCTTGGAGACAGCATATGGTTGGCTTTAGTTTTTTGATCCATTCTTCTAGTCTGTGCCTTTTTATTGGTGAGTTCACTCCTTTTACATTTAGGGTGATTATTGATATGTGTGGATTTCTTGTCATTCTATCTTTAGTTTTCTGGTAAGGCTGTGTCTCCATTGTTTCTTTGCCTTTTTGTTGTTCTCTGTAATTTCTGTGCGGTGGTATTCTATGATTTTGCCCTCTGTTTCTTCTTTTATTACACTATATATTTCAGTTCTGGATTTTTTTTTTTTGAGTGGTTACCCTTAAATTTATGTAAAAGAAAGTTTGATATTTAGCGTATTCCATTTTCTTCACCATGCTTACTTTCTCCATTCCCATATTCCGGTTCAGGCCTTTACTCTCCCCCTTTTTATGTTTTGGTTGCCACAAATTGTCCCTGTTTGTAATGGTGGAATATACTCCTTTAGTATTTCTTGTAGTGCAGGTCATGTATTAGAAAATTCCCTCAGCTTCCGTATGTCTGGAAAGCTCTTTATTCCTCCTTCATATCTAAAGGATATCTTTGCTGGATACATTATTCTTGGCTCATAATTTCTCTCTTTCAATAGTTTGACTATTTGGTTCCACTTGCTCCTGGCTTGTAGCGTTTCTGCTGAAAAATCTGATGATAATCTAATGGGCTTTCCTTTGTAGGTTACCGTTTTCTTTTCCCTGGCTGCCTTGAGGATTCTTTCTTTGTCGTTGATTTTAGACAGCTTCAATACAATGTGCCTTGGAGAAGTCCTGTTGGGATTGAGGTAATTAGGTGTTCTATTTGCTTCTTGGATTCAAGGATCCAGTTCTGTCCACAAGTTTGGGAAGTTCTCATCGACAATTTGTTTGAATATATTCTCTGTTCCCTTCTCTCTTTCTTCTCCTTCTGGTATGCCCATTATTCTTATATTGCTCTTTCTGATGGAGTGAGAAATTTCTTGTAGAGTTCTTTCATTTCTGTTAAAGCTCAAGTCTCTTTCTCCTTCCGTCTGTGTCATTTCCAGATTTCTATCTTCGATGTCACTGATTCTGTCCACCATTTGGTCAACTCTACTACCTAAGCTGGTTATTTTATTCTTAATTTCTTCTATTGAGTTCTTAATCTCCAGAAATTCTATTTGTTTCGTTTTTAAAATTTCAATCTCTTTCGTAAAGTGCTCATGTTATTCTTTGATTGTGTTTCTGAGTTCATTAAACTGCCTTTCTGTGTTTTCTTGCATCTCGTTGCGTTTTTTCAGAACTGCAATCTTAAATTCTCTGTCATTTAAGTCACATATTTCCATATCTTTAGGTTCCTTTTCTGGAGACTTTTGATTTCTTTCTGAGCTGTCTTTTTGCCTTGGTTATTCATGGCAATTACTGATTTACTATTTCTCTTCCTAGAAATCTACAGGAGTGTGTTCTGCAACAGGTTGATAGGAAGAGGTCTTTCTTTTGTTTTCCAGTACTTGTTGGTATTATGTTTTATTTTCTCTCCGACTGAAGTCTTTTTTTTCTCTCTCACACGGTAGTGCTGTTTTTTCTGCACTATTCCAGCTTCTCACACTATGGGGGGATTCCCTGGGAGACGGACTTCTCCTCTGTTAATATTTCACCTGGATCACAGGATGCAGTGTCCGTGTGGGTATGCGGAGAGCTTTTGAAGTCCAAAGCTCTTCCCGCACCAGATTCAGAGCCCGTATGTTTCAGCAGTTCTGTTTACTCCTGCAGGGATCTGCCCAGATAGGTGGTGCCAGGGGCGGGGTCAGTTGTGAGAGGTGGCCCAGAGCAATGGTGGCGACCACCACCACAGCTGTTCCCGCCTCCCCAGTTCCCTCCCCCTTGCCGGAACCAGCTGGGCTGGGAGTCTGTGTCTGTAGTCCACAGTTCTCAGAACAGCAAGTATTCTTTTCTTTTGATTTGACACTTCTACTGTTCTGCTTCTAGCACCGGGCAGGTGGGGGCAGGGTGAGCTCTGGGAGGGTCGGCAGGGGTGGCTAGTCTCATTGCCTAAGGCTTTTGCTCTCTGCCTGGCAGTGACGGCCCAAACCAGAATTTTCAGCTTTCTTACCTCAGTCTTTTCTCCGAGGACTCTGCCGTGAGCCTTGGGTTCAGCCGTGTTATATACTACCCCCTCAGCCCTGTGGGCCATAAGCGGAGCCCCCTAGCAGTCTGAGTTCTTCCCTCTCCCACAGCTGCGGTCGTTCCGGGATGCAGCGAGCTCGGAGTACGGAGCTAGGTCTGCGTCCTGCGCCCCCACAGCTCAGTCTCCGCACTTCTCCCTTCCCTCCTCCCCCGCTCGTGCGATTCGCCCACCTTTAGGTGAATTCAGTAGTGATCCTCCTCGTCCTGTCTGTCTGCTGTGCACGGAGTTCCCTGTGGAGTTATTGTTTGTCGACCAGTTGCAAATTCCAGGGGAGCCTTACCGAGGCTCACCTCACAGCACCATTTTGATGACGGCTTTACTAAGTGCTTTTCTCTTGCTTCTTTTAGGATTCACACTTTGGCTTTAACCTTTGCATTTTAATTATGATGTGTTTTGGTCTGTGTCTCTTTTGGTTTATCTTGTTTGGGACTCTTTACACTTCCTGGGCTTGTATGTCTATTTCCTTCACCAGGTTAGTAACTTTTTTCTCTCATTATTTCTTCAAATAGGTTTTCAATTTCTTGTTCTTTTTCTTCTCCTTCTGCTACTCCTATGACGTGAATGTTGGTACTCTTGATGTTGTATCAGAGGCCCCTTAAACTGTCCTAATTTTTAAAAATTCTTTTTCTTTTTGCTGTTCTGATTGGGTGTTTTCTGCTACCTTATCTTCCAAATAGCTGATTTGATTTTCTGTTTCATCTAATCTACTCTTGACTCCTTCTAATTTATTCTTCAGTACAGTTATTGTGTTCTTCATTTCTGACTGGTTCTTTTTTATGTTTTCTGTCTTCATTGTTATGTTTCCTGTCTCTTTGTTGAAGTTCTCACTGAGTTCATTTCGCATCCTTATAATCAGTGTTTTCAACTCTGCATATGGTAGATTGCTTCTCTGTTTTGTTTAGTCCTTTTCCTGCAGCTTTGTTCTGTTCTTTCATTTGGGAAATGTTTCTTTGTCTCCCAATTTTGGCTGGCTCTCTCTGTTTGTTTCTATGTATTAGGTAGGTCTACTATGTCTCCTGGTCTTAATAGTAGGTGGCCTTATGTAGTAGGTGTCATGTGGGACCCAGTGGCACAGTCTCCCTGGTCCCCTGAGCCAGGTGTTCCAGTATGTCCCTTGTGTGTTTGTGTGTGTCCTCATGTTGTAGGGCCTTGATCTAAAAGCCTTGGTTGCTTTTAGAACATCAGTAGGAGGGACTGACCCTCAGGCTTATTGGCTGTGACGACTGGTCATGACTATAGTGGAGGAGCTGTTGTGCAGGGAATGACCTTACAGAGCAGGGTTCACTTTATCAGGGCTCTAGTCCCTGTCCATTCTGCCCTTTAGTTGTGTCATTTGGGGAGGGTGGGTGGTGCTCTGGTGTGTTCTGAAACTGGGTACCACGTGTGTTGATTGTGGTGTCTCTTGGGAGGGGCTCTTTTGCAGCACAAGGTCAGCCTTTGTTTGATCACTGGCCCAGGCCATTTGGTATAAGCTACAAAGTGATCTGCAGACTGTTGCCAGTTATGCTGCACTTGGTGGTGCCTGGAAGAGGCTGAGCTGTGAACCTAGTCTGGCTGCCACTAGTGCCAGCGTTGGGGCTGCTTAGCAAGAGGTACAGGGCATGCTGAGGTCATATGCTGATTGTTTAGGTTTTGTAAACCTTTGAGAGATTTAAAGAAAGTCATCAGCATTATCCAGAATAGGTCGTTTATATGAAAAAAAAACACTGGAAGTGACTTGGGTGGGCCTGCAGATTGGGTGGGGCAGGTTCTCAGGGAATCACCAGGGTAGGGAGAACAGTGTTAGATAGGTTGATGGGGACTCAGATATGGCACCCGCATGCCTGTGCAGGTTGAGTTGGGGGAGGGCTCAGTGAAGGGATAATGGCTTCTGCCACCATTTCTATCTAAGAGAAAGCTGCCCCTCTAGTCCTTGCCCTGCAGCCAGACAATTCAGCTCATCCAGCATGTTTCTGGCACCTTTTGAGCTGCTGCTCCTGTGCTGGAGCTCAGAGTGAGTGAGTCCATCAGCAAGTAAGTCCATGTGTGGCCCTTTAGGTGGAAAGCCTGGGACTCCAGCCACATTTTGTCTCACTGAGCCACAATCTCTGCTGGTTTTCACAGCCAGAAATTATGGGGACTTCTCTCCCTGGTACTGGAATCCTGGGCTGGAGAGCCCAATGTGGGTTTTGACGACGCACTTCTCTGGGAAAACCTCCACAGCCAAGATGTCTCTCCCGACTTTGAATTTTCACAAGTGAGTGTACGACCAGCTTGTTCTGTGTCTCTGCCCCTCCTACCAGTCTTATCATGGCTTCTTCTGCATATCCTTAGTTATAGGACTTCTGTTCAGCTAGACTTCATTCAGTTCTCAATCTTGGCTGTTCTGTAGTTTAATTGAAATTTTGATGTGGTTGTGGGAGGAGGACAGCATAGTGTTTACCTACTCCACCATCATGAGCAGAACTCTATTTCACAATTTTACATCAAATTTAGAATTCTTTAAGAAATTATTTGGTTTGTGTCCCTGCAGTATTGTGTGCTAAGCACATCTTACCTGGACTACTGTATCACACAGCACTGATTAGGGGGATTGAAAAGTCATTTCACTTTGTTTATGGTGAGATGTGGACCCTAGTCTGGGAGACAGTTACTTTACTCTGAGCAAAATGGCAGTATAGGCCCTGGTGAAGGTGAAAGCTGGTGAAATCAGACTCACAGTGCACCCAGCAATGGGAGAGTCTCTGGTCTGGTTGTCCTGTGAGAAGTGGTGACTGGGTGGTCAGGATTGACCTCATGCAGTTGTAGAGTGGCAGCATAATGACATACTAGGTAGGGCTGGTTTCACTGCATTGAGAAGTTCAGTGAAAGCTCCAACCTGAGCAAGGGTTGTCTCACAGAGGAAAGAGTGCTTAAGTAGGTCATGGAGGTCAAGGCTGCATGATTGTAGGGTACATTCTGGTGTAGAGCAGACTTGTCTCAGTGTATATCACATCTTTGTGATCTCAAAAAGAAAGCTCTTACCCAATACACAGTTGGGGTATGGGTTCTCCCGTGAGCAAGGTCTGCCTGGTGGTGTGTGGAACATGAACGAGTGCCAGGAAGGCTGCCTTGGTGTATGCACTGTGATGGTGAGGACCTCAGTCTGAGGAGGTGACGTATGGAGTTCTGATCAGTGGAGGGCCCTGAAGGGCTGTGCCAAAGTCTTATCTTGGCTGTGTAACAGCCTATGCAGTGTGGTATGGCATCATAATGAGGGTCTTAGTTGGGGTGAGAGTTACCCCACTGTATGTAGCTTGATCTGAGAGGCTCCACCTTGGAAAGATCCCTCCTAATAGTGTGTAGTGTGTCAAAAGTACCTGGGCCTGAAACGGACCTTTGAGCAAATTACAACCAGATAACCATAGCACATAGGTAACAGATATAGTAGGTCTTTGAATAACATTGTTTCATTCAATATCATTTTGCTATAACATTGATGAGATGTAGGAACCTAACTCTTGTTTATATCAATTAGCCTATGGTAAAACATCATTTCATTTTATGTTTTGCTTAAAGTTTCAGATCCTATAAAAATGTTAAGGGAGGACTTACGGTACTCTAGAAAAGCCACCAACTGGTGACTACTCAATGGTCTATAACTTTCTGTCATTTAATATCTATATAGATAAAGAAATAGAAACAATGTAACAGTTCTTCTGGATCTGTTCCAGGAACTGGAAGCTTATTTAATCTTGTATCCTGGAAGACACTAAGCCTTCAGTTCCCCCACCTGCACTAGCAGACACTGGTAGCTAGCTGGCAAAGAACATTATGAACCTTAAGCTTTAGAAAGTGTTGTGGCCCCAACTCTCTCACTCACTCCTGAGACAGCAGTGGAAACTCATTCCTCAATCAGGCACAGCTCACTCCATCAAGTATCCCTGGAGCTTACACCTGTCTATATTCTAATCTTAGTTCTTTCGTGGAAGTAAATATATAAGAAGGCCTTGCCTCAAATATCTTTCACCTCAGTTACACAGGGGGTACATTCCTGAGTATGTCACATATCTAAGAAGAACACATGTGAACCTAATACAATTGTGTGCATGAGATAACCTGTACTGTACATCTATCAAAAGTTTCCAGAGTAAAAGCCACCATTGTTTATTCATAGCTTAATAACATATATGATATGGTTTGTTATTTAATAAAAGTATAAATATACCACAATATACTTATCTTTTGAGCTTTTCTGACATAGAAAAAGAGGTATGGCAGTTGTTATTAACTCTCATCTTCCATGAAAGAAGCCAAAACTTTTTACAAAATCACCACTTCCATTGCCACTGCATCAGCTTAAGACTTTATAAAATTGTTACTTACATAAAAGAGTCAAAGAAAGGAACACACCTATTATATTGAATTGCTTAACAGATTTGGCTCTGAGGTTAGAGAGCCTTGCTTCAAATCCTTCTCTGTCACTGAGTAGCTGTACAAGTTAGCAAAACTTACCACTCTAAGCCTCAGCATTGTCCTCTAAACCTAGTGACAATATTAATTGTAACTGCCCCCCTGGGAACCATTGTGAGGATTAAATGAAATCGTGAGATAATGTGCTTAAGAAGATTAAGACACTGTCTAACACATAATAAATAATAAATGTTAGCTTCCATTATTAACACAACAAGGTAGAGGAACAAAAAAGAAAAAAGCAGAGAAACATATGCTTTCACTGATATGTGGTATATAAACCAAAAACAACAAAAGAAAAAGACAAACAAATGAGAAACAAAAACTCATAGACAAGACAATAGTTTAGTGGTTACCAGAGGTAAGGGGGGTGTGGGGTGAGATATGAAGGTAAGGGGGATCAAATATATGGTGATGGAAGGAGAACTGACTCTGGGTGGTGAACACACAATGGGATTTATAGATGATATAATACAGAATTGTACACCTGAAATCTATGTAATTTTACTAACAATTGTCACCCCAATAAATTAAAAAAAAAGAAGAAGAAAGAAAGAACCTTGACCATTAGTCTGCATTCTCTATAAGATAAAGAAAATTCAGTTCTGTTTAAACTACACAGCTACATAAAACGTTGGAAGGGAGGGCATCTTGTTCACATTCCAGTGTTTTGTTTTCTTAAATAACTCATTCTTCTGTGTTGCTGACATATAGATTGTTCACGACCTCTGACACTTGCCTGTTCCTTCAATTCTTGCCCATTCACCAATAAGGGATCTAACTTAATGCTAATTTCCTTTCCTCAGCAATTTCTGGAGATGGTGGGAGAAGCTAGGAGGAAGGCTTGGAGTTCATGATTCTGGTTTCTGAATTAGGCAGCATAAGGAACTACGTTCACGCTAGGCCAAGGGAATAGGGTGTGGCCTGATGCCCCCAATGTCTTCCTCACAGGTAAGTGGAGGCATTGTTTACAGCCATGGACCTGCTTGTCTTCCAGGCTTCCCAGTTTTATATTTTAAAATGACCTTGGAGCTTCCGAGAGTTACTGGGTTCACCAACTGTGTGTTTTTGGAAGGCCATCCACTGCCTTTAACTGAGAGCTCCACCTTAGGGTCAATTTGGGGCTTGGTCTCAATGAGACCTGGTCTCCTGTCTAGTACTTATAATGGCTCTAATATCAGGCTAAGAAGTGCCTAATCATTTCACTTACATGTTAAGTCATCACTCTCCATTGCCCTCTTTAGGTTGCTTTCCTTCTTCCAGGCAGTTAAATTTGCCTACACACATGCGAGAGCACACACACGCACACACACACACACACACACACACACACACACACACACCATGAACACAAACGTTTTCCATAAGGGCTACACCCATTAATGTCACTGTAAACAGAAATCAGTATAAAAATGGAAATCCAAGTTATAAGAAGCTCAGTCTGCAGCAGCAACTAAGTGACAGAAGGAGGAAAAATTGGAGCTTACAATGATTATCAGGTCAGAAGAAAAAAAACATAAAATGTTCAATATGGAAGACTATGTCTAAAGAAAAACATAAAAGGAAGAAATGAGCACAAGACTACTTTTTAAAAAGCAATCTCTGTGGGGTTTTGGCATTTGGTCTGGAATGTTACCAAATTAAACTTTCCAGTGAAAGCTAGGTAAAAGTTAATACAAGAGAACCTGAGTATATCAACAAAATTTTAACAACATTCATTTATGATTAAAACACTTAATAAAATGGGTACAGAAGGAAAATAACACAATAAAGGCCATATATCACAAACCCTCAGCTAGTATCATTATTAATGGTGAAAAACTGAAGCCCTTCACTCTACGTTCAGGAATAAGACAGGGTTGTCTCCTATTACCATTGCTATTCAACATAGTATTAGAAGTCCCAGCCAGAGCAATCATGCAAGAGAAAAAAATAAAAGGCATCCGAATGGGGAACGAAGAAGTTAAATTGTCACTTTTTGCAGATGACATGATTCTTTACCACAGAAAACCCTAAAGACTCCAGTGAAAAACTATTAGAAACAACAAAGGAATACAGTAAAATTGCTAGCTAAAAAATCAATGTACAAAACCCATTGCATTCCTATATACTAACAATTAAATTTCAGGAAAATAAATTTAAAAAAACAACACAATTCCTTTTGCAATTGCAACAAAAAGAATAAAATGCTTAGGAATAAACTTAACAAAGAATGTGAAGGACATTTACACTGAAAACTGTAAGACATTTTTAAAAGAAATTGAAGAAGACACAAAGAAATGGAAAGACATTCCATGTTCATGGATTGCAAGAATCAACATAGTTAAAATGGCCATATTACCCAAAGAAATACACAGATTTAATTCAATCCCCATCAAAGTCCCAATGGCATTTTTTTAAAGAAATAGAACAAAAAATCATCAGATTTGTTTGGAACCACAAAAGACCCCAAATAGCCAAAGCAATTTTAAGAAAAAAGAACAATACTGGAGGTATCACACTCCCTGACTTCAGCTTGTACTACAGGGCAACAATAATCAAAACAGGATGGCATTGGCAGAAAAACAGACACATAGACGAGTGCAATACAACTGAAAACCCAGAAATAAACCCACATAAATACAGAAAGATAATTTTTGACAAAGGAGTCAAAAACATACAATGGAGAAAAGACAGCCTCTTCAGTAAATGGTGCTGGGAAAATTGGAAAGCCATGTGCAAAAGAATGAAAATAGACTGCTGTCATCATATACCAAAATTAACTCAAAATGATCAAAGACCTAAACATAAGACCTAAAAAAATAAATTATATACAAGAAAGCATAGGTGGGCCAGCCCGGTGGCTTAGGCGGTTGGAGCTCCGTGATCCTAACTCCGAACGCTGCCAGTTCAATTCCCACAAGGACCAGTGGGCTCTCAACAACAAGGTTGCCGATTCAACTCATCGGGTCCCACAAGGAATGGTGGGCTCTGCCCCCCGCAACTAACAATGGAAACTGGACCTGGAGCTGAGCTGCACCCTCCACAACTAAAACTGAAAGAACAACAACTTGAAGCTGAACAGCGCCCTCCACAACTAAGATTGAAAGGACAACAACTTGATTTGGAACAAAGTCCTGGAAGTACACACTGTTCCCCAGTAAGGTCCTGTTCCCCTTCCCCAATAAAATCTATAAAAAAGAAAAAGATTCTCTCATACATAGAATCCAGCTTAAAAAAAAAAAGAAAAAGAAAGCATAGCTACTAAACTTATGGACCTTGGGTTCAAAGAGGATTTCATGAATTTGACCTCAAAGGAAAGGGAAGTAAATGCTAAAATAAATGAATGGGACTATATCAAACTAAAAAGCTTCTGCACAACAAAAGAAACCATGAGCAAAACAAAAAGGCAACCAACTGAATGGGAGAAGATATTTAAGATATTTACAAACAATGCCTCTGATAATGGACTGATATCCAAAATATATAAGTATCTCACACAACTCAACAACAAAAAGACAAACAATCCAATTTAAAAACGGACAGAGGATATGAAGAGAAACTTTTCCAAACAAGACATACAAACAGCCAATAGATATATGAAAAAAAAGTTCAACTTCAGGAGCTATTAGGGAAATGTAAATAAAAAACACAATGAAATATCACCTCACACGTGTTAGAATGGCTATCATCAACAAGACAAATAATAACAAGGGTTGGAGAGGCTGTGGAGAAAAAGAAACCCTCATACACTGTTGTTGGGAATGTAAATTGGTACAGCCTCTATGGAAAACAGTATGGAGGTTCCTCAAATAATTAAGAATAGAGTTACCATACCACTCAGTAATCAATCCCTCTCCCGGGTATCTACCCAAAAAATCTGAAAACATTTATCTATAGATATATATATACTCATATGTTCGTAGCAGCATTATTTACAGTGGCCAAGACATGGAAACAAACCAAGTGTCCTTCAATAGATGATGGTTAAGAAGATGTGGTATATATATACAATGGAATACTACTCTGCCATCAGAAAAGATGAAATATTGCCATTTGCAACAACGTGGATGGATCTTGACATTATCATGTTAAGCGACATAAGTCAGACAGAAAAAGTCAAGAACCGTATGACTTCACTCATATGTGGGATGTAAAACTGAAGGCAACAAAAGAACAAGAGAAACAAATAAAGAAACAAAATCTCATAGACACAGGGGTGGCCAGTTAGCTCAGTTGGTTAGAGCATGGTGCTAATAACACCAAGATAGCCATTTCTATTCCCACATGGGCCACTGAGAGCTGCACGCTCCTTAAGAAAAAACAAAACAAACAAACAAAAAAACTCATAAACACAGACAACAGTTTAGTGGTTACCAGAGGGAAAGTGAGGGGATGGTAGAAGAGGTTAAAGGGGGTCAAATATATGGTGATGAAAGGAGAACTCACTCTGGGTAGTGAACACATAATGCAATATATAGATGATGTATTATACAATTGTGCACTAGAAATCGAAATCTATATAGTATTGTTGACCATTGTAACCATAATACATTTTAATTAACTAATTATTTTTTAAGATTTGGGATTTATATTCAAATCTCTTTTTCATTCATTAATGTATTCAATATTTATTGTGTGTCTACTATGTGGTACTGTTCTAGGCTCTGGGGATACAGAGGTGCAAAACACATAAAGTTGTTATGTCAGTGAAGCTTAGTCTTTTTTTTTTCCCCCAATTGGAGTGAAATTTTTTTCCAAAGTCCAAATTCAGACTGTCTTGTCTTGTTCAGAAGACAATAGCCCACTATGAACACCTAAACCTACCCTTCTCTTTCTGGTCAAGCCCAAAGCCCAAGACCCAGGACAAAATTAGTTCTAGGTTTGGTTTCTGCAGCAGCTAATAGTCTTGGGCTACTTGCCACCTTGTTCTCTGAATCTCTGTTTTATAGACTTCTCCCTCCCCTTCCCTGCTACCAGGTTTGCTTTGTAGGGTCTAGACACACACATACGACAAATAAGCCCTTCAATTGAAACAAAACCCTCATTGTCATGTCGTCATTAGGGATCCTATTATATACTCTGCACAAGTTCTGACACTTGCTGATGCCAATCTGCCAAGGGAAGCAGAACAATCAGTCTCTGACAGACCCTTGGCTCCCATCAGGGGTTCAGGATGAAGCCCAGTATAGAGGATTAGACCTTGCTTGCTGACAAAGTGAGAGGGTTGGATAACAATCTGAGATTGTTGCCAACAGCTCTTTCTGAGCTGAGGAGCTGGGCCTAGAGGTCTAAGGACCTCATCCCAGCTTTGCTACTAACTCAGATGAGCTCTTTCATTTTGCCAAGCCACACATTGGCAATGAATAAAAGTATAACAACATTTCAACTGATAATAATTAGCCAGATTTACAAAATGCTTTATGTGTTTGGGTGAGATTGTTGCTGCTGACTGCATTGTTTCTGGTGTTTGATGGATCAAAATGTGCATTTATATTGGGAAAGCAAAATAGTGGTGATGACTTTATAGCCAGGCTTTTTGTCCAACAGATATCAATTATTCTGAGGTATTCTCCATCACTTATCTTGAATCCCTGTTAGTGGTGAGGAGCATATGTGATGAGGCTGATGTCAGGAAGGATAACAATACCTCTTCACAGCCAATGCTTGGGGCCCACTGCCTGGGAAAAAATACAGAAGATTGTTCAAGGGAGGGAGTGAATTGCGGGGAAGAAGCTGGGGTAATCAGAGATTATTATAATCCACACTTTCCAGTTGTACTTGCTGGGAGCTATGAGATGTGATAAACAGATCCCCTGAAATAAGGATTTCCTCTATCTTTCAGTTGTTTTGTACTCCTCAAGGATCCCGCACCCATTACTTTAAACTCTCATCTCTAGTTTGATAATATCCTCAATCTCTATCTCCCCCTCAGCCCTTCCTGCAGAATCCTAGACCCACACTAAAAGTCTCTGCATGAAACCTCAGGGGATGAGTTAAAAATCATATGTTCCAAACCAAACCTGTTATCCTCACTTCACCCAGCAGCACTTCTTCTCCCAAACTTCCTGCTTTGTTTTGATGGTATGAAATTATGGAATCACCATTTACCTGTTTCTTCCACTCCTATAACTTCCATACAACAAGTTGTGCTGATCTATTCCTTCATTTATTTTTTTATGATTAATGGATGGATAATTACTTATTGCTTAATTGATTTGTGGTCCCAGTTTTGATACTCTGTACAGAAATAGTGACCTAGAAAGAGTTGTCCAGTGTTTCCAGTATTAAATAACCTTAGATGAAATCTGGGTGGGTCTGGTCTAATATTGCTTTTTTTCCTACTTTTTGCTTCCTACTACCACCAATCTAATTTAAGGCTTCATTGTCTGTGTTACTGCAGCCACAACTGTGTTGCCAATTAATTTATTCAACATTCATTCAATACATATTTATTGTGTCTACTACATGTCAGACACTATTTCAGGCACAGGAATACAATAGCAAATGAGACAGGAAAGGTTTCTGTTCTTATGGTGCTTATATTCTACTTTGGGAGGTCAGTAAACACTAAAGAACAATTATCTTGTTCTTTAAAGAACAAGATAATTTGGTAAATACTATGAAGAAATTAAAGCATGTTGATGTATTAGAAAGTGATGGCAAGGAAGGGAGGCTTCTTTAGGTGGTCAAGACAGGTCTTTCTGAGAAGGTGACATTTGTGCTGAGATCTAAATGACAAGAAGAAACCTGTCACACGTAAAGAACATTCCAAGAAGAAAAGAAGAGTTGGTGCAGAGGTCCTAATTAGCTTGTTTACAGAACAGAAAAGAGTGAGACTGAAATATAGTAAGCAAGAGGGAGTATGGCACAAGATGATGCTGAAGAAACACACAAGGACCAGGTCCTATAGGGATCTTTGTAGGCCATAGGAAAGAGTTTGGATTTTTTTTTTTTTGTAAGTTCAATGAGAAGCTATTGGATGGTTTCAAGCAAATGAATGACATGATCTGACTGACATTTTTAAAAGTTCACTATGGAGACTCTGTGGAGAATTAATTAGAGACCTTATAATTAATAATTATATATGAGCAAAAATAGAAAAAATAGAAGTAGGAAGACCAGTTAGGAGACTATTACAGTAGTCTTGGAAAGAGATGACTGTGGCTTAGACCAAGATGAGAACAGTGGAGATAGAATAGATACTTTTAAAAAATGTTTTGGAGGTGGAGCCAATAGGATTTTTTTGATCAACAGATGAATAGGATGTGTTGGGAGAGAGAAAGTAAGATCAAAAATGAGACGGGTTTTGGTCTTGGACAAATGGCATCATTTACTTAGATGAGGAAGCCTGAGGTAGGAACAGTATGGTGTCGGGGAGGGGAGGTGCATGGTTCATGAGAATATGGAGGGCCATGACAAGAGTTTGAGATGCTATTAGGCCTCTAAGTAGAGATGTAAGGTTACAGCAGGATACATGAGTCTAAATCTCAATGGAGAGGTGAGCTAAAAATATAAAGGTATCATCAGCTTGTAGATAATTTTCAAAACTATGAAACTGAGTAAAATCGTTTTAAGAGAGAGTACTGATAGAGAGGACCTAGAGCTGAGCTGTGGGGTGTTCCAACAGTTAGAGATCAGGTAGAGAAGAAATAGCTAGCAAAGTAGACTGAGACAGAATGGTTGGAGAGATATGAGGAAAACTGGAGAGTATGGGGCTGTGAAAAATCAAAAGACGAGTGTTGCAAAAAGAGGGTGGAGAAACAACTATTGAATGTGACTCCATGTAGGTCATTGGTGACTCTGACATGAGTATTGACCATAACATACCTGGGGGTAGAAGCCTGTCTAGAGCAAGTTGAGAAGATAATTATTAATATAAGTGAGGAAGTAGAAACAAGAGTATAGATACCTCCCTCCCCATCCCCTAAAATTTCACTATTAGGGCAGTAGAGAAATGGGAAAGAGGCTGACAGGCAGTGTGGAGTCAAATGGGGGTTTTCATTTGTTTTTTTTGTTTTGTTTTTTTTTTTAAATTAAATTAAATTTATTGGGGTGACAATGGTTAGTAAATTACATAGTGTACAATTCTGTAATACATCATCTATATATCACATTATGTGCCCACCACCCAGAGTCAGTTCTTCCGTCACCATACATTTGACCCTTTTTTTCTAGCGCCTCACTCTTAAATGTGAGTAGGTAATTGAGGAACATCAGACATTTCAGAAAAGCCTGCAACAGGAAGCGTACCAAAAAGCTGGGAAGACAGAAATAGATACCATAAGGGGAGCCAAGTATTTTAATTATTTTCTTTTAAAAGAGAAGAGAAAACACTACATTTATTTAAAAAAAAAAGAAGGGGAAAGTTTTAAGGGACACTCAAAGATCAAGTAAAAGCTCTTAGAAATCATTTGTTTGTTTTTTGAAAGCAGTAGGCTACCATTACAAATCTGTGGAGAGAGAAATATTGATGAAACAGAAGAGAAAGATACCATTGTAAGAGAGAAGTCCTTCAGGTGGCCTGAGGAGATGGCATTTCCTGTATTCTGCTGTCAGAGTGCCTTCTAAAAGGGCAGTTTTGCTGATGAAATTCCTCTGCTCAAAATTCCCCATGGTTCTCCATTGCCTACAACATAAACCTAACTTTTTAGATTAGCATTTAAGCCCAGCCCAAACCAAACTTTCCAGCCTTTTTATCCCTCAGCAAGTCCCCCTGTGTATTCTATGTGAAAGCCAACACAAGCTACTCCCTGGTGCCTTCATACTCTGCATGTTCTCATCTCCAGAGCTTTGCTGGTGCCCTTGGCCCTAAGTTCTTCAGTGCCTTTCCTGATGATCTGGCAAGAAATGATCCTTCCCTTCCCTCGCACCTACAACACTTTACAATTCTTAGGCCCAAACAAAAAGTACAACCATTAACACAGTTTGAGCTTATAAAGGATATGAGTATGTTTTCATTTAGCCTCGTAATTAACACTGTCCTGTCTTACAACATGTTGAGTTTGAGTATGTGTCTTATCTCTCCCACTAAATGATCAACTCTCTGAGGTCAGCGACTAGACCTTAGTCCTATGTGTACCTCCAAAATGACACAAAGTATGTGTTCACTAAATGTTGTAGAGTGATGAAATGATGCTGTATCTTCCTCTAGTCACCTGTATATCTCACTTAATGCAGTAAAGATGTTTCTGAAAGTTGAAAAGCATCCTGATTTATGTAAATGAATCATTTACGGTATTCACCACAAAGGCTCTCAGTTTTAAGGAGGCCTGTCTCTCATCCACCAGGGAGTATTGAGCTCCCATCCCCTGTACAGCCAGATGCTGTGGGATATGTGCATTCTAAAGCAGGGTTATGTGTTATGCCCTTGCATGTTGACAGCTAATATATGATATATATAGAATTGCAGTATTACCCTAGTTCTGCTGCATTAAGGGTTATTAACACCTGGAGAGTGCATATGGGAAAGAGAGGGGAATAGATTACTCATAATATCTAATATTTGTAACATTAAATAGTACTCCATAGCATTTATTATGTGCCAGTACTATTCTAAATGCTTTTCATATATTATCTCATTTTTCCTTACAAAACCCTTATGAAGAGGTATTATCCATGTTTTCAGTTACAGATGTGGAAACTGAGGGACACAGAGGTTAAATGACTTGCCGAACTCACACAGGTGGCAAGTTGCTGGATGAGATTTAGAATTCTCCACCCCATCTGTACTCTGACTCTATAGTGCCACACATGCAATTATGCAATATTTTTTACTTTTCTAAACTGCCTAATCAATATCACTGTATCCTCACAACAATATTGTGTGATAAGCTGAGCAAAGATTATGTGGCCATTTTACAGAGGGATGAACTGAAACCCAGTAAAGGGAAATGGCTTATTTCAAGTCATGTTTGTTTACCACAGGCTCCTTACTCTTCCTCGAGTAATCCCTCTCCTACACAGTAACACCTCATCTATTGCAGGGAAAACAAGTCAGCCTCCCACTCTTTAGGATTGAGCCAGTTTGACCCTTCCTTTTGTTGACAGTGAATGAATACAATTCATGCATGTGAAGCACCCAGAATGATGTAAGTACTCAGAAAATGATAGATCCATTCTTGCCTTTCTCTGTATCAGCTCCATACAGCTCTGTCTGCCCACTATCAGTCAAGACTCTTTTCTGGACCCCAGTTGAGCAAGTCAGCTAGGGTGGCCCTTGTTAACCATAAGAGATGAGGTTACAGCATGAAATGTAGATCAGTAAATGAGAAGGCTGTTACCTCAGCTTAGTGGCATGGGATTGTCAGAAACAAAAGCTCAAAAGCAGGGTCAAATAAAGGTGAATAGTGTTGAAAAGTTTCTGTCCACTGGAGCCCCAGACCATCATTACCAATGTAAAACTGAAAGTCACCCACTCTCCCTACAGCCTAGCTCAGCTCTGGCCCATGAAAACAGCAGGTGGGATTGGCTATCGAGGCAGGTGCCTAGGCAGTCTTGAAATCATAACTTCCTAGAGAAAAATAAATGTTGCTCATTACAATAGAGCCTCTATGACTAGAGGTATGTCACTAGGCATGACAACTGGCAAGATATGCAGCCCTATGGCCCTTACTTAACAGAATACATCTAACTTCTGTTTAGTGAATCCAACTTTCCAATCATTTTCCTTTCTCAACTTTCCAGTTATCTTCCTTCTCATTATCCTGGAAAAACATCAGACATTGAATGCAATCACATCACACTTAGGGGGATAGCAAGATTAGTGATATCTCCTATTTAAATGAAAAAAAAATAGATGCATAGGCTCAATTATCCACACTTCTTCTCAAATATCACTCGAAATACTGTGCTCAAAATGTCAAAAAATATAACTACTGAAAATGAAAATATAATATAATCCTGGCAACTGGGCAGTATCCACCCATAACATATTGGAAAGTGTTAGCAGTGTGGTTCTTCTTTTCACTAGTGTCAAACCACCTTAGCACTTTCAAACTGACATTCAGTGTAATTTTGTATACATTTTGGGCACTTTCCCCATGCTTGTTGGCCTCTTTCCAGATACCTGTACTTGATTTTACCTGTAGCATCTGCTACAGTGCCTAAACTCTAAGGTGGAAGTCAATTTCATTGGGGAGAGGAAAGATGGAAAAGTCTGGGGAGGTCTGTGACTAGGGTGTCAGTCCACTGGGCTTCCCTAGCAAAGGGTATCTAAACCACTGCTAGTTTTCATGTCATATGTCATAGCCTGAATCCTCCATCTCCCAGACATTTCTAAGTCTCCTACACCAGCCCCTGAAAAAGGTACAATCTCAATGATCCAGTTTATGTTGGAAATGCCAAAATGGCATATTTTCTTGGAGTTTTTGTTCCACTAACCTACTTAAACACATTCCCAGATCAAATTATGGTAGTCACAGATGACAGCACAGATGGAGAAACTAATACATGTGTGTAAAAGCATCCCAGAACTCTGGTATATAGGTTCTTCAGAGCTACACCTAAGGGACTACTACTGCAAGGAGAGAGATAATGGTAGATGGGGAGGAGCAGAGACCTTGTTCATCAGCAGCAGTAGTCAGGCCACCACAGGGCACCTTGGTAGTCACAGTACCAAGAGGTACCCATATATTTGCCAATGATCAGGCCTCACTGCCACACTTATCTCCATATTTCTAAAGCAACATCCAGGGTGTGATCAGGGAACTTAGACAGAAAAAAAAGGAAAGGGCCAGGAACCTTGACACCACTGCTTTGGAAAAGTTTCCAACCCTTTTTCTAGGGTTTCCTACACAAAGCAGGGTGGTCAAAAAACAAATGAAGAAAGCACATATTGCTCTTAGAGAATGTTGCTAGTAGCAGCCAATAAGGGAAGGTTGATAGAAAGAATAACAGCAACAACCAATGGCCATCCTGCCCACATTTGGAAAAAAAAGGGGTAGAACTTTGGGAAATAACACTCCGTCATTTGATAATGTGATAGTGACAAAGTATAGGGCAAGGGATACGTGACGGAAGTGTAGGTTCTCTTTCAGACCCATCACTAATTCACTGTGTGGCTCTGGGCAAATAAGTTCAAGAAGTTTCCTCATCTACAAAATATACTCCTATACAGTTCTGGCTTCTCAGTCTACCTGTCTATTACTAAGCATGATGACAGAATCACATGCAGTATACTTTGGTTTTTTATAATTGTTGAAACAGACAAAAATCTCTGGACAAATATATTTTTTTTAATCTTCTTGAAATCAGTAAAAAATTAACAAGGAGGCAAGTACTATTGGCCAAAACTGAAGTGATAATGGGAATGTAGAGATCTGAGTAAGAATGGAGGTAGGTTCTTTTGCCCCAAGGACATTTTCCAATGTCAGCAAATGGCAATTTTCATGTTGAAAGCCTGGTGGGTCAAAAGAAACAGAAATCAAATCCCAGAACCAATAGAAGGTGAGATATCTGGTAGGAAATTCTTCTCCAAAGAAATCTAGGGTTCCAAGTGATTATACTTGCAGGAAAGAGTGAACTACACATGAATATTGTGGACTTGCAGCCTGAGTTTATATTGTCAAGGAAAACTTAAGTCATAAAATAAAATGGTCTCAGACTATCAGTGCCCCCAGGATCGTGGCCAAAACAAACATAAATTCTCTGCCTGAAGAAATATAACTTTATCGTGGGTGACAAATTATCCCTATGAATAATTTTTCAAGTACAACAACTGGCATACAAAGATAACCAGATACACAAGGGAATAAGGTACTGTGTCCAGGATCCTGCAGAAAAAGCAAATTAATAGAACCAGACCCTGAAATACTTCAGATATTGGACATATCAGAGACAGACAATAAAATTATACGGCATTTATAGAAATGGAGTTAAACTGTGCTAAGCTCCTGATATTATCCATGAGTGGGGTAAAAATATGATCAAAAAACTATAACAAGTTAAATATATATGCTCTAATTTTTAGGTAACAACTAAATGAACATAAATGGTTTTTATCTTCCAAACTAGTAGGGAGAAAGATAAAATGATAAAAAATAAAATCAATGCCAAAGAAGGCAAGAAAGGAGACGACAAGAAAGAGAAGCACATGTGGGAAGCAAAATAAAAATTTGTAAATAATCACCATGGATAATGCAGATGGAAATACTAGGTAAAAGTTGACAATGTTTAACAAATGCAACAGATTATTGTGATTTGGAAACCTTAATAGCAGTAAGCACAGAAGCAGCTTTTTACTTTCAGTGTTTATTCTTAAATATTCATCAATTTCTACTGCATGGTTTACTTGTGAGTGGGGTATGGGGTGATGGAGTGGCTATTCACTGGAGGAAACCATGACTGATTCAAAAGAAATCAGAACATGGGGACAAAATGGACATAAAATAGTTACAGTGTTTCCTTTATGTCCAATTTGCTGAGACCTGTGGAATGAGAAGTTGAGAGCATACACATGGGCACAGTCCATGGGGCCTGGGCAAGGCCTGAGCAAAGGCAAACAGAACACAAAATAAAAACTACTACAAATATGACAATTGGTTGCTTGGATACTTGACCACTTGGTGATTTGACTTGCAATGGATTTACTTGTATAGAACTGGCTTTTAGTATAATAATCTAGACCCATTTGATATGTATTTGCTATATGTGGGTTTCCCCTGTCTATTGTTCCAAAGACTTAGGGAACAGCATAACGAATGAGAATGGTTAGCAGGGCTGGCTTCATGGTTGTACAACATTTACAGTTGCCCAGGACCCCACACTCAGAAGAACTCCATGTGTAGTTTAAGGCTGTACTCTCACTGTCTTGAAATTCTTAATGTTTTAACCGGAGACCGCACATTTCTATTTTCCACCAGACCCTTCAAATTATATAGCCAGCCCTGAGAGCTAGAGTGGTAAGTGGACAGCAGCAGATGAAGATAAGGCCAATGGCCACTCACTGAGTTTTGCAAACCTACCTGAAGGCTCCCAGCCAGAGGCTAAATGAATGCCCCAGAGGCACCATATGCAGCTTGAGATGTGTTGAGTGGAAGTGGTGATTAAGGTACCAGGGCATCCATCAGGAACTATTTGAGGGTTATTTTAATAATACCACATATTTATTCAGCATTTACTATATACCAGGCACTGGATAAACTTTTTGCACATATTGTCAAATTAATTCCAAATTATAAGCAGGGTACTGTACTAGATGCTGTGGGAAAACCAGAAATTCTTTTTTAAATTCCCTTTCAGGAAGGGACTTACAGTCTAGTTAGATAGAGACATGTAAGCAGTTGTAAAACAACTGTAAAAGTAGCATATGTTTAAATACCAAATTCATGATGGGTCAGAGCAATAACGCAATTGGAGTTCAGAGAAGGGGAGTTCATTGAGTCAGGGTGGTCAGAGAAAGTTTCTTGAAGAAACTGATGCTTAAGATGGGTCTTAAAGTAAAGGTAAGCCCTGGATACAAGACTGAGGGTTTTAGGAACTCTGAGCAAGGAGACTGGTATGGGAGAAAGAGGGGAAATAGAAACCCTCTAAGTATGATAGGAATGGAGGTAGAATGAGGTTGAACAATCTTATTGAAATAAAAGGTGCATAGGGTAGTGTCATGCAGGGTGTCATGCGGGGTCTCTGGTCCCACTCCCCACATAAGAATGCAGGACATGGTAAGGCGAAAAAAAACCACCCACAGAGCCATAGATAGGGGAGTTGTACCACTATATTCTCGCTGGCGGCATCTGCCTCTCTGCAATCCGCAATACACACTCCGCCCTTGCTAGCCCACATTTGCTGCTAGCTTAGCCATGGCAGTTATATTAGTGTCTAATGGCTAACCGGTAACAGCTGATGGCGAACTACCCACAACTGATGGCCATCTACTACTCAAGTGAGCACCTTTCCACGTGAGGGCGAGAGCGTGGAAACTGCACTCCTTGCTCTGTCCCCACACTCCACCACTACAGGGTCTCGCCTCACAATCTATGCGACAAGCGTCTTCTGCAAGGGGCCCTGTGCAAGGAGCCTGGAGGTGAATACAATATCCTGGACACAGCCAGGATCTCTGGGCACAGCCAGGGTTTCTCAGGGCACCACCGGTCCTTCTGGGTACAGCCAGACTTCCTGGGCTTCTTAGGGTACCACCAGTCTCCCCAGGCACAGCCAGGGCCTCTCAGCGCACTGCCACTCTCTCTGGGCACAGCCAGACTTCCTGGGCACAGCCAGGGTTTCTCAGGGCACTGCCACTCTCTCTGAGCACAGCCAGACTTCATGGGCTCAGCCAGGGTTTCTCAGGGCACTGCCACTCTCTCTGGGCACAGCCAGACTTCCTGGACACAGCCAGACCTCTCAGGGCACTGCCACTCTCTCTGGGCACAGCCAGACTTCCTGGGCACAGCCAGGGCATCTCAGGGCACTGCCACTGTGGAGACAGAGCCAGGAGTGCAATTTCCAGGCTCTCGGCCTCACATGGAAAGGTGCTGGCTCAGGTAGTAAATGGCCATCAACTGTGATTGTATGGGCATCAGCTGTGGCTAGTTGGCCGTCAGCTGTAACCAGTGAGCCACTGGCCACTAATATAACTGCTGTGGCTTTGCTACCAGAAAAAAAATGGGGGCTAGCAAGAAGATGGTGGCTGGCAAGCGCGGATTGCTGTTAGCATGGTGGAGTGCAAGTTGCGGATTGCGGAGAAGTGGACTGCAGGTTGCGGATAGTGTGGCTCCTGCTTCCTGTGTCTCCAACCCAGCCGCCAGCAAGAATATAGTAGTATGACTCCCCTATCTATGGCTCTGTGGGTGTTCCTTTATTGCCTCACCATATCCTGCATTCTTATGTGGAAAGCAGGATCAGAGACCACGCATGGCACGCTGCATGACACATGACACAACGAGCAAGGTACTGTGCTGGCCAAAGCTCTACGAAAGGCAGTAGAGCGGTTTGTGCATATGAACACTCAGTCTCAGGAAAACCAGGAGGAGGAGATGCCGGAGAGCTGTACCCACGTGGAGGGGTGGAAAGACGCAGATGGTTCTCCAACCAGCATAGGCTGGAGAACGTGAAGGTCGTTGTGGCGCTGTTGGCTGGGAAGTTCTTGCTTAGGCAGCCCGGATGCAGGAGTAGTAGTCCCAGGAGGAAATGTTTGCTGAATCCTCTGAGGGAGAAGAGGGTGAGGTCAAGGTCGTCCCTCACCTCCAGGACAGCCCTGGCAAATGACTATGGACTATGGGGAATTGCCTTCCATCTGCAATTTAATGGAACGCTTGACTGTTTGCTAGGGAACATACCACCATGTAATGGAACTGGCGGGATGTTTGCTTTTGTGTCTTGACCAGCCGCCATCAAGAATATGTAAGTACCTTGACTGTGAGTCGCTGTTGTTCCAGCACAGTACCCTGAGAGGCCCAGTGAGAGTGGCAATGCACTGAGAGCCCTGGCTGAGTCGAGGAAGTCTGGCTGTGCCCAGAGAGAGTGGCAGTGCCCTGAGAGGCCCTGGCTGTGCCCGGGGAGACTGGTGGTACCCTAAGAAGCCCAGGAAGTCTGGCTGTGCCCAGAAGGACTGGTGGTGCTCTGAGAAATCCTGGCTGTGCCCAGAGAGCCTGGCTGTGTTCAGGATATTACATTCACCTCCAGGCTCCTCACACAGGGCCCCTCGCGAAAGACGTTTGTCGCATGGATTGAGAGGTGAGACCCTGCGGAAGTGGAGTGTGGGACAGAGTCAGGAGTGCAATTTCCAGGCTCTCAGCCTCATGTGGAAAGGTGCTGGCTCAGGTAGTAAACGGCCATCAACTGTGATTGTACGGCCGTCAGCTGTAACCAGTGAGCCATTGGCCACTAATATAAATGCCGTGGCTCCACTAGCAGAAAAAAATGGGGGCTAGCAAGAAAAGGGTGGGTAGCAAGTGCGGATTGCATTAGCATGGTGGAGTGTGGGTTGCGGATTTCAGAGAAGTGGACGGGAGGTTGCGGATAGTGTGGCTCCTGCTTCCTGTGTCTCCAACCCAGCCGCCAGGGAGAATATAGTGGTATGACTCCCCATCTATGGCTCCGTGGGTGTTCCTTTTTGGCCTCACCATATTCTGCGTTCTTACGTGGGCAGCGGGACCAGAGACCCTCCATGGCACCCTGCATGACAGCCACTTTCTCTGGGCACAGCCAGACTTTCTCACGTATTCTCGATGGCGACCAGTTGTGACACAAAAGCAAACATCCGCCAGTTCCACTACATGTCAGTACGTTCCCAAGCAAACAGTCAAGTGGTCCATTAAATTAGGAATGGAACCCATTCCCCATAGTCCACAGTCATTTGCCAGGGCTGTGCATTAGCCTCACAATGTGTGCCCTCTCTGCAGGGCGAGGGCTCCAAGTCCTCCCCAACCTGGGGGTGACCACCTCAGCAAGCACTTCCCAGCCCACAGGGCTACAATGACCTTCACTTTCTCTGTCCTAATTTGTTTGGGGAACCATCCACATCTTCCCACCCCTCCACAGGGGTCCAGCTCTCCAGCAGCTGCTCCTCCTGGTCTTCCTGGGACTGAGTGTTCATACGCACAAACTGCTTCACTACCCTTCGGAGAGCTTTGGCCGGTACCGTACCTTGCTTGCTGCGCCATGTATCACGCAGGGTGGCAATGTGGGGTCTCTAGTCCCGCTCCCCACATAAGAATGCAGGACATGGTGAGGACAAAAAGGAACACCCACGGAGCCATAGATAAGGGAGTCATACCACTATATTCTCCCTGGCGGCTGGGTTGGAGACATAGGAAGCAGGAGCCACACTATCCGCAACCTGCCATCCACTTCTCTCTGCCAACCAACCTCACTTGCGAGCTGCAATCTGCTGTGCTAACTGCAATCCGCTCTTGCTAGCCCAGCCACCGTCTTCTTGTTAGCCCCCATTTGCTACTAGTGTAGCCATGGCAGTTATATTAGTGGCTAATGGCTAACGGGTAACAGCTGATGGCCAACTAGGCACAGCTGATGGCCATCTACTCGAGTGAGCACCTTTCCACCTGAGGGCGAGAGCCTGGAAACTGCACTCCTGACTTTGTACCCACAGGTAGGGTGAGGGGAGCAACAGGAGCTTCTAGAACAAGGAAGGTGTGGAAGGCCTCAAATGCCAAGATTTAGACTTTATCTCTAGATAGTGGGGGAAAGCAGCAATGGTTTTGAGTAGCAGAGGAGTTGCAGGATGAAGAGGTATTGTAAGAAGCTGAATCTAGTGGTAAACATAGGGGATATTGGGGGAGACAAGTGGTTCTGGAGCTCCCAGGGGAGAATTCTAACTCCCTATAAGGCCATCTGATTTAGTTGTGTCCCAAACATTCCCCCAGGACTGTCCCCAAGGGCTACCACCCAAGAGGGCAAAATGAGAGCAATTCTGTACTCCCCAGACCTCTCTTTTCCACATCTCTTTCCAGCACGGGTCTGTCTGAACCCCAGCTCTTGCTTTAGTGCCTATGAAAACACTAATAAGTGCCAAAGCATTGCCATAGAAACCACTGCTTCATCTTTCTCATGGAGTGCTCTGCAACAGAGAGGCTTCCTGCTCTGGGAAGCTTTTCACAATGCCATGTGGGGCGGCCTGCGGGGTCTATAGTCCCGCTCCCCACATAAGAACGCAGGATATGGTGAGGCCAAAAAGGAACATCCACGGAGCCATAGATAGGGAGTCATACCACTATAGTCTCACTGGTGGCACTATAGTCTTACTGGAGGCTGGAGTCACACGATCCGCAACCTGCCATCCGCTTCTCAGCCTGCCACCCAACCGACCGGCTCGACTCCAGACTTAACTCACTAGTGTAGCCATGGCAGTTATATCAGTGGCTAATTGGCTAATTGGTTACAGCTGACGGCCAACTAGCCACAGCTGACGGCCATCTACTACCTGAGCCAGCACCCCTCCACGTGGGGCCGAGAGCCTGGAAACTGTTCTCTGGGACTCTGTCCCCACACACAAATATTTGAAGAAAGTGACAAATGCATCAGCCAGGAGTGTAGGACTGACCAGTGGGGTGGGAGGCTGGGAGGAAGGGGCTGTATCATAATACAGGGTCCATAGGGAACAAACTCAGCTGTGGGGGTCACTGGAAAACAATTACCTTCCAAAATCACAGTGCCTTTAGTTAATAGGCTGTGCTCCTAACCATGTTTTGCCTCTTTTCATTATCGCTGGGTTATTCTCTAGGGCCTGATGGTCTCAATCCCAACCACCCTCTCACGAAACCAACAGTGACACTCTGTACTTCCTTATGGTAAGCTCAGAATGATGGGATGAAAACTGGTAGAATCACATGAAACACAACAGAGCTGAGAGTTGTAGAAGGGAAAACACCCTTATTGATAATTACCAGATATAAATCAGTTTATTCTGCACAGGGCACTGCACTAAGCACTTTATGGGGGTTTCCTCATTTAATTCTCACAATATTGTTTGAGGTTGGTGCTGAGACTCGAGTGGCTAAATGATTTACCCAGACACTCACAGGGAATACATCATAGAGCTGGCGGTGTGAACCATGATTTGTCCTACATTCTTAACCACTATGTAACATTGCTTTTGTTTTCTCTTTTTAATTATTCTTTTTATTGTGAAATATTGTATGCATAAAAAACCGCATGAAAATGTACATGTATCTTCTTAAATAGTGATATTTATCTGCTTCCAGTAATTGATCCAAAATGATGATGATGATGATGATGGATGATAAGAGTTCACATTTACTAGGCACTTGGTTTTTGCCAAGAAGAGGGCTAAGTACTTTACCTACATTCCAGCTTATGTAATTCTCACAAGAGCCCAATAAATCAGTGACTTTTCTTATCATCTCTATTTTAGAGAAGAGGAAATCGAGGCTTGGAAAGGTTAAGTAACTCATCTAGTGGAATTTGGCGAAGCAGAGACATGAACCAAAGTCTCTGATTACAAGGCCATACTGCCATGTGCAGTCACTGAGTGGCATTGTTTCTGGACCTAGGTTGAGTCTTCCAATGTATGCAAACCTCCAACTTCCACTACTCTAATGGCGTCTTGATGATATTTTTCACTATACCTGCTTTTCCTGGAGTGGTTAAGAACTTCCAGGGGCCCAGCCCTTCTCTAACGAGGATGTCCCTCTGGAGTCTCAGGGTTGGCAGGTGTGCCTCAGCCAAGACCCTAGGAATTATGTGCCTCAGAGGAACCCTTCTTAGCCACAGGGCACCCCATGGGCTTAGCTACATCGGATAAATTCATTCACTTATGTGCTCACACCTTGTTTTGCCTTCCTAGTTTGGATTTCAGCCTAGTTCAGGGCAGGGTACACTAACACTCCCTCTCAAATCACTCAAGAAGCCACATCTGTGTAGGTTGCAGTCTAGCCTGGTTCTCCAAGTGAGAAATCATCTCTTTCCCAGTTTGCACACAGCCCTTTGTCTGCATTCTCTATTAAAGTATCAGCCTGGTGTGCCAAGCTCAGAGTAATGCTCTCTCTTTCTCTCTCTCTCTCTCTCTCTCTCTCTCTCTCTCTCTCTCTCTCTCCCCCCCCCCCATTATTGAGAAACCTCACCTGGAGGCATACTTCTTCTGGTCTTTAGTGAGTGGCATGTGGATGAATGGATGCTACTTTCTGCCCAAATAAGAGGTTAAAGCCAAATGGCAAATGCAGAAAAAGCTAGATCAGATATAAAACTGACAAAGGGAGGCATCAGTTTTATGAGATGATAATTCCTCTTCTTTAATAGCAACAGGAACCTTACAAATGGGAAGATTGTAAATCAGCAAACAACATCTAGCACATTAATGAAACAGTTTCAACAAAAGCCTCTTGTCAATCAAAGTTGTCCAGTATCTAACAAGGAGACACAAAGTAAAACTGGCTTTTAGAATATAGCTGCTTTGTGAGCACAGGAAGGGTGGCTGGTTGAGCCTGCCCCTCATACCACTGAATTTCATGGATCAATTCAAAAATGTCATCCAAGGAAACAAACTTAAATGACAGTGGCAGAGTGGAAAGAAAATTTCATGTTCTGGCTTAACCTGGGTTTATCATAGGTCTTTTTTACTAATGACTATGTGGGTGACCTGGGGAGGCACGTCATAGAACTTCTAATCATGAAGAGATGGTAAAAAGTCCATCTTGCCCAATCCTCTTCTTTTTTTGTAACACTTTATTTATTTTGAGATTCAATATTCTTTCATATGAATTTCAGGTGTACAGCATAGTGATTAGACATTTATATAACTTAAGAAATAATTCCCCTGATTGTCTAGTACCCACCTGGCACTATGTATAGTTATTACCATATTATTGACTATTATATATTCTCTATGCTTTACATCCCATGAATATTTTGTAACTATCAATTTGTACTTCTTAATCCCTTCACCTTTTCCACTCTGCCCCCATCTGCCCTCCTATCTATCACCCCAATTAATCTAGTTCCCATCTGACACCATACATAGTTATTACAATATTATTGACTATATTCCTTATGCTAGATCCTACATCCTCATGTGTAACACTACTGTGTAACAATCAATTTGTATTTCTTAATCTCTTCCCCTTTTTCACCAACCTCCAGCCCCCCTCCCATCTGGCAATCAAAAATATTCTCTGTATCTATGAGTGTTTCTGTTTTATCTGTTTGTTTATTTTTCTTTAGATTCTACATACATGCAAAATCACATTTCATCTGTCTTTCTCTGTCTCATATACTCCACTTACGACAATATCTTCCAGGACCATCTATGCTGCTACAGATGGCAAGAACCCATTCCTTCCATGGTCGAGCAGTATTCCATTGTATATATGTACCACCTCCTCTTTATCCATTCTTCTATCGATGAACACCCAGGCTACCTCCACATCTTGGCCATTGTAAACAATGCTGCAGTGAACATGTGGATACACATATCCCCTCTAAGTAGTGTTTCGGGTTTCTTCAGATAAATACCCAGATGTGGGATTACTGGGTCCTTCTTTGCTTTTGTTTTAAAGTATATTTTTTATGCGGTAAGTATTGCTACACCAGCTATTTTGTTGTTGTTTTCATTTTCATGAAATATCTTTTCCCCATCCCCCTACTTTCAGTCTCTGCATACCCTTTGATCTGAAGTGATTCTCTTATAGAAAGCATATATAAGGGTCTTGTTTTCTTATCCATTCAGCCACTCTGTCTTTTGATTGGGGAATTTAAGTTAATCCATTTACACTTAAAATAATTGTTGATAGATATGTAGCTATTGCCATTTTATTATCTATATTTTTGGTTTTCTTTGTTTTCTTCTTATTATTCTTTAAAAACTCTCTCTAACATTTGTTGTAATACTGGCTTGGTGGTGATGAACTCCTTTAGCTTTTTCTTGTCTGGGAAGCACTTTATCTGTCCTTCAGTTTTTGCTGGAAAGAGTAATCTTGGTCGTAGAGCCTTAATTTTCATCGCTTTGAATAGTTCCTGACAATACCTTCTGGCTTACAAAATTTCTGTTGAGAAATAAACTGACAGCCTATGGGAGCTCCCTTGTAGGTAACTAACTGCTTGCCTCTTGCTGCTTTTAAGATTCTCTCTTTGTATTTAACCTTTGGCATTTTGATTATGATATGTCTTGGTGTGAGCCTGTTTCAGTTCATCTTGTTTGGGTCTCTCTACAGTTCCTGGGCTTGTATATGTATTTCCTTCACCAGGTTAGGGAAGCTTTCCATCACCTTTTCTTCAGGTAGGTTTTCAATTCCTTTCTCTCTTCTCCTTCTGGTACCCCTATAATGTGAATATTGGTGTAATTAATGTTGTCCCAGAATCCCCTTAAAGTCGCCTCAGTTTTTGGATTATTTTTTTTCTTTTTGCTGCTCTGATTGGGTGTTTTCTGCTACCTTATCTTCTAAGTTGCTAATTCAATCCTCTGCTTCATATAATCTACTGTTGATTCCCTGTAATGTATTCTTCATTTCAGTTATTGTATTTTATATTTCTGACTAGTTCTTTTTTATGTTTCCTATCTCCCTTTTTAAGTTTCCTATCTCTTTGCTGAAATTCTCCCTGAGATCACTAAGCATCCTAATAGCCAGTGTTTGGAACACTGCATCTGGTAGATCACTTGTCTCCATTTTGTTTAGTTCTTTTTCTAATGCTTTGTTTAATTCTTTTATTTGGAACATGTTTCTTTGTCTTCCCATTTTAGCTGCCTTCCTGCATTTGCTTCTTTGTAGGGCTGCTATACCTCCCGGTCTTAGCAGAGTGGCCTTATGTAGTAGATGTCCTGTAGGACCCAGTGATGCAGTCTCCCTGGTCACCAGAGCCGAGTGACCCAGGTGTGCCCCTTGTATGCATTGTGTGTGCTCTCCTGAAGTAGTTGAGCCTTGGTTGCTGTTTGCACGTCAATGGGAGGGATTGACCCTCAGGCTGATTGGTTATGAGGACTGGCTATGACTACAGTGGATGAGCTGTGGTACAAGGGCTGACCCTATAGAGCAGGGTTCACTTTAGTGGGTCTCTGGTTCTTGCCCAATCTGCCCTTTGGGTGTGCTGTTTTTGGAGGCAGCCAGGTGATGCTCCAGTTTGGTCCAAAGCTGGCCACCAGGTGTGCCCGCCCTGGGCATTCCTGGGAGGGACTCCACTGCAGGCCAAGCTTAGCCACAGCCTGTGCTCTGCCCAGGGCAACCTGGTATGAGTGACAAAGTAATCCACAAATGATCACCACCTGCACTGAGCTTAGAGGTGCCTCTAGAGGCCAATCTGTGAGCCGAGGCTGGCTGTCACTAGTGCCAGGCTTAGGGCTGCTCAGCCAGAGGTACAGAACATGCTGATGCTACATGCTGGTTGTTTTGGTTTTGTGAACCTTTGAGAGAATTTAGAAAAGTCCACAACATGAGCTAAAACAGGTTGTTTGCATGAAAAATCCACTAGAAGCAGCTTTGGTGTGCCTGAAAGTTGGGTGAGGTAGGGTCTCTGGGAATCACTAGGATGGGACAAAAAGTGATAGACAGTTTGATGGAGACTCAGATGTGGCATCTGCCTGCATCTGCACGCAGGGATGGGGGACGGTTCAACAAAGAAACATGATTTCCACCAGCTGCTCCCTTTGGGAGAAAGCTGCCCCTCCAGCCCTTGCCCAAAGGGCAGACAATTCAGCTTTTCTCTGTATGTCTCTATGGCGCTTTTTGAGCCACTGCTCCAGTGGTGGAGCTCAGAATGAGTCCGTCAGTGAAAAAGTCTGTGCAAGCTCTTTTTAACAGATGTGCCTGGGACTCCAGTCGTCCTCCATCTCACTCAGCCACAATCTCCACTGGTGTTCACAACAAGAAGTTTTGGAGACTTCTTTCCCTGGCACTGGAACCCTGGGCTGGAGAGCCTGGTGTAGGGCTGGAGAACCTGGTGTGGGGCTAGGATCCCTCAATCCTCCAGGGGGTACTTCTGCAGCTGAGATATCCCTCCTGGTTTTTAATGGTCACACACGTGTGGGGGACCAGCTCATTCCATGTCTCCGCCCCTCCTACCAGTCTCCAGGTGGCTTCTTCTGTATGTCTGCAGTTGTAGGGCTTCAGTTCAGCTAGACTTCGGGGGATTCTCAATGATCATTGTTCTGTAGTTTTGTTGTCCTGACAGGCGGTGAGCACAGCATTTACCTACTCTGCCATCTTGACCAGAAATCTCTTGTGTAATTCTCTTTTGATATATATTTAATACTACCAGCCTCTACTGGCATTCTGGGAGTGACAGGGAACTTGCTACCCATCAGAGCATTTCCTCCAACTTTTAGTGAGCTTCCAATATTTTCTATTTTGTTATTTAACAAGCCCTTATATTGTGCTTCATATATGTCAAATATAGATCTAAGCAAATCACAAGTATCAAACTATTTAATCTTAATAACAACCATATTATGTAGGTACTATTATTATCCCCATGTTACAGTGAGGAAACTGAGTGTCAGAAAACTTAAGATACTCAAAGTCAGACAGCTAGTAAGTGTCTGAGTCAGAATTCTAACCCAGGCAATGTGGTTTTTTACTGAATCACTGCACTATGAAAAACTCTTTTATTGGGTTGAAACCTCTTTGTAACATGCACAACATTGGTCCTAATACTTACTCCTTCTGGACTCCCATAGACCACATTATATATAACCTCAGAAAGGCCTTTTCCTAAGCACAAGGCAGATTAGGATGCTGCTGCCATTGCTATAACAATGATAGGGCTAGTTACCATAGCCCAGCTCGGCACAGAATAGCAGGGCAATTTACTATCAAAGCACCAGACCCACAAAGGAAAGGAACTCCTACAAAGTCAAAGAGTGAGTTGATGAGAGAGTTTGAACTTGAATCTATGTATTTGAACTTCATGTCAATGTCCATTATGATACAGTCCCTGACACTACCTCCATCCTTGCCTCCTGCTCCCAATAAATACATCATTATTATTGATATAATTGCAGCTACCATTCAATGAGTGCTTACCTATTCTGTGTCTGATGCTCTGCATACATTATCTCACTTAATCCTCAGAACCATTTCTACTCTGTGAGATAGGAAATACTATCATCTTTATTTTACAGAGATAGAAGTCGAGGCATAGGGAAGTCAAATAATTTGCAAATAGCCAAACAGCTGGTAAGTTTCAGTACTTGGATTTGAACCCAGATCTTTCTGTCACCAGAATCTGGGCTTTTAATGACTATGTTGCAGGCCTCTCCATTATATTCACAAAAAACCTGGGGCATCTTGGGAATCCCTTGTTGAAAGGGAGATTATTAGTGCTAAAGACCTATGAATACCTATAGATATCCTCTTCCTGTTATAATCTGATAATTTTTTTTAAATATTGGGAAAGAATTTGAGAGAAAGAGAGAAAGAAGGGAGTTTGCCTCACAACTCAGGTGATAAGTCATGAGGCTATAACTGATAATAATGATTCTTGGGGAAGATTCATACTTGATTTAATTTTTCTTAGTACCTACTATATACCAGGCACTGTCCTAGGAACATAGTAGACCTGTGCTGTCTGTCACTTTACAGGCTCGATTTGTTTCTTGCCAGAGTTATGCTGACTCTCTGATTAAGGGAAAGAAAATATTCACTCTACTTCAGTCCAAAACTGAAAAACTTGCTTTTCCTTGAGAGGTAAAAACCATAACACCAAGAAAAGACCAGATTTTTTAACAAGCAAGGGATGTGGGAAGATTTAAAAAGCCATCCACACCAAACCAAACACCAAGTGGAAATCCTCTCAATTTTAAAACACTTGCAAGGAACCAACAACCTTTTTAAAAAAGTCACCACAAATGTGACAGAGGGTTGATAGTCTTTATATACAAAGAGTTTACACATTTGTTAAGAAAAATACTAAGACTCTAATGGTTAAATGGGCAAAAGATACAAACACTTTCTAAACGAGAACTCTAAATGGCTATTAAATATGTGAAAATTATTCAATGTCACCTAGTAATAAAATACATAAAAATGAAGCAATGGAAATTTTGCCCATCAAATAAACAATTTTTATAAAAATTAGAGGACTTAATGCTGGCAAGAGAATGGCCTATGCACACTCTTATACATGGCTAGTAGAAACTGGACAAGCTTTCTGTAAAGAAATTTGTTAATAAGTATATTAAGCCTGCATGTTTAGACCCTTTGACATATAATGGTTTGCTTTGGACCTGAGTGAGAAAGCAGCCATGGTTTGGGCCACAGGCCTTCCTACTTACTCAACAGACACTCAACACACTGCCATGGACAGTCAAACTTAGTTTTGTGTCTCTTGGTGTCTCATCTGGCCTCTGCTCTATGTCCACTGCCACCTCCTTCGGCAAGCCCCCTGCACTTAGTACACATTCAAGTAATGACTGCTTAGAGATCACTGAGCTGATGGGAATGGCAGTAAAATATACAGATAATAAGTATGGCCTTTTATCTAGCCATTTATCTTTAAGGAGTTTCCTTATCACTCTGTTTATTTAGTAACCTCTGACCTATAATTTGGGGCTGGTTTCATTCACCTCTCAAGATGAGTTTGGAGAGAGATTCTGCTATTTCCAAGCTGTTTGATTTTGATAAATCTATTTATCCTCTCTTGGAACTTCAATTTCCTCATATATTTAATACTTCCTTCACAAGGGTGAAGTGAAGATGGAATGAGATACTGCATGTAAAGAACTTGGCACTGTGCTCAACACAGTAAGAATAATAATAAATAAGGTAGGCTAAAATGTAATATCTTATACTTGCACAGCATTTAAAATACTATTTTAAAAGCATTTTCTACTTGTGTCTTCCTCTCTCTAGGAAAGCCTGAAAACATATAGCTAATAATGTCTCATAGTCATGACCACAACATCTGTCTGCTGCCACACCATACCACTTCCACCCCACTCTCATGTCAGGAGCCATTCAGTCCCCAGCATGACATTAGTTACAGTAAAGAAAAACAGGTGGTTTGGGAAAATTCAGCCAACTGCTTACAACTCCCTCTGGGAATTGCAGTGGCTATTTTATGGTAAATAAACTGAGACTAAGAGCTTTGGGCAAGTTCCTGCAGAGTGCAGGAGATAAAACAAGACGCAGAATCTGACCCTTGTTGACCACAACTACCTACATTAGCATAGCACTGAATGTGTTTCAGAATGCTTTCCTGACATCTCAGTTGAGTGTCCCAACAAGGCTATGAGGTCAGCAGGCAATATATTATCATTGCCATTGAGAAAACAAGGAAGTAAGGTTCAGAGGACAGCCTTACCTAAGGTCATATGGTGAATAGCAGCAGAGGTGAAATGAGAACCTAGGTCTCCTCTCTGGTAGTCTAGAGTTCCTTCCACTATACTACAGGTCCTGGCACAGCTGTCAACGTCAATTTCAAATAAGTCCAGTACCTCAGACAGTATACAGAGGTTGTCCTGTGAAAAATATAGATGAATGGTAACAACAAGCACACCCTTTGGCCCCACTCTAATGTATTTGCCCAGACTTGGAAAATTACCAAAGGACTGAAACAGCAGCATCCATGGAGAAATAAAGAGGTTATCTAAAAGATCAGCCAGACAATCTCATGCAAAAATTGGATTTTATACATTGTTGGAGAAGGGGGAGTGGAGAAGTAATAACTATGTGATCATCAAAGTATTTTTGTCCACAGCCTCTTGCTTGTGGAAGGTGACCTCCATTTTTTGCTCTCAGGATCATTTTTTTTTTAAATCACCCCTGGGCTTTTTTCCCTTTATCTGTCTATCTATCTATCTATCTATCTATCTATCTATCTATCTATCTATCTATCATCTATCTGTATGTCTGTCTATCTATCTATCTATCTATCTATCTATCTATCTATCTATCTATCTATCTATCTATCTATCACCTATCTATCTTCTTTAGGAATATTTGAGCTCTCCGAGTAGGTTACTGTGACTATCTCCCAGGAAATAGGTTATCCTTCAGTTTTACTCTCTAGCTGCCATTCTCATGGAGAAAATAAAGTATAGAAATGAAATATAGGAGAGAAATGTGAAGTAAAATTGTGTGTATACACTTGTATGTGTGTGTGTGTGTGTGTGTGTGCGCGCGCGCGCGCAGGGGGATGAGAGATGAGAGTTTGAAATTAGAAGAAAGAGTACCAAGCTCTGCTGAGGTGATAATGACACTGAAATACCCTAAGACATTATTGTGGAATTCTTTTTTAAGAGTATGTGAGTATGCCCCCCACACATGATTGCAAAATAATAAGAACAAAATTAATAAGTCACATTTATTGAGATCTCACTATGTGCCAAGTGTCCTGCTAAATGTTCTATAAATGTTATTTTATTTATTCCATACAATTCTGTGAGGTAGGTATTATCATCATTCCCATTTTACAGATGGGCAAATGGATGCTTAGAGTGATTAAGTAATTAGACAAAGGTCACATAGTTAATATCAAAGCTCACATTGAAAGCAAAGATCCAGCTCAATTGCCTATGACTTACAAATTACACACCATTCTCTTGAATGAATGCAGGTAGATGGAACCCTCAACCCAGAAAATGAGACAGTACTTTTTATTTCTGTTTTTTTTTTTTAATTAAAATATAGCTAACAAACAATATAATATTACTCTCAGGTGTAAATCACAGTAACTCAACATTCATATAACTAAATAAGTGATCACCATGATAAGTCCAACAACCATGTGACATCATATCACACTATCACAATACTATTGACTATACGAGGTCTGAAAATTAAGTTTGCGAACTTGTTGCAACGACGTTGCTAACCTTTTTTAGATATCGGAGGGATTATTCATTATGAATTTGTACCAACTGGACAAACAGTTAACCAAGTTTACTATTTGCAAGTACTGAAAAGACTGTGTGAAAAAGGTAGATGACCTGAACTTTTTGCCAACAATTTATGGCTCTGGCATCATGACAATTCAGCAGCTCACACAGCACTGTCTGTGAGGGAGTTTGTAGCCAGTAAACAAATAACTGTATTGCAACACCCTTACTACTCACCTGATCTGGTTCCCAATGACTTCTTTCTTTGCCCGAAGATAAAGCAAATATTGAAAGGAAGATATTTTCATGACATTCAAGATACCAAGGGTAATACGACGACAGCTCTGATGGCCATTCCAGAAAAAGAGTTCCAATATTGCTTTGAAGGGTGGACTAGGCGCTGGCATTAGTGCATAGCTTCCCAAGAGGAGTACTTCAAAGATAAATTTAGTGATATTCAAAATGAGGTATGCAGCTCTTTTTCTAGGATGAGTTCTTCAACTTAATTGTCAGACCTCATATGGATGCACATGTCCCCTTGAAGTAGCATTTTGGGTTGCTTCCAACAAATACCAAAAAGTGGGATCACTCAGTCCTTATTTGCCTCTTGTTATAGCCTTTCTTTTAAAGTCTATTTCTCTGCTATAAGTATTGTTATGCCAGTATTTTGTTTGTTTTTTTTCCACTTTAATGAAATATATTTTTCCATCCCTTTACTTTCAGCTGGTGTGTTCTTTCGATCTGAAGTAACTCTCTAGTAGGCAGCATATGTAAGGGTCTTGTTTTCTTATCCATTCAGCCATCCTATCTTTGATTGGAGTATTTAATCAATTTACACTGAAAGTAATTTTTTTTTTATGATTTTTGTCCTTCATTTTGTTACGTGGTGTATCACATTGATCGACTTGCATATGTTGAACCATTCTTGTGCCCTGGGGGATGAATCCCAATTGGTCATGATGTATAATCTTTTTAATGCATTATTGCATTCAATTTGATAGAATTTTGTTTAGGATTTTTGCATCTGTATTCATCAGAGATATTGGTCTGTAATTTTCTTTTATTGTGTTATCTTTACCAGGTTTTGGTATCAGAGTAATATTGGCCTCATAAAATGAGTTAGAGAGTATTGCCTCTTCTTCAATCTTTTGGAAGAGTTTGACTAGGACAGCTATTAGATCCTCTTTGAATGTTTGGTAGAATTCACTAGTGAAGCCATCTGCTCCTAGACTTTTAGGAAAGGTTCAGATGACTGATTCAATTTCCTTACTGTAGATCAGTATATTTAGATTTTCCAGTTCTTCATGATTCAACCTAAGAAGGTTATATAATTCTAAGAACTTGTCTATTTCTTCTAGGTTATTGAATTTGGTGGCATATAGTCCTTCATAGTATTCTTGGATGATCCTTTGTATTTCTGTGGCATCCGTGGTAACTTCCCCTCTTTCATTTCTGATTGTGTTTATTTGTGTCATTTCTCTTTTTATCTTAGTGAGTCTAGGCAAGGGTGAGTCAATTTTATTAATCTTTTCAAAGAACCAGCTTTTGCTTGCATTAATTCTTTCTATTGTATTTTTCTTGTCTATTTCATTTAGTTCTGCTCTAATTTTTATTATTTCCTTTCTTCTGCTGATTTTAGGTTTTATTTGTTCTTCTTTTTCTAGTAATTTAAGATGTAATGTGAGGTTATTTAACTGGGATTTTTCTTGTTTCTTGAGATAGGCCTGTAATGATATAAATTTGCCTCTTAAAACTGCTTTAGCTGCATCCCAAAAATATTGGCAGGATGCATTTTCATTCTCAATTGTTTCCATGCATCTTTCGATCTCTCTTCTTATTTCTTCTTTGACCCAGTCATTCTTTGAAAGTATGTTGTTTAATCTCCACATATTTGTGGTTTTTCCTGCTTTCTCTTTGCAGTTGATATCCAATTTCAAAGCCTTGTGATCAGAAAAAAAGCTTGGTATGATTTCAATCTTCTTAAATTTGCAGAGGCTAGATTTATGTTCCAATATATGGTCTATCTTTGAGAATGTTCCATGTACACTAAAAAAGAACGTATAGTCTTAAAATAAATGAATGGGACTATATAAAACTTAAAAGCTTCTGCACAGCAAAAGAAACCATCGACAAAATAAAGAGGCAACCAACTGAATGGGAGAAAATTTTTACAAACAGAGCCTCCGATAAGGGGCTAATATCCAAAATATACAAGAAACTCATGCAACTCAACAACAAAACAAACAACACAATTGAAAAATGGGCAGACGACCTGAAGAGACATTTCTCCAAAGAGGACATACAAATGGCAAATAGACATATGAAAAAATGCTCAACATCACTAATCATCAGAGAAATGCAAATGAAAACCACAATGAGATATCACCTCACTGTAGTTAGAATGGCTATCATCAACAAGACAAATAGTAACAAGTGTTGGAGAGGCTGTGGAGAAAAAGGAACCCTCATACACTGTTGGTGGAAATGCAGACTGGTGCAGCCGCTCTGGAAGGCAGTGAGGAGGTTCCTCAAAAAATAAAAATAGAATTACCATATGACCCAGCAATCCCTCTTCTGGGTATCTACCCAAAAAATCTGAAAACACTTATCCATAAAGACACGTGTGCTCCAATGTTCATTGCAGCTTTGTTTACGGTGGCCAAGACATGGAAACAACCAAAATGTCCTTTGATAGATGAATGGATAAAGACGTTGTGGTATATATACACAATGGAATACTATTTGGTTTTGTATTGTTTGGCTTTTTTTTTCACGTCGAATAGCCTCCTTCAGTATTTCTTGTAGTGCAGGTCATGCATTAGAAAATTTTCTCAGCTTTCTTTATGTCTGGAAAGGTCTTTATTCTTCTTTCATAGTATCAAAAGGGTATCTCTGCTAGATGTACTATTCTTGGCTCCTAACTTCTCTCTTTCAATAGTTTGAATATTTTATTCCACTCCCTCCTGGCTTGTAGAGTTTCTGCTGAAAAATCTGATGAGAATCTACTGGGGTTTCCTTTGTAGATTACCATCTTCTTTTCCCTGGATGCCTTGAGGATTCTTTCTTTGTCATTAAATTTGACAGCTTCAGTACAATGTTCCTTGGAGAAGACCTGTTGGGATTGAGGTCATTAGGTGTTCTGTTTACTTTTTGGATTCAAAGATCCAGTTCCTTCCACAAGTTTGGGAAGTTCTTGTCTACCATTTGTTTGAATATACTCTCTGTTCTCTTCTCCCTTTCTTCCCCTTCTAGTATGCCTATTATTCTTATGTTGCTCTTTCTGATGGAGTCAGAAAGTTCTTGTAGAGTTCTTTCATTTGTGTTAACTCTCAAGTCTCTCTCTTCTTCCATCCATGTCATTTCCCAACCGTGTCTTTCCCAATTTCTATCTTCGATGTCACTGATTCTTACCTCCATCTGATTAGCTCTATTACCTAAGCTAGCTATTTAATTCTCCCTTTCTTTTATTGAGTTCTTAATCATCAGAAATTCTATTGGGGTCTTTTTAAAAATTTCAATCTTTTTGGTAAAATGTTCATTTTTGTTCTTTGATGTGTTTCTGAGTTCATTAAACTGCCTGTCTGTGTTTTCTTGTATCTCATTGAGTTTTTCAGAACTACAATCTTGAATTCTCTGTCATTTAAGTCACATATTTCCATGTCTTTAAGTTCATTTTCTGGAGATTTTTAATTTTCTGTCTCAGCTGCCTTGTTAGCTTGATTATTCATGGCAATTAATGAGTTATTGTTTCTCTTCCTAGGCATCTTTAGGAGTGGGTTCTGCAACAGATTCAAAGGAAGAGGTCTTTCTTTTGCTTTGTAGGTGTTGGTGTAATGTTTTATTTTCTGTCCTACTGCAGCCTTTTATTTTGTCTCATTCTGGAGTGTTGTATTTTCGCTGCACTGTTCCAGCTTCTCACACAATGGGGGAGGTGGGGTCCCTGGAAGGTGGGCTTTCTCCAGTAATTGTTGATTGATATGTATTATTGCCATTTGATTATTCACATTTTTGATCTTTTTTTTCATCTTAAAAAAGTCCCTCTAACATTCCTGGTAATACTGGTTTGGTGGTGATTATCTCCTTCAGCTTTATCTTGTCTGGGAAGCTCCTTATCTGAGCTTTGATTGTAAATGATAGCTTTCCTGTGTAGGGTAATCTTTGTTGCAGGTCATTGGTTTTCATTGCTTTCATTATTTCATGCCAATCCCTTCTGGCCAGCAGTTTCTGTTGAGAAATAAACTGACAGTCTTATCGGAGCACCCTTGTATGGAGCTCCCTTGCTGCTTTTAAGATTCTCTCTTTGTCTATCATCAACGATACAAATAACAACAAATGTGGGAGAGGCTGTGGAGAAAAAGGAATCCTCATACATTGTTGGTGAGAATGCAGATTGGTGCAACCACTATGAGTGGCAGTATGGAGTTCTTCAGAAAACTTAAATATAGAATTACCATATGACCCCACAATCCCTCTCTTGGGTATCTACCTCAAAAATGTGAAAATATTTATTCATAAAGATATATGTGCTTTGAAGTTCATTGCAGCTTTCTTTATGGGGGCCAAAACATGGAAACAACAAAATTGTCCTTCGATAGACGATTGGAAAAAAAGTTGTGGTATATATACACAATGAAATACTATTCTGCCATAAGAAAAAATGAAATAATGCCATTTGTGACAACATGGATGGATCTTGAGATTATAATGCTAAGTGAAATAAGTCAGACAGAAAAAGTGAGAACCATATGATTTCACTGATATGTGGTATATAAAACTGAAAACAACAAAGGAACAAGAAAAACCAATGAAGAAACAAAACTCATAGACACAGACAATAGTTCAGTGGTTACCAGAGGTTAAGGGCGGAGGGGGTGGTATATGAGGGTAAAGGGGATCAAATATATGACGATGGAAAGAGAACTGACTATTGGTGGTGAACACACAATGTGATATACAGATGATGTATTGCATAATTTTACAACTGAAATCTACGTAACTTTGCTAACAATTGTCACCCCAATAAACTTTAATAAAAAAAGATTATTTCTTTGTCTTTGATCTTTAATTATAATGTGTGTTGGTGTGGGCCTGCTTCAGTTCAGCTAGTTTGGGACTTTCTGAATTCCCTGGGCTTATCTGTCTATTTCCTTCACCAAGTTAGGGGGGTTTTCTGTCTTTAAATCTTCAGATAGGTTTTCAATTCCTTGCTCTGTGTCTTCTCCTTCTGGCATTCCTGTGATGTGAATGTTGGTATGCTTGATGTTGTCCCAGAGGCCCCTTACTCTCCTAATTTTTTGGATTTTTTTTTTCTTTTTGCTGTTCTGATTGGGTGTTTTCTACTACCTTATCTTCCAAATTGCTGATTTGATCCCCTGCTTCATCTAATCTACTCTTGATTTCCTCTATTGTATTCTTCATTTCAGTTATTGTATTCCATATTTCTGACTGGTTCCTTCATATGTTTTCTATCTCCATTTTTATATTTCCTACCTCTTTGTGGAAGTTTTCCCTGAGATTATTGATCATCCTTATAAACAGTTTTTGAAACTCTGCATTTGATAGATTGTCTCCAGTATTGTTTACTTCTTTTTCTGGAGCTTTGTTCTGTTCTTTCATTTGGGACATGTTTCTTTTTCTCCCCATTTTGGCTACTTCCCTGGGCTTGTTTCTATATATTAGGTAGGGGTGCTATGTCTCCCAGTCTTAGTAGAGTGGTCTTATGGGTAAGTGTGCTGTGGGATACAGTGACACAGTCTCCCTGGTCACTTGAGCTGGGTCCTTCAGGTATGTGTTTTGTGTGGGTGGTTTGTGTCCTCCTGCTGTATTTGAACCTTTGTTGCTGTTTGCAAGTCAATGAGAGGGACTGACCCTTGGGCTGATTAGTTGTTAGGACTGGCCCTGACTACAATGGAGGAGTTAATGTACATGACCTGACCCCAATAGAGCAGGATTCACAATAGCTAATCTCTGATACCTATTCAGTCTGCCCTTTGTGTGTGTCATCTGGCTCATTCCAAAACTGGCCACTGGGCATGCCAGCCCTGAGGCTTAATGGAAGGGGACTCAATGCAGGCCAAGTTCTGCTGTAGCCTGTGACCTGCTGGGAGCCACCTGGAATGAGCCGCATAGCAATCTGCAAGTAGACACAACCAGCTTTGTGCTTGGAGGTGTCTCAAGAGGCCTAGACAAGAACCAAAACCAGATGTTGCTAGTGCCAGACTTAGGGCTACTCACCCAGAGGTAGGGAACACGCTGAAGCCAGATACTGCTTGTTTGGGTTTTGTAAACCTTTGAAAGATTTTAGGAACATCTGCAGCATGAGCCAGGGCAGGCCTTTGTCCAGAAAATCTACTGGAATTTGGATAGGTGTCACTGAAAGTTGGGTGAGAGGAGTCTCAGAATCACCGGGGCAGGGGAAATACATGGTGTTAGCTAGATTGATGGAGACTCAGATATGGCGCCCACCTTTGTCTGCATGCTGGGAAGAGGGAGGGCTCAACAAAGGAAAAATGGCTTCCACCAATTCCTCCAGCTGCCCTTCCAGCCCTTGCCCTATGAGTTGACAAGACAGTTCCTTCCTGTATGTCTCTGATGACTTTCAAGGTCCTGCCCCATGACTTGCGCTCAAAGTGAGTGACTCCATCAATGGATACTTATGTGTTCAAGCCCTTTAAGAGGATCGCCTGGATCTGTATGCACCATCCATCTCTCAGCTAAAATCTCTGCTTGTTTTCACAACAAGAAGTTATGGGGATTCCTCTCCCCAGCAGTAATACCCCGGGCTGGAGAGCCTGGTTTGGGATTGAGTCCCCTTGCACCTCTGGGAGGACCTCTGCAGCTGAGATATCCCTCTTGAATTTCTTTTTTATTTTTATTTTATTGGGGTAACAATTGTTAGTAAAATTACATAGATTTCAGGTGTAAAACTCTGTATTAGACCATCTATAAATCCCATGGTGTGTTCACCACCCAGAGTCAGCTCTCCTTCCATCACCATATATTTGATCCCCATTACCCTCATCGGACACCCCCCACCCCCCTTAGCCTCTGGGAACCACTAAACTATTGTCTGTATCTATGAGTTCTTGTTTCTCATTTGTTTGTCTTGTTCTCTTGTTGTTTTTGATTTACATACCACATATCAGTGAAATCATATGGTTATCTGCTTTTTCTGTCTGACTTATTTCGCTTAGCATCATACTCTCAAGATCCATCCATGTTGTCACAAATGGTCCTATATCATCTTTTCTTACCGCCGAATAGTATTCCATTGTGTATATATACCACAACATCTTTATCCATTCATCTATCGAAGGACATTTTGCTTGTATCCATATCTTGGCCACCGTAAACAGAGCTGCAATAAACATTGGAGCACACGTGTCTTTATGTGTAGAAATTTTCAGATTTTTTGGACAGATACCCAGGAGAGGGATTGCTGGGTCATATGGTAATTCTATTCGTAATTTTTTGAGGAACCTCAACACTGCCTTCCATAACGGCTGCACCATTCTGTATTCCCACCAACAGTGTATAAGGGTTCCTTTTTCTCCACAGCCTCTCCAACACTTGTTACTATTTGTCTTGTTGATGTTAGCCATTCTTACTGGGTTGAGGTGATATCTCATTGTGGTTTTTATTTGCATTTCAATAATGATTAGTGATGTTGAGCATTTTTTCATATGTCTATTTGCCATTTGTATGTCCTCTTTGGAGAAATGTCTCTTCAGGTCCTCTGCCCATTTTTCAGTTGGGTTATTTGTTATTTTCTTGTTGAGTTGCATGAGTTTCTTGTATATTTTGGATATTAGCCCCTTATCGGAGGCACTGTTTGCAAAAATTTTCTCCCATTCAGTTGGTTGCCTCTTTATTTTGTCGATGGTTTCTTTTGCTGTGCAGAAGCTTTTAAGTTTCATATGGTCCCATTCGATTATTTTAGCTTTTACTTCCATTGCCTTAGAAGTCAAATTCATAAAATGCTCTTTGAACCCAAGTTCTATAAGTTTACTACCTATGTTTTCTCCTATGCAGTTTATTGTGTCAGGCCTTATGCTTAAGTCTTAGATCCATTTTGAATTAATTTTGTTACATGGTGACAGATAGCAGTCCAGTTTCATTCTTTTGCACGTGGCTATCCAATTCTCCCAGCACCATTTGTTGAGGAAGCTGTCTTTCCTCTATTGTATGTTTTTAGTTTCTTTGTCAAAAATTATCTGTCCAGATTTATGTGGTTTTATTTCTGGGTACTCAATTCTATTCCTTTGGTCTATGTGTCTGTTTTTCTGCCAATATCATGCTGTTTTGATTATTGTAGCCCTGTAGTACAAGCTAAAGTCAGGGAATGTAATACCTCCAGTATTGTTCTGTTTTCTTAAGATTGCTTTGGCTATTCGGGGTCTTTTGTGGTTCCAAACAAATCTGATGATTTTTTTGTTCTACTTCTTTAAAAAATGTGATTGAGATTTTCATGGGGATTCCACTAAATCTGTATATTGCTTTGGGTAATATGGCCATTTTAACTATGTTGATTCTTCCAATCCATGAGCACGGAATATCTTTCCATTTCTTTGTGACTTCTTCAATTTCTTTCAAAAATGTCTTATAGTTTTCAGCATATAGGTCCTTCACATCCTTGGTTAAGTTTATTGCTAGGTATTTTATTCTTTTTGCTGCAATTGCAAAAGGAATTGTTTTTTGTATTTCTTTTTCTGAGATTTTATTGTTAGTATATAGGAATGCAATGGACTTTTCTACGTTGACTTTTTAGCCAGCAACTTTAGTGTACTCGTTGATTGTTTCTAATAGCTCTTTGGTGGAGTCTTTAGGGTTTTCTATATACAGCATCTGTCATTGGCAAAGAGTGATAATTTAACTTCTTCATTCCCAATTTGGATGCCTTTTATTTCTTTCTCTTGGCACATTGCTCTGCCAAGAACTTCCAACACTATGTTGAAAAGCAGAGGTGATAGGGGACAGCCCTGTCGTGTTCCTGAATGTAGAGCAAAGGGCTTCAATTTTCACCGTTAATTATGAGATTAGCTGAGGGCTTGTCATAGATGGCCTTTATTATGTTAAGGTATTTTCCTTCTATACCTATGTTATTATGTGTTTTAATCATAAATGGATGTTGTATCTTGTCAAATGCTTTTTCTGCATCAACTGATATAATCATATGATTTTTGTCCTTTATTTTGGTTATGTGATGTATCACATTGATGGATTAGTGGATGTTGAACCATCCTTGTGCCCCGGGGATGAACCCCACTTGGTCGTGATGAATAATCTTTTTAATGCATTGTTGTATTCGATTTGCTAGTATTTTGTTTAGGATTTTTGCATCTGTATTCATCAAAGATATTGGTGTGTAGTTTTCTTTTTTTGTGTTGTCCTTACCAGGTTTTGGTATCAGGGTAATGTTGGCCTCATAAACTGAGTTAGGGAGTACTGTCTCTTCTTCAATTTTTTTGGAACAGTTTGAGCAGGATTGGTATTAGATCCTCTTTGAAGGTTTGGTAGAATTCACTAGTGAAGCCATCTGGTCCCAGACCTTTCCTTTTGGGAAGGTTTTGGATGACTGATTCAACTTCGTTACCAGTGATTGGTCTGTTTAGATTTTCCAGTTCTTCATGGTTCAGCCTTGGAAGGATATATGTTTCTAAGAACTTGTCCATTTCTTCTAGGTTATTGAATTTGGTGGCATATACTCCTTCATAGTATTCTTGGATGATCCTTTGTATTTCTATGGTGTCCGTGATAACTTCCCCTTTTTCATTTCTGATTTTCTTAATTAGTGTTTTCTCTGTTTTTATCTTAGTGAGTCTAGCCAAGGGATTGTCAATTTTGTTAATCTTTTCAAAGAACCAGCTCTTTGTCACATTAATTTTTTCGATTGTGTTTTTGTTCTCTATTTCATTTAGTTCTGGTCTGATTTTTATTATTTCCTTTCTTCTTCTGACCTGGGTTTCACTTGTTCTTCTTTTTCTAGTTCTTTAAGGTGTAACATGAGGTTATTTATTTGGGATTTCTCTTGTGTCTTGAGATAGCCCTGTAATGATAAAAATTTCCCTCTTAAAACTGCTTTCGCTGCATCCCAAAAATTTTGGTAGGATGTATTTTCATTGTCATTTGTTTCTATTTATCTTTTGATCTCTCCTCTAATTTCTTCTTTGACCCAGTCATTCTTTAAAAGAATGTTGTTTAATGTCCATGTATCTGTGTTTTTTCCTGCTGTCTTTTTGCAGTTGATATCCAACTACAAAGCCTTGTGATCATAGAATATGCTTGGTATGATTTCAATCTTCTTAAATTTGGTGAGGCTGATTTTATGTCCCAATATATGGTCTATCCTTGAGAATGTTCCATGTACACTAGAAAAGAATGTATAGGAGGATGTTTTAGGATGAAGTGCTCTATATATGTCAATTATATCCATTTCATCTAATGTGTCATTTAGGGCTGCTATTTCGTTATTTATTTTCTGTTTGGATGATCTATCCATAGGTGTCAATGATGTATTTAAGTCCCCTAGTATAATTGTGTTTTGGTCAATTTCTCCCTTTCTGTTAGTAGTTGCTTGGTATATTTAGGTGCTCCCTGATTGGGGGCATAAATATTGATGAAGGTTATGTCTTCTTGTTCTATAGTCTCCTTTACCATTATGAAAAGTCCATCTTTGTCTCATGTTATCTTTTTCACCCTGAAGTCTGCTTCATCTGATGTTATTATGGCTACACCTGATTTTCTCTGGGTACCATTTGCTTGGAGTGTCAATTTCCACCCTTACACTTTGAATCTATGCTTGTCCTTGTAGCTGAGATGTGTCTCTTGGAGACAGCATATGGTTGGGTTTAGTTTTTTGATCCAATCTGCTACTCTGTGCCTTTTTATTGGTGAGTTCAGTCCATTTATATTTAGGGTGATTATTGATATTTGAGGATTTCCTGTCATTCTTTCTTTAGATTTCTTGTAAGGCTGTGACTCCATTGTTTCTTTGCCTTTTTATTGTTTTCTGTTATTTCTGTGTGGTGGTATTCTATGAGAGTTCCCTCTGTTTCTTCTTTTATTACAGTACATATTTCAGTTGTGGATTTTTTTTAGTGGTTACCCTTAAGTTTATGTAAAAGAAAGTTTGATATTTAGAGTATTCCATTTTCTTCAGCATGCTTTCTTTCTCCATTCCCATATTCCAGTACAGACTTTTACTCTCCTCCTTTTTATGTTTTGGTTGCCACAAATTGTCCCTGTTGATTGTGGTTGAATAACCTCCTTTAGTATTTCTTGTAGTGCAGGTCATGTATTAGAAAATTCCCTCAGCTTCTGTATGTCTGGAAAAGTCTTTATTCCTCCTTCATATCTAAAGGGTATCTTTGCTGGATATATTATTCTTGGCTCATAATTTCTCTCTTTCAATAGTTTGAATATTTGGTTCCACTCCCTCCCGGCTTGTAGAGTTTCTGCTGAAAATTCTGATGGGCTTTCCTTTGTAGGTTACCGTCTTCTTTTCCCTGGTTGCCTTGAGGATTCTTTCTTTGTCGTTGATTTTAGACAGCTTCAATACAATGTGCCTTGGAGAAGTCCTGTTGGGATTGAGGTAATTAGGTGTTCTATTTGCTTCTTAGATTCGAGGACCCAGTTCTGTCCACAAGTTTGGGAAATTCTCATCAACAATTTGTTTGAATATATTCTCTGTTCCCTTCTCTCTTTCTTCTCCTTCTGGTATCCCCATTATTCTTATATTGCTCTTTCTGATGGAGTCACAAAGTTCTTGTAGAGTTCTTTCATTTATTTTAAGTCTCAAGTCTCTTTTTCTTCCATCTTCGTAATATCCCGGTTTCTGTCTTTGATGTCACTGAATCTTTCCTCCATCTGGTCAACTCTACTACCTAAGCAGGTTGTTTCATTCTTAATTTCTTCTATTGAGTTCTTAATCTCCAGAAATTCTATTTGTTTCTTTTTTAAAATTTCAATCTCTTTCGTAAAATGCTCATGTTGTTCTTTGATTGTGTTTCTGAATTCATTAAACTGCCTTTCTGTGTTTTCTTGCATCTCACTGAGTTTTTTTTCAGAACTGCAATCTTGTACTCTCTGTCGTTTAAGTCACATATTTCTATATCTTTAAGTTCCTTTTCTGGAGACTTTTCACTTTCTTTCTGAGCTGTCTTTTTGCCTTGGTTATTCATGGCAATTACTGATTTATTATTTCTCTTCCTAGACATCTATAGGAGTGGTTTCTGCAATGGGTTGATATGATAGGAAGAGGTCTTTCTTTTGTTTTCCAGTACTTGTTGGTAGAATGTTTTATTTTCTCTCCGACTGCAGCCTTTTTTTTCTCTCTCACACGGTAGTGCTATGGTTTCTCTGCACTATTTCAGCTTCTCACACAATGAGGGGATTCCTTGGGAGACAGGCTTCTCCTCTGTTAATAGTTTGCCTCGGTCACAGGGTGCAGTGTCTGTGTGAGTATGCGGAGAGCTTTTGAAGTTCCAAAGCTCTTCCTGCACCAGATTCAGAGCCCGTATGTTCTAGCAGTTCTGTTTACTCCTGCAGGGATCCGCCCAGATAGGTGGTGCCAGGGCCGGTGTGAGTTGTGAGAGGTGTCCCAGAGCAATGATGGCGACCACCACCACAGCCTGTCCTGCTTCCACAGCTCCCTCCCCTTTGCCGGAACTAGTTGGGCTGGGAATCTGTGTCTGCACTCCACAGTTCTCAGAACAGCAAATATTCTGTTCTTTTGATCTGACACTGCTATTGTTGTGCTTCTAGCACTGGGCAGGTTGGGGCGGGGTGAGCTATGGGAGGGTAGGGAGGGGGCGGCTAGTCTCAGTGCCTAAGGCTTCTGTTCTCTACTCGGCAGTGAGGGCTTAAACCACCGTTTTCAGCCTTCTTCCCTCAGTTTTTTCTCCAAGGTCTCTGCGGTGAGCGTTTGGTTTAGTCGTGTTATATGGTGCCCCCTCAACCCTGTGGCCATAAGCTGAGCCCTAGCAGTCCGAGTTCTTCTCTCGCCCGCATTTGTGGTAGGTGTGGGATGCAGCGATCTTGGGGCACTGAGCTAGGTCTGTGTCCTGTGCCCGCGCGGCTCCATCTCTGCATTTCTCCTTTCCCACCTCTCCCGCTCGCACGATTCGCCCACCTTTAGGTGAATTCAGTAGTGCGCCTCTTCGTCTTGCCCGTCTGCTGTGCAGGGAGTCCTTTGTGGAGTTATTGTTGGTCGATTAGTTGTAAATTCCAGGGGAGCTTTACAGACGCTCATCTCTCGCTGCCATTTTGATGACGTCTCCCTTTCTTGACTTTTAATGGTCTCACACAGGTATTGGACCAGATCATTCTGCATTTGTGCTCCTCCTACCAGTCTCGAGGTGGCTTTTTCTGTGTGTTCTTAGTTGTAGCACTTTGGTTCAGCTAGACTTCAGGTGATTGTCAGTTATGGTTGTTCTGTAGTTTTGTTGTACTTTCAGGTGGTCATGAGAGGATGCAAGCATAGTGTTTACCTACTCTGCCATCTTGACTGGAAATCCAAATAAGACAATATTTACCAAAAGCTCCCCAGAGTATCATTATACTTTTTACCTTGTTTCATCCTTAAAGCAGGTATTATTTGTCCCTTTCCAATAATGAGGAAAATATAGGAAGGAGAAGATAAGGAAAATTGCTTAAGTTTCCACAGCCAGGTAACGACAGAGGCAGAATTAAAAGACAAGTTTCCTGCCTCCTAGGCCAATTATTTTCCATTATATTATGTCTACTCAAGAGCTTCTGACATGGATCTCAGTGTTTTCTACTCTGGTATCCACAGCTATAGAGTGTGGGTTGGACCTAGCAACTTGCTTCTAAGGAAAAGAATATTGCAATAGTGATGGGATACCACTTCAGTGATTAGGATACCACAAACTGTTAATCCAACTCTCTCTCCATTGCCTCTTCAGCTTGGGCACATTGATGAAATAAACTGCTACATTGGAGAGGCCTTGTGGAAAAGAACTGAGGGCAGTCTCTGGCCAGCAGCCAGCAAAGAGCTGAGGCCCTCAGCCCAACAACCTGTAAGTAACTGAATCCTCCCAACAACCACCTAAGTAAGCTTAAAAGTGGACCCTTCCCCAGTTGAGCCATGAAATGACTACACCCCTGCCCAAAACCTTTTATTGCAGCCTTATTATAGACTCTGCTAAGTTGTGCCTGGATTCCTGATGCCCAGACATGAAGATAGTGTGTGAAGCCACTCAGGTTTGGGGTTGTTTGTTACATAGCAATAAATAATTAACACAATATGATTCCAGCCAGCTGCTTCATTGATCTGCTTATTCACAGAAAAACAGATTCACGACACAGCCCTTGAGAGAGTTGAGGGGAAAAAATATATAGGTGAGCTTTGTAACTCTAGGAGAGGGATGTAAATCCAAAGATCACCTCTTGGTCTGCTTCAATGTTTCCTCTGCCCTGAAGTTCTGATAGCCATGGCTAAGCATGGTGCCAGTAAATATAGGGCTTCTCATCCACCACTGGTCACTGAGTCCAGCATTTCTCAGTGCTCAGCTTGTGTTCAAACCAAGTGGTTGGCAACATGAGGTCAGCTTCTCCTCATTGTTAGCTTGGGAAGCCCAATAAACACCCCCTAAGAAGTTACCACTGGGTCCAAGCCACCACACCAGGCTGTCTCCATTCTAGCGACTATAGCTGTTCCCAGCCACTGCCCCAGTTACAGTGTTATTTTGGAATTTCAAACATTGGTGGGCTGGAGTAAGTGAGCGGTTTTGACAGACTCCCTAAAAGCAATTAATCAAATGAGAATCACTTAAGCTAAATTTTTAAATGGCTAAATTGGTGTCAAGGAATCATCTTTAAAATGTGTCGGTGGCAGACTTCCCAGTATATCCTGTAACTTTAGCTAGACATCTTAACCAAGAGAGTTGCATTCCCACATGCTGAAAAGTCTTATCAAAGGGTCCACCTGAGTTCTTCTTTTGCCAGCTCAGATGTCTCTACAAAAATTAGAAACAACCTAGGGTGAGTTACTTTTCAACATGTCAGCAGAAACAGCAAGGTGAATGCAGGCCAAACTGGGACCTTTGCAGGTCTGTGTAGTGGCTGTTAGGTAGGCATCTGCCATCCACTACTCTTAGTCCTATGTGATATGAATGACTCTGTGTGTGTGTGTATGTGTTTGGGTCTGCAGGTATGGGGGTAGGAAGAGGAAGAAGAGGAGCGTGGCACATTTAGCAATGTGCACTCCCCATAGACATGTATGCGTGAACAAGTATTATCGCTAAAAGAAGTAAGTAATGGGTATGAAGATTTGGCTTCTCATAGCTACATGTAACATGCATGTGTATGGGACTGTGGCCATGAAGACTGTGTGTGTGTGTGTCTGTGTATGTGTGTGTGTCTTACGTGTGCAGAGGGAGGCTGTGAATATGAAAGTTCCACCCAACTCTCACTATACAGGGTTGGAATGTTTCAGAGTTGGCATACCTAAATCCAATGATAATAAATCAAGTAACAATGGTGCTGTGTACGTATGTATTGTATAGCACGTCTCAAATTCTCAGTGTGACTTGCTCATTGATGTGTGTGTGTGTGTGTGTGTGTGTGTGTGTGTGCACCTTCCTGCATGTTAGTAATGAGGGAAAAGAAGACAAGTATATGAGCATGGAAGAAAGAAACTGACAGTGAACCCATAAAGGGCCCTTGAAGAAGTGTACAAGGAAAAAAATCTGGCTGATTAAGTACCTACCTCATTAGACCCTGAATTGCCACGGAGCTGAACCAAAGTAATTCATTTTCTTGAAAATTGGGCCAAGCCCTTCCCCCACTTCTTCCTCCACATCAGTCATCAGGACAAAGGAAAACAGAGCAAAATCCCCCATCCCCCATGAAATGTACACGTCCTCCATGTCTCTTTTTTAACAAGTGTCTGTGAGTACCTGCCTAGCTTGGGCTCAGCATCAGGCAGTCTTACCTTTGTTTTTAATTATCTTCATTTGATCTACACAGGTAAGTTGTTCACAGGGGCATTGTCATGCAGGTTATCAGGCGGGGTCTCAGCTCCTGCTCCCCACATAAGAATGCAGGATATGGTGAGGTCAAAAAGGAACACCCACGAAGCCATAGACAGGGGAGTCATACCTCTGTATTCTTGCTGGTGGCTGGGTTGGGGACACAGGAAGCAGGAGCCACATGATCCGCAATCCACTGGCAGCTTCTCTGCCAACCAACCAACCTCACTTGCTAGCTGCAATCCACCGTGCTGACTGCAATCCGCGCTTGCTAACTCAGCCACCATCTTCTTGCTAGGACCCCCATTTTCTGCTAATGTAGCCACGGCAATTATATTAGTGGCCAATGGCTCACTGGTTACTGCTGACGGCCAACTAGCCACAGCTGATGGCCATCCAATCACAGTTGATGGCCATTTACTACCTGATCCAGTACCTTTCCACAGAGGGCGAGAGCCTGGAAACTGCAATCCTGGCTCTGTCCCCACAGGCATCCAGAGAAGAAGAGTTAAATGCAGTATTGTGAGTGTGGGGACAGAGTTGCAGAGAGCAGTTTCCAGGCTCTCAACCTCATGTGGAAAGGGGCTGGCTTGGGTAGTAGATGGTCATCAGCTGTAACCAGTTGGCCATCAGCTATAACCAGTTAGCCATTGGCCACTGATATAACTGCCACAGCTAAGCTAGGAAGTGTGGATTGCGGCTAGCAAGTCCAGTTAGCAAGCGGATTGTAGATTGCAGATCGTGTTGATCCTACTTCCTGTGTCTTGCCTGTACACTAGCGAGACTGGGGTGCAGGAAGACCCCTCGTTGGGGTACTGGCGTATGTTCGCTTTGTGTCTCGATCAGCTGCCATCGAGAATATAGTGGTATGACTCCCCTATCTATGGCTCTGTTGTTGTTCCTTTTTGGCCTCACTATATCCTGTGTTCTTGTGTGGGGAGCGGGAGCTGAGACCCTGCATTACGGTGACCTACCTGAATCTCAATTTTTGACTGTTCCTGCAAATAATAGGAGAACTAGAACAGTAAATGGATTATCTTGCATCCAGAGGTCTGACCCCTAAAAATCAGGCTTGGCTGAAAATTAGAGTTGTTCACACAATGTCCCTTTTTTTGCCTGTAATTACGCAAATGCAACCCCATTTTCATGGTCTTCAAGAGCACTGATCCAAATGTTTACAAGCTTGGGCAAGTTTCTGGATAAAAGATGCCAACATGCTAACCAAAAAGAAATGTGTTACTCCTTACTTTCTAGAGCAAGCAGTTATAGTAAATGCAATGCTGGGCCTCAAAAACATTTTTGTGCTATGAATCCCCATGGCAGTCTGATGAAAACTATGGATCCCTCTCAGAACAATGTTTTTAACTGTATAAAATATGTAGGATTACCAAGGAAACCAACTATATTGAAATAACCCTATTAATTAAAATATTTTAATGTAATCATATATGAACTTCTTTATTAACTACTGCTAATACTACTGTGGTTCATTTACTGCATTTGTAGTTGAAGAAAAAGCTAAAGTTCAGTTAAAGATTAGTAAAAATGCAAATGTACTTTTTTCCCATCTAAGTTCATAGACCCCCTGAGTTCTATCCACAGATGCCTAAAATGTTAAATGAGAGAGAGAGGGAGGGAGAGAGGTAGGGAGGGAAGGAGGGAGGGAAGGAGGGAGAGAGAGAGAGAGAGAGAGAGAGAGAGAGAGAGAGAGAGAGAGAGAGAGAGAGAGAGAGAGAACCAAAGCTGAAAATAGGTTGTAGTAGTAACCCCTAAATAAGAGTATGTTCTGACCACTGCTGAAGAGGCAAAGGAGGCTGAGAACGATGAAAATAGTGTTTATACTAGAGGGAAAAAAGAACAATGACAAGTACACAATCAAACAAACAACAACAAAGAAAAATGCTGCTCCCACCCCTGATATGGTTCACCAAATGTTTGGAAATCAGAACTGATTTATCCATAGATTTTTACAGTCACTGTAGTAACTGAGCATGATGATGGGCCAGAGTCAACCAGAAAGTGTTGAAATATATTTTGCTACTTTGTTCTCTGCTCAAAGAAGCCCTTCGTTGGTTTCCCTCTATATATAGGAGGAAGCCTAATCTTCTTGAGTTGGCCTCCAGGGATTCCCAGTACATCCCTCCTATAAGAAACCTCTAACCCTCTCAAGTAGTTAATCACCCCTTGCTCTAGACTCTCCCAGCTCTTTCTATCTACTTCCAATATAGTACTCATTACTGCATTTTAGTTCCCTATTTCACATATCAATTTCTTCCACTATACTGTAAACTCCCCAAAGATGGGAGCTATGTTTTGTCTAACAGTAGGTAATCAATCTGTATGTGTGACATGTATATGCTAATGAGTGAAAAGTCTTGTTTCCAGCGGATGAACCATTTCAAACAACTAGCTTTGACCACATCACTAGTTTCACTTTGTAATTTGATTGGGACAAGGGTGATCATGGGTTCCTTGGAGTTAGTTATTCACTAGTTGCCAAAATTATAAGACAATGGAGAGAGTTTAGCTAAGAACAAACTGACCTGTAATGAAGGTTAAACTTTCACAGTGAGAATTAATGTTATTGAAATGTATTGACTAAGTTAAGATGCAACATTTGTACCACTGTTGGGAACATTTAAAACCTAATGAAAGGAATGGGAAATGAACAGGAAGTATTTCTTGATGTCTTGAGGTATGCTGTCTTGAACTTCAAAAACAATCAGGAAGCAAGCAGATCAACTTCAGTGTTTTTGTTTTGTTTTGTCTCAGTCAGGCTGCCTGTCCTTCCATCCATCCATCCATCCATCCATCCATCCATCCATCCATCCATCCAACATCCCTTCAACTATACATCCAACATCAATCCATGTGTTCATCTATGGTTTATCCATACATCCAAAGTTCCTTCATCCATCCATCCATTCGGCCAATATAACTAGGAAGTTTAATCTTTTTGGAATCTTAAAGGCAAATGAGGGGCCGGCCAGGTGGCTCAAGCGGTTGAAGTGTCATGCTTCTAACTCCGAAGGCTGCCAGTTCGATTCCCACATGGGCCAGTGGGCTCTCAACTGCAAGTTTGCCGGTTCAGTTCCTCGACTCCTGCAAGGGATGGTGGGCTCCGCCCCCTGCAACTAAGATTGAACACGGCACCTTGCATTGAGCTGCCGCTGAGCTCCCGGATGGCTCAGTTGGTTGGAGCGTGTCCTCTCTACCACAAGGTTGCCGGTTCAATTCCATGACTCCTGCAAGGGATGGTGGGCTGCGCCCCCTGCAGCTAACAACAGCAACTGGACCTGGAGCTGAACTGTGCCCTCCACAACTAATATTGGAAGGACAACAACTTGACTTGGGAAAAGCCCTGGAAGTAAACAGTGTTCCCCAATAAAGTCCTGTTCCCCTTCCCCAATAAAATCTTTAAAAAAATGAAAAAAACAGCAAATGAATTCTATCGTTAATCTAGTTCTCAAAGTGAATGTCATGTGAAAGTTCTGGTGTGGAGTATTGAAATCTAATATTTAACAATAGTTGACTTGAACTAAGCAGCCCCTCTCTTGAAAAGCTCCCTAGATCTTTTCAGTTCTGCCCTTCCCTCTCACTGCAGATTCCCAATAACTCTCACACATCAATCCTGTTACCCTTCTACCCAAAGTTTCTCCTCAGTGAACAATGATAAGTATTTGTCAGGGAGGGGAGGCTTCCTCCTCAGCATCAAGGTGGGAATTCTGCTGTAGTCTTTTGATAGATGCAGAGAAATAGTAAGGAGGTTTAGGGAGGATGTGACAAAAGGAACCTCGCCATAAAACTCACCTCCTCCCCTTAAAACTCACTGAGGTCTCAGAGGTTGCCAATTCCTGAGGGAGGGTACCAGAGAACAATCAGCAGGAGAAGAACAGAAATATCTGAAAGCTGCATGGGAGGTTGTCCCACCAAGCCAAGCATCCTATACAAATTTGCTGAAATACCAGGCAGAGAGAACAGGGCAGCATGAGATGGCATTGTATCTTAGTCCCTGATCGACATCAGTTCTTCACTTCCTGGAATTAATGTAGTCGAGTGCAGTCAAGTGAGATATATCTCCCAGAGAAGGCTAGCAGCCTTCCTCCTGTCCCCGGGAAAGGGCCTGCACTTTCTGTTCCTTGAGGCATGTCCATTCCATGCTCTTTGATTTTCTTTACGTTTCCTTTTATGTATATTTATAGATAATTTATTTGTGGTTACCATAACATCTTAAAGTTATGACAATCTGCCTTTAATTGATACCAACTTACACATACAAAAACTCTACTCCTTTATAGCTCCACCTACTCTTCTATTTTTGTTACTGATGTCACAAATTAGATCTTTATATAATGTGTACCCCATTAACATAGATTTATATTTTTAATGCATTTGTCTTTTAAATCCTTTAGAAAATACAAAGAGGAGTTATAAACAAAAACTACACACACACACACACACACACACACACACACACACACACACACATTTGGTATTTGCCCATGTATTTACCTTTATTGAAGAACTTTATATTTTCATATGGCTTCAAATTGCTGTGTAGTATTCTTTCATTTCAACTTGAAGGACTTCCTTTAGCATTTCTTTCAGGGTGGGTCTGGTAGGAATAAATGCCCTCAGCTTTTGTTTGTCTTGTATGTGTCTATATATCTCCCTCATTTTTGAAGGAGAGTTTTTCTAGATATAGACTTCTCAGTTGACAGTTTATTTTTCTTTCAGCATTTAAAATATATTATCCCACTATCTTCTGGCCTACAAGATTTCTGCTGAGAAATCTACTGATAGTCTTGTGGGAGAATTCCTTATATATGACAAGTCACTTTTCTCTTGCTGCTTTCAAGATTCTCTGTCATTTTCTTTTGACTTAGTGTAGTGTGCCTTTATGTGAATCTTTTTGGGTTTATCCTAATTGGAGTTTATTAAACATCTTGGATTAGATTCCCTTTTCATTTCCTTTTGTGTATATTCTATGTCTTTCCTCAAATTTGGAAGTTTTAGACATTATTTCTTCAAATTTCTGTACTTTCTCTCTTCTCCTCCTGGGACTCTGATAATGTCCATACTGCTGTGTTTAATGATATCCCATAAGTCTCTTAGGTTCTGGTCACTTTTATTCATTTCTTTTTGCTCCTCAGATTAGATAACTTCAAATGATCTGTCTTCAACTTTGCTAATTACTTCTTCTGTCTGTTTGATAACTTCAAATGATCTGTCTTCAACTTTGCTAATTACTTCTTCTGTCTGTTTGACTCTGCCTTTGAAATCCTCTAGTGCAGTTTTCAATTCATTTATTTTTCAGCTTCAGAATTTGGTTCTTTTGCATAATTTCTGTCTTTGTCGATATTCTCATGTGTTCATATATTGTTTTTCTGATGTTTTAGTCTGTCTATGATGCCACAACAAAATACCACAGATTCTGTGGCTTAAACAACAGGAATTGATTTTCTCACACTTCTGGAGGCTGGAAGTCTGAGATCATGGTGTCAGCATGGTTGGGTTCTGGTGACAACTGTCTTCTTGGCTTGTAGACAACCACCTTCTTGCTTTGTCCATACATGACAGAGAGAGAAAAAGAGAAAGCATAAGCAAGCTTTCTGGTGTCTCTTCTAATGAAGGCCCAAATCCCATCATGAGAGACCCACCACATGACTTCATCTAAACCCTATTACCTCCCAAAAGCCCCATCTCAAAATACCATCACATTCGGGGTTTGGACCTCAATATGTGAATGGGGGGCACAGTTAAGTCCATAGCACTTTATTTCCTTTAGTTCTTTGTCTGTGTTTTTCTTTAGCTTTTTCGGCATGGTTAAGACAGCTGTTTTAAAGTTTTTGTCTAGTGAGCCCAATGTGTGTATTTCTTCAGGGTCAGTTACTGGAGATGTATTTTGTTCCTTTTAACACGCCAGTTTTCCCTGTGTTTTTGTATCTTGTGATCTTTCTTTTTTCAAAATTGAACATTTAACAAGGCAGTCACCTTTTCAAGTCTCTGCAGACTAATGTGGAAGACCTTTAATAATTAGCAGGCCACTGAGCCTTGGGATTATTCCAGGTCAAAGCTTTTAAGTTCTTTTCAGGTCTTTTTCTGGGTATACATCCTGTCTTGGCTTGTGTACATATGGTTTTATTTTTTATTTTCTCCAGCTGCTTTTAAATGTCTTAATTTCCCAGAGTTTCACCCTTGCTTTTTCTTGGGGCCTTCGATATTCTATTGTATTCCTTTTCCCATAATCTCTTGCTCCCAGGCATCCACAATTCTTCTGCAATTTTCACACACTGCAGCACCTGTCATTACCACTGTCATTTTCAATCAGACTTCTAAATTATGCTGCCATTCTCCATCTAATCTCTGAGTCAGGTGAGACAGAAACCAGTTCATTGGGTAGCCCACAGACAGTTCAGAACATTGCAAACAAGTTTCACTCTGCTCCTTCTATCCCAAGGGTGGGAACTAGGAATGGGGCTGATTCCTCCCAAGCATGCTGCATCAAACTGGGGAGGGGGTGAGGCAAAGGTGAGTAAAATGCCAAGAAATTTCCTGCCATTTTGAATGTAGCTTTTTCTTGATTGGGCATTTGCTTGGTTGCTATTTGTCTTTGACTGGTTTTCAGAGTTCCTATAATGTTATTTTAATCAGTCCTTATATGTTTAGTTGATGTTTTCATGAAGGCCTGGAGCATCCTAGTTCACTATCTTCCTCACATCACCTGTTTGCGCTTATTATTAATCATGGAATCTACAATGAATGGCATATAGCAAATGCTTAACAAATGTTTGTTGGACTGAATTTTAATCTGACTTGCATTATTTATTATTGCTTCAGGTACATTAAGCTTGAGTCTTCACCTAAACTGTAAATCCCCTAGGATAGGGAACCATTCATAATTTCTGCTGTGTTTACACCGAGTAGGTACTCAACATTTGCTTACTTTGCTCAATGTGGGCGTTTAATAAATATTTATTGATTTTATATAATTGAATTGGCTTTTAGCTCTTATCCTTGCTTTGCCTTTACCCAGAGTGAACATCAGATATGAATTTCATTAGATGGTACACAAAATGAATGGACTGGAGCCATATGTCACTCTCATCTCACTCCCAGGAGGTAAAAATAAATCCAGGTCTAGTCTCTACGCTTCTTCCATGCCAAACTCATATTCATTTCCAGCCAAAAACAGGGACTACTATCCTTGTTGAATTTTTACTATTTATCATTGTGAGTGCCAAAGGAAACACCAATTTTAGAATAAAAGGAACAGGTCAGAAACCTCTATTTACCTCCAAAACTCCCTGGGACAGATGCTTTAATCATTGTATCCTAATCCATCCTTCCTTCCTTTCTTCTCTGCCTCCCTTCTTCCCTCCCTCCTTTCTTCCTCCCTTCCTTTCCTCAACAACTGTATACGGAACAACTATTGAACAAGAACTGATGATGTACACATGAGATGAGTAAGGCATGGACCTTGCCCCCAAAGAGTTCACTGAATAGTAATATTTTCTGTGGTCCTCCATTCTATCTGGAATAATGGCTATTCTTTGAAAGAATTTAAACAGCTAATAATCTTCCAGGTAAGAAAATCAATTTGGATCCTGTGACCTCTCTCTTTGCACTCTAGCATACACACACACACACACACACACTCTCTCTCTCTCTCTCTCTCTCTCTCTCTCTCTCTCTCTCTCTCTCTCTCTCTCTCTCTCTCTCTCACACACACACACACACACACACACACACACTTTTACATTGGCAAACTACCAAAGTTTCTCTTTTGGCTTTTTCATGTCTCTATTCAGTTATCTTGGCACTGTCTCAACCTGCCCCAGGCAACTAGTGAAGTCTTAATGATACCAGCTAACATTTATAGAAAGCTTATGCTATGCCTGGTACAGTGCCCCCACCTGTTGCCACAGAAGCTCCTTTTCCTGACAGACTCTCGAGCTCTGTTTCACCCCTCCAACACATTCTGTCTTGTGGTCCAATTCCAAATGGCTATCCTCTTAGCTCCCAATTAACTGGGAAAAAAATTGCTAAAGTACTCATGACTGATAAATTTGATTACTGAGCACAGGCTCAGTGATAATTGAGCCTTGCTGATAGGGGCTTTGGGAAAACAACCTCTCAGGACATTTCCTTCCCCACTTTGTGATGGAGCAATCTGTTTTACCCTCCACCGCTTGTGTGTTAGTCTCTTTATCTTATTCTGTACATAATTCCCTACTTTTAGACCTCCCAACATATCTGCCCTCAGTGGACACCCTATTGCCTCTGCCTTAGATCAGCCCTTTATCACCTCATGTCTGGGCTATCCTAATAACAATTAATATTTACCAACTGCATACTAAGTTGTTAAACAGTGTGCTAGGAGCATGGCACAATGTAATCCTCATGTAACCCTTTGAGATGAGTACTGTTATTGTTCCCATTTTACAGATGAGGGACTTGAGGCATGGTAACTAGAATCACATGACTAATAAGTAGCAAAGCCTGGACACAAACTCAGGGAATTTTGGACCCACATTTAACAATCATGACATAAGGCTTATTTAGCTAGATGGAGTACATAAAAACAGAGTCTATAGAAATCTCTGCTGAATAGCTTCTGTCTCCATTTTTTTGTTGTGGTTGTTTGTTTGGAAGATAAAGTCATTATAGCCACAGGAAGTGAGTCCCTATTTAAAAGCGGAGCCAGGAAAGGTTTCTTGAAATAAAGAGGACTAGAGCTGGCCCTTGAGGGATGAATGCAACTCAGACAAGAAGAGAGAGCAGCAGTGGTCATTTCAGTCTCAGGGATGTGACACGTGCAAGGGTAAATAGTGGGGAATGCCACAGATGTGTGAGGAAGAGAGAGCAGACCAAACTACTAGAGCAAAGGGTTCCTTTCCCCAAAGAAGAGTTGGAAGTCTGACAGGAAAAGCATGTTAGGGTAAGATTAGTGCAGTCTTGAATGCCAAACTTAGGGATTGGGGCCTCATGTATAGGCCAGTGGTCTTAATTCAAACTGTATTCCCTGAGGCCCTTGAAAGAAGGGAGGTTCTGGGTCCTCCCTCCTCGCTTCAACTAAAGCATATCTATATTTTTTTAAATTAAGGTTTATTGGGGTGACAATAGTTAGTAAAGTTACATAGGTTTCAAGTGTACAATTCTGTAATACGTCATCTATATACTGCATTGTGTGAGCATGTCTACTTTTAAATGATTTTCATTCTGGGATTTTAATTGCCTAGTATTTTATTTGAAAAAAGTGCCCCCCTGCTAATTGAAAAACAAAGAACAAACTAACAAATGGGCTTTGATAACTACCATTCCAGCCAGCTATGGTTTTTGACCAGGGGTATGACATGACCAGAATGGTGTTTCAGAAATATAATTCTGCCAATAGAATGTAGAATGGACTAGAGATGATATAAGTAGGGAGGTTTGCTGGGACCTTGTTGTAACTGTTTAAGGTGGCAAGGTCAATCGCAGTAGAAATTGTTAGAAAAAGGATAGATGTTTGAAATATTCCCAAGGACATACACAGAGCATGGTCAACACACCATGATAACTGACAGGATATGAAAGTCAGGAAGCAGGCAAGGGTTTCTCTAAGAAGGACATTTCAGATGATAAGGGAAATTTTGGGGGTCAGAGAACCCATTCCAGTGTGCCCCAAACCATGTTAGGTAAGTGGCACTTCTGAGTCCTCAGAAGAGAAAGTTGTCCTCTCTTTGTTATTCTGGAAAGGAAAACAAACTGACACATTCACCTTTAAGCACAAATTGGGAAAAATAAAGGGCTATTTTTTTGGACTAGTCAGAGACCAGTTACCAGATATTCCTGTCTGACAATAAGAAATTCCCTTAGAGGTCCTAAGGAAAAATGGTGAGAAACAAGCTTAGAGAGGAAGAATGTTCTTATAAGCCTGTACTGTCTGTCCAGAGCAATAACTATTTTAGATTGGGCTCCAACAAATTGAGATTGGGAGCTACAGGGCACTAACCAGATTTAATTCAATGGTCCCTAGAGCGCCTAGCACATTACTGGTGTTCAATCAGCATTAAATCAACCATGGAAAGAAGCATGGATCCGTATACCTAAAGTAAAAGAAATTGGGTTAGATCAAATGAGACTAAAGCAAAGGCCTGATGAGAAATAGACTTAAGATCTCCAGATACACCCCTCTTCCCTAAGTAGAATGAACACCAGATGGGGAATCCCAAGATCAGGGGGCAGGCAGTTTGGGTAGTTGGGACTCCTTGATCACAGGGCTTGCCAATTTCCTGATTCCTTGAAACAAAGGTGTGATTTTGAAACATAGCTGCCTCTTGTTCACACAGGAGCAGTATATGCACATGGCTGTGTCTGACTTCCCATGTAGGTTCTTTATAGCTTAACCCTGTTACCAATTATGTATGTGACTTTGCACAAGTCATTTACCTCTCCAGGACTAATTTTCTCTGTTGTCAAATGAAGAGAGTAATTCCTGTCATAGAAGGCTGCCGGAAGGCTGGAATTAGATTGTGAAAGTGCTTTAAAAGCATAAAGTATAATATATATGGCAAAATATTTTTATATAGACATTACATGCATGGAAAATGATATGTGACTGGAATTTTTATAAATCAAGCCACATATTAGCATCTTAACATTTTGTTATACAAGTTTGAAAGAATTTTACAATGAACAACCATGCCCCACCATGTCCGTGATATTAAAAGGCATGATTCAGCAATACTTTTGCAAAAGAAATTAGTAAAGCAGATTGGTATTCCTCATTTTCTGTAATATATGTTTATCTTCCTATTCCAGCCTTTCTAGTCCCTCTTATTATTTTGCAAAGGAATCTTTATCTGAGGGAGAACCCAGAACATGTTTACTGCCAACAAAATTTATTTTCTGTATGCTTCTCAAGGTTGGGCTTAGGGTTATCATGGCTAGAAAGGGAAGGACAATAATTGGACTCAGTCAGTAAAGGAAGACATCAAGATAATTTAGTCCAGTTTGATAAATTACAATCTTCCTCTTTCAGGGATCCCACAAAAGAGAAGATCATATCCTTGGATGCCCACTCTTTACAGAAGTCCTTTTCAAGTCATACCCTTCACTATGGGGCGATACATTAATTGAGAAGGCAAATGCAATCTGCATAATGGATGAAAAATAAACTTTTTGATAATAAAAGGAGGAAATCAGAATGCTATTTATAAATACCAGTCAAGCAATCTTGCCATAGGTAAATTAAAACCCTTTGACCCAGCAATCTTCCCACTAACACAGGTAAAAATGCCCAGATGTATGAGGCTGCTGCCCTTTTTCAGGGGAATTACCACAAATTCTTACACAACTTGAAAGCTCATCAATAAATAAATGGCTGAATAAATCCTGGTATATTCTTATTATACAGACATTTGAAACAATGAGCCAAGATCTGTAACTACTGATGTACTGGGATGTACTCTTAAGTGCAAAAGCCAAGCTTCAGAGGAATGTATATATCACAGTCCCATTCTAGTACAGACAGCAAAATACCCTATAGATGTGCTCCATGCCTGCATGTATTTGCATGTGCACAGGAAGGTTGGGGGAGGATTTCGACCCAGGGTGTTACTATTACTTACTCTGCAGAGAGGGAATGGATAGAGGAGCGCAATGCTTATTTTTCTTTGTATGCCTGTGTATTTTTTCAAGTATGGCGCTAAACACGTGCAACATTTATAATTTCTAAAAAAATTTACTAATTCTGTAAAGCAACTTTACACAGGACTTAGGAGACTGCTCCTCTCCATTGTTTCCCTGGATTTATCTGCTCCCCTGTCCTTCATGTCTGCTTTGAGGGATAATAAAAGTTATTTCTTGGTCAGAGACTTTTGCCTGCTTTGCAGCTAAGTTGTTTGCATGCCAGAGGGGTGAAGAATGAAGGATGGTGGAACAGGTAGGCCTTTAACTAGGCTTCATCCCATTGCCACTTCCCAACATCTGGGAAACATAAAGAACCTACATGGGAAGTCAGACACAGCCATGTGCATGTACTGCTCCTGTGTGAACAAGAGGCAGCTGTGTTTCAAAACCTCACCTTCATTTCAAGGAATCGGGAAATTGGCACGCTCTGTGATCAAGAAGTCCCAACTACCCAAACTGCCTGCCCCTTGCTGTTGCCTCCCTCCCCTTTTGCATTTCTTCCCTCTCCCCAAGAATGAATCACTGAAAGAGTCACCATCTTTTGAACACCCACAATGAGGCAGGTGCTCTCATTGTATAAGACATTTTCACATAATTTAATCTGCACCACAACATCTGTGACAGGTAAATTGTGATTTTGCAAAAATGGAATAGGCTGGAGACATCTTAGATGGCTTTGTGTGGACGGAGCCAGGAGTGCAGTTTCCAGGCTCTTGGCCTCACATGGAAAGGTGCTGGCTCAGGTAGTAAATGGCCTTCAACTGTGATTGGATGGCCATAAGCTGTGGCTCGTTGGCCGTCAGCTGTAACCAGTAAGCCATTGGACACTAATGTAACTGCCATGGCTACCCTAGCAGAAAATGGGGAGATAGCAAGAAGATGGTGGCTGGGCTGGCAAGTGCGGATTACAGGTGGCAGGAGAGGTCGGTTGGTAGAGAAGTAGATGGCAGGTTGCAGATAGTGTGACTCCTGCTTCCTGTGTCTCCAACCCAGTTGCCAGTGAGACTATACTGGTATGACTCCCCTATCTATGGCTCCGTGGGTTTCCTTTTTGGCCTCGCCATATCCTGCATTCTTATGTGGGGAGCAGGACCAGAGACCCCACATGACACCCCGCATGACAGGCTTCACTGAGTTTATTTAATACCTTGATATACCAAAGGCTGAGGATTTCCCCGGTGGTATTCCAACTACACTTGATGAAAGATGCAGATAAGGAATTCAAAGAAGTTGGTTACAGCTTAAAAGTTCACAGAGCCATGAAAAGTGGAAATGGTAATGGCTTGTCCAGGATTTAACTGAGCCAGAAAAATGTGCAGCTTCCCTGGGTTATTACAGAACACCAAAGAAGCTCTAGTTCTCCAACATGTAACACAATCCCAGGAAGCCATTATTTGTGATATCAACTCCTGACATTGGCATACTAGCTCTTTACATTTTGCAAAAAATTTTCCTGGATGGTTTTATATCTTATACTCACAGATCTGAGGGAGATAAGACTAGAAAATTACCCCAATTATATAGATGAAGAAATATCTGTATAAAACATCTATATTCAGAGGGGTTAGGTGACATGTCCAAAGTCATAAAGCCAGGAAATTCATGAGGCAGAACTAAAATCCAGGTAAGTGAATGAAGGAAGCTACTATCTGTGGTTCGTACATTTTTTTCCTGTTCAATCAACTAATTAACACCCATGCTGGGATTATGGGGAGACAGTATTACTTAGTGGCATAAAATATGGATTTTGTTACTTACTCACTATATGGCCTTGGACAAGTCACTGACCAGCTCTATGTCTCAGTTTCACCATCTACAAAAAGTAAATAGTAACAATGCCCACCTCTTAGAGTCATTGTAAGAATTCTTCTAGAGACAACTCATGTAGAACATTTAACACACTGCTTGGCATACAGGAAGAATTCAGTACCTATAAACTATTCTTTTTATATTTTAAAATACTCAAGATGTTGCTCTTGCTCACAAGTACAACTACAAAGTAGATATTTATGAGGCTGTGGAGCCTGTTAAGGTTATTTTGTATAGGTGCTTTGATACGGAGCAAATTTATTTGTAACCACAAGAAGCCCAAAGATGGAAGACATGATAACAAAGGGGACTGCAACTCTCAGAGGCCATAATTGGTAATAATCCCTTTCTCATCACCTGGGCCACCAGAAAGCTAAGCCACACTGGGCAGCTGCCACTGTGCTATGCCTGCTTTCAGCAATGGCAAGAAGTGGCTTTGGCAGTCCTAACACATACTCTGCTAGTGCCAACCTTGGGGCTGAGCATCTTTTCAGTGGGTCAACACCCACACTCTCCCTAAACATGTCAGTCAGATAAACTTATCCCATTGCTCCAAAGAGCAGGATGGTGGAGAGAGATGGAGCAATTGGAAAATGGGAGAGAAGAAGAAAATGGGGATGGGGAGAGGTACAGAACAGTGACAGGAGGAATGATAGAAGTGAATGACTGCTGTATTCCTCTGGATACAGCCAGCTTACATGGGTAGTCAATTGTAAAGAACACAGGGAGTAGTGGTAGCACAATATTGTGATCAAACTAAGTGCCAATGAGTTGTTCACTTTAAAATGGTTAATTGTATGTTACGAGAATTTTACTTCAATATTAAAAAGAACTCAAGGGGTTAGAGCACCATGGTCCCAGAGAGAATTTTATGCAGATGCTGCCCTGGCCAGGGGTTCAAAGAGCCACTCATGGGCAATGAATACCTGTTTGTGTCTCTCCGGTTACCTGTCCTCTCAGTGCTGCCCACTCAGGAGGTGGTGTGTGTTTGAGAGAGAGAGAGATTTCTCAGAATAATTCCTATGATGCTTGACTGTGAATTTTCTAAATAATAGCAACAATAATAACACTTAATCCTTATTAAGCTCCTACTATGTGCCTAGATTTAATCCTCACAGCAAGCTCCAGAGGTAGGAATTATCGCACACATATTACAGATGAGAGAATGGAGACTCAAGTTCCAGGAGTAGCTACGAAGTCACTCAGTAAGCAAAGTGGACATGCAAAAACTTAAACCCAGACAGTAAAGCCAACTGATTGATGTGCTTGCTGCATAATGCTCTCTGCTTCAGGCACCAAATACCTACTCTCTGCCAGGTGCCATGGAGACACTGGAATGGTATAAAGGACATGACCATCAAGAAAATAATAATGCAGATTGGGGAGGGTCTACCGGGAGAGACTGCAAAAGACCATTTTAAATAATTCTTGGCTGCTGAGTAAATCTACTCATAATAAGAAGAAACTCAGAGATGACAGTAATAGCAAACACAACAATTACTTTGGCTGAGCACTGTTCTATATGCCTGACACATGTTTAACACACTTGACCTTATTTATTCCTTACAGCAATCCTGCAAGTTATATAATACCTAGTGCCAGCCTCATTTAAAAACATGGGAACTGATATTGAGAGATAAAACAAAGTAACTTGCCCAAGGATGCACAATTAGCAGGTAGGGGTAGACTGGATTTGAACTGCTCTTTGTTTATACGTAGAAGAAACTCAATACATACCCATCAAATAAGTATCTTCCAACTATTGAGCTCTTGCTATGCTCCCAATTCATTTAATCTCAGAACCCTATGAATTTAGTGCTATTATTGGCCCCATTTTACAGATAAAGAACCTAAAGCTCAGAAATGTTAAGTTATACAATTTCACACAGCTACAAAGTGGCAAAATTATTATCCAAACCAATGCAGGTCTGCCAACTCCCAGCCTTTCTTTTTCATTTTAATAGTTGTAGGTGTACAAAATGACATAATGATTAGACATTTACACACCTCACAAAGTGATAACCCCAACAAGTCTACTACTCATCTGACACCATACATAGCTATTACAATACCATTCACTATATTCCCTATGCTGTACTTTACAACCTGTGACTATAGATACATTTTAATTATAGTAGACATTAATATCATTCTACACTAGTTCCAGGAATATAGCACTGTGGCCAGGCATTTACATAATTCATAAAATGATCCCCCCAGTAAGTCCAGCACTCACCTGACACCACAAATAGTTTTCACACCATTGACTATATTCCCCATAAAGTATTTCACGTCCCCATGACTATTTTGTCACAACCAACTTGTACTTCCTAATTCCTTCACCTTTCCCACAAATCACCCCAAACCCCTCCTGTCTAGTAACCACCAATTTGTTCTCTGTATCTATGAGAGTATTTCTGTTTTGTTTCTTTATTCTGTTCTTTAGATTCCATATATAAGTGAAATGGTATCTGTCTTTCTCAGTCTGAATTATTTCACTTAGCATAGTACCCTGCAGGCCCACCCATGTTGTTGCAAATAGTAAGATTTCATTTTATATGACAGAGTAATACTCCATTGTATGAATGTACAACAATTTCTTTATCCAATCATCTATTGATGGGCATTTCAGTTGTTTACATATCTTGGCTTTTGTGAAGTGCTGCATTGAACATGAGGGTGCATCTATCTTTTCAAATTAGAGTTTTGTATTTCTTTGGATAAATATCCAGGAGTGGAATTGCTGGGTCATAAGGTAGTTCTATTTTTAATTTTTTGAGGAACCTCCATACTGTTTTCCATAGTGGCTGCATCAATTTGCAATACCATCAACGGGGCACAAGGTTCCCTTTTCTCCATATCCTCGCCCACTCTCATTTGTCGATTTATTGACGATGGCCATTTTGACTGGGGTGAGGTGATAACACATTGTGGTTTTTATTTGCATTGATGTTGATGTTGAGCATCTTTTCATATGTCTATTGGCCATCTGTATGTGCTCCTTGGAGAAATGTCTCTTCATGTCCTCTGCCCATTTTTAATTGGACTGTTTATTGGTATTGAGTTGTATGAGATTTTTAACAAATTTTGATGATTACATCCTTATCATTGACAATTATCTTCCATTCAGTAGGATGTCTTTTCGTATATTGATGGTTTCCTTTGCTGTGAAAAAATAAAAAAAACTTTTTTGTTTGATGTAGACCGATTTGTTTATTTTTTCTTTTGTTTCCCTTGACCAAGGAGATATATTATTAAAAATATCACTAAGGGTAATGTCTGAGAGTTTACTTCCTATATTTTCTTCTAGGAGTTTTATGATTTCAGATATTACATTTAAGTCTTTAATTTATTATAAGTTTATTCTTGTATATGGCATAAAAAGATGGTCCAGTTTCATTTTTTTTGCATGCATCTGTCCAGTTTGGCCAGCACCATTTATTGAATAGACTATCTTTACCGCAATGTAAATTCTTGCTACTTTTGTCATAGATTAAACCACCATATATGCATGGAATTATTTCTGGGCTCTCTATTCTGTTATATTGATCTATGTGTCTGTTTTTATGCCAATACCATGCTCTTTTGATTACTATGGGCTTCTAGTATAGTTTGATATCAGGAGTGTCATACCTTCAGCTTTGTTCTTCTTTCTCAGCATTGCTGTGGCTATTTGGGGTCTTTTATGGTTTCATATAAATTTTAGAATTACTTGTTCTAGTTATTTGAAAAATGCCATTGGTATTTTGATAGGGATTGCACTGAATATATAGATTGCTTTGGGTAATATGAGCAATTTAATTATATTAATTCTTCCTATCCATGAGCATGGTATATGTTTCCATTTATTTGTATCTGCCTTAATTTCTCTCTTCAATATCTCATAATTCTCTGAGTCTTTTGATTTCTCAGTTAGGTTTATCACTAAGTATTTTATAATGTTTGAGGCAATTGTAAATGCGATTGTTTTCTTAATTTCTCTGATATTGGTGTATAAAAATGCAACCAATTTCTGAATATTCATTTCATATCCCGCCCGCTACTTTAGTGAATTCATTTATCAGTTCTAATAGTTTTCTGGTGGAATCTTTGGGGTTCTCAATCTAGGATCATTTCATTTGCAAATAACGACAGTTTTATTTCTTCCTTTCCCATTTGGATGCCTTTTATTTCTTTTTCTTCTCTGACTGCTGTGGCTGGGACTTCCAGTACAATGTTGAATAAAAGTGGTGAACATGGGCATCTTGTTCCTGATCTTAAGAAGAATGTTTTTACCTTTTTCCCACTGAGTATATTAGCTGTAGGTTTGTAATATATGACCTTTATTATGTTGAGATATGTACCTTCTATTCCCACTTTGCTGAGAGTTTTTATCATAAATGGTTGCTGGATTTTGTCAAATGCTTTTTCTGCATTATTGATATGATCATATGATTTTTGCTTTTCATTTTGTTTATGTGGTGTATCACGTTAATTGATTTGCAGATATGAATCAACCTTGCATACCAGAAATGAATCTCACTTCATTGTGGTGTATGATCTTTTTAATATATTGCTGAATTCAGTTTAGTAATATTTTGTTGAGGATTTTTGGATCTATGTTCATCAGGGATATTGGCTTATAATTCTCTTTTTTTATAATATCTTTGTCTGGTTTTGGAATCAGGGTAAAGATGGCCTCATTAAATGACCTTCCCTCCTCTTGGATATTTTGGAATACTTTGACGGGAATAGGTGTTACTTCTTTATTGAATGTTTGGTAAAATTTACCTGTGAAGCCATCTGGTCCAGGATTTTTGATTGTTGGGAGCTGGTTGACTACTGATTGGATTTTGTTAGTAATAATCAGTCTGTTCAGATTTTCTGTTTCTTCCTGATTCAGCCTTGGAAGATTGTATGCTTCTAGGAATTTATCCATTTCTTCCAGATTATCCAATTTATTGGCATATAGTTTCTCTAGTATTTTCATTATTATTATTATTATTATTATTATTATTATTATTATTATTATTATTTTGTATTTCTGTGGTGTCCACTGTCGCTTCTCCTTTTTCATTTCTGATTTACTTATTTGGGACCTCTCTCTTTTTTGCTTCACGAGTCTTGTTATAGGTTTGTCAATTTTATCTTCTCAAACAGCAGCTCTTAGTTTCATTGATCTTTGGTGTTTTTTAGCCTCTCTTTTGTTTATTTCTGCTCTTATCTTTATTATTTTCTTCCTTGTACTCATAGGTTTTGTTTGCATTCTTTCTCCAGTTTCCTTAGGTGTAAAGTTAGACTGTTTATTTGACATTTTTCTTGTTTCTTTAGGTAGCTATGCATTGTTATGAATTTCACTCTTAGGACTGCTTTCACTGTGTCCCACAGATTTTTGGGTCATTGTGTTTTCATTTTTGTTTGTCTCAACGGTTTCGTCCTTGATCTCATTTTTGACCCATTCATTATTTAGAAGCATGTTATTTAGCCTCCATGTGTATGCTTTTTATTTCTTGTATTCGATTTCTAGTTTCATACCATTGTGGTCAGAGAAAATGCTTGATATTATTTCAGTCTTCCTAAATATACTGAGACTCCTTTTGTGGCCTAATATGTGATATATCTGGGAAATGTTCCATGTGCACATGAAAAAAAAATTTATATTCTGCTGCTTTGGTGTGAAATGCTCTAAATATATCAATTAAATCCATCTGCTCTAGCCTGTCATTTATGTCTGCTATTTCAGTGTTGATTTTCTGTCTGGAAGTTCTGTCAATTGGTGTCAGAGGTGTGTTAAAGTCCACTGCTATGATTGTGTTACTGTTGATCTCTGCCTTTATGTCATCCAATATTTGTTTTATATATTTAGGTGCTCCTATGTTGGGTGCAAAAATGTTTACTAGGGTTATGTCTTCTTGTTACTCCTTTTATCATTATGTAATGTCTTTGTTTGTATCTTATTAAAGTCTTCATTTTAAAGTCTACTTTGTCTAATATAAGTATTGCTACCCCAGCTTCCTTCTCATTTCCATTTGCATGAAATATCTTATTCCATCCCTTTATTTTCAGTCTATGTGTGTCTTTTAATCTGACGTGGGTCTCTTATAGATATCATATGCATGAGTCTTTTTTTCTTATCCATTCAACTACTCTATGTCTTTTGATTGGAGCTTTTAATCCATTTACATTTAAAGTGATTATTGATAGGTACATAGTTATGGCCATTTTTTTTAAAGATTTTATTGGAGAAGGGGAACAGGACTTTTTATTGGGAACAGTGTGTACTTCCAGGACTTTTTTCCAAGTCAAGTTGTTGTCCTTTCAATCTTAGTTGTGGAGGGTGCCATTCAGCTTCAAGTTGTTGTCCTTTCAGTCTTAGTTGTGGAGGGCGCAGCTCAGGTCCAGGTCCAGTTGCCATTGCTAGTTGCAGGGGGCACAGCCCACCATCCCTTGCGGGAGTCGAACCAGCAACCTTGTGGTTGAGAGGACGCGTTCCAACCAACTGAGCCATCTGGAAGCTCAGTGGCAGCTCAGCTCAAGGTGCCGTGTTCAATTTTAGTTGCAGGGGGCTCTGCCCACCATCCCTTGCAGGACTCGAGGAGTTGAACTGGCAACTTGTGGTTAAGAGCCCACTGCCCCATGTGGGAATAGAACCGGCAGCCTTCGGAGTTAGGAGCATGGAGCTCTAACCGCCTGAGCCACCGGGCCAGCCCAGTTATGGCCATTTTATTCATATTTTTTATTTCCATTTGTTTATTTGTTTTCTCCATTATTCTGCTTAAAGAAGTCCTTATAACATTTCTTGTAATACTGGCTTGATGATAATGAATTCCTTCAGCTTTTTCTTGTCTGGGAAGTTCTTTACCTCTCCCTCAATTTTAGTCCTGCTGTGTACAGTAGTCTTGATTATGAGCCCTTGTTTTTCATCACTTTGAATATTTCCTGCCAGTCCCTTCTGGCCAGCAAAGTTTCTGTTGAGAAATCAGCTGACAGTCTTATGTGAGCTGCCCTGTAAGTAACTAGTTGTCTTTCTCTTGCTGCTTTTAAGATTCTCTCTTTGTCTTTAACCTTTGCCATTCTAATTATAATGTGTCTTGGTGTGGGCCTGTTTGGGTTCATCTTGTTTGGGACTCTCTATATTTCCTGAGCTTGTATGTCTATTTCCTTTGGCAGGTTAGGAAAGATTTCAGTCATTATTTTTTCAAATCGGTTCTCGAGCCCTTGCTCCCTATCTTCTTCTGGTATTCCTATCATGCGAACGTTGTTATGCTTCATGTTGTCGCAGAGGCCCCTTAAAGTATCTTTGTTTTTATTATTTTTTTTTTGGTTGGGTGTTTTCTGCTACCTTGTCTTCTAAATTGTTGATTCGATCCTCTGCTTCACTTAATCTGCTCTTGATTCCTTTTAGTGTATTCTTCATTTCAGTTATTGTATTCTTTATTTCTGACTTTTTTTTTTTTTGGTATGGTTTCTTTGCCCGTCTTTATGCTTTCTGTCTCTTTGTTGAACTTCTCACTAAGTTCCTTAAAAATTCTTATAATCAATTGTTTTAAACTCTGTCTTTGGTAGGGTAGTTGCCTCCATTTTATTTAGTTTTATTTCCTTGAGTTTTCTCCTGTTCTCTTACTTAGGTCACATTTCTTTGTTTCCTTCTGTCTACTTCTCTGTGCTTGCTTCTATGTATTAAGTAGATCTCCTATGTCTCTCAGTCTTTTGGGGGGGTGGCCTTATGTAGGATGTGTCCTGTGTGGTCCAATGGTGCAGTTTCACTGATCTCCTGTGCATGTGTTCCAGGAGAGACCCTTATGTGTGTTGTGTGTATTCTCTTGTTGTAATTGAGTCTTGATTGCTTTTGGCAAGTCAGTGGGTCAGACTGACTCCTAGGCTGACTGACTGTGAGGATTGGCTATGCCCACAATGTATGAGCTGATGCAGGGGTGAGGCCTTAGAGGGAGATTCACCCCCATGGGCTCTTGTGCCTATTGAGACACATTTCTGGTGCAGTTTCACTGATCTCCTGTGCATGTGTTCCAGGAGTGACCCTTATGTGTGCCTATTGAGACCACCTTTTGTGTGTACTGCTTGTGGGGCTAACCAAGTATTGCTCTGGTATGGTCTGAAGCCAGGCTCTGGGTGTGTTGTTTCTGGTGTCTCTCGGGAGATGCTCCCATGTAAGCCAATTTCAGCCTTGATTGTGACCAGCCTGGGATACCTGGTATGAGCTACAAAGCTATATGTGGTTGGCCACTGCCTATGCTGGACCTGGAGGCATATGGAGGTGGCTTTGCTGTGAACCAACACCAGCTGCTACCAGTACTGGGCCTTGGAGAGCTTAGCAAAATGTGCAGGGCCCCACTAAGCCTATTACCACCTGCCAGCTGCCTATAAGGTTTAGTGATTGAAAGAACCTGCTTAGGTATATGAGCTGGTCTGGTTTACCCAGTGTTGGGAGTGTCCCCAGAGATACAGCACTAGCTGGGTGGGGCAAGGTCCCAGGGAGTTATGATGCGTGGCCAGTGGTTTTAAGAAGGTTAATGCAGATTCAGTTCTTGCACCAGTTCCTGTCCTGTGACCACTGTGCAAAATGCTCTGTGAATACTGCAGCCAGCGCCCACTTGTCTAGGGCCTGCAGATCCTTGAGAGTCACCAAAAAAGAGACTGTGGCAGATATTGTGGCTCATCGTCCACCACTAAATGTTCTCCAAGCAGCTGCAATCTGTTTGCTGGTATAAAAGACTTCAGTAGCTTGTGGGGTGGGGCCAGTCACTCAGGAGCCAAGACTGCCCCTGGCAATGCAGCTCTTGGTGGGCAGGGCAGGAATCCACGGAGTTAGGTGGTGTGAGCAGACGTTTTTACAAAGTTAATGCAATTTTGGTTCTTGCACTGCTGCCAGGCCCATGGCCACTTCACAAAAACACCCTGAGAACACTGTGGCTAGCCACTGCTTGCCTCAGGCCTGCAGTTTCCCAAGACCCACCCAAGAGAGGCAATGGCAGTTTGTGGCTTACTGCCTACTCCAAATGTTCCATGGGCCACTGCAGGCCATCCACTGCTGTAAAGTCTTCCACAGTTTGTGGGACGGGACCGGCACACAGGAGATAAAAGTGCTCCAGGTGATGCAGTACTAACTGTGTGGGGTGGGAACCCAGGGCATCACCAAAGTGGAACACACTCACACACAGATTTTACCAGACCAATGTGGTCTCAGATTTGCCCCTTTGGGCAAGTGGTCACATAGAATAAATGGCACCTCCTGTAGGCTACATGTGAGGGAGGCTCCACATTGGGGCAATGGTTTCTGTCCCTCCAGCCCTCACTGCGAAGCCACACAACTCATTCTTTACCAGTATTTCTCTGGCACCTCTCGAGTTGCTGCCCTTCCACCAAAGATCAGATGAATGTTTGCAATTGAGTATGTGTGATGGGGGGCTATCACTTTGTGAGGGGTGTAAAAGTCTATTACTTTGTTTTGTACACTTGAAACTAATTATAAAAAAAAAAAGAGGGCATATGGGTTTTCAGTTTTTTTTCCATCTTACTGGGATGGACAGACATAGTCCTCAGTGAGTTTTCACAGCCAGATGTTGTGGGAATTCCTCTTCTCTGCACAAGACACATGGGGAGCCTAGTGTGGGACTGGGATCCCACCCTCTTTCAGAGAGACCTCCACCACCAAGGTGTCCCTCCTGGTGTTCAGCCACTATTTGTTGATTTGGGATCAGCCTATTTCAAATTTCTCCCCCTCCTACCAGTCTCAATGGGGCCTTTTCTTTATATCCTTAGTTATAGGGGTTCTGTTCAGCTAGTCTTCCGATGATAATTATTGAGGTTGATTGTTCTATAATTTATTTGTAATTTTGCTGTGATCCTGGGAGGCAGTAGGGATGGTGTATACCTAGTCTACCATCATGGACCTTCCCCAGCCATTCTCATTTGTCTTCTAGAGGCTTCTATGGGGCTGTGTGTTCATTAAAGCTCAGCTGCCTCTTGAGCTTTATGTCAGTTGGCCTTGATTTGGACCACAAGCAAGGGAGGTACAAATAACAGGCTACTCTCTAATTCAGTGAATTAAAAAAGTGAGCATATCTGAACTAGATTGCAAGCTCCTTGAAGGCAGCAATATGTATCTCTCATATCTTCTCAGAATAAGTAATTAATATTTGTTGAAAGATTAACTTAGCCAAGTTCAGGTCTTTTGTAAATGAGTCTTTTGATATATAGAAAACATATCAATATGCTAACAGTGATTATGTCTAAATTTTGGAAATAGGGTGATCTTAACTTTTACTTATCTGTATTTTCCTATTTTTTTACAATGATATGGATTACATACATCATGTTTTTAAAATCACATCTTATAAGTAATACAGTAAACATGAAATATCAAAAAAAAAAAAAAGTGAGCATAGCATGCAGGCAGAGGGAAAGGAAGCTACCATAGAGTAAGGAGTTGGGAAGAGGACTGGAAACTTTTGATGGAGGCAGGGCCTCTTCTCCATATGCTCCCACCAGGGAGAGACATTTTGGCTCCTTTTACAGCAGAAGCAACAAACTCAAAACATGGTACAACCAGCAGAATATAGGAATCTTCCTTGGAAATCTCTCTCTAATAAATGAGTCCCCATGCTAGAGCGGGCAGCCATGCTCAGGCAGAATTATTTTGCTCTCTGCAAGAGCCTCAGCTAAGTTCCTAGTGCCACCCACCAGGAAGGGCTGAACTTCTGTTATGACCTGTATCACGGGCTTGCTTTTGAAGAGACTGAGTCATTCTTCCATTTGCTATAAGCTTTTGTTTATGTTTGTTCTGTTGTGTGCTGTTCTGTGGATCACAGTAACTCTCACAGGGCCAGATCACGTGGCTCACAGGGAGTTGCCATGTCAAGAGGTCAAGATGATGGGCTGCCAATCCACGGAGCTCCACATGCCCAACGTCCTTCAATTACATAATTTCTCCTACAGTGCTGAGCCCAGAGTAGGTGGTTCCAAAATACTTGTTGGTTAGCTAACAGATTTACGGTGGGGTTACTCAGTCCTAGAACTTTGTTACTCCTAATCGTGGCCCCTGGACCAGTGTCTTTGGCATCACTGGGCAGTCTATTAAAAATGCAGAATCTCAGGCCCCACTGCAACCTTTCTGAATCACAAACGGAGTTTTAACCAGACCTCCAGGAGATTTGTATGAGCATTAAAGTTGGAGAAGCATTGATGTAAGACAGTGGCTCAAAAGGCTTTCACTGCCACTCATCTATAATAGGTCCCCATTCCCTCTGTTTTCTGAATCCAGTGGTTTCCAAATCTGGTTGTACATTATTTCATCTGGGGAGCTGGATATTTTAATTTTTTTTTTATTTGGGAATAATTTTAAACTAACATAAGAGATCTTTAAAAAGTACAAAAAACTCTTGTCAGCGGGGTAAGTCCTCACCTAGATTCACCAAATGTTAGCATTTTGCCATATTTGGTTTTTTCCTGCCTCTCTACATTGCTATGTGGTTGTCCCCTCCTAATTAATTTGAGTACGTTGCAGACATCACGTTCTTCACCTGTAAATACTTTAGCATGTATTTCCTAAGAACAAGGCCATCCTCTTGCATAATCACAGCACAGGTTCAGAAATTCTGACAATGATACAATAATATTATCTAATATATAGTACATATTTAAATGTGGCCACTCGTCTCAGTGATGTCCTTTATGGTGATTTTGTTTTCCATCTGGAGAGCTATTAAAAAGTGCCAATGCTGTGGCCCTAAACCCACACCAATTACAACGGACTCTCTGAGGGAGGGACCAATGCATATACATTTTTACGCTCTCCAGGAGATTGTGATGTGCAGCCAAAGCTAAGAACCTCTGTGTGATAGGCTTGTCTGTGAGCCCTGTGTGTCACAGGGGTAGAACTCTTGTTAGTGGGGTAAGCCCTGAGTATAATTTGCCTAGACCCCATGTCTCCTTTAATCTGAGTTCTGACATCACTAACTGACTACGAAGTTGCTCACTAACTGACTACGAAGTTGCCTGGGCCTTTCTTCACTGCCTTCTGATGTCTCCTCTCTAATGGAAACCAAACATTCATTTTTCCATCCTGCTATTTTCCCTACAGCTGCTCAGCAGAGTCCCTCTTTCTTTACAAAATAATAATAATAATAATAATAATAATAATAATAATAATAATAATAATGATGATGAAGCCTTTAATGGTATATGCTCTGTGCTGTGTTCTCCACAAATCTACATCTAACAAATTGGCTGCATCACCTTGAATTGCAGAATAACAAGGGCAGATAGTGGGACAAGAACACCAGAGATACAGCAAATCAATTAAGGTGAGGGCCAAATTTCTCTTTGGGTTGGCCACAAAGTTCCTCTAAATTTTGACAATTGCTTTCTCATAACTAGAATGTTCTCAAATTCTCTTGGCTTGGAAAGCAAGCTGCTAAAGTGAGCAGATGTGGCAATCTGGGGCTGTAGTGGACAGAAAGATAATGTGCAGATGGGGAGCAATCAAGAGACTAAAGTTAATCCCATAAGATTAGCTTTTGCATTTCCTGAAAGAATTTGTGTCAACTTAACTCCACAGTTTAACTGCTTCAATGAATCTGTTCTGTTTCCATATGTTAGCAGATGAAGAGGAAGCCTGACAGGTTTGAAAGGGAGCTGACCAAAACTTTACAATTTAGAGTCTGATGGGTGCAGAACCATTTCCCTAGCACTGAAGCAGCCGTAACCCACTCCTTGCACCCCTCCCACTCAAATATCTGTTTCACAGCAGCCAAAGAAAGTCAGCTTTATTTGAAAGGCTCTAACAGAGGAGGCTGAGTTGAGATTTGTATGTGTTGTGAATATATTCTGGAATAAAGGTGAAAGTAAAAAGGGGTCATGGGCTTCAAAGCAGTTTTGAAAATGCCTGACGAATCGACTTGCTTTTACTATGTATCAATATTCCTTAATATTCAAGAGAACTAGCCTATTCAGATAGATTGCTTTTTACAGACAGATGAATTTTTCAGTTAGTCAATGACAAAATATTTGTGAGTGGTTAGTGTATTTACTCTTTGCAGGAACAAAGTAATGTGCCAAATGAGAGCATTTCCTGTGGCCCAGGACTCGAGAACATTTTGAATTGTGTTTATCCTGATTAGGAACTAAAGAATACTCTAGTTATTGCCAATATCCAAATGGAGAACACTTATATTCCTAGACAACCATTAGAAAATTCCTTAATTAGGACCCAGTGTGCACTGTCATTGCCATTTCTAATCATCTCTCATCAGAGGACTACTTACCTTATTACAGATTTTGGTCCTTGCCAGTAAGACAGAATGTGCTTAAATTTACCAACTATGTGTGAGTTGTACATATCTCAAATTTTCTTACAAAAAGGCCAGCTTCAGGAAGTGTCTTCTTAGAATATGAAATTTCACATAGCTTAACTCAAGTTAACAAAGGGACTGTCTTTCACATCAAAACTGTAAAATATTGGCTAATATTCTTTCCAATCATTAATTTTCATTCTCTAATCACTTAATATATTAAATATAATATACACATTTAAATGTGCATACATATTTAATATAATATATACATATTTAATATTTTATGCACAAACACACACACACTGATAACCTGCGCTCAGGTTTATATGTAATAGTGGAGTTCAGACTAACTCAAATATTCCTTCTCTGACCCTAATTCTTGTCCCATCCCTTTCAGGTTTTTTTTTTCCCATTGCCACAGTTAAGATACAGTGGCCTCTTTACTCTCCCTTTGTCCTTTCATCCTGCTCCAATCCTCCAAATACATATTTCCCCTGCCTTCAGAATAAAAGCTCCAAATCCTTAGTTTAGCATTCAACCTACTTACTATCAAAGACTGCTTCCAACACTCCCAGTCCTATACCCAGTCCTATACCCAGTGCTCCAGGCAGACCATCTCATTTGCTGTTACATATGAAATAAGGTAGCCAAAAATGTTTTTGAAAGCCTGCAATGTGCCAGACACTTTGTTGGCAACTTCATATCATTATCTTATTTATTCCTTCCCACAACCCAATGAGGTATGTTAAATTACTCTCATTTTCCAGGTAGGGAAATAGAGGCCAATGTTAAATAACTTGCCCAAGCTCAGGCAGCTAGTAAAGCGTGGAGTCAGGGTTGGAAGCCAAACAGCCTCACTCTAGAGCCTGTCCTCTTTATCTAGTCTGCCTAAACATGTTTTGTGGCATTTGTCTTGCATTTTCATACCTCCATATTTTTGTTCATGGAAATATGGAAACAACACTCTTTGCTCTAACATCTCTGTCTGTTGAAATCTTGCCCACATCATATAGCACCTCCTTTATAAAGCCTCCCCTGAATTCCCACAGCTAAAATTCATTCCTCCTGGCTCAGTGTTCTCATAGCATTGGCTCTAGAACGTATACTACTTTTTATTATTGTAGTTACCTGTACATGTGTTTCCTCCTCCTACCTACTTCCATCCTGCCTTACAGGAAGCCAAGCTCACTATCACTATAGCTCTGTAATGCTGAAGTCAAGAGAGTGCTAGTAGGGTGCATCACTAGGGATGTGGTAGCAGTGGGCAAAGGTGTAGGTAATCTCTAAGCTCACTCCCAACTCGATGATTCTATAATCTTGGGTGGCAGTTTCCCTGAGGGCAGGGATGCACCCTCCACAAAAATAAGCAGAGTAGCTGGCCTTTCTGGGGAGCTGCTGAGGTAACAAAACTACATTATCTGTAATGCACATGCAGATAAACAAGTACTGGCTACTCTCCCTCTCAGTCTTCGTATGTCTCTCCATCACTGTCATGTGTATTTGAAGATGACACTGCTATGCAGGTGTGGCTCGAGAGCTTGAGTCCTTGTCACATCCCTTCCCTATAAAGACTATTCATTGTGGTGTGTGAGTTGATGATCCAAACACATACTGATGTCTGTAGCACTTGGTGCTTTGCCTTTCAGTCTAGACCACTGGTTTTAAAAGTTTAGCAAGTATCAGAGTCATCCTGAGGGCTTGTTAAGACACACATTGCTGGGCTCCAGCCCCATTAAGTCCAGGGTAAGAACTGAGAATTTGCACTTCTCACAGGTTCCCAGGTGACATTGCCACACTGAGAACCACTATTCAGGCAATGGCTTCACTCACAAAGAGATGCCTTTTCTGACTGCTGCCCATTGAATTTTTATTTTAAGTTTTGGGGGAGTCAAAATGTATATGCAGATTTTTGATGGCACGGTGGTCTACACTTTTTAATTTAATTAAATTTATTGGGGTGACAATGGTTAATAAAATTACATAGGTTTCAACTGTACAACTCTGTAATACATCATCTATATATCACATTGTGTGCTTACCATCCAGAGTCAGTTCTCCTTCCATCACCATATGTTTGATCCCGTTTATCCTCATCTATCACCTCCTTCCCCCCTTACCCTCTGGTAACCACTAAACTGTTGTCTGTGTCTATGAGGTTTTGTTTCTTTATTTGTTTTTCTTGTTTCTTTGTTGATTTCAGTTTTATATCCCATATATGAGTGAAGTCATACAGTTCTCTACTTTTTCTGTCTGACTTACTTCGCTTAGCCTGATAATCTCAAGATCCATCCATGTTGCCGCAAATGTGCTGCCACTGAATTTGAGGGGCCAGTGGGGATGGGAGGAGTAATAAGTTCTAGTGACACTGCTTGCTGAAGATCAAGGTTCTACTTCAGCTGCTGGCTCTAGCAACCTTGGGCAAGTGTCAGCACTGCTCTGGGTCTCTAGCTTTCTCACAGAAACAAAGATGGGGTGAAGGTGGTGATTGCCACTTTGGGTATTTCTAGAATTCAGAGTTGGTCGATTGCTCATTTTCCAGCCCAGTCTTTCAAGTTAGGAAGCCAGATATCCCCACAGCACCTCCTCAAGCATCCCAGTGCCCACTTCTGTCCACCATCATCCCAAGCTGGGTGGTACACTGACATGGGGGGGAGTCCCGAGTCCCTGTTTACAGTCATCCCTGTGTATGGAGCCCAAAGAGCAAAGTTTGCACCCTCCTTCTTGGAGACCCAAATCTGCCATTTCACAGCATGTATGTCTTGTGTGTGGTATTTAAAAGGTATGTTAGCCCAGAGAGGAGGACACAGAATCATAGAGCTGGTCTCCTGCACATAAATCCTAGTTCTAACCACTTACTAACTTAACCTTGGGTAAGTTAGTTAATATCTCTTAGCATCACTTATTTAACTTGAAAATAGAGAGAGAAACAGTACCTATTTCATGGGGTTGTTATAAGAAATAAATAAGATAATGCATGCAAGGCATTTACCACAGTGGCTGGCACATAGAAAGGCTCAAAAATGGTAGCTATTATTTCTAAAAAGAGGGTAATGTCCACTGTATAACATGAAACAAGTAGGGAACCAGAGAACACTATGGCTGTAGATCTACTTTCTCTACCCCTCCCCATAGTACTTAATAACAATAATAGTAACAACTCACACATATGTAATATACACTTTCAGAATACTATACACTAAATCCTCTCCTCTGATCATTATAACACTATAAGAACAAGGCCAGAACACTAGTGTGGACTTCCAGATAGATTAAGGTATTCCAAAAACATCATTTCTATCTACTGGTCTCTCCCCATGTGGATGTTTGCTTCTGCACAGTTGGAAGAATAAGCGTGGCTGCCAGTCAAGGAGCCTCCAGGAAACTCCTCTGGTACTTGGCCTGTCTTTTGCAGGTAGGTATCAGGACAGGGGGCTGCTTCCCATGTGACATTATTGCCTGCATTCTGTTTAGTGCATGCTTTACGAGTCCCAAACATCCAAATGATGCTAAGTGAATGACTCTGGACTTTTGATAATAATCCTAAACCAAACCCGTATGTTCTCAATTTTTTTGTCAATTCCACTTATTAGTCCAAGAAAAATCAGCCTACCCCTCTATGCTACCAATTACATTTCTCATTAAGGCAAAATCATAAAGATGTCTCAGGCTGTGGTATTACTGCCACACTGAGCATTAGAGGTCAATGAACAGAGGGGAATAAAGCACAGGAGACTTAGAATTGTTACGGTACTTAATAATGATGTTTCCTCACCAGAAATTGGACAGGGATTCGAGACTTCAGCAATTTCACTGCCCTGCTCTTTTGTTCCCTTCATGTTGCTGTCATATGTGACTCTGCTGGAAATACAGGATAATAGCAGGCCCTCTAGTTGGTGTCTATTTTTTTTTTTTCACTTCCCTAATCCTTCCCCTGTGGCCAGTTTTGTTTTCCATTATCTTTAAGACCACAGATGAAGCAAACTGACCTTGCTCACTCTTCTTTAGCCACACAGGGCTGAGGGCTTTTGCACATTCTGTTCCCTCTGAGTGGTACTCTCCTTCTTTGGGCTCTTGCTCCCACTCTTTAAAGTTTTTATTCAAATGTCATCTGCTCAGTGAGGCTTTCTATGACCTTCCTACTTAAAAATTGTTCCTCTCCTCCTGTCTATCTCCCTTTCCTGATTTATTTCTCTCCATTGCATCCATTGCCTTCTAACATATTATGTAATTTCCAGATTGTTTTATTTATTCATTTATATGCCCTCGATGTTTTATTTATTCATTCATATGCCCTCCCTCCTCCCCCAAAATAAGCCTCAGGAAGGAAGGGACATTTTTAACTTTTTCTTTTGAAATAAATTTTATTAAAATATTTTTCTGGAGGATGGAGAGATGATATTAATTAATTTTGTAGCTTTTGTCACAAAACTGAATATTGAAAATGTACATTTCTATACTACTTCAAAATCAGGTTCTCATACACATTCTTTAAGATACATTATTATTGGGTCCAATTTATAGATGAGGAAACTGAGATTCAGGAAATACAGCAGATACTGTCAGTGCCCTGCCCTGTATCCTTTTGGCCTTGGTCATTTTTTTGCCTGCCAGCTTGCTTTCAAACTGCCTGAAATAATTTTAGACTTTACAGGAAAATTGTAAACATAGCACAGAGTGTTGCCATATATCTTCATCCAGCTTCTCCTAATAGTAATACTTTATACAATAAAGTATTATTGTGCAAATACTTTTAAAATATTTGTAAAAAAACAGGGAATTAACATTGATACAATATTTCAATTAATATACAAATATTATTCAAATTTCCCCAGGTTTTTCACAATGCCCTTTTTCTATTCCAGGATTCAATCCACAATCTCATATTATATTTGTTGTCATGTCTCCTTAGTTTCCTCTAATTTGTGACACTTCCTCACTCTTTGTCTTTCTGATCTTGACAATTTGACAAGTTTAGACCAATTATTTTGTAGTTTCCTTCAATTGAGGTTTGTCTGATGTTTTCTCATGGTTAGATTAAGGTTGTGCATTTTGAGCAAGAACACTGCAGAAATGATGTTGTGGAAGGTGGTTTTTTTCATTGTTTGTCTACTGCTGTATCCCCCATTGACTAGAACAGGGCCTGACATATAGGATGTGCTCTGTATTTGGGAACACACAAAGGGATGAGACCATCAGGCATGTATACTCCTTTCTGGACATGGGAAGATTATGTTTTATGGAATTAATATGTTTGTTGAGAACCTCTTATGGCTTTGAGGAAGGGAATGGTAAGATGGTTAGGTAAGGATGAGAGTTCATTACCACTAAGCTAAATAGTAATAGGTGAAGGAACCTAAGTAGCATGTGATCCAATAAGAGGAAGAATGGTATAACACTTGGACAAAATTATAGCAAGATTTTTTTTTTAATTCTAAAAATAGTACTACCCTGCCCCCTGCTATGGGCTGTATGTGTGTGTCCCCCACAAATTCATATGCTGACACCTAATTCCTAGTATGATGATATTTGGATGTGGCGCCTTTAGGTCAGGAGGGTGGGGCACTTATAAAAGAGGCCTTAGAGAGCTCTCTTGTTCTCTTCCACCATGTGAGGTTATAGCAAAAATATGGGCATCTATAACCAGGCAGTGGGCCTCACCAGGTACTGAATCTGCCAGCATGTTGATCTTGGACTTTCCCGCTTCAAGATCTGTGAAAAATAAATTTCTGTTGTTTATTAGCTACCTAATGTATTTTGTTATAGCAACCCAGATGGAATAAGACATGCCCCACATAAAACCCAATACCTTACATATGTAAGTGGCTCAGTCTACAGGCTGTGAAGTCAAACTGCCTGGATTCACAATCTGGCTCCGCCACTTACCAGCTATGTAATGATGAACAAATTTCAACCTCTCTGTGCCTAATTTTTCTCATCTGTAAAATGGAGATACCTTTAATATTAATCTCACAGGGTTTTTCTGAGGACTGATGGAGACAATTCATGTGAGAAGCGTAGAGCAGTATCTGAAATACAGTAAGTACTGAGTAGGCATTATGCAAATTTCTATACTTTCCAGAACACTGCTATCCAATAGATCATCTCATTAGATATTCAAAGCAACCGCTTAGGGGCAGAAACTATTACTTTCACTGACTGATAGGAAATTGAGGCTTAGAGGAGTAAAAGCATTAATCTAAGTTCTCCTAGTTAATGAGTGAGAGAACTGGAGAAAGATATAGGTCATATGTTTCCTAGTCCAGTGTTGTTTCTGTACTGCCCTAGCCAAATTCCAACAGTCACAGAATAAGAATTTGGGCTCAGATTTACCTCTGAGCATCAAACTCTTCTTAGTACTGGCCAGGATCTGGGACAATGTCAACCTTCTAGGATATTACAATACAAGTGAGAGGAGAGAGAGTACTAAGATAGCTCAACAAGTACCCCTAGAACAATGGGTGTAGCTGACAATGGGTGAAGCTGACAATCACAGGCAGCTTCCAACTTATACAAATAAGGCTTCCAAGATGGTTGTTTGAACTATGGAAGGTATTTTCCAAAGGAACCATCACTGTAAACAGGAGTAAGCACCCAACTCAACCTACCAAATGTACCGAAAGCAGGGAGCTGCTACAGCCATGGAACCTAGTCCAGGTTTTACAGGGGTGGATAAAGAGGAGAATGAGACAACACTGGAGAGGCAGACAAGGGCTGGATTCTGCAGGCCTTGATGGCTCAGGAAAAAAGTTGGATTTTATTCTACATGTGATGGGAAGCAACTGGAAGCTTTTAAGCCAAGGAATGATATTATCTGATTTACATTTTTAAAAGAGCACATTGATGCTATAACAGGAAGCCATGTAGAGTGATTCTACAGTGAGACAGACTTGGGCTTGAATCTCAGCTCTTTCCCTTCATAGCTTGAATGTCTTCTGTTCAGTGGACACAATAATAGTATTCACCTCACAGGGTGAAGTGAGGAGTACAAAAGATAATATATGTAAAGTGCTTAGCCCAGTGCCTGGCACATAGTAGGTGCTCAGTATGTGTTAACTGCAATTAGTAGTAGTAGTAGTAACAACAATAGTGGTTGTTGTAGTATTTAGTATTATAGTCTCAACTTTGAAAACATATGCAGGGCGGGATCCAGATCAGGTATTAGGTCAATGTTGCTTGAAATGAATTTTTGGACTCCTAAGACCTGACACAATGATGGAGTCTCTGGGTGCAAGGTAAGGAGATGGAAAAGGTCTGTCTGGTGTTGCTCCCAACTGACTACAGGGGTTTCTCTGTCCCTTCCTCCAAAGCCAGGACATGCTGTTGCTGCTGGCTGTGTTCCTGCACAGAGCTGTGCATGGGATAAGGTGGGATGACAGGATAAGCACGGAAAAGAAGCATTCTATCTCACCCTTTGTTTCACTTCTCAGAGTCCTAAAGGGTTCATTCATTCAAAAGTTGCTGAGTGTCTTGTATATGCTAGCCCGGCGCTGGACCATGACATCTTTCCAGCAACAGCTGAGTCATAGGCATCATGGGGGAGCCCCACTTGGCCAACCCCATCACCTTACACTGTGGAAATTGTACAATGCAGCAACTAGGATGGAGCAGGTGCCAAGGACACTGCATGGGCGAGGGCTTCTTCTACTTGGACTCTGGTTTAAGCTACATGAAGTTATTTATTACCCTTCAGACAGCAGAGGCAGTCTGGAATGCCACTGTGGCACATGTCTCACCCTGTGCTGCAGACAGACCATGTCCAGAGAATGGTGATCACGCAAAGGGGTTTCTCTATTGGTGCACTGTTGAAATCTGTGGTCTTGTCTGGCCACACCCAGTTCTTATAGTCCCAAAGCTGGTCTGCTCCCTGGAACGGATGAATACAGACATAGCATGCCTTCTTGGCAAAGGGACTTGCGCCATGCTAACCCATGCTTAGGCTGTCTGGCCCTAAGGTAAGCTTACTGTGTCAGGAGTGTGGAAGGAATGACTGCAACTGAAGCCAGGGTGATGCTATCCAATTTACCTGCTACTTTATCGTCTTATTATTTTGTACTCAAGTCTTTTACATCTACTTTCATTTACTCCTTCATTCATTTGATAATTCACTATTCAACATTTATTGAGTGCCTACTCTGTGCTAGACACTGTGGAAGGTGCTAGAATGCACAAAACAAAGTCTTTGCCCTCAAGGGGTTTATATTCTAATGTGGGAGGCTAGATCATTCTCATTAGAATATTATTTATCTCATCCAAAAAATTAATAAAATCCTCTCTCAACCCTAACTAACTCTCCAGATACTGATCCTACCCTAATAATTTCTTCCTCTTTGTACTAAAACCTTGAAACAATTGTTCACACTCATTGTCTTCAAGTTATCTACTTCTCTCTTCAACTCAAATCACAGTTCTGATCAAGGTCACTGGTTATCTAAATGATACAAAATCCAATGGTCAAAACCAGGTGAGATTTCAATATAGCAGAATAGGAAAAAACTATGCCTGCCACCTCACCTGACCACATTAAAATTACAACTACATTATAGAACAATCAACCTCAAGAATAATCAGAAGATTAGCTGAACAGAACCCCTACAACTAAGGATATAAAGAAGAGGCCACACCAAGACTGATAGGATGGTTGGAGATGTGAAACGGGCTGACCAAAAACCCACAGGTAGTGGTTGAGCACCAGGAGGAACACCCCAGCAATGGAGGACCCCCTGAAGAGTGAGGGGGCCCAGCCCCACACTGGGCTTCCCAGCCCTGGGGTCCTAGTGCAGGAAGATGAGTCCCCACAACATTTGACAGTGAAAATCAGTGAGGATTCCACCCACCTTGGTGACACAAAAGGTGGCTGGAAACACAGACATCCTTTTAAGAGACTTGCACATAGACTCACTTGCTTACAAGCACTCACCATGGACTGAGGGAGGGGCAGTAACTCAAGAGTTACCAGAGACATAGAGGGAAAGACTAAGTTTTATGGCTTCAGAGTGAGGGTTAGCAGAAAAGCCGCCATTATCCCTGTGTGAAACCTACCTCACATGTAGCCTACAGGCAGGCACCATCTTTCCTGTGTTGAATCCACCCCCACACAGCCAAATCTGAGACGACATTGGCATGGTGAACTCCACATATACCCCATGCTGGTGAATCCCTGGGACCACATGTGGCATCTCTGGGGGCACTCTCAGCTCTTTGGTGGCTAGCCCCACCCTGCAAGCTGCAGGAGGCTTTTATAACAGCAAAGGGCCCACAACATGCTGAGAGGCCACCTGGCAAAGTTGCAGTGTCTGGTAATCAGTCCCAGCTCATGCTGCAGCCTTTTTTTCTTTCTTTCTTTCTTTTTTTTTTTAATTTATTGGGGTGACAATTGTTAGTAAAATTACATAGATTTTAGGTGTACAATTGTGTATTACATCATCTATAAATCCCATTGTGTGTTCACTACCCAAAGTCAGTTCTCCTTCCATCACCATATATTTCATCCCCCTTACCCTCATCTCCCACCCCCCACACCCTTTACTCTCTGGTAACCACTAAACTATTGTCTGTGTCTATGAGTTTTTCTTTCTCATTTGTCATGTTCTCTTGTTGTTTTTGGTTTATATACCACATATCAGTGAAATCATATGGTTCTCTGTTTTTACTGTCTGAATTATTTTGCTTAGCATCATACTCTCAAGATCCATCCATGTTGTCACAAATGTTCCTATATCGTCTTTTCTTACCGCTGAATAGTATTCCAATGTGTATATATACCACAACTTTTTTATCCATTCATTTATTGAAGGACATTTTGGTTGTTTCCATGTCTTGGCCACCATAAACAAAGCTGCAATGAACATTGGAGCACACGTGTCTTTATGTGTAGATGTTTTCAGATTTTTTGGGTAGATACCCAGGAGAGGGATTGCTGGGTCATATGGTAATTGTATTTGTAATTTTTTGAGGAAACTCCACACTGCTTTCCATAATGGCACGGCAGCCTTCTTAGACGGTTCTCAGAGATCTGTGGGCCTAAGGTAAGTGAAAGCTGGCTGAAGTTTTCTCTGTGCATTTTCCAGAGTGGCCACAGGCTCAGCATTGGTGCAAAAATGAATCTGCATTAACTTTGGGAACACCATCCACACCACAATGGTGAATCCCTGGGACCCCAACATACACAAATAGAATGGCATTACCAGGGGCACTTTCAACAGCTGGACCTGTGCACCTAAGAAGGCTCTTTCAGGGGCTGAGCCTTATAAGCAGCTGGTAGATGGCAACAGCCCTGGCATTCCCTGGGCATTTTGATAATTTTCCTCAGGCCTTATACTGGTGGCAGCGAGCCTTGGATTACAGTGAGGTCACGCCCACATGCCTGCAGGTTCAGCACAGGCAGCAACCAACTACATATAGCTTTGTAGCTCATACCAGGTAGCACTGGGCCAGTTACAGGCAATAGCTGAACTTAGACTGCACTGAAGCCCCTCCCAAGGGGCTTCAGAAAAAAGAAACCCAGAGGCAGGCTTCAGACCACACTGGAGCACCACCAAATTAACACCACAAGCAGCAAACCCAAAGAGTGGTCTCAACAGGCACAAAAGCCTGGGGGACACAAATCCACCTATGAGGGGTCATGCACCACACAGCACCTCATGTGCTACGGGTGTAGCCAATCCTTACAGACAGACAGCCTAAAAGTCAATCCCACCGACTGTCATACCAAAAGCAATCAAAGCTCAATTACAATGGGTGGGCACACGCAACCCACACAAGAGACACTCTTGGAAAACACAGAGCAGATGAAAAGGGATATTGAGTTGCTGGGTCACACAGGACACCTAGTACATAAGGACAACAGGCTAAGACTGAGAGACAATGGAGATCTACGTAATACATAGAAACAAACACACAGAGGCACACAAAATGAGAAAACAAATAAACATGTCCCAAATAAAAGAACAGGAAAAAAACAACTAAAAACAATGGAGTCAACCAATCAACTTCACACAGACTTCAAAATATTGTTTAAAGGAATGCTTAAGGAAGAAAAAAAACAAAAAGAAAAAAGAATGCTTAAGGAACTTAGAAATTCAATGAAGAGATAGTAAGCATAAAAAACGGACATAGAGACCATAAAAAGAATCCAATCAGAAAGAAATAATAGGGAGATGTCATCAAAATGGCGGCGTGAGGTGAGCCTCTGGAAATCTCCCCTGGAATTTACAACAAATTGAAAAACTATAAATCTACAAAAGACTCCCAGTGCAGCAGACAGGCAAGACAAAGGGTCTCACTACTGAATTCATCTAAAGGTGGGCAAATTGCGTGAGCAGGGGAGGAGGAAAGGGAGAAGTTCGGAGACGGGGCCACCTGGACGCAGAACGCAGACCTACCTCAGTGCTGTGAGCTCGCTGTATCCTGGAACTACCACAGCTGCGGGAGAGGGAAGAACTCGGACTGCTAGGGCTCCATTTATGGCCCACAGGGCTGAGGGGGCAGCATATAACACGGCTGAACCCAACGTTCACGGCAGAGACATTGGAGAAAAGACTGAGGGAAGAAGGATGAAAACGGTGGTTTAAGCCCTCACTGCCACAGAGAACGGAAGCCCTAGGCATTGAGACTAGCCGCCCCCTCCTTACCGTCCCAGAACTCGTCCCACCCCCACCTGCCCAGTGCTAGAAGCGGAACACTAGCAGTGTCAGATCAAAAGAACAGAATATTTGTAGTTCTGAAAACTGTGGTCTGCAGACAAAGATTCACAGCCCAACTAGTTCCGGGAAACAGGAGGAAGCTGGGGAAGCAGGACTGGCTGTGGTGGTGGTCTCCAACATTGCTCTGGGCCAATTCTCACAATTCACCGTGCCACTGTCCCCACCTATCTGGGTTGATCCGTAAAGGAGTAAACAGAACTGTGAAACACATGGGCTCTAAATCTGGTGCTTCGGAACTTCAAAAGCTCTCCGCATACCCACAGGGACGCGGTGCCCTATGACCCAGGCGAACTGTTAACAGAGGACAAGCCTGCCTTCCAGGGAATCGTCCCATTGTGTGAGAAGTTGGAATAATGCAGAGAAAACAAAACACTACAGTGTGAGAAAGAAAAAAAAAGTTGCAGTTGGCGAGAAAATAAAACATTCTACAAACACGTATTAGAAAACAAAAGAAAGACCTCTTCCTATCAACCTGTTGCAGAACCCACTCCTGTAGATGTCTAGGAAAAGAAATAATAAATCATTAATTGCCATGGATAACCAAGCCAACAAGAAAGCTCAGAAAGAAAGTGAAAAGTCTCTAGAAAATGAATTTAAAGACATGGAAATATGTGACTTAAATGACACAGAATTCAAGACTGCAGTTCTGAAAAAACTCAACAAGATAGAAGAAAACAGAAAGGCAGTTTAATGAACTCAGAAACACAATCAAAGAAAAACTTGAACATTTTACCAAAGAGATTTAAATTTTAAAAACGAACCAAATAGAATTTCTGGAGATTAAGAACTCAGGAGAAGGAATTCAGAATGCAATAACCAGCTTAGTTAGCAGAGTTGACCAGATGGAGGAAAGAATCAGTGACATTGAAGATAGAAACCTAGAAATGACACGGATAATAGAAGAGACTTGAGACTGAAAAGAAGTTAAAGAACTGTACAGGAACTTTCTGACTCCATCAGAAAGAGCAATATAAGAATAATTAGCATACCAGAAGGAAAAGAAAGAGAAAAGGGAACAGAGAGTATATTCAAACAAACAGTTGATGAGAACTTCCCAAACTTCCAGAAACAACTGGATCCTTGAATCCAAGAAACAAATAGAACACCAAATTACCTCAACCCCAACAGGCCTTCTCCAAGGCACATAGTATTGAAGCTGTCAAAAATCAATGACAAAGAAAGAATCCTCAAGGCAGCCAGGGAAAAGAAGACGGTAACGTACAAAGAAGAGCCCATAAAATTATCATAAGATGTCTCAGCAGAAACTCTACAAGCCAGGAGGGAGTAGAACCAAATATTCAAACTGTTGAAAGAGAGAAATTATGAGCCAAGAATAATACACCCAGCAAACAAATTCTTTAGATATGAAGGAGGAATAAAGACCTTTCCAGACATACAGAAGCTAAGGGAATTTTCTAATACACGACCTGTCGTACAAGAAATACTAAGGGAGGCTATTTGACCACCATCAACAGGGACAAGTTATGGCAACCAAAACATAAAAAGGGGGAATGTAAAGGCCTGAACCTGAATATGGGAATGGAGAAAGTAGGTATGCTGAACAAAATGGAATACTCTAAGTATCAAACATTCTTTTACATAAACTTCAGGATAACAACTCAAAAAAGAAATCCAGAGCTGAAATATGCACTGTAACAAAAGAAGAAACAAAGGGACATAGAATACGACCACACAGAAAAAATAGACAACAACAAAATGCAAAGAATCAATAGAGACACAGTCTTACTAGAAAATTAAAGATAGAATTATAGGAAATCCTTACATATCAATAATCAACTTAAATGCAAATGGACTGAACTCACCAGTGAAAAGGCACAGAGTAGCACATTGGATCAAAAAACTAAACACAACCATATGCTGTCTCCAAGAGACACATCTCAGCTACAAGGACAAGCATAGACTTAAAGTGAAAGGGTGGAAATTGACACTCCAAGCAAATGGTATCCAGAGAACATCAGGTGTAGCTATACTGATATCAGATGAAAGAGACTTCAGGGTGAAAAATGTAATATGAGACAAAGACAGACATTTCATAAGGGTAAAGGGGACTATACAAGAAGAAGACATAATAGTCATCAATATTTATGTCCCCAATCAGGGAGCACGGAAATAGCCCAAGTAACTGCTAATAGAACTGCAGGGAGAAATTGACCAAAACGAAATTGTACTAGGGGACCTAAATACATCATTGACAGCTATGGATAGATCATTCAAAGAGAAAATAAATAATGAAATACCAGCCCTAAATGACACATTAGATGAAATGGACATAATTGACATTTATAGAGCACTTCATCCTAAAACATCAGACTATACATTTTTTTCTAGAGTACATGGAACATTCTCAAGGATAGACCATATATTGGGCATAAAACTAACCTGAGCAAATCTAAGATGATTGAAATCATACCTAGCATATTCTCTGATCACAAAGCTTTGAAATTATATATCAACTGCAAAAAGAAAGCACAAAAACGACAAATACATGGAGATTAAACAACATACTTTTAAACAACGACTGGGTCAAAGAAGAAATTAGAGGTCAAAAGGTGCACCATTAGACGACATGTCCTAAACTGCAAGTCTGTGTTGTTCTGAATAAACCCATTTTGCTAGAGAAATATCTGTCTATTTATTTGAGGTCAACAGGCATATAGAAGACAACTTACAGGCATCAAGAAAAACTGAAAACAGTTCATCCTAAGTGATTCATTTTACTCTTTCATTTTTGCTATTGTTGTTTTAATATATATTAAAGTATGTTATATATTTAAAAAAAAAGATACATAGAAACAAATGAGAATGAAAACACATCCTACCAAACTTTTTAGAATGCAGCGAAAGCAGTTTTAAGAGGGAAATTTATATCATTACAGGCCTATCTCAAGAAACAAAAAAAAATCCCAAATAAACAACCTCATGTTACACCTTAAAGAACTATAAAAAGAAGAACAAGTGAAACCCAAGGTCAGCAGAAGAAAGGAAATAACAAAAATCAGAGCAGCACTAAATGAAATAGAGAACAAAAAGATAATAGAAAAAAACTAATGTGACAAAAAGCTGGTTCTTTGAAAAGATTAACAAAATTGACAAATGTTGGCTAGGGTCACTAAGATAAAAAGAGAAGACACTAATAAACAAAATCAAAAATGAAAAAGGGGAAGTTACCACGGACACCACAGAAATACAAAGGATCATCCAAGAATACTATGAAGGACTATATGCCACCAAATTCAATAACCTAGAAGAAATGGACAAATTCTTAGAAACATACAGCCTTCCTAGGCTGAACTATGAAGAACCGGAAGATCTAAACAGACCGATCACAGTAACAAAATTCAATCAGTCATCCAAAACCTTCCCAGAATCAAAAGTCTGGGACCAGATGGCTTCACCAGTGAATTCTACCAAACCTTCAGAGAGGATCTAATGACAATCCTGCTCAAACTCTTCCAAAAAATTGAAGAAAAGACCATACCCCCTAACTTATTTTATGAGGCCAACATTACCCTGATACCAAAACCTGCTAAGGACAACAAAAAATAACGGAACTACAGACCAATATCTCTGATGAATACAGATGCAAAAATTCTAAACAAAATTCTAGCAAATTGAATGCAACAATGCATTAAAAAGATTATTCATCACGACCAAGTGGGGTTCATCCCAGGGGCACAAGGATGGTTTAACATACGCAAATCCATCTATGTGATACCTCATGTAAACAAAATAAAGGACAAACATCATATGATTATATCAATTGATGCAGAAAAGCATTTGACAAGATACAACATACATTTATGATGAAAACACTTAATGAAATAAGTATGGAAGAAAAATACCTTAACATAATAAGCGCCATATGTGACAAACCCTCGGATAATCTCATAATTAACGGTGAAAAACTGAAGCCCTTTGCTCTACATCAGGAACACAACAGGTCTGTCCCGTATCACCTCTGCTTTACAGCATAGTGTTGGGAGTCCTTGCCAGAGCAAACAGGCAAGAGAAAGAAACAAAAGGCATCCAAATTGGGAATGAAGAAGTCAAATTATCACTCTTTGCAGAGGACGTGATGCTATATATAGAAAACCCTAAAGACTCCACCAAAAAGCTATTAGAAACAATCACCAAATACAGTAAATTTGCTGGCTACAAAATGAACGTACAAAAGTCCATTGGATTCCTATATACTAACACTGAAATCTCAGAAAAAGAAATTAAAAAAAAATTCCTTTTGCAATTGTAGTAAACAGAATAAAATACCTAGGAATAAACTTAAGCAAGGATGTGAAGGACCTATATGCTGAAATCTATAAGACATTTTTTAAAGAAATTGAAGAAGACACAAAGAAATGGAAAGACATTCCGTGCTCATGAATTGGAAAACCAACATAGATAAAATGGCCATATTACGAAAGCAATATAAAGATATAATGCAATTCCCATCAAAATCCCAACAGCATTTTTTAAAGAAATAGAACAAAAATCATCAGATTTGTTTCAAACCCCAAAGACCCTTGATAACCAAAGCCATCTTAAGAAAAAAGAACAGTGCTGGACATATCACACTCCCTGACTTTAGCTTGTAGTACAGAGCAACAATAATCAAACAAGCATGGTATTGGCAGAAAAACAGATATGTAGACCAATGGAATAGAATGGAGAACTCAGAAATTAAACCACATATATATGGACAGATAATTTTTGACAAAGAAGCAAAAAACATACAATGGAGAAAAGACATCCTCTTCAATAAATGATGCTGGGAGAAGTGGAAAGCCACGTGCAAAAGAATGAAACTGGACTGCTATCTGTCACCATGTACCAAAATTAATTCAAAATGGATCAAAGACTTAAGCAAAAGACCTGAAACAATAAATTGCATAGAAGAAAACATGAGTACTAAACTTACGGACCTTGGGTTCAAAGAGCGATTTTTGAATTTGACCCCAATGGCAAGGGAAGTGAAAGCTGAAATAAATAATGGGACTATATCAAATTTAAAAGCTTCTGTACAGCAAAAGCAACCATCGACAAAATAAAGAGGCAACCAAATGAATGGGAGAAGATGTTTGCAAACAGTGCCTCCGATAAGGGGCTAATATCCAAAATATACAAGGAACTTATGCAACTGAACAACAAAAAAACAAACAACCCAATTGAAAAATGGGCAGAGGACTGAAGAGACATTTCTCCAAAGACAACATGCAAATGGCAAATAGACATATGAAAAATGCTCAATATCACTAATCATCGGATAAATGCAAATAAAAACCACAATGACATATCACCTCACCATAGTTAGAATGGATAGCACCAACCAGACAAATAGTAGCAAGTGTTGGAGAGGCTGTCGAGAAAAAGGAACCCTCATACACTGTTGGTGGGAATTCAGACTGGTGCAGCCACTATGGAAGGCAGTGTGGAGGTTCATCAAAAAAATTAAAAATAGAATTACCATATGACCCAGCAATCCCTCTCCTGGGTATCTACCAAAAAAATCTGAAAACATTTACCCATAAAGACATGTGTGCTCCAATGTTCATTGCTGCTTTGTTTATGGTGGCCAAAAACCCACCAAATGGAAACAACCAAAATGTCCTTCAATAGATGAATGGATAAAGAAGTTGTGGTGTATATACAGAATGGAATACTATTCTGCGGGAAGAAAAGATGAAATAGGTCTATTTGTTACAACATGGATGGATCTTGATATTATAATATTAAGCGAAATAAGTCAGACAGATAAAGCAGAGAACCACCTGATTTCACTGATATGTGGTATATAAACCAAAAACAACAAAAGAACAAGACAAACAAGTGAGATACAAACTCATAGACACGGACAATAGTTTAGTGGTTACCAGAGGGTAAGGGGTGTGGGGGGTGGGAGAGGAGGGTAAAGGGGATGAAATATATGGTGATGGAAGGAGAACTGACTCTGGGTGGTGAACACACAATGGGATTTATAGATGATGTGATACAGAATTTTACACCTGAAGTCTATGTAACTTTACTAACAATTGTCACCGCAGTAAACTTTAATTAAAAAAGAAAGATATAATACAATATCTGAAATGAAAAATATACTACAAGGAATCACAAGAGATTAGTTGAAGCAGAGGATTGAAACAGTGATTTAGAAGACATGGTAGTAGAAAACACCCAATCAGAACAGCAACAACAACAACAACAACAACAACAACAAATCCAAAAAATGAAGATAGTTTAAGGGACCTCTGAGCCGACATCAAGTGTAACAACATTTGGTCCATAGGAGTACCAAAAGAGGAAAGAGAAAGCAAGGGATTGAGAACATATGTGAGGAAATAATGAATGAAAACTTCCCTAACCTAGTGCAAGAAATAGACATAAAAGCACAGGAACTACAGAGAGTCCCAAACAAAATGAACCCAAAGAGGTCCACACCAAGACACATCATAATTAAAATAGCATAGGATAAAGACACAGAGAGAATCTTGAAGGCAGCAAGAGAAAGACAACTAGTTATTTATAAGGAAGCTCCCATTAGACTATCAATTGATGTCTCAACAGAAATATTGCAGGCCTTTTTTCCTCTTTTTGTCACCACAATAAACTTTAATTGAAAAAAGAAAGAAAGAAAGAAAAAAAAGAAAGAAAGAAAGAAAGAAAGAAAGAAAGAAAGAAAGAAAGAAAGAAAGAAAGAAAGAAAGAAAGAAAGAAAGAAAGAAAGAAAGATTGCAGGCCACAAGAGAATGGCATGAAATACTCAAAGTGATGAAAAACAAGGGCCTGCAACCAAGACTACTCTACCCAGAAAGGCTATCATTTAAAATTGAGGGAGAGACAACCAAGATGGCACAGTAGGTAAACGCTGTGTTTATCTTTTCTCACAACCACATCAAAATTACAACTAAACTACAAAACAACTATTATTGAGAATTGCCTAAAATCAAGCTGAACTGAAGCCTTTCAAATAAGGAATTGAAGAAGAATCCACCTCCGGACTGGTAGGAAAGTCAGAGACTTAGCATTGGCTGGTCCCACACCCACGTGTGAGCATTAAAGATCTGGAGGGCTATTTCGGCTGTGGAGGTCCCCCCCATCCCCTGAAGGAATGAGGGATACTAACCCCAACCCAGCCCAGGGTTCCAGTGCCAGGGAGAGAAGTCCCCATAATTTTTGGTTTTGAAAACCAGGGTAGATTGTTACTGAATGAGTCTGAGTGTGACCGCACTTAGAGGTGCTCCTCTTTCATTCTTTTTTTTTTTTAATTACAGTTTATTGGGGTGACCATTATTAGAAACGTTACATAGATTTCAGGTATACAATTCTATATTACATCATCTATAAATCCCATTCCAATGTTCATTGCAGCTTTATTTACAGTGGTCAAGACATGGAAACAACCAAAATGTCCTTCGATAGATGAATGGATAAAGAAGTTGTGGTATATATACACAATGGAATACTATTCGGTGGTAAGAAAAGATGAAATAGGACCATTTGTGACAACATGGATGGATCTTAAGAATATAATGCTAAGCGAAATAAGTCAAACAGACAAAACAGAGAACCATATGATTTCATTGATATGTGGTATACGAACTAAAAACAACAAAAGAGGTGCTCCTCTTAAAGAGACTGTGCACAGTCTTGCCCACCAACGGGATCACTGGCTCTGAACTCCAGCACTGCGGCAGCAGCTGGAAAGGAGGCAGGGACAAATGGTGGTGAATTGAGTTGCCTGGCTTGGAATGGGGGTTGGAGAGGCAGCTTTTTCCTGGATAGAGGAGCTGGCAGGGCACTTTGCTTCTTTGTTCAGCCCTCTGTCTTCCCAGAGTATGAACACAGGTGGCACCATTTTTGAGTCTCCGCCACTTGTTCACCCAGCCCTGGCGATTTAAGACCTGACCCCACCCAACTTTCAGGCACACCCAGGCTGCTTTTAGTGGTTTTTTCATGCAGACTGCTCACCTTGGCTCAAGCTGCATGCTTTCCTAGGGTATCTCAAAGGTTCGCAGAACCCAGAAAAGCAGTATCTGCCTTGAGTGTGTCCTGTATCTCTGACTGAGCAGCCCTAAGCCAGTACTAGTGGCAGCAGGCCTTGGTTCGCCATTTGGCCTCTCAAGGCACTTCCAAGCACACCACAGGCAGCAAACATCTGCGGATTTCTTTTTGGCTCTGGCTAGCTGGCTTCAGGTGGGGCACAAAGTGTGGCTGAAGTTGACCTAGAACGGATCTCCTCCAAGGTGGTCCTGGGGCTGGCGCCATCAGTGGCCAGCTTCAAAACAAGCTGGGGCATCACGTAGCCATCTCCACATATAACACACCCAAGGGGCGATTTGGATAGGCACCAGAGTCCTGCTGAGGCAGATCCTGCTCTGTAGGATCAGTCCCTGCACAAACTTTTCTACTTTAATCAAGGCCAGTCTTCACAACCAGTGAGCCCAAGCATCACTGCCTCAAATTGATGTGCAATTATCAACCAAGTCTCAATTACAAGAGGAGGGCACACACAACCCACACAAGGGACACACCTGGAGCAAGTGGCTCAGGTAACCAGAAAGACTGAGCCACTGAACTCCACAGGACACCTACTACAAAAGGCCACTCTATTAAGACCAGAAGACATAGCAGTCCTACCTAATACATGGAACAAACACATGGAGGCAGCCAAAATGGGGAGACAAAGAAACATGTCCCAAATGAATGAACAGAACAAAGCTGCAGAAAAAGAACTAAGTGAAACAGAGATAAGCAATATATCAGACACAGAATTGCAAACACTGGTTATGAGAATGCTCAATGATCTCATAAAAATGAAAACAGAAACCATAAAAAAGAGCCAGTCAGAAATAAAGGATACAATAATGGAAACAAAGAATATATTACAGGGAATCAACAGTAGATTAGATGAAGCAGAAGATCAAACTAGCAATATGGAAGATAAGGTAGCAGGAAACACTCAAGCAGAAGAACAAAAAGAAAAAAGAATCCAAAAAAAATGAGGACAATATCACGCATACCAACATTCGCATTGTAGGGGTACCAGAAAGAGAAGAGAACAAGGAATTCAAAACCTATTTGAAGAAATAATGACAGAAAACTTCCCTAACCTGGTGAAGGAAACAGACATACAAGCCCAGGAAGCACAGAGAGTTCCAAACAAGATTAACCTAAAGAGGCCAACAACAAGACACATCATAATTACAATGCCAAAGGTTAAATATAAAGAAAGAATCATAAAGCAGCAAGGGAAAAGTAGTTAGTTACCTACAAGCGAGTCCCCACAAACCAGTCAGCTGATTTCTCAACAGAAACTTTGCAGGCAGGAAGGGAGTGGCACAAAATATTCCAAGTGATGAAAAGCAATGATTACATTGAAGATTGCTCTGTCCAGCAGGCTGTCATTTAGAATTGAAGAACAGGTAAGGAGCTTCCCAGGCAAGAAAAAGCAGGAGTTCCATCACCACAAAACCAGTATTAGAAGGAAACTTAGAGGGCCTTCCTTAAGTTGGGAGGGGGGTTAAGGATGGGTGAAAGGGGAAGGGATTAAGAAGAAAAAATTTGGTACAATACAGTAGTCATGGGGATGTAGGGTATGACATAAGGAATACAGTCAACAATATTGTAATAACTTGGTATGGTGCCAGATAGGTACTAGATCTATCAGGTGATAGATGGGAATAGGGTTGGGGTCAGGGTGAAAAAGGTGAAGTATTGTATTAAGAAATACAAATTGATAGCTAACACAGTACGGGGGATATAATCAACAATGTTATAAAGGTCATGTAAGGTGTCAGATGGGCACTGGACTTATCAGGGGGATCACATCATAAACTGTGTAGATGCCTGACCAATGCACTATACACCTGAAGAGCAGAAGTAGAATAATACCGAATGTCAACTATAACTAAATATATACATATATATAGTCACGGCATGTGGAGAACAACATAGGGAAGATAGCCAATGGTATCATAAAAGCTATATAAGATTTCAGTGGGGCAGTAGCTTAGGGGTGGGTTATCAATTTTGGGGGGGTTTAAACATCTCTAACCACTACGTTGCTTTGTACACCTGAAACTAATAAGAAAATTGAAGGAGAGATAAATAGCTCCCATGACAGGAAATACCTAAAGAAATTCATTATCATCAAGCCACTTTTACAAGATATGTTAAATGGATACAAAAAAAAGAAACATATAGGTCAATAAACCTGATTAACATAGAGGTAAAAATACCCCACAAAATATTAGCAAACCAAATCTGGCAATACATTAAAAAGTTCATATACTACAGTCAAGTGGGATTCATTCCTGGGATGCAAGGTTGGCTCAATATCCACAAATCAATTAACATGCTACACCACATAAACAGAATGAAAAAAAGCATCATATTAATAGATGCAGGTCATAGGAATGGCGACAGCAAGGCGGACTTCTTGAGTTCTCCTCCGGAGCTTATCACAAACTGAACATCTATAACTCATCAAAGGACTCTCTGCTCATCACACAAAACTGTTAAGAGACTCATACAAGGATTACTTGAAGGTGGGCAAATTGGACGAGCAGGGAAAGAGGGAAGGGAGCGGAGTGGAGACACGGCCCGCATCTGTGGCTGCAGAGACGCAGGGGATCCTCTGTTCCTAGGACGGAACAGAGACCACAAAATCCAGCAGGGGGGCTCTTTCCCTGCGTCCCACAGCTGATCTTTCCGTTGAGAGAGCAGTATATCCAGCATTTGAGGCAGTAACCTCAGCTGAGACCTCCAACTGAGCCCTAGTATGGACAATGGACTTAAACTCCAGACCTGGGCCCCTCCCCCCCACTTTCCAAATCCTACCAATGCCCTTCCAGAGACTTAAGCTGGCCCCTGAACTGAGGAGTAGTGTCAGATTACAGAGGAGCCATAGTGCTCATGATCTGTGAAGACCTGGCCTGCAGCTCTGACCCAAGGAAGAGGCTGGGAAGAGTGTGATACTACAGGGCTGGGAGAGAGAAGACTCCTCCACCCCCAGCCTCCACTTTTTCTGGCCTGCTGGAAGAATGTGACACTGCTGGTCTGGAAGAGAGAAGACTCCTCCATCCCCAGCCCCTACCCTTTCTGGCCTGCCTAGGGCAGGGCAACTACAAATGCAGAGACACTCCAGGGATCATCAGTAGGCAGCAGATGCAGCTCTGGGCTTTCAGGAACTCAGAAATCTCCCGTCCCCCCCCCCCCCCCCCCACACACACACACACAGAAGAAGTGCCCTAAGACTCGGAGAATTGGACGCAGGGCTGGTGGTGCTACTCTCAGGGTGCATATGTGCAGGCAAGGGCAGAAACTGCACTGACTTTGTAAAAACTAACATCCAGACCCCTCAGCCCCACACATCTAAATCTGCAGTCCCAACGTCACTCTGGGCACCAGGTAACCGACTCTGCCTGCACAATACGCAGAGGACTCTTTGGTACAGCAGAGGACAACCTGGAGATTACTTGGTGGGCTTAAGCCAAGACTGGCGCTGCTTTTTTGTTTCGCTTTTATATCTTTGGTATTTTTGCCTGTGTTGAGTGTGGGTTGTTGGTTGTTTTTACATGTGAATGTATTTGGTTTTTTCTTTGTTGTTGTTGTTGTTGTTGTTGTTGTTGTGCTTGGTGATTTGCTTTGTTCTGAATTGCCCTACACCAGGGCCCGGCACAAGATTCAACAAACCCAGAGGTCAACTCCAGACCAAATCAGAGTAATATCGGGTGTGACCTACAAGTGACACATCCAGAGGGAATTCTCTACAGGCACAAGAGTCCATAGAGGCCAAGCCTCATTTAAGTGGTCAACCATCACACAGCAGAACATCCTGTTGTGGGCAGAGCCAAGTCTCACAACTAGTCAGCTTAGGAGTTAACCCCACCTACTCACAAGCGAAAAACAATTAAAGATCTTCTTTAACAGGACAATATACACAACACACAACACCTTTGGAGCACACGCACAGGAGAAGAAGGAAATAGTGCAAGTCAAATATAAAGGACACATACTATATACAATAACCCAGCAAAAACTAAGAACCCAAGGGGATCTACCTAATACATTGAAGTAAACACAGAGAGTCAGCCAGAATGGGGAAACAAAGATACACGTCCCAAATAAAAGAACAGAAGAAACCTCCAGATTTGGAAATAAATGAAATAGAGGTAACCACCCTATCAGAGACAGACTTCAGAATACTGATGATAAGAACGATTAAGGAGCTTAGTGACGACATAAAGAAGGATAGAGAAATCATAATGAACAACCAGTTAGAACTAAAGAATACAATAACTGAAAAAAAGAACACACTTGAAGAAAATAGCAGCAGGTTAGATGAAGCAGAGGATCGAATCAGCCACTTAGTAGACAAGTTAGCAGAGACCACCCAAATGGAACAACAAAAAGGAAAAAGAATAAAAAACAATGAATGTGGTTTAAGAGACCTCTGGAATAACATCAAGCGCAACAACATGCACATCATAGGAATACCAGAAGGTGAAGACAGGAAGCAAGGGATGGAGAACATATTTGAAGTAATAATGTCCGAAAACTTCCCTAACCTGATGTAGGAAACCGGCATACAAGCTCAGGAAGTACAGAGAGTTCCAACTAGGACAAACCCAAACAGGTCCACACCAAGACCCATTATAGTTAAAATGGCAAAGCTTAAAGACAAAGAGAGAATCCTAAAAGCAGCAAGAGAAAGACAGAGTGATACATACAAGAGAACTTCTATAAGACTATCAAATGACTTTTCTACAGAAATATTGCAGGCCAGGAGGGAATGGCAGGAGATACGCAAAGTGATGGAAAACAAAGGCCTACAACCTAGATTGCTTTATTCAGCAAGGCTATCATTTAAAATTGAAGGAAAGATAAAGAGCTTTCCAGAAAAGAATAAGCTAAAGAAATTTATTACCTTTGCAGGAAATATTAAAAGGGCTTCTGTAAACAGAAGAAAGATGAGAACAATGTAATTGCAAATTTTAAAAATGGCAATAACTATGTACCTATCAATAATCACTTTAAATGTAAATGGATTAAATGCTCCACTCAAAAGACATAGGGTGGTTGTGTGGATAAGAAAGCAAGACCCTTGTACATGGTGTATTCAAGAGACTCAACTCATATCAAAAGACACACAGTCTGAAAGTGAAGGGTTGGAGTAAGATATTTTGTGCAAACAAAAATGAGAAATAAGCTGGGGTAGTAATACTTTTATCTGACAAAATAGACTTTATAATGAAGAATATGTTAAAAGACAAAGATGGGCACTACATAATAATAAAGGGATCGGTCCGACAAGAGGACATAACCCTAGTAAACATCTATGCACCCAACATAAGAGGACTTAAATATATAAAACAGCTATTGACTGACATAAAGACAGAGACCAACTGTAACACTATCATAGTAGGCAACTTCAACACACCACTGACAATGGGCAGGTCCTTCACACCGAAAATAAATATGGAAATAGGGTCCTTAATTGACACACCGGACCAGTTGGATTTAATCGATATTTTCAGCATTTCACCCCAAAGCTGCATAATACACATTCTTCTCAAATGCACATGGAACATTTTCCAAGATAGAGCACTTGTTAGGACACAAAAAAAGTTTCAATAAATTTAAGAAAACTGAAGTCATATCAAGTGTCTTCTCTGACCACAGAGCTATGAAATTAAACATCAACTACAAGAAAAAACCTGGAAGACACACAAATACATGCAGACTGAAAAACATGTTACTAAATATGAATGAATCAACAATGAGATGAAGAACGAAATCAAAAGATATCTCGAGACAAAGGAAAATGAAAACACGACGACCCAAAATCTATGGGATGCAGTGAAAGGAGTCGTAAGAGTGAAATTCATAGCAATGGATGCCTACCTAAAGAAACAAGAAAAATCACACGTCAACCATTTATCTTTACACTTAAGGGATCTGGAAAAAGAACAGCAAAACAAGCCCAAAGGGAGTACAAGGAAGGAGATAATAAAGATCAGATTGGAAATAAATGAAATAGAGACAATATATATATATATATATATATATATATATATATATATATATACAAAAGATCAAAAAAACCAAAAGCTGGTTTTTCAGGAACATAAATAAAATTGACAAACCTTTAGCCAGACTCATGAAGAAACAGAGAGAAAGGACCCAAAGTAATAAAATCAGAAATGAAAGAGGAGAAGTGACAACAGACATCACAGAAATACAAAAAGTTTTAAGAAATTACTAAGAGTAACTATATGCCAACAAATTTGACAATCTGGAAGAAATGGAAAATTTTCTAGAAGCATACAACCTTTCAAGGCTAACTCAAGAAGAAATGGAAAACATGAATAGACTTATTACAACCATGGAAATTGAATCAGTAATCAACAAGCTCCCAACAAACAAAAGCCCTGGTCCAGATGGCTTTACAGGTGAATTTTACAAAACATTCAAAAAAGAATTATCACCTATTCTCCTCAAATTATTCCAAAAAATCCAGAAGGAGGGAAGGCTCCAAAACACTTCTTACGAGGCCACTATCACCCTGATCACAAAATCAGACAGAAACATCACCAAAAAAAAAAAAAAGAAAAAAGAAAAATAACAGGGTGATATCACTCATGAACATAGATGCAAAAATCCTCAACAAAATATTAGCAAACAGAATTCAGCAATACATTAAAAAGATCATACACCATGATCAAGTGGGATTCATTCCTGGTATGCAAATTTGGTTCAACATCCGCAAATCAATTAATGTGATACACAACATTAATAAAATGGAAAAAAATCATTTGATCATATCAATATATGCAGAAAAAGCGTTTCACAAAATATAGCAGCCATTTGTGATAAAAACTCTTAAGAAAGAGGGAATAGAGGGACCATATCTCAACATAATAAAGGCCATATACGATAAACCTACAGCTAACGTCATACTCAATGGGGAAAATCTAAAACCATTCCCCTTAATGTCAGGAACAAGGCAAGGTTGCCCACTGTCTCCACTTCTATTCAACATAGTTCTGCAAGTTCTAGCCACAGCAATCAGACAAGAAAAAGAAACAAAAGGCATCCAAATTGGTAAGGAGAAAGTAAAATTGTAATTTTATACAAATGACATAATACTATATATAAAGAACCCCAAACACTCACCCAAAAAAGCTATTAGAACTGATAAATGAATTCAGTAAAGTAGCAGGATACAAAATTAATACTCAGAAATCAGTTGCATTTGTATATACCAATAATATAATATCAGAAGGAGAAATTTAGAAAACAGTTCCACTTACACTTGCTTCAAAGACTATAAAATGCCTAGGAATAAATTTCACCAAAGAAGTAAGAGACCTGTACTCAGAAAATTATAAGACACTGAAGAGAGAGATTAAAGAAGATACAAATGAATAGAAAGACATACCATGCTCATAGATAGGAAGAATTAATATCGTTAAAATGTCCATACTCCTTAAGGCAATATACAAATTCAATGCAATTTCTCTCAAACTACCAAGGACATTTTTTACAGAAATAGAACATATAATCTTAAAATTTATATGGAACCATAAAAGACCCTGGATAGCCTTGGGAATATTAAGAAATAAGAACAAAGTGGGAGGTATCACAATACCAGACATCAAATTATACTACAAGTCTATGGTAATTGAAACAGCATAGCACTGGCATAAAAACAAACACATAGATCAATGAAACAGAATAGAGAGCCCAGAAATAAAAAAAAAAAAACAAAAAACATGCCTATATGGTCTTTTAATCTACGACAATGGAAGCAAGAATGTACGGTGGGGTAAAGACAGTCTATTCAATAAATGGTGCTGGGAAATCTGGACAGACACATGCAAAACAATGAAACTGGACCACCTCTTTACACCATATATAAGAATAAATTAAAAATGGATTAAAGATTTAAATGTAAGATCTGAAACCATAAAACTCCTAGAAGAAAATGTAGGAGGAAAGTTTACAGACATACCCTGAGTAATATTTTTACTGATATATCGCCTTGGGCAAGGGAAGAGAAAAAAATAAACATATGGGAGTATGTCAAACTAAAAAGTTTTTTCACAACAAAGGAAACAATAAATAAAACAAAGAGGCATCCTACTGAATGGGAGAAGATATTTGTCAATGACATATCTGATAAGGGGTTAATATCCATATATATATATATATACACACATACATATATATGTATATATATGTATGTATATATATGTGTGTGTGTGTATGTATATATGTGTATTTTAAATATATATATATTATATATATATTTAAAAAAATATATATATATACATATATATATATACACACATATATTTAAAACTCATTCAACTCAACACGAAAGAAATAAACAACCTAATTAAAAAATGGGCAGAGGACATGAAGAGTCATTTTTCTAAAGAGGACAAACAGGTGGCAAACAGACATGTGAAAAAATGCTCAACCTCACTAATCATTAGAGAAGTACAAATAAAAACCACAATGAGATACCACCTCACCCCAGTCAAAATGGCTATCATCAATAAATCAACAAACAACAAGTGCTTGTGAGGATGTGGAGAAAAGGGATCCCTCGTGCACTGCTGGTGAGATTGCAGATTGGTGCAGCCACTATGGAAATCAGTATGGAGGTATCTCAAACAACTGGAAATGGTATTACCTTATGACCCAGCAATTCCACTCCTAGGTATCTATCCAGAGAAATCCATAACACTAATTTGGAAACATTTATGCACCCCTATGTTTATTGCAGAACTATTTACAATAGCCAAGACATGGAAACAACCAAAATGCCCATCAGTAGATGACTGGATCAAGAAACTGTGGTACATTTATACAATGGAGTATTACTCAGCCATAAAGAAGAATGAAATCTTACCATTTGCAAAGATATGGATGGACCCAATGAACATGATATAAGTCAGATGGAGAAAGACAAATACCACATGATCTCACTTATATGTGGAATCTAAAGAATAGAATAAATGAACAAACTAATCAGAAACAGTCTCAGACACATAGAGGAAAAATTTAGGGTTGCTAGATGTGGGTGGGGTGGGGATGAGGGCAAAGATGAGGGGATTAGAAAGCACGATTGGTAACCACAAGATTGCCACAGGGATACAAAAGGCAGTTTGGGGAATATAATCAATAACATAGAGGTTTTGTAGGGTATCAGATAGATTCTTGTCTTATTAGGGCGACCACTTCAGGGACGGTGTAGATGTCTGATAACTGCGCTGTACACCTGAAGCTGAAGCTGGATAATAATGAATGTCAACTGTAATTTTATATATATATAAATATATGCATAAATACAATTATATATATGTAAATATAGTATCCATATATATGGATAATAATGAATGTCAGCTATGATATTATATACATATAAATTATATATTTATGTAATTTATATATATGCAATATTATAGCTGACATTCGTTATTATCCATATATATGAATAATATACATACAAAATTTTATATTATATATGTATATATAATTATATATATAAAATTATATATATAATTATATATAAGTATATATAATTACATGTATATATATATGTAGTCACAAGAAGTGGAGTACAGCATAAGGAATAGAAACAGAGGAAATGTAATGGCTGTATGTGGTCAGATGGATAGATTGGGGGAGGGGGGTTATCACTTTGTGATGGGTATAAATGTCTAACTATTACATTGTTTTGTTCACCTGAAACTAATAATAAGAAAATAAAAATAAAAATACCTAGGAATAAATTTAACCAAGGAAGTAAAAGACCTGTACTCAAAAAATTATAAGAAATTGAAGAGTAAAATTAAATGGAATACAAATAAATGGAAGCATATACCATGCTCATGGGTAGGAAGAATTAATATAATTAAAATATCCATACTACCCAAAGCAATCTGTTGATCCAATGCAATCCATATCAAAACATAAAGGCATTTTTCACAGAACTAGAACAAATAATCCTAAAATGTATATGAAACCGTAAAAGACCCCAGATAGCCACAGCAATCTTGAGAAAAATAAATAAAGTTAGTGGCATCATGCAACCTTATATCAAAATATACTACCAGGTCGTAGTAATCAAAAAAGCATGATATTGGCATAAACACAGACACATAGATCAATGACACAGAATACAGAGCCCAGAAATAAGCCCACACTTATAGGTTCATTTAATTTATGACAAAGGAAGAATATATAGTGAGGTGAAGACAGTCTATTCAATAAATGGTGCTGGGAAAATAGACCTATACAAGTAAAAAACTGAAACTGGACCACATTCTTAATCCATATACAAGTATAAACTCAAAATGGATACAAATGTAAATATGAGACCTGAAACCATGAAACTCCTAAAAGAAAGCATAGGCAGTAAACTCTCAGACATTATCCTTAGTAATATGTTCATTGATATATCTCCTCAGGTAAGGGAAACAAAAGAAAAAAAATAAACAAAGGGGATCACATCAAACTAAAAAGTTTTGCACAGCAAAGGAAACCATCAACAAAATGAAAAGACATCCTACTGAATGGTAGAAGATATTCGCCAATGATACATCTCACAGGAGCTTAATATCCAAAATTTATAAAGAACTCATACAACTCAACATAAAAGAAAAAATCCAATTTAAAAAATGGGTAGAGGATCTGAATAGACATTTCTCCAAAGAGGACATACCTATGGCCAATAAACATATGAAAAGATGCTCCTCATCACTAATCATCAGAGAAATGCAAATTAATACCACAAGGAAATATCACCTCACACTTGTCAGAATCACCATCACCAATAAGTCAACAAACAACCAGCATTGGCGAAGATGTGGAGAAAAGGAAACCCTTGTGCACTATTGGTACAGCCACTGCGGAAAACAATATGGAGGTTCCTCAAAAAATTAAAAATAGAACTACCTTATGACCCAGCAATTCCACTTCTGGGTATTTATCCAAAGAAATCCAAAATACTAATTCGAATACATATATCCACTTTTATGTTTGCTGCAGCACTATTTACAACAGCCAAGATTAGGAAGCAACTGAAATACCCATCAATAGACGACTGGATAAAGAAGAAGTGGTACATTTATACAAAGGAGTATTAGTCTACCATAAAAAATAATGAAATATTATCAATTTTAACAACATGAATGGACCTATAGAGTATTATGCTAAATGAAATGAGTCAGACTGAGAAAGACAAATACCATATGATCTCACTTATATGTGGAATCTAAAGAACAAAATAAAAAAAAACAGAAACAGACTCATACATATTGTGCTCAAACTGACGGCTACCAGATGGTAGGGGGGTTGGGTGACTAGGTGAGAAATGTAAAGTCATTAAGAGGTACAAATTGGTAGTTACGAAAAAGTCACAGGGATGTTAAGTACAGTATGGGGAATATAGTCAATAATATTGTAATAACTATGGGTAAAGTCAGGTGGGTACTACACTTACAAGGGAGATCACTTCATAAATTATATAAATGCCTCACCACTATGCTGTACACCTGAAACTAATATAAAATAATATTGAATGTCTACTATAATTGAAAAAAATAGTCATTGGGATGTAAAGTACCACATAGGGAATATAGTCTATAATACTGTAATAAGTATGTAAATTGTCAGATGGGTAATGGACTTACTGGGCTTATCACTTTGTGAGGTGTGTAAATGTCTAATCACCATGTTGTTTTGTACACCTGAAACCAATGACATCGTATGTCAATAGTACTTGAAAAATGATTTTTTAAAAATTTAAAAAATAATAAAAAAATAAAAACATAAAAAAATCCAGCAGTTATTTCTCTGTCCTCATCTTACTTGAGCTCTCCAGTATTTGACCTAAGTGACCATTCTCTTCCTTTAATCACTTTCTTGCCTTGGCTTTCAGGAAACCACATTCTAATGGATTTCATTCTTCTACTCTGATGCTTCTCAGTCCACTTTGCTTGTTGCTCGTCAACTCAATGTCTAGACTTTTGAATGGTTTAGGACTCATTCCATGGACCTCTTCTCTTTTCCACCTAAACTTACACTCTAGGTGTTTCAGCCAGTTTCATCACTCTCAAAATTCTACCTCCAAGCCAGACCTCTCCTATGCACTTCAGGTTTGTCCACTTCTCTACTTGACATTTCCAGTTGAATGTCTAATAGGTGCCTCAAACTTATCTAGTTCAAAACTAAGCCCTTGATATTTCCCCACTAAAACCTACTCTTCCCACAGTCCATTCCATTACAGTTAAATGGCAACTCCCTTCTAGATGCTCAAGCAAAAAACTGTGGTGTCATTCTTGACTGCACTTTGTCTTATGCCCAACAAACAGTCTGTGAACAAATCCTATATACTCTATCTCTCAAAATACATACAGATGCTGACCATTTCTCAGTGGTTCCCATATCACTGCCATTTCTACCATCCTTTTCTAAGCCATCATCATCTCTCACCTGGATTACTACAGAAGCCTCCTAGCTGGTTCTGCTACTTATACCATTGACCCCCCACCCCCATTCAGTTTATTCTCACATGGCAGATAGAGTGAGCCTATTAAAATCTAAGTCAGATTACGTTATACTCTACTAGAAATTATTCAATGATATTCCTTCTTACTCAGAGTAAAAACCAAAGATGTTACAATAACCTTTAAGGCTCCACATTAGCTTTCCCCCATTACTTGTCTTAATTTATCTCCTACTACTCTTCCCCTTGTTTTCCACTCCCCAGCCACATTGGACCCCTTGTTGTTCCTCAAATACACCAGGTATGATCCAGTCTCAGGGCCTTTGCACTGACTCTTCACTGCCTTGAATGTTGTACATCCAGATAGCTGCAGATCTAGATCTCTCATTTCCTTTATGTCTTTACTCAAGATTCACCTTCCCAGACCATTCTATCTAAAACTTGTCTCCCTCCCCACCGAAAAAATATCACATCTCCATTTATGCTTTATTTTTCTCCTTAGCACTTATCATTATCTAAACTACCATATGTCTTAAGTCTGTTCAGGCTGCCATAACAAAATACCATATACTGGATGGTTTAAACAACTGAAATTTGTTTCTCACAGTTCTAGGGGCTTGGATCAAGGAACCACCAAGGTAGGTTTCATTACAAGTCCCGTTCTCTTGCCTTGTAGGTAGCTGCCATCTTGCTCTGTGCTCACATGATCTTTTCTTGAGTGTGGGTATGGGCATAATGGAATGGGGAGGAAAAAGGAAGCTCGCTAGTGTATCTTCTTATAAGGGTACTAATCCCATCAGACCATGTTATTGTAGTCTAAGAGGGACTTGATGGTACCCTGAACTAGGCTGGTGACTAATGACACCGTGGCTCTACCTTCATGATCCCATCTAACCCTAATTACGTCACAAAGTCTCCATCTCTAAATATCATCACCTTGGAGGTCAGGGATTCAACATATGAATTTGGCGGGATACATTCATTCCATACCACTATATACATGTATCATTATATATTTTAATGATCTTATTTATTTTCTGTCTTCCCCACTAGAATGGAAGTTTCATAAAGGTTAGTATTTGTGTTTATTGTGTTCACTATTTTAATCCCTGTATTTGTGTTTCAAGCAGTGCTTGGCACATGGTAGGGGTTCAACAAATACTTATTGAATAAATGAATGAAATAAGTGAAATAATTGTAGCTTGTGATAAGTACTAAGAAGGAAATAAACAAGCTGATGGGTGAGAGTAAAGGTTGTAAACCATGGCTATACATTAAAATTACTGGAGGAGCATTTAAAAATCATGGCCTCAAGAGATGTTATGAAAACGGCAGCCTGAGGTGAGCCTCTGTAACTCTCCCCTGGAATTTAGAACTAATCGAACAATTATAACTCAAAAAGGACTCCCTGCACAGCAGACAGTCAAGACGAAGAGGCCCACTACTGAATTCACTGAAAGGTGGGCGAATCAAGCATGCGGGGCAGGACGGGAGAAGTGCGGTGACGGAGCCGCGCGGGTGCAGGAACAGACCTACCTCAGTGCGCCGAGCTCCCTGCATTCCGGAACTACCGCAGCTGCGGGAGGCAGAAGAACTCGGACTGCTAGGGCTCCGTTTATGGCCCACAGGGATGAGGGGAAAACATATAACACGGCTGAACCCAACGCTCACGGGAGAGACCTCGGAGAAAAGACTGAAGGAAGAAGGCTGAAAACGGTGGTTTAAGCCCTCACTGCTGAGTGGAGAACGGAAGCCATAGACACTGAGACTAACTGCCCCATCCCTACCCTCCCAGATATCGCCCCGCCCCCACCTGCCTGGTGCTAGAAGCAGAAGAGTAGCAGTGTCAGGTCAAAAGAACAGAATATTTGCTGTTCTGAGAACTGTGGACCACAGACACAGATTCACAGCCCAACTAGTTCCGGCAAAGGGGAGGGAGCTGTGGAAGCAAGACCGGCTGTGGTAGTGGTCGCCGCCATTGCTCTGGGCTGCCATGCTCAACTCACCCCACCCTTGGCCCCACCTATCTGGGCAGATCCCTACAGGAGTAAACAGAACTGCTGAAACATACAGGCTCTGAATCTGGTGCAGGAAGAGCTTTGGAACTTCAAAAGCTCTCCTCATACCCACACAGACACTGTGCCCTGCGACCCACGTAAACGATTAACAGAGGAGAAGCCCATCTCCCAGGGAATACCCCCATTGTGGGAGAAGCTGGAATAGTGCAGAGAAAACATAGCACTACCGTGTGAGAGAGAAAAAAAAAAGGCTGCAGTCAGAGAGAAAATAAAACATTCTACCAACAAGTACTGGAAAACAAAATAAAGACCTCTTCCTATCAACCTGAAGCCACTCCTGTAGATGTCTAGGAAGAGAAATAATAAATGAGCAATTGCCATGAATAACCAAGGCAAGAAGACAGCTCAGAAAGAAAGTGAAAAGTCTCCAGAAAAGGAAATTAATGATATGGAAATATGTGACTTACATGACAGGGAATTCAAGATTGCAGTTCTGAAAAAACTCAACAAGTAGCAAGAAAACACAAAAAGGCAGTTTAATGAACTCAGAAACAAAATCAATGAACAACATAAGCATTTTACCAAAGAGATTGAAATTTAAAAAAGAACCAAATAGAATATCTGGAATTAAGAACTCAATAGAAGAAATTAAGAATGAAATACCAGCTTAGGTAGTCGAGTTGACCAGATGGAGGAAAGAATTAGTGACATTGAAGATAGAAACCTGGAAATGACACGGATGGAAGAAGAAAGAGACTTGAGACTTAAAAGAAATGAAAGAACTCTACAAGAACTTTCTGACTGCATCAGAAAGAGCAATATAAGAATAATGGGCATAGCAGTAGGAGAAGAAAGAGAGAAGGGAACAGAGAATATATTCAAACAAATTGTCGATGAGAACTTCCCAAACTTGTGGACAAAACTGGATCCTCAAATCCAAGAAGCAAATAGAACACCTAATTACCTCAATCCCAAACAGGCCTCCTCCAAGGCACATTGTTTTGAAGCTGTCTAAAATCAACAACAAAGAAATAATCCTCAAGGCAGCCAGGGAAAAGAAGAATGTAACCTACAAAGGAGAGCCCATTAGATTATCATCAGATTTTTCAGCAGAAACACTACAAGCCAGGAGGTAGTGGAACCAAGTATTCAAATTATTGAGAGAAATTATGAGCCAAAAAATGATATATCCAGCAAAGACATCCTTTAGCTATGAAGGAGGAATAAAGATGTTTCCAGACATACAGAAGCTCAAGAAAATTTCTAATACATGACCCGCACTACAGGAAATACTGAAGGAGGCTATTCGAACACCATCAACAGGGACAGTTTGTGGGAAACAAAACATAAAAAGCAGGCAAGTAAAGGCCTGAACAGGAATATGGAAATGGAGAAAGTAAGCATGCTGAAGAAATTGGAATACTCTAAATATCAAATTTTCTTTTACATAAAATTAAGGGTAACCACTCAAAAAAAATCCAGAACTGAAATATGTACTGTAATAAAAGAAGAAACAGAGGGAAGCATCATAGAATACCACCACACAGAAATAATAGACAATAAAAAGTCAAAGAAACAATGGAGACACAGCCTTACCAGAAAACTAAAGATAGAATGACAGGAAATCCTCACAGGTCAATAATCACCCTAAATGTAAATGGACTGAACTCACCAATAAAAAGGCACAGAGGAGCAGATTGGATCGAAAAACTAAACCCAACAATATGCTGTCTCCAAGAGTCACATCTCTGCAAAGACATAGCTACAAGGACATGCATAGATTGAAAGTGAAACGGTACAAATTGACACTCCAAGCAAATAATACCCAGAGAAAATCAGGTATATCCATACTGATATCACATGCAACAGACTTCAGGGTGAAACAGATAACAAGAGACAAAGTTGGACATTTCATAATGGTAAAGGGAACTCTACCATTCCAAGAAGACATAACCATTCCAAGACATACCATTCCAAGAAGACATAACAGTCATCAATATTTATGCCCCCAATCAGGGAGCACCGAAATATACCAAGCAACTACTAACAGAACTAAAGGGAGAAATTGACCAAAACAAAATTATAATAAGGGACCTAAACACATCACTGACAGCTATGGATAGATCATCCAAACAGAAAATAAATAACGAAAGAGCAGCCCTAAATGACACATTAGATGGAATGGACATAATTGACATATACAGAGCACTTCATCCTAAAACATCCTCCTATACATTCTATTCTAGTGTACATGGAAGATTCTCAAGCATAGACCATATACTGGGACATAAAATCAGCCTCAGCAAATTTAAGAAGATTGAAATCATACCAAGCATATTCTCTGATCACAAGGCTTTGGAATTGGATATCAACTCCAAAAAGAAAGCAGGAAAAAACACAAATACATGGAGATTAAACAACATACTTTTAAAGAACAACCGGGTCAAAGAAGAAATTAGAGGAGAGATCAAAAGATACTTAGAAGCAAATGACAATGAATATACATCTTACCAAAATTTTTGGGATGCAGCGAAAGCAGTTTTAAGAGGGAAATTTATATCATTACAGGCCTATCTCAAGAAATAAGAAAAATCCCAAATAAATAACCTCATGGTACAGCTTAAAGAACTAGAAAAAGAAGAACAAATGAAACCCAAGGTCAGCAGAAGAAAGGAAATAACAAAAATCAGACCAGAACTAAATGAAATAGAAAACAAAAAGACAATAGAAAAAATTAACGTGACAAAGAGCTGCTTCTTTTAAAAGATTAAAAAAATTGACAAACCCTTGGCTAGACTCACTAAGATAAAAGGAGAGAAGACACTAATAAACAAAATCAGAAATGAAAAAGGGGAAGTTATCACGGATGCCACAGAAATACAAACAATCATCGAAGAATACTATGAAGGACTATATACCACCAAATTCAATAACCTAGAATGGACAAGTTTTTAGAAACATATAGCCTTCCTAGGCTGAAACATGAAGAACTGGAAAATCTAACCAGACCGATCACCACTAACGAAATTAAATCAGTCATTCAAAACCTTCCAAAGAGCAAAAGTCCGGGACCAGATGGCTTCCCTAGTGAATTCTACAAAACCTTCAAAGAGGATCTAATACCAATCTTTCTCAAAATCTTCCAAAAAATTGAAGTAGACACGGTACTCCATAGCTCATTTTATGAGGCCAACATTTCCCTGATACCAAAACCTGGTAAGGACAACACAAAAAAACAACAAAAAACTACAGACCAATATCTTTGATGAATACAGATGCAAAAATCCTAAACAAAATTCTAGCAAATCGAATACAACAATGCATTAAAAAGATCATTCATCACGACCAAGTGGGGATCATCCCCGGAGAACAAGGATGGTTCAACATCCGCAAATCCATCAATGTGATACATCACATAAACAAAATAAAGGACAAAAATCATGATTATATCAATTGTTGAGAAAAAGCATTAGACAAGATACACCATCCATTTATGATTAAAACACTTAATAAAATAGGTATAGAAGGAAAATATCTTAACATAATAAAGTCCACATATGACAAAATCTCAGCTAATCTCATAATTAATCTTGAAAAACTGAAGCTCTCTGCTCTAAGTTCAGGAACACGACAGGGCTGTCCCCTATCACCTCTGCTTTTCAACATACTGTTGGAAGACCTTGCCAGAGCTATCAGGCAAGATAAAGAAATAAAAGGAATCCAAATTGGGAATGAAGAAGTTAAATTGTCACTCTTTTCAGATGACATGATGCTATACATAGAAAACCCTAAAGACTCCACCACAGAGCTCTTAGAAACAATCAACGAATACACTAAAGTTGCTGGCTACAAAGTCAACGTAGAAAAGTCCATTGCATTCCTATATACTAACAATGAAATCTCAGAAAAAGAAATACAAAAAACAATTCCTTTTGCAATTGCAGCAAAAAGAATAAAATACCTAGGAATAAACTTAACAAGGATGTGAAAGAACTATATGCTGAAAAGTATAAGACATTTTTAAAAGAAATTGAAGAAGGAACAGAGAAATGGAAAGATATTCCGTGCTCATGGATTGGAAGAATCAACATAGTTAAAATGGCCATATTACCCAAAGCAATATAGAGATTCATTGCAATCCCCATCAAAATCCCAATGGCATTTTTTAAAGAAATAGAACAAAGAATCATCAGGTTTCTTTAGAACCACAAAAGACCCCAAATAGCCAAAGCAATCTTAAGAAAAAAGAACAATACTGGAGGTATCACACTCCCTGACTTTAGCTTGTACTACAGGCCTACAATAATCAAAACAGCATGGTATTGGCAGAAAAACAGACACATAGACCAATGGAATAGAATTGAGAATCCAGAAATAAAACCACCTAAATATGGACAGATAATTTTGACAAAGAAGCAAAAAACATGCAATGGAGAAAAGAGAACTTCTTCAATAAATGTTTCTGGGAGAATTGGATAGCCACGTGGAAAAGAATGATGCTGGACTGCTATGTGTCACCATGTACCAAAATTAATTCAAAGTGAATCAAAGACTTAAGCATAAGACCTGACACAATAAACTGCATAGAAGAAAACATAGGTACTAAACTTATGGACCTTGGGTTCAAAGAGCATTTTATGAATTTGACTCCAAAGGCAATGGAAATAAAAGCTAAAATAAAAAAATGGGACTATATGAAACTTACAAGCTTCTGCACAGCAAAAGAAACCATCAACAAAATAAAGAGGCAACCAACTGAATGGGAGAAGATTTTTGCAAACAGTGCCTCCGACAAGGGGCTAATATCCAAAATATACAAGGAACTCATGAAACTCAACAACAAAAAAACAAACAACCCAATTGAAAAATGGGCAGAGGACCTGAAGAGACATGTCTCCAAAGAGGACATACAAATGGCAAATAGATATATGAAAAAAATGTTCAACATCAGTAATCATCAGAGAAATGCAAATAAAAACCACAATGAGATATCCCTCACCCCACTCAGAATGGCTATCATAAACAAGACAAACAGTAAGAAATGTTGGAGAGGCTGTGGAGAAAAAGGAACCCTCATACACTGTTGGTGGGAATGCAGACTGGTGCAGCCATTATGGAAGGCAGTGTGGAGGTTCCTCAAAATATTACAAATAGAATTAATTACCATATGACCCAGGAATCCCTCTCCTGGGTATCTACCCAAAAAAATCTGAAAACATTTATACATAAAGATACGTTTTGCCCAATGTTCATTGCAGCTTTGTTTACGGTGGCCAAGACATGGAAATAACTAAAATGTCTTTCCATAGATGAATAAAGAAGTTGTGGTATATATACACTATGGAATACTATTCAGCGGTAAGAAAAGATGATATAGGACCATTTGTGACAACATGGATGGATCTTGAGAGTATAATGCTAAGCGAAATAAATCAGACAGAAAAAGCAGAGAACCATATGATTTCACTGATATGTGTTATATAAACTAAAAACAACAAAAGAACAAGACAAACAAATGAGAAACAAGAACTCATAGACACAGACAATTGTTTAGTGGTTACCAGAGGGTAAGGGGGGAGAGGGGTGGGAGATGAGGGTAAGGGGGATCAAATATATGGTGATGGAAGGAGAACTGACTCTGGGTGGTGAACACACAATGGGATTTGTAGATGATGTAATACAGAATTGTACACCTGAAATCTATATAATTTTACTAACAATTGTCACCCCAATAACTTGAAGAAAAAAAATCTTTGCCTCATCCCCAGAGATTCTGATTTATGTGATTTAGAAGGGAACCTGGTGATTATTCTTTTTAATGTTCTCTAGGTGATTCTTAGTGTGAAGTGCAGTCTGAGAACCAATGAGTTTGAGAGTACCAGGGTGAATGGGAACCTGCTTAAGATAGGGTAGAGGGAAGGCCTAAATAAACGATATTATTGTGAGATAATATAATTTAAGTGGAACCATGAAGGACAAAAGGGATCATGAGGAAGTTGCGGCATTGGTGAGATTCAATTTCTGGTGGAGGGCAGAATGAGAATGAAGATACTGAAGCAGGAATGAGCTTGGTGTGTTCTCACAATGGAAGGCTACAGAGTGGGCCAAGGAAAGAGTGGAACAAGATGAGTTTGGAGAGATACTGGCAGAAATATTCTGGTTGGGGCCAGATTATTCAGGGCCTTTACATCATGGTAAGGAAATTGTACTTTATACTACATAAGGTGAGGGCCATTAGAGCGTTTTGAGGAGGGGAATGATGTGATCTGACTTACTATTTTCTAAAGTTTGCTCTTGCTGCTATGTGGATGACATGAATGAAAGCCGGGAACCAATTAAGGAATCTGTTGTCATAGTCTAAGAGGGACTTGATGGTAGCCTGAACTAGACTGTTGACTAATGACACTTTCCATCTAGACAGCAGAAGCCTGAGAGTGGTATCAAATCCATTCTACTCAGATAAACACACAAGCTAAGATTCTGTAGATTGCTGATTCTGTGATCAGTGGCTCAGTGGTTGGTATATGTATGCTATGACCTGACCTAGGGACAAATTCCTGTTGACCAGTTAATGGGTTATTGGAAGACATGCGAACTAGAAAACAATACAGTGATGAAAGGGCTTAGAAAAAGTGATGGCAGCATTCATTCATTTACATTTTAAAGAGTCCCATTAATCCCCAGCACTGGGTCTTTTATGTTTGTTTGTTTGTTTTTTTTTGGGGGGGGGAGAAGGAGGGAGAGGGAGAGAAAGAGAGAGAGAAAGAGAGAGAGAGAGAAAACTCTATGTTCTAGAGAAAGCTTATAAATTAGAGGAGGAGATCAAGATAGGAACAAGTGAGAATGAGGTAAGTATACAGAGATATAAATACAAACAATATTTGCTGTCATTTATTTAGCACTCAATTTATGCTGAGCACTGTGTTAGATGTTTGACATATGTTCTCATTTAATCTTCACAACTCTATTGTATAGGTAATATGATCACCCATGATGATCATGATGCTGATGGTGATAATAACAGCTAACATTTATTAAGTGCTTCATATCAGCCAGGCATCGGGTTAGGTGTTTTGAAATGTCTTATACAGGTATATGTTCATCCTATAGATGAGGATAACTAGGCCCAGAAAGTATAAGTGACTTATCTAAGATCACAGACCTAGGTTGGTGCAGCTCTGATATTCAAACACAGATTTGACTCTCAAGCCCAGGCTCTTAAAGTATTCTGAAAGTTTAGAGCAATTAGCTCCAACCTTGTTCTGGGAGGTGTATGTGTATAGGGAAGAAGCCCCAAACGAGGAGGAAAGGTGTGAAGACGAGAAGGGTGGAGCCTATTCAGGGACCACCAAGTAGCCCCACTTGACAGAGTTGAGGGTGTGATAAGGAATAGTGGCTCAAAGGCAAGGCAGTTCTCTTTCCAATTCTTTTTTTTTTAAATTTATTGGGGTGACAATTGTTAGTGAAATTACATAGATTTCAGGTGTACAATTCTGTATTACGTCATCTATAAATCCCATTGTGTGTTCACCACCCAGAGACAGTTCTCCTTCCATCACCATATATTTGATCCCCCTTACCCTCATCTCACACCCCCGATCCCCCTTACCCTCTGGTAACCACTAAACTATTGTCTGTGTCTATGAGTTTTTGTGTCTCATGGAAACAACCAAAATGTCCTTCAATAGATGAATGGATAAAGAAGTTGTGGTATATATACACAATGCAATACTATTCGGCGGTAAGAAAAGATGATATAGGACCATTTGTGAAAACATGGATGGATCTTGAGAGTATAATGCTAAGCGAAATAAGTCAGACAGAAAAAGCAGAGAACCATATGATTTCACTGATATGTGTTATATAAACCAAAAACAACAAAAGAACAAGACAAACAAATGAGAAACAAAAACTCCTTCCCCTTCTTAATCCTAATCACCTCACCTCTGCCTGCCAGGGACTGAGCTTACCATCAAGTCTGTCTGTCACTCAGGGCTTGATCTTTGGTGCTATGGTTTTTCTAAGGCTCCCAGAAGCTCAAACAGCCTTAACTCCACTCCAAGGGATGACAAGGTATAGATTTTCAAACTCAAACCATGATGAGTAGGGAGTTGGCAGCCCCCTATTTAGTTCTTTCTTCAGTGGAAGCAGTCCTTGAGCACTTAGAACATTGACAAGATCAGAAAAGAACAGGAAATCTAAAGAAGCCAGCAACCAGCACCTAGCACAACGTCTCATCAAGCTAACAAAAAAAGGTCATCATGTAACACTGCTTGTAACAGCAAAAATTTGTCAATGATCTAAATGTCCATCAATATGGGATTGATGAGATAATTTAAAAAACATCCACAGAAAAGAACACTGTGTTGTTGTAAAAAAGGATGAGGAAGAGAACTGACTCCAGGTGGTGAACACACAATGGGATTTATAGATGATGTAATGCAGAGTTGTACACCTGAAATCTATGTAATTTTACTAACAATTGTCACCCCAATAAATTTAAAAAAAAAGGATGAGGTAGAACTATATGTTCTAATAAGGGAAAATGTTTCCAAAAGATTGTAAGTGAAAAAAGCAGGTTGCACATCAGTCTCTATAGTATGATTCCATTTAAATCACAGATTCATATTTATGTATGCACAAAATCAATAACCACAGTTATCTGATAGGGTGTTGGCACAGAATTACACTTTCTAATTTGTATATTTGGGCATGCTGTTGACCTTAACAACAAGCCAATATTATTTCTATAATTGGAAAAAGCTACAATAGTTTCCATTTTTCAAAACAAAAGGCTCCTTCTTAGATCATCCTTTATCCATCCTGTCTTTTGTAACCGTAACATATCTGGATTCAACAGTGCGTCTGAAATTGTCTCCTATAACTTTTTCGTGAATGAACTAAGATAAGATAGCAACATATTAACCAGATTATGACACAAGTCAAATATATTGGCAATTGATTAAAGAATTTTACTCAAAGCATAGGTGGCAACCCACAGAAAAAAACACTATAGAAAGGCCACAGGGCTTTTCCACTTTTATTAATAACTTAGATGACATGTGAAATGTACTTACCAACTCTGAAGATGATCCAAGCTGGCAGGGATATCAAATAAATTGAAGAACAAAATTGAGATTCAAAATGAGCTCAGATGGGCTGGAATACTGCACTAAAATTAAAAAAAAAAGGAAAAATGTGAGATTTATAAGATAAGAAAAAATAACCTCAATTAAAATTTTAAAAGTCTATTTTGTGAGGCCAGAATAAGGGAAGCATGGCTTAGCAGCAAGTCACAGAAAAACAAACAAACCAAAAAAGATCTAGGGGTTTGAGTTGACCCCATAAGCATAATTTGAGCTAACAGTTTAATATAGTTAAATTATTCAGCTGCGAAAAACAAAGCACAATTTTAGGTTGTATGAATCAAAGTACATTTTTTGGATCCCAGAACATAATTGTTGCACTGCAATATGTGCTCTTCTCTCCTGGAGTCTCCGGTTCTATTCTAGGTACCACATTTTAAGAGGATCACTGAGAAAGTGAAACACCTCCAAAGGAGGTCCACAAGATTTACAAAGGGTTGGGAAATCATTCCATAACAGGAATGGCTCTTGAAGGGACCAGAGACATGTGCCATGAAAAACAGAACCGTCAGGGGATATACAGGATACCCACTTGCTTTCAAATCTCAAGTGTTTTCCTATGGAAAGTATACACTTATTCTGGATTGCCCAGGAGACAGAACTAGGACTACTGCCACACAGTGGTGAAGGAGGCTGATTTTTCAGTAAACTTATCAAAAGGCTTTCTGACCTTGAGAGGGTCCTGCAAAAAGCTGAGCAGACTCGTGAGGCAGTGAGTGTTTTAAGTCAAGTTGGATGAACAAATACCCAATGGTAGAATTATATTAATTGGGTCCTTTTCAGCTCTAAGAGATTGCATCTCTTTCTCCCATTCTCCATGCCATGACTTCCACTTCGGTCCCTCCTCTGGACCAATGAGCCCTCTCTCTGCAGTCAATACAGTGGCAAGGACAGCCCTGCGAGAACTTCTAGAACTGCCACCTCTTGTTAATTATTGTCCAAGGCCTGTGCGGGAGGGACGCATTGCTTATAGCAGAGCCAAATGACTAAGTTATATCACATCCCCCCCCACACGCACCTGGACAAAATGCTCCCATGGCTTTCAATCTCACTCCCTGTAAATGGAAGTCATCACAATGGCCTACAAAACCCTAAACGAACCGCCATTATGACTTCTCTGATCTCCTATCCTATTACCATTAACCTCGTTCACTCCACTTCTGGTACAAAGGCTTCTTGGCTGTTTCTTAAATCCAAGGCATGCTCCTAACTTGAGGGCTTCGCTATTGCTAATCTCTCTGCCTGGAATGTTCTTCCATGAGATGATACCTGCGTGGCCCACTCCCTTACTTCCTTCAGGGATAGACTCAGAGATCAACTTCCCAATGAAGTCTTCCCTGACCACCCTCTTTAAAATTATAGGCGTTGCAGGCTGTTCCCCTTCAAACTCCTCCCTGTGATTTTGTTTATGTTTCTCAATTTCCCCAATTTTTTGTTATGCATTAATATTACATTAATGCTTACCTGGCTATAATCATTATAGTAGGTGACATCTATTGAGTGCTTATCATGTGCCAGGCATTGTGTGATAGGCACATTGTTTGGATTAATTCATTTAATCCTCACAATAGCTCTTTTCAAGTTGGCACAACTATTACTCCCATTTTAAAGATAAGAAAACTGAGAAACAGTGAAGTGATATGACTTGTCCATGGTATCACAACTAAGATGACGTAGCCCATGTTATTACCTCCTGACTTCAGCATAAGATGAAAATTGATGATGATAGCTAACATTCATTTTGTACTAATCATGCATCAAGCACTGAGTTAAATGTTTAAAACATATCACCTCATTTAATGCTTACAATAGCATTAAAGGTGGGAACTATGAGGTGGGAACTATTATTATGATCATTTTACAGTAATAGACCCTCCTATAATATAATAAACCATACCATACCCACTGTCACACTTGGACTCTGCTTTGGTTTCAAGAGAAGCATTCATTGATTCTCCTGTGTTCTAGCCAAGTGAAGAATACCAAAAAGCAATTATCTGCTTCTCAGCCTCCACCACACATGATTGCAGCCCTTACTTGTGCCACTGTCTCTGTCTAACCCAATACTTCTTCCCTCTGCCAACCCAATACTACCATTTTTCTCTCCCCTAAGCATAGTTCAAATGCAACTCCTTCCATGAATCCTTCCATGATTGGCCTATTCCATCACAATTTCTCACCACACACTATTCATTTTGTTTGGTACTGGTCATCTCTGGCTTTACAGTGCTGGCTCTCTTTCCACTAACATATGTTCCTTCTTCTCAATTGTACTATAGCTAGTCCTTGAGCAGGTTGGCATGCCCTGAATAAATTGTACATCAGCTTGCACAAGGTAGGTTCTCAATAATTATTTGCTGACTTCATAATGATACTATACCCTTAGAGTTGTAAAATGTTCTCTTTTCAAAGAGCTGTCATACATATTATCTCATTTTTGCTTCACAGAAGACCAGAGAGATAAGAAAGGCAGATCTTAGTTTTCTCATTTTTATAGTTAAGGAAATTGAGGGCCAGGTTGGATAAGTAAGTTGTCTAAGGTCACATATCTGAGAATTGAGCTCAGCCCTCTGGACTTTGAGCCCCAGATTCCTTGCAGTAGGCCACACCAATTCTACCAAAGGCACAGCTAGCTGAGAGCAATGCTAATAACATCCCTATAAAGACCTTGTTGTATTGATTCTATCACTGGAGCAAAAGCAATACAAAGCCAGGACGCAATAACCAAGGTTGAGATTGGAAAGGAAGGTAAATTCATATACTCTGTGTTGAGCAGAGCTTGGGGCTTATCAGATGGGTGGTGATGACTCTATTAAGTCCTTTGTGAGGAGGGCACTGGAGAATGAACTTAACACAGGGCATATTAACTCAACGCTCAGCAGAAGGGAGGCAGCCTACCAGGTAGCAGGGTGAATGTGAGAGAGCACTAGGAGGCAAGAATGACGGGTGCAATATCTAGTTCTGCTATGAGCTAACCACTTGTCTATAAGAAAGGTACCTAACCTCTCTGAGGCTATACTTCCTCAATAGAAGATGTCAATTAGGGTCTCTCAGAGCCCCAGCATTTCACAAATCTATGACAAAGGTCACAAATTGGTGATCCACAGACCAAATCTGGGCCACAGACATATTTTCTTTGGCCCAAATAATGTTTAAACATTTTTGATCTCATAACTACCATTTAAAAATCAGAAGATTTTACGTATTAGGTTAGTGCAAAAGTAATTGCAGTTTAAAAGGTTAAAAATAATTGTAAAAACGGCAATTACTTTTGCACCAACCTAATAAATATTTGGATTTCCAAGCTCTCTAGAAAAATCTGATCTGGAGAAGCCAAGACAGCAGATTAGGTAAATACTATGCCTACTGCACCCCAGGATCACACTAAAATTACAAATAAATTATAGAACAATCAACCTCAAGATTCATCTGAACACTAGATGAACAGAACCACCATAACTAAGGACATAAAGAAGAGGCCACATTGAGACTGGTAGGAGGGGCGGGGATGCAAAACGGGCTGACCCCAGGCACACAGAGAAAGGTTGAACACTGGGAGGGACACCTCAGTAGTGAGGGCCCCCCTGAGGAGAAAGGGGCCTCGCAGCCCCATGCTATACAACCCAGCCCAGGGGTCCTGTGGTGAGAGGAAGAGTTCCCATGGCACCTGGCGGTGAAAAACAGTGAGGACTCTACATGCCCTTCCCGGTAGGACACAAGGAGCCTGGAAGCCCAGATGCCCTCACATAGAGCCAGCACACAGTCTTGCTTGCTGGCAGGCACCCACCTGGTCCCTGGTGGAAGGATGGCAGCTCGGGAAGGCCAAGGACATGCGGGGAAGGACTGAGTTGAGTGCCTTTGGCGCAGGATTTGGAGAGATGGAAGCTATTGTTTTCCCTGTGTGGAGCCTGCACACGTGTGGCCTCCTATAGAGGAGGGCACCATTTTTTCAGGATCAAACTTGCCCCCAAAGGGCCAAGTCTGGGCCTGTACCAGTCTGGGTTTGGTGGAATCCTCATGCATGTGCACTGCCTTGGTGATGCCCTGGGGCCACACCCTCTGCATAGCTGGTGCTACTCTGGGAAAATCTTTACTGCTGGTCTGCTGGCCCTGCCACACAGGCTGCAGATTAAAGCTGGTGAAGGGGCTGTGGTGGCCAGGAAACATTTCCTAGAGAATGTTAATCCTAGATGTGCACTGCCTCATAAACAGGCAGTGGCTGGACGTAGCTTTTTTTTATTTCTTCCATTTTTGTTGTTGTTGTTGTAGTGGTAGTGGTGTTTTTGTTGTTGTTGTTTTATTCTGCTTTTTGTTTGGTTGGTTTGTTTTGGTTTGCTTTGTTTTGGTATGTTGTTTTTGTTTTGTTTGTTCTGTTTTGTTTCGTTTGGTGCGGAGGTGTGGCCCAGCACTGGTCCAGGAGCTGTGACTACACTGAATTTGTAGAAACCACTGGCCACACGCCTTAGCTCCCTGCAACTCTGCCCCACCCACCTAGTGCTGCATTGCCATGGGCACTCTGGGCTCCTGGGTGATCTGCCCTGCCCCCGCAAACCACACAAGACATATTTTTACAGCAGCGGACAACCAGCAATGGCCTGGGGTGATTTGGGTGGTAAACAGTGACCCCAAAACTGCACTGCAACCACTCAGGAGCAGCTCTCAGGAATTTGTAAGTCTGAGGAGGAGTCTGGCTCCAGTGTCCTCAGGGCACTGTACAAGGTGGTCAAAGGCCAGGTACTGGCAAAAGATCTGAATCTGCATTAACGTTGTAAAAATCACTGGTCACTTCTCATGGCTCGCTTGAACTCCACCCTGCCCAGCTAGTGCTGCATCCTTCAAGGGCACTCTCAATACCAGGTCAACCAGCCAGCACATACACCTAAGGAGGATCTCTCAACAACTGGGCCTTACAGGAAACGGATAGGTGACAAAAGGCCTAGGGGTCTCTGGGCCTTTTGCTAAACTGCCTCAGTCCCACTGAGGCAGCCTGCCTCAGTTCACAGAGAGACCACTCCCACATACCTCCAGGGCCAGCACAGGGAACACCCAAACACATACAGCTTTGAGACACCCACCAGGCAGCCAAGGTCTGGTAACAAGCAGGGTTGAAATTGCACTGCATGGGAGCCCCACCCAAGAGACACAAGAAACAACACACCCAGAAGTCAGCTTCAGACAACACCAGAGCACTACCCGGTTAGACCCACAAATGGCATACCCAAAGGGGGTTCTCAACAGGTACAAGAGCCCACAGGGGCGAAGGCTCCTCTGAGGGGTCAGCCCTCACACAGCAGCACGTATACTGTGAGCATAGACAATCTTCATAGCTACTCAGCCTGGGAGTCAATCCCACCCACTGACATGCCAAAAGTAATGAAGGCTCAACAACAACAGGAGAAAACACACAACACAAGGGACACCTCTGGAACACACACACAGGAAATAAGAGAAAATGTTCAATTCGACTACAAAGGACACATACTACATGAGGCCACCCAGAAAAGACTGGGAGACATAGGTGATCTACCTAATGCACTGAAGCAAATACAAAGTGGCAGCCAGAATGAGGAAACAAAGAAACATGTCACAAATAAAAGAACAGAAGAAACCTCCAGAAATGGAACTAAATGAAGCAGAGGCAACCAACCCACTAGAGACAGAGTTTAAAACACTGGATTATAAGAATGCTTAAGGAACTGAGTGAGAATTTCAACAATGAGATAGTAAGCATAAAAAAGGATATAGAAACCATGAAAAATAGCCAGTCAGAACTAAAAAAATACAATAACTGAACTGAAGAATACACTAGAAGGAATCACCAGCAGATTAGATGAAGCAGAGGATTGAATCAGGAATTCAGAAAACAAGGTAGCAGGATTCACCCAATTGGAACAGCAAAAAAGAAAAAATAATAAAAACAATAAAAAAAGTTTAAGAGACCTGTGGGACAACATCAAGCACAACAACATTTGCATGACAGGAATACAAGAAGAAGAGAGGAAGCAAGGGAACAAGAACCTATTTGAAGAAATAATGACCAAAAACTTCCCTAACCTGGTGAAGGAAAATGACATAAAAGCCCAGGAAGTACACAGAGTCCAAAACAAGATGAACCCAAACAAGCCCACACCAAGACACATCATAGTTAAAATGACAAAGGTTAAAGACAAAGAGAGAATCCTAAAAGCAGCAGGAGAAAGACAGCTAATTATTTACAAGGGAGCTCCCACAAGACTATCAGCTGACAATCCTACAGAAATGTTGCAGGCCAGAAGGGAGTAACAGTAAATATTCAAAGTGATTAAAAAAAAAAAAAGGCCTACTACCAAGATTGCTCTACCCAGCAAGGCTATCATTTAAAATTGAAGGAGAGGTAAAGAGCTTCCCAGGAAAGAATAAACTAAAGGAATTCATTACCACCAAGCCAGTGTTGTAGGAAATATTAAAAGGACTTCTTTAAGCAGAATAAAGGAGAAAACAAACTAACTAATGAAGATTAGGAATATGAATACTAAAATGGCAATAACTATGTACCTACCCATAATCACTTTAAAAATAAATGGATTAAATGTTTCACTCAAAAGACATAGGGTAGCTGAACGGATAAGAAAACAAGACCCATACATATGCTGTACACAAGAGACCCACCTCAGATCAAAAGACACACACAAACTGAAAGTAAAAGGATGGAATGTGATATTCCACAGAAATGGAAATGAGAAAAAAGCGCTGGTAGCAATACTTATATCTGACAAAATAAACTTTAAAACGAAGACTTTAATAAAAGACAAAGATAGGCACTACATAATAATAAAGGGATCGATCCAACAAGAGGAAATAACTCTAGTAAACATCTATTCACCCAACATGGGAGCACCTAAATATATAAAACAGATATGACTGACATAAAGACAGAGATCAACAGTGACACTATCATAGTTGGGAACTTCAACACACCACTGACAACACACCAGAAGACCTCAAGGAACAGGTCTTCCAGATGGAAAATAAATATGGAAACAGCAGCCTTACATGACACATTGGACCACTTACATTTAATCGATATTTTCAGAGCATTTCATCCCAATGCTGCAGAATACACGTTCTTCTCAAGCGCACATGGAACATTTTCCAAGATAGACCATATGTTAGGCCACAAAACAAGTCTCAATAAATTTAAGAAAATTGAAATCATATGAAGTGTCTTCTCTGACCACAGTGCTATGAAATTAGAAATCAACTACAAGAAAAAAACTGGAAGACACACAAATACATGGAGGCTGAATAACATGTTACCAAATAATGAATGGGTCAACTATGAGATCAAGGAAGAAATCACAAGGTATCTCGAGACAAATGAAAATGAAAACACTACCCAAAACCTATGGGATCAGTGAAAGCAGTCCTAAGAGGGAAATTCATAGCAATGCAGGTCTACCTAAAGAAACAAGAAAAATCACAAATCAAGTTTATCAACACTTAAGGGAATTGGAAAAAGAACAGCAAAATAAGCCCAAAGGGAGAACAAGGAAGGAAATAATAAAGATCAGAGTGGAAATAAATGAAAAAGAGACAAAAAAAATACAAAAGATCAATGAAACCAAGAGCTGGTTTTTCGAGAAGATAAACAAAATCGACAAACCTTTAGCCAGACACATTGAAAAAAAAAGAGAGAGGGGACCCAAATTTATAAAATCAGAAATGAAAGAGGAGAAGCGACAACAGACACCACAGAAAAAAATAATAAAATAAATAAATAAATAAAAATAAAAATAAATAAGAAATTACTAAGAGGAACTATATGCCAACAAATTAGACAATCTGGAAGAAATGGATAATTTTCTAGAAGCATACATCCTTCCAAGACTAACTCAACAAGAAACAGAAAACCTGAATAGACTGATTACTACCATGGAAATTGAATCGGTAATCAACAAACTCCCAACAAACAAAAGCCCTGGACCAGATGGCTTTACAGGTAAATTTTACAAAACATTCAAAAAAGAATTAACACCTATTCTCCTCAAACTATTCAAAAAATCCAGAAGGTGGGAAGGCTCCCAAGCTCATTTTATGAGGCTATCATTACTCTAATAGCAAAACCAGACAAAGACATTACAAAAAATGAAAACTGTGAACCAATATCTGTAATGAACATAGGTGCAAAAATTCTCAACAAAATATTAGCAAACCAAATTCAGCAATACATTGAAAAGATCATACAGTACAATCAAGTGGGATTCATTCCTGGTATGCAACTCTGGCTCAATATCTGCAATCAATCATCATGATACACCACATTAACCAAATGAAAAATAAAAAATCATGTGGCCATATCAATAGATGTAGAGAAAGTATTTGACAAAATCCAGCAGCCTTTTATGATAAAAATTCTCAGCAAAGTAGAAATGGAGGGAACATATCTCAACATAATAAAAGCCATATGTGACAATCCACGGCTAGCATCATACTCAATGGGGAAAAGCTAAAAGCATTCCCCTTAAGATCAGTAACAAGGCAAGGATGTCCACTATCACCACTTCTATACAACATAGTTCTGGAACTTCTAGCCACAGCAATCAGACAAGAAAAAGAAACTAAAGGTATCCAAATTGGAAGGGAGGAAGTAAAATTATCATTTGTAGATGACATGATACTATATATGGAGAACCCCAAAAATTCCATTACAAAACTATTAGAACTGATAAATTTAGTAAAGTACCAGGATATAAAATTAATATTCAGAAATCAGTTGCATTTGTATACACCAATAACGAACTATCAGAAAGAGAATTTAAGAAAACAATTCCATTTACAATTGCATCAAAAATAAAATGCTTAGGAATAAATTCAACCAAGGAAGTAAAAGACCTGTACTCCGAAAATTATAATACATTGAAGAAAGAAACTAAAGAAGATAGAAATAAATGGAAACATAAACCGTGCTCATGGATAGAAAGAATTAATGTACCAGGGGTGCCAAAAAAATGTATACAAGTGGACAATTTATTCAACGTTGCTCAAGCAGTAGTTCACCATAATCAGAAGTGTCTGGATGCTGATGGTAACCACTTTGAGCACATCTTGTAATTGCATTCATCTTTTGTTATAGGTATATATTGAGTATTACAATTTTAATACAGTTTTCCTTTCTTAAAATGTGTATACAGTTTTTTGTTGTTGTTGTTTGTTTTGTTTTTCGGCACCCTCTGTAGTTAAAATGTCCATAATATCCAAGGCAATACATAGAGTCAAGGCAATCCCCATCAAAATACCAATGGCATTTTTCACAAAACTGAAACAAATAATCCTAAAATTTATATCAAAACACCAAAGACCCCAAATAGTGATGGCAATCCTGAGAAAGAAGAACAAAGCTGGAAGTATCTTGCTACATGGCATCAAATCATACTACAGGGATATAATAATCAAAACAGCATGGTATTGGCATGAAAACATACACATAGATCAATGGAACAGAATAGAGAGCCCAGAAATAAATCCATGCCTATGTCGTCATTTAATCTATGACAAAGGAAGCAAAATTTTACATTGGAGAAAAGACTGTCTATTTAATAAATGGTGCTGGGAAAACTAGACAGATATATGCAAAAAATGAAATTGGACCATCTTTTTATGCCATATACAAGAATAAATTCAAAATACGTTAAAGACGGAAGGGTTAACACCCAAAACCATAAAACTTCTAGAAAAAAATGTAGGAAGTGAACTTGCAGACATTACCCTTAGTAATATTTTTACTGATATATCCCCTCTGGCAAGGGAAGCAAAAGAAAAAATAAACATAAGGACTACATCAAACTAAAAAGCTTTTTTCACAGCAAAGGAAACCATTAATAAAACAAAAAGACTTCCTACTGGATGGAAGAAGATGTTTGGCAATGATACATCTGATAAGAGGTGAATATCCAAAATACATAACAAACTCATACAAGTTAACACCAAAAAACAAACAAACAAACAAACAAACAAAAAAAGACAACCCCATTAAAAAATAGGCAAAGGACATAAAGAGGCATTTCTCTAAAGAGGACATACAGATGGTCAATAGACATGAAAAGATGCTCAATGTCACTCATCATTAGAGAAATGCAAATACAAACCAGAATGAAATACCACCTCACTCCTGTCAGAATGGCTATCATCAATAAATCAACAAACAACAAGTGCTGGAGAGGATGTGGAGAAAAGGGAACCCTAGTGCATTGATGGTGGGATTGCAAATTGGTGCAGCCACTATGGAAAACACTATGGACGTTCCTCAAAAAATTGAAAATGGAACTACCTTATGACCCAGCAATTCCACTCCTGGGTATTTATCCAAAGAAATCCAATTCAAACTAATTCAAAAAATATATATGCACCCTTATGTTTATTGCAGCACTATTCACAATAACCAAAATACGGAAATAACCGAAATGCCCATCAATAGACAATTGGGTAAAGAAATTGTGGTACATTTATTCGATGGAGTATCACTCTGCCATAAAATAAAATAAAAAATGAAATCTTACCATTTGCAACAACATGGATGAACCTAGAGAAAATTATGCTAAGTGAAATAAGTCAGACTGAGAAAGTCACATACCATATGATCACACTTATATGTGAAATCTGAAGAACAGAATAAACAAGCAAACAAAGCAGACTCAGAGGTACAGAGAAAAAACTGATGGTTGCTAGACGGGAGTGGGGTTTGGAGATGGGGAAGAAAAGTGAAGGTACTAAAAAGTACAAATTGGTAGTCACAAAATATTCACAAGGGAGTGAAGTATGGGGAATGTAATCAATAATGTTGTAAAAACTATGTAGTGTGCCAGATGGGTTCTGGATTTATCAGGGGGGTCACTTCATAGATTGTGTAGATGCCTGCCCACTGCATTGTGCACCTGAAGCTGAATTAGATTTAGTATTGAATGTCAATGATAATTAAATATATGTGTGTATGCATATGTATGTGTATACACACACATACACACACACACACACACACACACACAGTGCCAAAAACATGTATACACATTTTAACAAAGGAAAAAACATTAAAATTCTAATAATATATACCGATAACAAAAGATGAATACAAGTCATGTTTGACTTCTGCAATTACAAGAGGTGCTCAAAGTGGTTACCATCAGTGTCCAGACACTTCTGATTATGGCGAACTACTGCTTGAGCGACATTGACTAAAGTGTCCACTTGTATACATTTTTGGGAACCCTCGGTACATAGTCAATGGTATTCTTACAGCTTTACATGATGTCAGAGGAGTAGTAGACTTGAGGGAGGGAGTTATTCGCTAGTGAGGGGTGTTAATGTCTAATCATTATTTTGTTTTGTACACCTGAAACTAATATTTAAAAAAAAATAAAAATTTAAAAAAAGAAAAACCTGATCTAACAACATTTTAAAATTCAAATACTACATAAAATTTGATTTCCAATCTTTCCAGAAAAAAGTTCTAGATACATGTGCTTATTTTCATCATCTGTTTATTACTTACAATATAGTGTGTTAGATTGTGATAAGCACCATGGGGAAAATAAAGGTGGGGGTTATAAGGAGTTCTGAAGTGGTAGGGGTAAGGGCATCCTGCAAAACCTATGAAGTTGGCCCTCAGTATCTGCAGGTTCCACATCCAAAGATTCAGCCAACTATGGATCAAAAATATTTGGGGGGAAAAAAAGTTTCTTTGCTGCTGATGTGTACTACGTGGTTAGGCCTCTATAATCATTGTATCTGTACTGAACATGTATTTTTCTTGTCATTATTCCCTAAACAATATGGTATAACAACTATTTACATAGTATTTACATTGTACTAGGTATTACAAGTAATCTATAGATGATTTATAGTATACACGGCAATATGTGTAAGTTATATGCAAATACTACACCATTTTATATAAGGCACTTGAGCATCTGTGGATTTTGGTATCCACCGGGGGATCCTGGAACCATTCCCCTGTAGATACCAAGTGGCAACTGTAGTTCATAGAGAGTGGTCTGAGAAGGCCTTGCTGACAAGGTGAGCCCATTGTCACCAGACCAAAATGGACTGGAGCCAAGGAGCATCCGCTCCCTTTAGATGGAGCATGTGGTTGAAAGGTTTAGGGCTGCTAATATCCTCAACATACCAATTAAAGAGGAAAAAGATACTGATGTCAGTTGATGTCAATTGAAACAGAGTTCTAAGCTTATTATTTGATTTCACAAAGGCAACAAAAGTTTCAAATGGTAAAATAAATATCAAAGTCTGAGAGAAGGAGAGGAGTGAAGCGTGTGTACAAAGCACTCACTAACCAAGAGGAATTAAACATCCGAATAAACTCAGATGCATTTTCTGTTTAATGGAGTCAATAAAATTATCCTGGTACCTATAAAAAATACCCCCAAGTTGCCCTTATATATCAGGCCAGGTTCAATACATGATAATAGAACTCATTTCAATTAGAGAACAACCAACTCTGTCGACCCAAACATAGCATCAGAGAGATGGGGAGAGAGGAGAAATGGATATGTCCATTCTCTTGCTGGTCACTTCTACTTGTCTGGGCTGGGACTTGACAGCTTATTTCTCTAGCTAGTAGTGTCCCCAAATGGAAGATAGTGTCTTCTAGTGTATTTCAAACACTTTTCACCGTGACCTACAGTAAGAAATACATTTGACATTCATATAGCGTACATTACTGAATTATATGTGTATATAAATATACAACAAACATTTCATGAAACAATACTTACCCTTACTGTATGCAGTGCATACTGTCTTTTCCTATTCCATTCTTTTTTGTTTTTTTAATGCTGATCACTTCCCACTACATTGATTTCCCAAGCAGTATTGAAAAACACTTCTTTAGACCAGTGGTTCCCAAATCTGGTCCCACATCAGAATCCTTTGGAGTCCTTGTTAAATACATAATTTTGTGCTCCACTGCAAACCTAGAGAGTCAGAATTTCTTTGAGGTGAGGCCCAGCAATCTATATTTTTTTGCCAAGGACTAGCCATGCACTGACATTAAGTAATCACAGTTCTTCTCAGCAGACAGAGCCAATTAACATCAATAATTATTATCAAATGCCTATTTCATTAGTACTATTGGCATAAGAGGTTATCATCCACTTTATAGATGGGGAAACTGAGGCTCAGAGAGAGTCGACAAGCTGCTGAAAGATACACACTGAGAGGTTAAGGAAATGGTGGGGCTGTGATTCATGCGGGGTCTGTTTCTACCTTTACTGACCCCTTCCACCCTCTTCCCTCTGTAGTTCCAGAGACCTTAGACTTGCCCTGGAATTTTTTATACCAATTCAAATTATAGGTCAGACACCAAGATGATCCAACGATCAGAGGCAAGGAGAAGACATAAAACAACAATAATACTCTGCACTTATGTTGAGTTTAACAGTTTCCAAAGCATATGTGTGTCTTTTTTCTCCACATTTATACCTTTTAGCTACCCTGTGAAGCAGAAAGGGAAGATTAAAAACTAGAGACCAAAGAGGGGAAGTGAGGTACCCAAGGTCTCACAGCCAAGTCGCACTACTTTGACTCCCTCGGGCAGGGTCTACTACTGCACTTGGGCTGATTTTCTCGAGAGTTTTCAGATCCACCCTGTTTAAAGTCTATCTCCCTTTAAGGCAGAAGTGGAAGAAATGGTTTGCTTTCTGTCTCCTTCTCTAAAATATTTACCATCTAGTTCAGAAATGAGCACACTCTGTAGACACACTACCTGAAGGACAGGTTGCCCTGAATCTCCTAAACAGGGGTTTGCTGAGAACTGGCTGTGTTTCTATTTTTGTCATGCAATTTGTAAAAAGCTATGCACTGTGCTTCAAAGAAAAAGAATGGATTCCTTAATAAAAGGACACGGCCCCATCACTCCCACAGAGGTTAGACGCCACAAGCCACTAGTGAAGCAATGTTTAGAAGTCTCTGTGGAGCAAAATGTTGAGAGCCCACAGAAAACCTAGGTGGTAGATTGGACCAATCTCTGCAATGCAGAAAGGGGTTGGAGGGATGAATAACCCCCATTTAGCCCCTTCAGCTGAGGCCTTCCCTCTATTGAGAATATCCCCTCTGTTTCTGTCACAGAGAGGGGTATTGTTTGCATTGTGTATATATTTCTGTGACAAATGACTAGCTATTTATCAGACACTGTATTGATTCTAACATTTTTCTTCACCCCCTTGCCCTTCACAATGCAGGTCAATTCATCAACACCCTTCTCTTGGCCTCAGTCTTCCCACTTATAAAGTAAAATAAATTTTTCTTTTTTTTATAACAGACCTAACAAATGGTCTGTTAGGTCCATTCTCTGGCTCTAGGATTCTGATAAAATATCTGGGGCAACCCCATATGTAGCCCACAGATTTGTGATTCAGGCTCTGAACACGAAGGTGCAAACTGACTTCAAATTGTGTTTTAAGAGTCATCTTTTTGAAAGTGGATCAAAAAAAGTTGGATAGAGAAAAAAATTTTTATTATGCCCACGAGTATGCTAATATCTAACGATGAGGATTACTCTTCCTGTGGCGTGCCAGCCGCCACAAATCGAACAGTACCTGAATGGGGGAGTGGGAATGAAAAAAGACACTCACACAAATGATGATGCGGCCGGTCTTCAGTGATCCTGAAGCACCGAGTTTACTTTCCTTTACCAATTTATACCATCTGTGTACATGCTGCTTAACAATCACGAGTGTGCATTACCTCATTGAGAGTAAAATTTTCAACTTTTACATATAAACTACAGAATCACTGAAACTTCCCCAAAGTCATTTTCTCATGACAAAGCCCACCAATTACCCTGATAATCATCAGTGATCTGTGTCCGGAAACTGGCCGTTCCCACCTCATTCCTCAGCAGCTTGTAAGCACCCTCCAGGTGCAGGCAGAGACAATGCCTTAGGAGCTAAAACTGAGCCAGTCTGCAAGGCTTCAGAATAACAAGAAATCATGGCTCCCCACATCTTCCTTTCCCCTCTCTTGTTTTATTTTTCATTCTTTTTATGCGTAGTCAGGGCAGCATAGCATGCCTACTCAGTACCTCTTCCCTGTGTCAATTTCTCTTCCCATGTGAAGGTGGCGGGTGCAATCTAGCCCTGTAATAGCTGAGGTTTCAGCCCCTAAAAGTTTCAAGCTAATGCTATTCTCACCTCAATGGAAGCACTCCACTTGAAGTCAGAAAAAATGGAAGAGGTGTTAAATTTACTTTGTGACTCCAACTCTTTTTCAGTTTGGTGAGGGTGGCTTAGGATTTGATAGTTTTATAGATTTCAATACCAATAAAGTAAAAAATATCTTAGCTTTTTAATTTGACTTGTCAATCACCGAGGTGGCTCCTTCCCCATGAGGACACTAACTAGATTTGAACGCATTGCTGCTTGCCAACATAATATGTGACCCTTTCCTACCTGCTTCCCAGGGCTGGGTTCAAGACAATGAGGTTGCACGAGGAAACCACTCCCAGGGCATTTCAAAAAAGAATCCAGAGGAAATGGGAGTATTCTCACTCTTCAGCAGTACAGCAGAGTCAAATCAAACTGCCTGCATTTGAATCCAAGTTACTGAATCTCCTGGAACTTGGTTTGCTCATCATCAAATGGATGAATAACACTAAGGCTATACCTCATAAGGTTACTCTGGAGGTGAAAAGAGTAAAGTGACTAGAGCAATGCCCAGCACATGCTAATATCACAATAACTGCTGGATATGCTGACTATTATCCTGACCCAACCAATGTTTCAGCTTACTGATGTTTAACAGCCTGTATTTTCTGGCCATCTCATTTCACCAGAGGATTTAAAACCACATTAGAGATGAGGTTAAACCAAGATGAACCTTAGAGCCATTCAAGTGGATTGGCATTTCCCATTTTTCTATTCATTTATTTATTCACTCAGCAAATATTTATTAACCACCTATTACATGGTAGGCACTGCATTAAGTGATGAAGACACGATAATGAAAAACATGAAGTCCCTGCTTAATAGAGTTCACAAACTGAAAGTGGAGGGTGTTACAGATAGACAAGAAATGCAATGAATAAGACAGAAATGAACTTTCAGGCAAAAAGTCAGTGTGGCTGGGGTTGGCAAGAAGGCATGAGAGAAGGTAATATGAGATGAGGCTGCAGAGGGAGGCAGGTACCAGATCATTCATGCCTTGTAAGCCAGGTAAGGAATTTTGTCTTCATTCAAAGATCATTGGGAAATAAAGGGAAGGTTTTAAGCAAAGGATCAGTATACTCAAATGTTTGATAAAGTTCTTGCTGACCATTGTATGGACCTGAGATTGTTGGTCACAGAGCTGCCACTATCAGATATAGTGTCTTTGTGTGAATTACAAAAAAGACACCCCTCTTCTAAAACAAATTAAAAATAGGTCAGTCTTTTAATATAAATCCTAAACAACTTTAAGACCTGCCCAAGGGAGTTTGCCAGAGTCCTGGCAGGCAGCAGCCTTGGTTGTGTGCATCCACATTCTTCTCACTGAAGCATTTCACATCACTGGAATACCTGTAACATCAACTGAACCTTGTACCCCACTGTTCCACATCACCCTCCAGATGAAGAAACTGTGGATTGGAGGGATGGGACTTTAGACTGTGAGAATAAGGGATGGTGAGTGAGACAAGTAAATTCAGGGCTTGGGTGGGACAGAGCCCTCTCATGTGTGACATTGAATGTATGTGTTTATGTGTGTGTGTGTGTGTGTGTGTGTGTGTGTGTGCTCTCCAGAGTCTATACAACACCATGTGCACTGATACAGGCTTATGAAGGAGCAGACTCTCTTCCTCTGCTCTCAGATTTGAAGCCAAGAAGCCCAAAATGTCTGCACCTATCTGCACACTCTTATGTAAGTTAGTATGTGTCTGTGATAAAAATGGCACACCCAGAGCAATGGTACCCTTGTGTAGTATACAACCTGAATATCCAACAATGGAGGTTGGGGCCACAAGAATCAAAGCAAGTAGACCAGTTAGGAGGCTGTTGCAGTGGTCCAGGAGAGAGATGATGGTGGCTCACACTAGGTAATAGCTGAAGAGGTGGTGAGAAGTGGGAAAATTCAGGATATATTTTGAAGGGAGGTCAACAGGATTTGTTGACGGCTAGGATGTGATGTGTAAGGGACCAAGAAGAACTCAGGATAATAACTAGGAGTTTGACTTAAGCAATCAGGTGAGTGAGATTTACTAAGTGAGATTGATGGGGAGAGGAACATTGTAGGAGAAAAATCACAAGTCCTGCTTTGGGCAGTTTGCATCAACTCTAGCTGCCCACCTAAGCAATAGATCTCTCAGTCTCTGTATCTTAAGCTCCTTCCCACTGAGGATCTCAAACACAAGTGGTCTCTGGATAATTGATAATCCCTGATACTTGTCTTTGCCTCAGCAGGTTTCTTTCTGTGCCTCCTTTGGCCTGAGATGAAATAATGATTTCAGTTTTTTCCTACCAGTTTCTCAAGATTCCTCATTTATTTACAGGACCCTGACACGTCTCAATCATTCTCTCTCTCTCTCTCTCTCTCTCTCTCTCTCTCTCTCTCTCTCTCTCTCTCTCTCTCTCTCTCTCTCTCTCTCTCTCCCCTTACCATTTCCAAATGTACCTTTCTGAGATTGCATTTTCTTAAAACCTTCCTCTTTAGGGAATATGCCTTCATCCAAGGACAGGGATAGCACATCTGCCACTGCCAAGCAGCTCAGAGCTCCATCACATCACCCAAACCCTCTCCCCAGTACAGGTAAAAGGTACTTGGAGCATGGAATAGAGCCAAGTGACCTGAGAATATGAGTCAAGCACTGAGAAATTAAAGAAAGTATTGCTGACTAGGACAAAAAAATAATTAATCAAGAAATCTTAAGTTCATTGTGATCTCTTTGGTTGCATTAACATCTAGCAGCAGAAGACTATAGATTGATTAGTGCTACGGCAGGGGTAGGGGTCGGGGAAATTAAACTAGAAGTGTGTTGCTCAGTGCTGCATTTTCCATAGAAAGAATCAAAGTCAGCAGGAGAAGCCAGATCTCCTCATTCCTGGGCTGGGCTCATTCCGTTAGAACCCACTTCCTCCCTAGACAGGTATCTGGCCATCTAGGCAACTTTCATAAATATAAATTGTCCCCTGTAACCTGAATAAGCTTGGAAGTAGATTCATCCATAAACCTCCAGATAAAAGTCCAGCCCACCTGACATCTTGAACAGAAAACCCTGTCAAGACTACCAGGACTTCTTACGTACAGAACAGAATGAAAATGAAAATACAACATGCTACATTGAAAATCTAAAGTATCAACAGGTTATATGAAAAAAAATGATATGATCATGTCAATTGATGCAGGAAAACATTTGACAAAATCCAACATTCATCATGATTAAAAAAAAATTCTCAACTATAATTATGTGTGTGTGTGTGTATGTGTGTGTGTGTGTGTGTGTATATATATATATACATATATATATATATATATTCACAAGAAGTGGAGTACAGCATAAGGAATAGAGACAGTGGAAATGTAATGGCTGTATGCGATGTCAGAAGGGAAGTAGATTGTAGGAGGGGCTTATCACTTTGTGAGGGGTATAAATGATAAATGTCTAATTATTACAGTGCTTTGTATACATGAAACTAATAAAACTTTTTTTAAAAATTAAAGAAAAAAGAATAGAGAAGAAATTCCTCAACTTCATAAAGCAAAAAGTAAATAAATATAAAAGACCCCCATAGCTAGTAAATTGAACCAAGCAATATCTAAAACGGATTATACACAATGATCAACTGGGATTTATTCCAGGAGCACAGATTTGGCTTAACATTAAAAAATTAAGTAACTTAATGTAACGTCCAGCACTTCAATAGAATAAAGTACAAAACCGCATGTTCATCTCAATAGACACAGAATAAAGCATATGACAAAATTTAACATCCCTTCATCACAAAACACTCAACAAACGATGAACAGAAAGGAATTTCTTCAACCTAATAAAGACTATCTATGAAAAACAAACAAAAATAAACAACTAACATCATACTTAATGGTAAAAGACTAAAAACTTCCCCCCTAAGATCAGGAACAGTAAAAGGATGTCTGCTTTTGCCATTTTTATTCAACATTGTACAGGAAGTTCTAGTTAGGGCAACTAGGCAAAAAAATGAAATAAAAGGTATCCTGATTGGAAAAGAAGGAGTAAAACTGTATCTAATCACAGATGTCATGATTTATATCTATAAAATCCTAAGAAATCTACTAAAGAAAAACCACAATAATTTCAGCAAGGTTGCAAGGTACAAGATTAATGTACAAAATATCAATTTTATTTCTACACAGTAGCAATAAACAAATGAAAATAAAATAAAGAAATCAATTCCATTTAAAATTTCATCAACAATAACAAAATGCTTATGAGTAAATTTAACAGAATAAGTACAAAATTTATCATCTGAACAACACAAAATATTGTTGGAAAAATTAAAGAGACTTTTATAAATGGGAAAAATAAATGGGACCTAACCATAATTAAATGGAAAGACATCTCATGTTCATGGATTGGAAGATGTATCTATATCTCTATAATCCATATCTATATTTCTACATATCTAGATATCTACATATACACACATATATACATAGAGAACAATGAAATAGAATTGACAGTCTAGGAATAAACACTCACTTTTCCGATAAATTAATTTTCGATAAGCAAGCCAAGAAACTTCAATGGGAAAAGAAAAGTCTTCTGAAAAAATGGTGCTAGAAAAACTGTATATCTACTTGCAAAAGAATGAAGTTGGACTCCTACCTCATGCCATATTAAAAAATTAACTCCAGACGTCATCAAAATGGCGGCCTGAGGTGAGCCTCCGGAAATCTACCCTGGAATTTACAACAAATTAAACAGCTATAACTCCACAAAGGACACCCTGCACAGCAGACAGGTAAGACGAAGAGGCTCACTACTGAATTCACCTAAAGGTGGGTAAATTGCACCAGCAGGGGAGAGGGAAAGGAGAAGTGCAGAGACGGAGCTGCGCAGGTGCAGGACACAGACCTCGCTCAGTGCTCTGAGCTCACTGCATCCTGGAACTACCGCAGCTGCTGGAGAGGGAAGAACTTGGACTGCTAGTGCTCCATTTATGGCCCACAGGGCTGCGGAGACAGCATATAACACAGCTGAATCCAACGCTCATGGAACAGACCTTGGAGCAAAGCCTGAGGAAGACGGCTGAAAACAGTGGTTTAAGCCCTCACTGCTGAGCAGAGAACAGAAGCCGTAGGAACTGAGACTAGTCGCCCCTTCCCTACCCTCCCAGAGCTTGCCCCACCCCCACCTGCCCAGTGCTATAAGCAGAACAGAGCAGTGTCAGACAAAAAGAAAAGAATATTTGCAGTTCTGAGAACTGTGGTCCACAGACACAGATTCACAGCCCAACTAGTTCCGGCAAAGGGGAGGGAGCTGTGGAAGCAGGACTGCCTGTGATGGCGGTCCCTGCCATTGCTCTGGGCCACCTCTCACAACGCACCACGGCCCTGTTCCCATCTATCTGGGAGGATCCCTGCAGCAGTAAACAGAACTCCTGAAACACACACGCTCTGAATCTGGTGCAGGAAAGGCTTTGAAACTTCAAAAGCTCTCTGCATCCCCACAGGGACGCAGCACCCTATGTCCCAGAATAACTGTTAACAGAGGAGAAGCTCGCTTTCCACGGAATTCCGCCCATTGTGTAAGAAGCTGGAATAGTGCAGAGAAAACAACAATATAGTGTGAGAGAGAATAAAGGGCTGCAGTCGGAGAAAAAATAAAACATTCTACCAACACGTACTGGAAAACAAAAGAAAAACCTCTTCCTATCAACCTGTTGCAAAACCCACTACTATAGATGTCTAGGAAGATAAATAATAAATAATTAATGGCCATGAATAACCAAGGCAACAAGACATCTCAGAAAGAAAATCAAGTCTCCAGAAATTGAAGTTAAACATACGAAAATATGGGACTTAAATGACAGAGAATTCAAGATTGCAGTTCTGAAAAAACTCAACGAGATGCAAGAAAATGCAGAAAGGCAGTATAATGAACACAGAAACACAGTCAAAGAACAACATGAGCATTTTACCAAAGAGATTGAAATTTAAAAAAAAAGAACAAAATAGAATTTCAGGAGATTAAGAACTCAATAGAAGACATTAACAATGAAATAGCCAGCTTAGGAAGTAGAGTTGACCAGATGGAGGAAAGAATCAGTGACATCGAAGATAGAAATCTGAAAATCACACAGATGGAAGAAGAAAGAGACTTCAGACTTAACAGAAATGAAAGAACTCTACAAGAACTTTCTGACTCCGTCAGAAAGAGCAATACAAGAATAATGGGCATACCAGAAGGAGAAGAAAGAGAGAAGGGAACAGAGAATACATTCAAACAAATTCTTGATGAGAACTTCCCAAACCTGTGGACAGAACTGGATCCTCGAATCCAAGAAGCAAATAGAACACACAATTACCTCAACCCTAACAAGCCTTCTCCAAGGGATATTGTATTGAAGCTTTCAAAAATCAATGACAATGAAAGAATCCTCAAGGCAGCCAGGAAAAAGAAGACGGTAACCTACAAAGGAAAGCCCATTAGATTATCATCAGATTTCTCAGCAGAAACTCTATAAGTCAGAAGGGAGTGGAATCAAATATTCAAACTATTGAAAGAGAGAAATTATGAGCCAAGAATAATATACCCAGCAAAGATATACTTTAGATATGAAGGAGGATTAAAGATCTTTCCAAACATACAGAAGCTGAGGGAATTTTCTAATACATGACCTGCACTAAAAGAAATACCAAAGGAGGCTATTCTACCACCATCAACAAGGAAAATTTGTGGCAACCAAAACATAAAAAGGGGGAGAGTAAAGGCCTGAACGGGAATATGGGAATGGAGAAAGTAGGCATGATGAAGGAAATGGAATACTCTAAATATCAAATCTTCTTTTACATAAACTTAAGGGTAACCACTCAAAAAAAAATCCAGAACTGAAACATATACTGTAATAAAAGAAGAAACAGAGGAAAACATCAGAGAATACCACCACATAAATATAATAGACAACAACAAAAAGGCAAACAAACAATGGAGACTCAGTCTTACCAGAAAACTAAAGACAGAATGACAGGAAATCCTCACATATCAATAATCAACCTAAATGTAAATTGACTGAACTCACCAATAAAAGGGCACAGAGTAGCACATTGGAACAAAAAACTAAACCTAACCATATGCTGTCTCCAAGAGACACATCTCAGCTACAAGGACAAGCATAGACTCAAAGTGAAAGGGTGGAAATTGACACTCCAAGCAAATGGTATCCAGAAAAAATCAGGTGTAGCCACACTAATATAAGATGAAACAGACTCAGGGTGAAAAAGATAACAAGACACAAAGATGAATAGTTCATAATGGTAAATGTGACTATACAACAAGAAGACATAACAGTCATCAATATTTATGCATCCAATCAGGGAGCACCGAAATATACCAAGCAACTAATAACAGAACTAAAGGGAGAAATTGACCAAAACACAATTATACTAGGGGACCTAAATACATCATTGACAGCTATGGATAGATCATCCAAACAGAAAATAACGAAATAGCAGCCCTGAATGACACATTAGATGAAATGGACATAACTGACATTTGGAGAGCACTTCATCCTAAAACATCAGACTATACATTCTTTTCTAGTGTACATGGAACATTCTCAAGGATAGACCATATATTGGGACATAAAATCACCCTCAGCAAACTTAAGAAGATTAAAATCATAACAAGCATATTCTCTGATCACAAGGCTTTGAAATTGGAGATCAACTGCAAAAAGAAAGCAAGAAAAACACAAATACATGGAGATTAAACAACATACTTTTAAAGAACGACTGGGTCAAAGAAGAAATTAGAGGAGAGATCAAAAGATACATAGAAACAAATGACAATGAAAATACATCCTAGAAAATTTTTGGGTTGCAGCAAAAGCACTTTTAAGAGGGAAATTTATATCACTACATGCCTATCTCAAGAAACAAGAAAAATCCCAAATAAATAACCTTGTGTTACACCTTAAAGAACTAGAAAAAGAAGAACAAATGAAATCTAAGGTCAGCAGAAGAAAGGAAACAATAAAAATCAGAGCAGAACTAAACGAAATAGAGAACAAAAAGACAACAGAAAAAATTAATGTGACAAAGAGCTGGTTCTTTGAAACGATTAACAAAATTGACAAACCCTGGGCTATGCTCACTAAGATAAAAAGAGAGAAGACACTAATAAACAACATCAGAAATGAAAAGGGGGAAGTTATCACAGATGCCACAGAAATACAAAGGATCATCCCAGAATACTATGAAGGACTATATGCCACAAAATTCAATAACCTAAAAGAAATGGACAACGGCTTAGAAACATATAGCCTTCCTAGGCTGAAAAATGAAGAACTGGAAAATCTAAACAGACTGATCAACAGTAAAAAAAATTGAATGAGTCATCCAAAACCTTCCCAAAAGCAAATGTCCCGGACCAAATGGCTTCACTAGTGAATTCTACCAAACCTTCAAAGAGGATCTAATACCAATCCTGCTCAGTCTCTTTCAAAAAATTGAAGAAGAGATAATACTCCCTAATTCAATTTAGGAGGTCAACACTGCCCTGATACCAAAAACTGGCAAGGACAACACAAAAAAAAGAGAACTATAGACCAATATCTCTGATGAATACAGATGCAAAAATCCTAAACAAAATTCTAGCAAATCGAAAGTAACAATGCATTAAAAAGATTATTCATCACGAACAAGTGGGGTTCATCCCTGGGGCACAACGATGGTTCAACATAAGCAAATCCATCAATGTGATACATCACATAAACAAAATGAAGGGCAAAAATCATGATTATATCAATTGATGCAGAAAAAGCATTTGACAAGATACAACATCCATTTATGATTAAAACACTTAATAAAATAGGTGTAGAAGGAAAATACCTTAACCTAATAAAAGCCATATATGACAAACCCTCAGCTAATCTCATAATTAACGGTGAAAATCTTAAGCTCTTTGCTGTATGTTCAGGAACACGACACGGCTGTCCCCTATCTCCTCTGCTTTTCAACATAGTGTTGGAAGTCCTTGCCAGAGCAATCAGGCAAGAGAAATAAATAAAAGGCATCCAAATTGGGAATGAAGAACTTAAATTATCACTCTTTGCAGATGACATGATGCTATATATAGAAAACCCTAAAGACTCCACCAAAAAGCTATTAGAAACAATCAATGAATAGAGTAAAATCTCTGGCTACAAAATCAACGTACAAAAGTCCATTGCATTTCTATATACTAACAATGAAATCTCAGGAAAAGAAATATAAAAATAATTACTTTTGCAATTGCAGCAAAAAGAATAAAATACCTAGGAATAAACTTAACCAAGGATGTGAAGGACCTATATGCTGAAACTATAAGACATTTTTGAAAGAAATTGAAGAAGACACAAAGAAATGGAAAGACATTCCGTGCTCATGGATTGGAAGAATCAACATAGTTAAAATGGCCATATTACCCCAAGCAATATACAGATTTAATGCAATCCCCATCAAAATTCCAATCACACTTTTTAAAGAAATAGAACAAAAAAATCATCAGATTTGTTTGCAACCACGAAAGACCCTGAATAGCCAAAGCAATCTTAAGAAAAAGAACAATACTGGAGGTATCACACTCCCTGACTTTAGCTTGTACCACAGGGCTACAATAATCAAAACAGCATGGTATTGGCAGAAAAACAGACACATAAACCAATGGTATAGAATTGAGAACTCAGAAATAAAACCACACAAATATGGACTGATAATTTTTGACAAGGAAGCTAAAAACATACAATGGAGGAAAGACAGACTCTTCAATAAATGGTGCTAGGAGAATTGGATAGCCACATGCAAAAGAATGAAACTGGACTGCTATCTGTCACCATATACCAAAATTAATTCAAAATGGATCAAAGACTTAAGCGTAAGTCCTGACACAATAAACTGCATAGAAGAAAACAGAGGTAGAGGTACTAAACATATGGACCTTGGGTTCAAAGAGCCTTTTATGAATGTGACTCCAAAGGCAATGGAAGTAAAAGCTAAAATAAACGAATGGGACTATATGAAACTTATAAGCTTCTGCACAGCAAAAGAAACCATCGACAAACTAAAGAGTCAACCAACCGAATGGGAGAAGATTTTTGCAAACAGTGCCTCCGACAAGGTGCTAATATCCAAAATATACAAGGAACTCATGCAACTCAACAACAATAAAACAAACAACCCAATTGAAAAATGGGCAGAGGAGCTGAAGAGACATTTCTCCAAAGAGGACATACAAATGGCAAATAGACATATGAAAAAATGCTCAACATCACTAATCATCAGTGAAATGCAAAGAAAAACCACAATGAGGTATCACCTCATTCCAGTCAGAATGGCTATCATCAACAAGACAAATAGTAACAAGTGTTGGAGAGGCTGTGGAGAAAACGGAACCCTCATACACTGTTGGTGGGAATGTAGACTGGTGCAGCCGCTATGGAAAGCAGCTTGGAGGTTCCTCAAAAAATTATGAATAGAATTACCATACAGCAATCCCTCTCCTGGGTATCTACCCAAAAAATCTGAAAGCATTTATACTTAAAGACACGTGTGCTCCAATATTCATCGCAGCTTTGTTTACAGTGGCCAAGACATGGAAACAACCAAAATGTCCTTCGATAGATGAATGGATATACACAATGGAATACTATTCGGCGGTAAGAAAAGATGATTTAGGAACATTTGTGACAACATGGATGGATCTTGAGAGTATAATGCTATGCGAAATAAGTCCGACAGAAAAAGCAGAGAACCATATGATTTCACTGATATGTGGTATATAAACCAAAAACAACAAAAGAACAAGACAAACAAATGAGAAACAAAAACTCATAGACACAGACAATAGTTTAGTGGTTCCCAGAGAGTAAGGGGGGTGGGTGGTGGGAGATGAGGGTAAGGGGGATCAAATATATGGTGATGGAAGGAGAACTGACTCTGGGTGGTGAACACACAATGGGATTTATAGATGATGCAATAAAGAATTGTACACCTGAAATCTATGTAATTTTACTAACAATTGTCACCCCAATAAATTTCAAAATATACAATGAAGAAATAAATCAAACATCTGAATAAATGGATAGGCATACTTGGCTCATAGTTTGGGAAACTCAGTATAATAAAAGTATAAATTCTCTCAAAATCGATATACATGTTTAATGCAATTCCCATCAAAATCACAGCAAGATTTTTGTGCATTTAGAACATGTTATTCTACATTATATTTCAAAAGACAAATGATTTAGAATAGTTGAACCATTTTCAAAAAGAAGAATGAAGTAAGAGTAACTGCTTTACCTGTATTAAGGCTTCACATCAGCACAGGGATTGACTCAGAAATCAATGAAACAGAACAGATAGCCCAGAAATAGACCCATACAAATATGCACAACTGATTTTTGACAAAGGGGCAGAAACAATTCAATGGAAAAAAAGATAGCCTGTTCAGCAAATGATAATGTAGCAATTTGACATCCATAGGCAAAAAACCAACCAAACAAAATAACACACACAAAAGAACTATTCTGATCTAAATCTAACACCTTATACAAAAATTAACTCAAAATAGATAATAGATTTAAATGTTAAAAAGGGGGTTGGGGGGTGGGAGATGAGGGTAAGGGGGATCAAATATATGGTAATGAAAGGAGAACTGACTCTGGGTGGTGAACACACAATGTAATTTATAGATGATGTGATACAGATTTGCACACCTGAAATCTATGTAATTTTACTAACAATTGTCACCCCAATAAATTTAAAAATAATAATAATAAAAAAATAAAATAAAGTAAATGTAAAACTCTACATACACATAGTTTAATAAACTATGTATAGTTTATAGAAGACTTTTCGAGAGAAAATCTTAGGGACCCAGGGCTTAGTGAGGAGTTATTAAGCATGACACAATCCATAATAAATTGGACCTCATGAAAACTGAAAAATTAAAAACTTTTTGCTCTGTAAAAGATTGTTTAAAAAAAAGAAAAGATGAGTTAATACTGAGAGAAAATATTTGAAAACCATGTATCTGACAAAGGATTAGTATCTAGATTATATAAAGAACTCTCAATACTCAACAGTAAACACACACACACACACACACACACACACACACACACACACACACCTCAATTGGAAAATGAGCCAAAGACATGAATATACATTTCATTGAAGAGGATATTTAGATAGGAAATAAACACATAAAAAGTTGTTCAACATCATTACCCATTAGGAAAATGCAAATTAATACTAGAAAAAGGTATCACTACACACCTGTGAGATTGGCTAAAGTAAACAATTAGTGACAACACCAAATATTCACAAAGATGTAGAGTAACTGAATTACTCATATGTTGCTCATGAGAATGAAAATGGCAAAGCCACTCTAGAAAACAGTTTGGCAGTTCCTTATAAAACTAAACACGCACTTACCTTATGACCCAGCAATCACACTCCTCGAGATGAAAACTTCTGTCTACACAAAACCCTGCACACAATTGTTTATAGCAGCTTTATTTGTAATAGCCCAAAATTGGAAAAAACAAAATTGTCCTTCAGTAGGCCAGTGGTTAAACTCTGGTCTATCCAAACCATGAAATACTATTCAGCATTAAAAACAAATTAATCATTAATATATACAACAACTTAGATGGGTCTCTAGGGCATTATGCTGAGTAAAAAAGCCAATCTCAGAAGGTTACATATTATATTATTGTATTTATATAACATACTTGAAATGACAAAATTATAGAGATGGAGAATAGATTAGTAGTTGCCCGGGGTTAGGGATGGTGGGGGGAGGAAAGTGGGTGTGAATATTTAGAGGTAGTAGGAAGGAGATCTTTGTGGTAATACAGTGGTTCCTCAGTATTTGCAGGGGATTGGTTCCAAGGATACCAAAATCCACAAAGGCTCAAGTCCCTTATATAAAATTGTGTAGTATTTGCATATAACCTATGCAAGTCCTCCGTTACACTTTAAATAATCTCTAGATTATTTATAATACCTGATAAAATATAAATGCTATGTAAATTGTTGTTATACGGTACTATTTAGGGAATAATGGACAAGAAAAAAAGTCTGTGTATATTCAGTACAGACTCACCCATCATAAGCTTAACTACATAGTACATGTCAGTAACAATGTTAACTTACAATGGTAACTTTTAAAAAAAATATTTTCAATCTGTAGTTGGTTAAATCTGTGGATGCAGAACCCATGGATATGGAAGGACAACTGTAGTTCTGTATTTTGACTGTGATGTTGGATATATAAACCCACATATGTGATAAATTGACATAGAACTGTATACACACATTGTGCCAAAATACATTTTCTGGTTTGATAATGTGTAATGGTTATGTAAAATGTAACCATTGTGGGAAACTGGGTGAAGGGTACCTAGGACCTCTCCATAACATCTTTACAACTTCTTGTGAATTTATAATTATTTAAAAAATAAAAAGTGTAAAAAATTGTGTCCCACATAAGCATTTTTCTTGGCCTGTAATGTCTTCACAATTTTTTTTTTAAGATTTTATATAAATATCTGGGTTTCCATATTCTCTTGAAAAGTCTTAAAATATCGAAACCCTGGGCCCACAATCCCACGTTTCCCACAGCTCTTTTACACTGGATTGTTCTCTTTAGCCAACATAGTCCTCACACAGGTCCCTGTAGTCATTTATTCTACTAGCCTGGCCCCCAAAGGCATGTGAATTGCTGGCCTCTGGTGATTCGTTGCCTGAAACCTTTTACCCATTTCCAAAACAGCCATACCCCACACAGTAATCCAGTATAAGAAACCTCCAGCTTAAGAAAGATACCTCTAGGCCTCATCTTTCTGTTATCAACTCTGACCTTCCCTCACTCATTAGTTTCTGATGTGTTCACTTTTGCCCCTCTAGCCCTGTTCTAGGTTTTGCCCCATATGGCGAGCCTTTAGGATTTTAACTGTAACACTGGTTTTCTGGACCACAGTCAGGGACATAGGGTGTCCTAAGTGGGCACGTCACAGATCAGGGCTCTCCATCCCTACCTACCTGTCTGGGCTGGAAGATTAGACATTCTCAGAGCTGACTGAGAGCTCAGCATGCACCTCAAAGCTCTCTGAGACCCTGCTGTGTAGTCTAGCATTCCTTTGTGTACACAGAGTGCTATTTGGCACAGGACACAATCATTGTTCTCTAGGACAGGGCATTCTTGGGGGCATGATCCACCACTGATACAAACTATACAGACATATCTTGACCCTATATTTTTCTCTTCCTTATAACTTGATTTATTTACAAAAGTGATTCATATTCATTTAGAATTCTGACAATATTACAAAAAATTTAAAGGAGAAAAAATAATCTGTAACCTCACAACCTACAGATAAGTACTGTTAGTTAACATTTTGGCATATTTCCTTCCAGTCCTTTCTTCTATATTTGTATACTGACACACACACACACTCAAAAATGGTGTCACACTCAATATATTTTGCAGCCTGCTTTTCTCACTTAATTGTATATTATGGACATGTTTTCTTGTCAATAAACATTCTTATAAAAAACAACTCTGCCGATATACTATTCAAGATTAGATTTGAATGAGGACTGTTGGTCCTATTTTTCCTTCTCATTTTTGAAGAGGGAGTCTGGTCTCTCTCTCTCTCTCTCTCTCTCTCTCTCTCTCTCTCTCTCTCTCTCTCTCTTTCTTTTTCTCCCTCTCCTCCTTCTCCTCCTTCTCCTCCTTCTCCTCTTTCTCCACTTCCCCCTCCTCATCCTCTTTCTCCTTCTCTTTCTAATTCTTCCTTCCCTCCCTGCTTCATACTCTCCCTCTATCTTTGACATACTAACTGAATCAAATTTATAGTGATAAAGGTTTAGGGGGAAGCAGTGGGCCTAAAGAAGCTGTAGAATAAAGAGGAGGTTTGATGGGTAGAGAGAAAAACCTGCTCTGGACACTAAAAATGGTCTGTGAAACCAAGTAGCAAAATGAATTGACCTATCCTTCTTTGCATGTGAGTGAATAGAGCTGGAGCCCTGGGGACAACAAAGACCACCATTGTTTCCATTATGGAGACTCTAGCTGTAGAAATCCATTTTTCATATTAGAAAAATATATTCCATTTTCAGGTGACACATATTTAGCCATTCATTGAAACAGTGAGGCTACATCAGGTTAGTGAATCATAACCAGCCTTATTTACCAAGGATTTACGTGTGCTAGGTGCTGTCCTCACCACTCTACTTACGTGAGTTTGTGCAGTAAAGTAAATAAAGCATAGTGCTTAAGAGGATGCCTCTGGAGCAGGATGAATGGGTTTACTGCTCAGCTCTGCTGCTTACTAGCTGTGTAACTCTGGACAAGTTACTTAAGCCTTTTGGTCCTCGCATTCTACATCTATAAAATGGGGGAAATGAGAGCACCTACTCATAGGGTTATGTTGAAGATTTAGTGAATTACAGTATATAACGTGCATAAAAGAGTACCTAATCCACAGTAGGTGCTTCTCAGTGTTAATTATTATTAACAATAAATTAATGTTAATAATAAATCCTCACAGTAGCCTGAGGTATTATTGTTATTCTTCTATGAGAGGTAACAAAACAAGCTTGGGGAACTCAAAGGATTATCAAAGTCCATGCAGCTAGTAAGTAATCAGGTTAAGATCTGGATACAGGCTGCCTCACCCTGGAGCTGGTCTTAACCATAGAGCTGTAGGTTTGCCTTTCTGTGAATAGGAAATTTCCTTGTTCCCAAAGCCTGGTGTTGAGGCTGAGCAGAGGAGGAAGGGGACAATGATAGCCAGCTGGCCTTCCTGCATCCTAGGCCACTGCAGTTGACCTCAGACCAAGGTTGAGGGTTGCTCCAAGCAACAGCCCACAACCAGAGAAAGGGAGCTTAGAGATATCTCTTTAGGTTTTGATCTCCTGCTTGAGGACTGTGGACTTCAGCCCCCAGCCTTCTGACTCTCAGACACTTTGACCTGTCCTAGAAGAACTGCTACCTGGGTCTGATTTTCCTCTGCCCCTTTCCACTTCAATGTCACCTCCCTGAGGCCCACATGGCCTTAGGGCAGGGGTGTCCAAACTGCGGCCCACGGGCCAACTGCAGCCCGCAATCCATTTTTTATTGGCCTGCAGCAAGTTCCAAAAATATATTTAGTTTACTTAAATAAACCAGGTGAGGCAACACGTACTTCACCTCGAGTGAGTGGCCCGGTTGTTTGTGTATTTTACCGCATATGGCCTTTGGTGAAAAACATTGAAAAAAGTTTGGACACTCCTGCCTTAGGGGCAGTCAGTCTCACTCTGGCCAGAAGAGACAGCTGTTTCAAGGATGGTCCCTTTGTTCAGGAGTAGCTGGGAAATCAGCAGTAATCCCTGATTCACAGTGATAATCATCTCCCAGTCTGAACAGTCAGGGCTGCACAAAATTACAAGTGGGACTGCACCTGTTCTGAGGGTCTGGCACTCTAAAGCAAGCTGCTATGAATGGCCCAAGCTCCAGGCTAGGCAGCAGCTGCAGCCTGGAATCAGGGCTTTGTTAGAATAAGAATGGAGCCAGCCAAGCCAGCTAGCCAGCTAGCCAGCTTCCTTTTCTCCCTCCTCCCCATCTTGCCTAAAACACCAAATGGGCCACCCTCATTGTGAGCAGACTGGCTTTGCTTTCTTTTTTTCCTCAGCTGCACTGATCAATTTTTCATTTGTGGGATAAAGAGCACTTTCCTTTCTTCACACTTGGCCCAGGTGGAGGAAAAGTCTGTAGATGTACTGTTTACCATGTTCTCTCACTCCAGGATGGGAGCACCCACAGTACACAACTCCAGAAGGTACGCTACACAGAGAGTATAATGCAAATAGTGGCCCATGGAGTTGTGCAGGGCACTGCCTATGCGGCCCTGCTCCTGGGGCAAATGAAAGCCAGGAGATTTCTATAGAAAGACTTTTAGCCCCTTGCTATTCAGAGTATGTGGTCCATGGACGTGCTACTTCAACAGGATCTGGGAGCCTGTTTAAAATGCAGAAGCTCAGGCTCTACCTCAGACCTGGGAATCAGCAATCTGATTTTAGCAAGATCTGGTGATTTATCTTCACAGTAAAGTTGGAAAAGTACTGAACTAGAAAACAAGACCCCGAGTCCCAAATTTTCACATACTTGAAAGTGCGTGAGCTTTCGAATCAGAAAAAATCATGGTTCAAATCTTAGTTCTGTCAATTACTAGGTGTGTGACGTCAACCAAGCCACATAACTTCCCTGAGCCTCAGTTTCCTCATTTGTTAAAAGGCAAAAATAATAATAATGATAGGTTTAGTGTAAGGCTGAACAACAAAAATGTATATGAAAGTCACTAGGATCATGCTGGCATATGATCATTTCTCAGTAAATAATAGCTCTTATTATTTTACTTGCCAGTAAAGATGCCAACTTTAGATGATTCAGATGTTGAGTTGTCCAGATATATATATATTAATCAGGAAGTCCCCTTTACTTCCCCTTCTGCTGCTGTGGGAACTTAAAGCAGTAGATTTAATTAATAACACTTCACAGTGATATAGCACTTGGAAATTTTCAAAGCACTTCCACACCAGTTATCTCCTCGCATCAAAGACCCAGAGTATCAGAGCTGAAGGGGAGCCCAGACACCATCCAGTCCAATACCCTTCTTGTTCAGATGAGGACTGTTTAGTGACTTGCCCAAGGTCATACAGTAAATTGGGTGGCACAATCAGCATTAAAACCTGATAACCAGCTCAGTGTTTTTACTTAATAGCAGTTTTGGGGGAAAAAAAAGAAAAAAGAAAGAAACAAACAAAAAACAACAACACAAAAACAAAACAAAACAAAACAAAATTATATATATATACACACACACATATATTTATTTAAGGAGAGACGATACTAGAGGCTCAGATCAAGCTACAGAGGGTATGGCTACAGATGACTCACCCACAAACATTTTCTAAACTGGATAAATTAAGACTATTTTTACACCATGTGGCTGGGAACCATCAGATTTGTCAATGTCAAAATTTCCTTTTATAAGTGAGGGTGTACATTGTCCCCTTTCCTGAATGTAGATGAAAAGCCTACAGCCTGAACTCAAATCACAGTTTGGGAGAGCGAATAAGGGCCACTGTCCATGAGCTACTTTGAGAATTAAACTCACTAGGAATCAGTTCCTACTGAGATCATGGCATGGGGGCTGGACAGGGTGTCATAACGTTCTCCCAGTTCTGAGAAAGGGAAAATAACTTCATTTCACAAAGTAAATATGTAACAATCTTTGATTCAGTGGAGTATTCTGCAGATTTAAAAAAGACTCTTTAATCACTTAGAAATATATTAGAGCTATGTCAAATGGAAAAAATGCAAGTTATGGAACAGTGTGTAATTTGCTATCTGAAGTTAACCAGGGATGCTGCCTGCATCAAGGCAATGGGTGTTCTTCAGGGAGAGTTCTTCAATTTGTATATCTGCAAGAGGTACTAGCAACCAAAAAAGGAAAAAGAGGAGCCTTAGAACACTCGCAAAAAGTCACATAAAGCTGTGAGGGCCCTCTGTCTGGGGCTTGGCAACCAAATTTACACATCTGGAGGGGACACTGTTTCTGGACACAGCTCTATGAAGCTTTCACAATTTTGATGTAAGAAATACTCTTCTATTACTGATAAACAGTGAACTCATTAGCATTTGTGGTGAAGATCAAGGTCAATGGCATTTAAACTTTTCTTCTTGCTGTAGAATTTCTACTGTAATGGAAAATGTCCTCATATGCCCAGAATGAAAAACAGGCACAAAGCACAGTTGCCCTAGTTAAATTAAGAATTTAGCTCTGGTATACAGTCCACTCAGCACACTGCCTCTCATCTTCACTCCAAAAGACATACAGGAATCCATGAAGTATAACTTAGAAACCACTGCTATAAGTCCCTGGGAGTTATTAATGTCATATGAACAGGGAAGTAACATTTTGCATGGTAGAAAGATTATTCAGGCTCGGAAGACAACTTGAAGGAGGTTGCTATAAAGGCAGGCATTACAGTTAGGCAGGTATTGTAATGGTCCAGATGAGAGATGACTAAAATCTAGAGACGTGGCAGTGAAGGTGCAAGGGAGCAAATAGATATCTATTTTGGAGATAGACTTGGGAGGAACTGGTAATTGCAGAAAATAAGGGAGATTAAGAGGGCATCTTAGATGACTCAGGTTTCTGCTTTAGTGGAATCAGTATATAAAAGGTCAAGTTCAATTTTGGACACGTTGAGTGGAATTTCCAGGCAGAGACAACCCACAGGCAGTTTTATAAACAAATATACCGTGTTTCCCAGAAAATAAGACCTAGCTGGACAATAAGCTGTAATGTGTCTTTTGGAGCAAAAATTAATATAAGACCCGCTATGGTATAATATTACATTATATTATATTATATTATACCAGTATTATATTATATTACATTATATTACCAGTTATTATATTATATTACATTATATTATATTATATTGTATTATATTATATTATATTATATTATATTATATTATATTATATTATATTATATTATATAGACCCGGTCTTATATTAAAATAAGACCGGGTCTTATATTAATTTTTGCTCCAAAAGATGCATTAGAGATGATTGTCCAGCTACGTCTTGTTTTCCGAGAAACACGGTAGATTCCTTTTTCAAGAAGCTTGGCTGTGAAAGGAAGAAGAGAGATTGTCGTGCGGGAGACACTACTCACTGCACCACGTGTGATGCGGGAGACCCTGCTAGCTGTGCAATTTGTCGTGCGGGAGGCCTGCGGGGTCTCTGCTCCCGCTCCCCACATAAGAACGCAGAATATGGCTAGGCCAAAAAGGAACACCCATGGAGCCATAGGTAGGGGAATCATACTACTACAGCCTCACTGGAGGCTGGATTCACACTCTGCCTGCCAACCGACCCACCGACTCACCAACAAACACAGCCGCGGCAGTCATATCAGTGACTAATTGGCTAACTGTTTACAGCTGATGGTCAATTAGCCACAGCTGACGGCCATCTACTACCTGAGCCAGCAAACCTCCAAGTGAGGCCGAGAGCCTGGAAACTGCTCTCTGGGACTCTGTCCCCACACTCCACCCCTACAGGGTCTCGCCTCACAATCTACGCGACAAGCATCTTCCCCGAGGGTCCCTGTGGGAGGAGCCTGGAGGGGAATGCAGTATCCTGGACACAGCCAGGCTCTCTGGATACAGCCAGGGTTTCTCTCGGCACCACCAGTCCTTCTGGGTACAGCCAGACTCCTGGGATTCTTAGGGTACCACCAGTCTCCTGCCCTCCTAGAAGGTGATACTGTCACACTGTAACCACGAGCCAGGGATTTGGCAACACTTGAGGAGGGTGGTGAGCATGCCTGCGTGTCACTGCTTTCACCACCCGGATCTGGAGATGGAACTCTCCTACGGACGTCTGTAAGCTGAGGCCAGGTAGCACGTCCACCCCTAGAATATACTCCGGAAAGGGGCAGACATAAAACTTGTAGGTATGAGGGGGAAGCCTTCTTATACCAGTGGTAAGGAAACAGCTTTTACAGTCACAGTCTTTCCCCTGTAGCCATCAATGCAGATTGCTGGTCCGGGGAACAGTTCTGGGTTCCCATAAACAAGACGGCAGTCTGCACCAGTGTCAACTAGGGCTAAAACCCTCTGCACATTAGAAGGGGACCAATGTATGGAGAGTTCCACGTGGGGCCTCCAGTCCCTTCTCTTCTACTCTGACCAGGTACCTTGGCCCCACCCATAATCAAGCTGAAAGGTGTCAGCCTTAAGCGGCCGCATGAAATCAAGGGACATGGGTTGCGCTTTCCCAGACTTCTCCTTCAGGCTTCTCCGGAATTGCAGTTCTGGATGCAACTGTTTCCAAAGTTCCAACAAGAGTGCATTGGGTTGTCGGTTTATTTTTTCCCGATCGACCCCTGCTGCCACGAGATCATGCCACATCTGTGCGCGTGTTGCTCTCTGAGGCCCGTGACCTTGCCCCTTTACTTTTGATTTGGGCTTCCGGGTCTCAACTGCTGGGACCTCCTGTCTTAACTTCCTTTGCCTCCGGCTTTCAACATCCCCTAGGGTGGCCATGGCAGTTGTAACTTCATGGATCCGTCTCCCCACATAGGGCATAAGAATGGCAACCAAGGATCCAAAACCAGATCTCTCATGCTGGCTGTAAAAAGCTTGTCATCTGGCCCCTGCATATTGAGTTGAAAATAGCACGTCTCATACCCATTTCATGGGTGATTTGAGTAAGTTCCGTATATGACTGCCATTGACTCAGTGTCAGGCAGCTCGCCAGCCTGTCCCCATACTGTGTGTACCTCAGCAGTGAGTCACTCTGTTAGAGTGTGGTTGCCCTGGTCTTGGGCCAACCTATGGCAGTTCGGTAACCTTGGTTGCAGGGACAGATGCACTGTCACGAAGGCTAGCTTTCCCATCTCGCTTGGAGAGCAGTGAATGTTGTCTGCTCCCTCATCCCATAAACGTAATAGCCAAGCAGAGACTGGCTCTCCAGGGCGCTGTCTGTACTGCCTCCCCAGCTCCTGCAACTCAGTGGGAGTGTAAGGGGTGTAGGTTGTGAACTCAGTCACAGCTGGGTTGCCTGCAGCAATGCCCATGGGGCCTAAAGGTTGCTCACGTTTTACTTTTTGCTTCAAGATTGGCCAGGCTTGGGGGTTGGGAGCTACATTGTCACCATTAGCTTCCTCCCCCTCTGCCTCAGAGTCTCCACAGTGGGGCCCCTCTTCTAACAGGCAGACCCGAGCTTCCAGCGCTTCCAACTGGGACACCTGATCCGGCACCTGGGCCATTTCATGAAGCGCATTTTCTGTGTTGACACTCAAAGCGGTGAGGAATATCCAGCCCACATGGCCGCCTGTAGCCTCGCCTCCTCTGGCAACCACAGAGCCAAAACCTACAGGGCCCTCTCCATGCCGCCTGGAGAGCCATCCACGTCCTCCCTCCCATCCTTGGAGTTCCAACTTCTGAGAACAGTGACCACCGGGCACCACCCACTGTGTGAGGGCCACCTGTCCTCCTGCCCAGATTCAGACACCATTCCTTCCTGGTCAGAAACTTGCTCGCCATGCCAGGTGTCTGAGAGGGTGGAGGCCTTGGTGTAAGATGTCCGCAACCTTAAGAGCCTACAGCACCAGCCCACCAAAAAGCCGGTGATGCCTGCTATGGCCAACAGGGCGACATGCCATCTGGAGGCTCTAGAGGACCAATTCACCAAGGGGTCACGTCTCTCTCAGGCAGACTGTCCTCCCCGTCTTTGGGGCGGCTCCTCATGGGCTTCCAGAGACTGCATTTTCACATGCACAAACTGCTCCTCCATCCTTCGGAGAGTTTTGGCCGGTGCCATACCCTACTCGCTCCACCATGTGTCATGCAGGGCGGCCTGTGGGATCTCTGGTCCTGCTCCCCACATAAGAATGAAGGATATGGCTAGGCCAAAAAGGAACACCCAAGGAGCCATAGGTAGGGGAGTCATACCACTATACTCTCACTGCAGGCTGGAGTCACACAACCTGCAACCTGCCGTCCACTTCTCTGCCTGCCAACCAACCAACCGATTGACTCGAGTCGACTGACTCTCCAACCAGCGCACCAGCGCAGTTATATGAGAGGCTAATTGGCCTACTGGTAACAGCTGATGGTCAATTAGCCACAGCTGACGGCCATCTACTACCTGAGCCAGCACCTTTCCACGTGAGGCCGAGAGCCTGGAAACTGCTCTCTGGGACTCTGTCCCCACAGAGGATATGCGGTTGAAGAGAAGGTTTTAAAAGATAAAAGAGACTGTAGATGTTTTGAAGGGAGCCAATGGTAAATAAGATATAGAAGATCACAAAATAGAGGAACGTTTTGGAAGAGGCAGAGGAGAGAATAGAATAAAAATGGACAGATATACTTCTAGGTTTGAGGCGGCAGAGCAGGATGTTGAGGTACTGGAATCCTCCATTTTCTCTATGAAATGGAAAATGAAGCCATCTTCTAAGAGTTACAGGGATGGTAGTAGGTTTGGAGGCTGGAGAAGGGTGGTACACTTTGCTTTGAGAAATAAAATGAATGAGAGATGTAGCGTACTAAAGTCACAGTGAGAAATGTCCAAGCAGTTTTAAGGGAACAATTCAGCATGGTTTCCTGTCCATGTGTTGACGTATAGAAAGGAAAGAGGCAGACGTCATCAAAATGGCGGCGTGAGGTGAGCCTCTGTAAAGCTCCCCTAGAATTTACAACTAATCGAACAACAATAACTCCACAAAGGACTCCCTGCACAGCAGAGGGGCAACACGAAGAGGCCCACTACTGAATTCACTGAAAGGTGGGTGAATCGCATGAGTCAGGGAGGAGGGAAGGGAGACGTGTGGAGACTGAGCCACTAAGGCGGGCGCAGGACGCAGACCTAGCACAGTGCTCCAAGCTCGCTGCATCTCAGAACTACTGCAGCTGCGGGAGAGGGAAGAACTTGGACTGCTAGGGCTCCGCTTCTGGCCCACAGGGCTGAGGGGGCAGCATATAACACGGCTGAACCCAACGCTCACGGCAGAGACCTCGGAGCAAAGACTGAGGGAAGAAGGCTGAAAACGGTGGTTTACGCCGTCAGTGCAGAGAAGAGAACGGAAGACTTAGGCACTGAGACTAGTCGCCTCCTGCCTACTCTCCCAGAGCTCATCCTGCCCCAACCTGGCCTGTGCTAGAAGTAGAACAGTAGCAGTGTCAGATCAAAAGAACAGAATATTTGTTGTTCTGAGAACTGAGGACCGCAGACAAGGATTCACAGCCCAACTAGTTCCGGCAGAGGGGAGGGAGCTGTGGAAGCAGAACCGGCTGTAGTGGTGGTCACCGATATTGCTCTTGGCCACCTCTCACAACTCACCCCGCCGCTTGGCCCCACCAATCTGAGTGGATCCCTGCAGGAGTAAACAGAACTGCTGAAATATACGGGCTCTGAATCTGGTGCAGGAAGAGCTTTGGAACTTCAAAACCTCTCCGCATCCCCACAAGGACACTGAGCCCTGTGACCCAAGCGAACTATTAACAGAGGAGAAGCCCAGCTCCCAGGGAATCCCCCCATTGTGTGAGAAGCTGGAATAGTGCAGAGAAAACATAGCACTACCGTGTGAGAGAAATAAAAGGCTGCAGTCGGAGAGAAAATAAAACATTCTACCAACAAGTATTGGAAAACAAAAGAAAGACTTATTCCTATCAACTTGTTGCAGAAGTGACTCCTGTAGATGTCCAGGAAGAGAAATAATAAATCAGTAATTGCCATGAATAACCAAGGCAACAAGACAGCTCAGAAAGAAAGTGAAAACTCTCCAGAAAAGGAACTTAAATATATGGAAATATGTGACTTAAATGACAGATAATTCAAGATTGCAGTTCTGAAAAAACTCAACGAGATGCAAGAAAACACAGAAAGGCAGTTTAATGAACTCAGAAACATAATCAAAGAATAACATGAACATTTTACAAAAGAGATTGAAATTTTAAAAGAGAACCAAATAGAATATCTGGAGATTAAGAACTCAGTAGAAGAAATTAAGAATGAAATAACCAGTTTAGGTAGTAGAGTTGACCAGATGGAGGAAAGAATCAGTGACATCAAAGACAGAAACCTGGAAATTACACAGACGGAAGAAGAAAGAGACTTGAGACTTGAAAGAGATGAAAGAACTCTACAAGAACTTTCTGACTCCATCAGAAAGAGCAATATAGAAAGATGGGCATACCAGAAGGAGAAGAAAGAGACAAGGGAACAGAGAATATATTCAAACACATTGTTGATGAGAACTTCCCAAAATTGTGGACAGAATTGGGTCCTCGAATCCAAGAAGCAAATAGAACACCTAATTACCTCAATCCCAACAGGCCTTCTCCAAGGCACATTGTATTGAAGCTGTCTAAAATCAATGACAAAGAAAGAATCCTCAAGGAAGCTAGGGAAAAGAAGACGGTAACCTACAAAGGAAAGCCCATTAGATTATCATCAGATTTTTCAGCAGAAACTCTACAACCAGTAGGGAGTGGAACCAAATATTCAAACTATTGAAAGAGAGAAATTATGAGCCAAGAATAAGGTATACAGCAAACATATCCTTTAGATATGAAGGAGGAATAGAGACCGTTCCAGACATACAGAAGCTGAGGGAATTTTCTAATACATGACCTGCACTACAAGAAATACTAAAGGAGGCTATTCGACCACCATCAACAGGGACAATTTGTAACAACCAAAACATAAAAAGGGGGAGATTAAAGGCCTGAACCGGAATATGGGAATGGAAAAGTAAGCATGCTAAAGAAAATAGAATACTCTAAATGTCAAACTTTCTTTTACTTAAACTTAAGGGTAACCACTCAAGAAAAATCCAGAACTGAAATACATACTGTAATAAAAGAAGAAACAGAGGGAAACATCATAGAATACCACCACACAGAAATAATAGACAACAAAAAGACAAAGAAACAATAGAGACACAGCCGTATCAGAAAACTAAAGATAGAATGACAGGATACCCTCACATATCAATAATCACGTTCAATGTAAATGGACTGAACTCACCAATAAAAAGGCACAGAGTAGCAGATTGCATCAAAAAACTAAACCCAACCGAATGCTGTCTCCAAGAGACACATCTCAGCTACAAGGACAAGCATAGACTCAAAGTGAAAGGGTGGAAATTGACACTCCAAGCAAATGTTAGCCAGAGAAAATCAGGTGTAGCCATAATGATATCAGATGAAAAAGACTTCAGGGTGAAAAGATAACAAGAGACAAAGATGGACATTTCATAATGGTAAAGGGGACTATACAACAAGAAGACATAACAGTCATCAATATTTATCCCCCCAATCAGGGAGCACCGAAATATACCAAGCAACTATTAACAGAACTAAAGGGAGAAATTGACCCAAAACACAATTATACTAGGGGACCTAAACCCATCACTGACAGCTATGGATAGATCATCCAAACAGAAAATAAATAACGAAGTAGCAGCCCTAAATGACACATTAGATGAAAGGGACATAATTGACATTTGCAGAGCACTTCATCCTAAAACATCAGACTATACATTCTTTTCTAGTATACATGGAACATTCTCAAGGATAGACCATATATTGGGACATGAAATCAGCCTCAGCAAATTTAAGAAGATTGAAATCATAACAAGCATATTCTCTGATCACAAGGCTTTGAAATTGGGTATCAACTGCAAAAAGAAAGCAGGAAAAAACACAAATACATGGAGATTAAACAACATACTTTTAAAGAACGTCTGGGTCAAAGAAGAAATTAGAGGAGAGATCAAAAGATACATAGAAACAAATGGTAATGAAAATACGTCCTACCAAACTTTTGGGATGCAGCGAAAGCAGTTTTAAGAGGGAAATTTATATCATTACAGGCCTATCTCAAGAAACAAGGAAAATCCCAAATAAATAACCTCATGGTACACCATAAAGAACTAGAAAAAGAAGAAGAAGTGAAACCCAAGGTAAGCAGAAGAAAGGAAATAACAAAAATCAGAGCAGAACTAAATGAAATAGAGAACAAAAAGACAATAGAAAAAATTAATGTGACAAAGAGCTGGTTCTTTGAAAGGATTAACAAGATAGACAAACTGTTGTCTAGACTCACTAAGATAAAAAGAGAGAAGACACTAATTAACAAAATCAGAAATGAAAAAGGGGAAGCTATCACGGATAACACACAAACACAAAGGATCATCCAAGAATACTATGAAGGACTATATGCCACCAAATTCAATAACCTAGAAGAAATGGACAAGTTCTTAGAAACATATAGCCTTCCAAGGCTGAACTATGAAGAACTGGAAAATCTAAACAGACCGATCACCAGTAATGAAATTGAATCAGTCATCCAAAACCTTCCCAAAAGCAAAAGTCCGGGACCAGATGGCTTCACTAGTGAATTCTACCAAACCTTCAAAGAGAATCTAATACCAATCCTGCTCCGACTCTTCCAAAAATAGAAGAAGAGACAGTACTCCCTAATTCATTTTAGGAGGTCAATACTGCCCTGATAACAAAACCTGGCAAGGACAACATAAAGAAAGAAAACTACAGACCAATATGTCTGATGAATACAGATGCAAAAATCCTAAACAAAATTCTAGCAAATCGAATACAACAATGTATTGAAAAGATCATTTATCACGACCAAGTGGGGTTCATCCACGGGGCACAAGGATGGTTCAACATCCGGAAATCCATCAATGTGATATATCGCATAAATAAAATAAAGGACAAAAATCATATGATTATATCAATTGATGCAGAAAAAGCATTTGACAAGATACAACATCCATTTATGATTTAAACACTTAATATAATAGGTGTAGAAGGAAAATATCTTAACATAAAAAGGCCATATATGACAAGCCCTCAGCTAATGTCATAATTAATGGTGAAAAACTGAAGCCCTTTGCTCTACATTCAGGAACACGACAGGGCTGTCCCCTATCACCTCTGCTTTTCAACATAGTGTTGGAAGTCCTTGCCAGAGCAATCAGGCAAGAGAAAGAAATAAAACGCATCCACTTTGGGAATATAGAAGTTAAATTACCACTCTTTGCAGATGACATGATGCTATATATAGAAAACCCTAAAGACTCCACCAAAAAGCGATTAGAAACAATCAACGAATACAGTAAAGTGGCTGGCTACAAAATCAACGTACAAAAGTCCATTGCATTCCTATATACTAACAATGAAATCTCAGAAAAAGAAATACAAAAAACAATTCCCTTTGCAATTGCAGCAAAAAGAATAAAATACCTAGGAATAAACTTGTGAAGGGCCTATATGCTGAAAACTATAAGACATTTTTGAAAGAAATTAAAGATGACACAAAGAAATGGAAAGACATTCCGTGCTCATGGATAGGAAGAATCAACATAGTTAAAATGACCATATTACCCAAAGCAAAATACAGATTTAATGCAATCCCCATCAAAATTCCAATGGCGTTTTTTAAAGAAATAGAACAAAAAATCTTCAGATTTGTTTGGAACCACAAAAGACCCCGAATAGCCAAAATAATTTTAAGAAAAAAGAACAATACTGGAGGTATCACACTGCCTGACTTTAGCTTGTACTACAGGGCTACAATAATCAAAACAGCATGGTATTGGCAGAAAAACAGACACATAGACCAATGGAATAGAATTGAGAACCCAGAAATAAAACCATATAAATATGGACAGATAATTTTTGACAAAGAAGCGAAAAACATGCAATGGCGGAAAGACAGCCTCTTTAATAAATGGTGCTGGGAGAATTGGAAAGCCACGTGCAAAAGAATGAAACTGGACTGCTATCTGTCACCATGTACCAAAATTAATTCAAAATGGATCAAAGACTTAAGCATAAGACCTGACACAATAAACTGCATAGAAGAAAACACAGGTACTAAACTTATGGACCTTGCGTTCAAAGAGCATTTTATGAATTTGACTCCAAAAGCAATGGAAGTAAAAGCTAAAATAAACGAATGGGACTATATGAAACTTACAAACTTCTACACAGCAAAAGAAACCATTGACAAAATAAAGAGGCAACCAACTGAATGGGAGAAGACTTTTGCAAACAGTGCCTCTGATAAGGGGATAATATCCAAAATATACAAGGAACTCATGCAACTCAACAACAATAAAACAAACAACCCAATTGAAAAATGGGCAGAGGACCTGAAGAGACATTTTTCCAAAGAGGAAATACAAATGGCAAATAGACATATGAAAAAATGCTCAACATCACTAATCATCAGAGAAATTCAAATAAAAACCACAATGAGATATCACCTCCCTCCCCGCCCCCCCCAATCAGAATGGCTATCATCAACAAGACAAATAGTAACAAGTGTTGGAGAGGCTGTGGAGAAAAAGGAACCCTCATACACTGTTGGTGGGAATGCAGAGTGGTGCAGCCGTTATGGAAGGCATTGTGGAAGTTCCTCAGAAAAGTACGGACAGAATTACCATATAACCCGGCAATCCCTCTCCTGGGTATCTACCCAAAAAATCTGAAAACATCTACACATAAAGACACGTGTGCTCCAATGTTCGTTGTAGCTTTGTTTACAGTGGCCAAGACATGGAAACAACCAAAATGTCCTTCGATAGATGAATGGATAAAGAAGTTGTGGTACATATACACAATGGAATATTTTTCGGCGGTAAGAAAAGATGATATAGGAACATTTGTGACAACATGGATGGATCTTGAGAGTGTAATGCTAAGCGAAATAAGTCATACAGAAAAAGCAGAGAACAATATGATTTCACTGATATGTGGTATATAAATCAAAAACAACAAAAGAACAACACAAACAAATGAGAAACAAGAACTCATAGACACAGACAATAGTTTAGTGATTACCAGAGGGTAAAGGGGTCGGGGGGTGGGAGATGAGGGTAAGGGGGATCAAATATATGGTGATGGATGGAGAACTGACTCCAGGTGGTGAACACACAATGGGATTTATAGATGATGCAATAAAGAATTGTACATCTGATATCTATGTAATTTTACTAACAATTGTCACCCCAATAAATTTTTTTTTAAAAAAAGAGAGAAAGGGAAGAGGCAGATATTGGATAATTCTGGTTTCAATCTGGTTGCTCATTAGAATCACTGAGGGACCTTTAAAAATACCTACATCTGGGCCCCATCCTTGACCAATGAAATCAGGGACCAGCATTGTTTTTAAAAAGTGCCCCAGGTGATTTTAATGTGCAGCCAGGACCAAGATTCACTGATAGGATGTGTAGTTTGGACTTTGCTGAACTACTGTAGTATAAGAATATCTGGACAAGGAAACTTACTGTCGTGCGGGAGACCCTGCTCGCTGTGCCATTTGTCATGCAGGGCAGCCTGCGGGGTCTTTGCTCCCGCTCCCCATACAAGAACGCAGGATATGGTGTGGCCAAAAAGGAACACCTATGGAGCCATAGGTAGGAGAGTCACACCACTATAGTCTTGCTGGCAGCTGGGTTGGAGACACAGAAGCAGGAGCCACACTCTGCAACGTGCTGTCCACTTCTCTGCAATCTGCAATCCGTGCTTGCCAGCCACCATCTTCTTGCTAGCCCCCATTTTGTGCTAGCGTAGCCACGGCAGTTATATCCGAGGCCACTGGCTCACTGGTTACAGCTGACGGCCAACTAGCCACAGCTGATGGCCATTTGATCACAGTCGATGGCCATTTACTACCTGAGCCAGCACCTTTCTATGTGAGGCCGAGAGCCTGGAAACTGCTTTCTGGGGCTCTGTCCCCACACGTACACATGAGAATTGCTGGAAGAAATGCACTATGGGGTTTAGGAGAGAGAGGGAAAGAGGAGAAGCCAGGAGGACTGATATCCATGAAGAGCTCAGCAGATTCAAGAGATGAGAGATTTAGATGAGGTGAGAAAGCATAATTAGAATGAAGTTGAATGTGTAAATTCATGTGATCATAATACTTGAGTTTAAGATTTCAGTGGTTTGGGACAATGACAAAATACAGGGGTTGGTAATAGGGACAAGTGATCAAAGTGGAGAAGAGATGAAGGTGAGTGGAGATAAGTGAGCCCAAGGAAATAGTGAATATAAGTCAGACCCTATCTCATTCTCTAACTAGAGCCCTCCCCTCAATGGCTCACCATCTCATTCAGAGTAAAGAGCCAGAATCTTTATAATTTCCTACAAGGAACTATAAGACATGGCACCACGTTGCCTCCCTGACCTCATCTACTACTCTCCCCTCACTAATTCAGCTTCAGCAGGGATTTTTGTCCATTTGTTCACTACTATATCCCTCGCACCACCTCTACAGTGCCTGGTACATAGTAGTGTAATGCAGGAGCTCGACTCCTAGCAGGTTCTTGGATTCCGTGAGGCCAAAAGAAGACAATGGATATGTAGGTAAAGTGTTCATACCACAGGTATATTCTCGAAGGCGGCCGGTGGAGACACAGGAACAGCATCCGCGCCTGCTGGGGCAGCCCCAACAGTTACATAGCATGTGGAACAAAGGTGGTTTACAGCCAGCTGGTTACATAAGGGGGCCATCCAGGTGGTCCGAGTAAGCATGGGAACAAGCCGAGTCAGTAGTTTCCCACGGGAACCCGCTTCCATGGGAGGCTGAGAGCCTGGCTCTACTGCTTCCTAGCATTTGTACGTGGGGCTGAAAACCTGGGAGCTGCTCTCTTAGAACCCTGTCACAACAATCCTTTAAGGGAGGCCAAAAGCCTGAAAAATTCTCTCCTGGCCCTTTCCCAAGAAGCAGGTACTCCATAAATATTTGTTAAAGTAATGATGGAATCATTAGTATAGGATGTTGGATGAATTATATATATGGCACCAAAGTCATCCAGGATAAGGGCAGGACTCAGGTTGGAGAGGAGGATAAACCAGGTATTATAAGCCCAGGAAAACTGTCGGTAAATAAAGAGGACAAGAGTTGACAAAAAGAATAGTGGGTGGAATAGATGGCATGTGCCTCAAAGTAGGATTTAACTTTATTTAATTTTATTTCATTCGATTTTTACAACAACCTATTTTTAAAAACAATAAAAAGTAAATTTAGTTTTTATTTAATTTTGTTATCTGTTGTTTTTCTTTTTCTTTTTCTTTTTTTTTTTTTCAGGATGGACACAAAAGGCCTGAAAATAGTGCCAAGGAATAGGATTGAGTGGACATCAGCCCTCAGGTCTGTGGTATGTGCAGTGCAGAAGAATGAGCAAGACTACACTTGATAAAGCTGCGAGAGAACTGATGTGTCAGTCAAGGCAACCAGGTGTCAATGGTTTGTAAACCTGGCTGCACATTAGCACCACCTGGGTGGCTCTTAAAATGTACAAAAGCCCAGGCTCCATTTCATACCATTTGTCAGAATCTCTGGGGACGGGGTGCAGTCCATGTTAAAAAGCTCCCCAGGTGATGCTAATGTGTAGCCAGCACTGTGATATACTAGGTAGATAGCAATGCAAGGGTGCAAGGGCCAGGGGAGTTTGTTCAAGTGCAACATGGGTCTCCGTCGTGCGGGGTGGCCTGCAGGGTCTCTGCTCCTGCTCCCCAAATAAGAACGCAGGATATGGCTTGCCCATAAAGGAACACCCACGGAGCCATAGGTAGGGGAGTCATACCACTCTGGTCTCACTGGAAGCTGCGTTCACACGACGTGCGACCTGCCGTCCGTTTTGCTGCCAACCGACCGACTCTCTTCGACTCTCCTCAATTCCCCAACGTAGCCGCGACAGTTATATTAGTGGCCAATGGCTCAATGGTTACAGCTGACGGCCAACTAGCCACAGCTGACGGCCATCTACTACCCGAGGCAGCACCTTTCCACATGAGGCCGAGAACCTGGAAACTACTCTCTGGGGCTCTGTCCCTACAGTCTCAAAGGGCACAGACAAAAACCCTGGAAGAGAGCATGGAGCATGATGAGAAAGCACAAACATGTATGGGAATGAAACGCCCCAGGAGAGGAAAGGTGCTTATACTTGGGGTAGTGGTAGAGGATGGCATGAATGGAAAGGCAGTAAGAGGAATTAGAGGTCTCAAAATTCTAAGTAGACCCTCTGTTATGCAGGGTCTCAGGTCCCACTCCCCACATAAGAATGCAGGATATGGTGAGGCTGAAAAAGAACACCCACAGAGCCATAGCCAGGGGAGTCATACCACTATATTCTCGCTGGCAGCTGGGTTGGAGACACAGGACGCAGGAGCCACACAATCTGCAACCCACCATCCGCTTCTCTGCCAACCAACCTCACTTGCCAGCTGCAACCCCCCATGCTAACTGCAATCGGCTCTTGTTCAGCCACCATCTTCTTGCTAGCTCCCATTTTCTGCTAGCCTAGCCACAGCAGTTATATTAGTGGCCAATGGCTCACTGGTTACAGCTGATGGCCAACGAGCCACAGCTGGTGGCCATCGAATCACAGTTGATGGCCATTTAATACCTGAGTGAGCACCTTTCCATGTCAGGGCGAGAGCCTGGAAATTGCACTCATGGCTCTGTCCCCACAAGCTGCTTAGAGTTAAATCCCTGGACACTTGGAGGAAGGTAGTTCCCATGCTGTCCAGGTTATTGGGGGTGAATGCAGCACAAGTTTTGGTTAGGTAGAGACCTAGGCTGGTGAGACCATGATCAAGTCCCCTACAGTGTGAACCTGGAGGCAGGGAACTAACTAGTAGGTACCCTAAATCGCACTGAGATATTAAATACACACTCATCTACCTCCAGCACCGCTGGTTGGGTGCTAGAGTACAGAGCAAGACCCAATTCAGCTCCTCTCTGAAAAGCAACCTCAGAAGTTTATGGGTACTAAGCATGGTGCTGTCTGTGTAGACTAACTCATCACATAGCACCCCCTTGAGGCCTTCCCTAAAATGGAGCTGTAGTGCCAGTCAGTTCCCAGGAGCAGCTGAAATGTTATCAATGAAGCTTCATGGCCTTTCCCATTCCGGTAGTCAGAACTGTTATATCTCTTGTTTAGTGACTCATCTGGGTGTCCATGCATATCTATAACTGTGTAAAGCTCCTGGGTTTCCTGAGAATAAGTGAACTTTCTCCCAAGGAGGAAGCAGGGATCAGCTGGGTTGTACCCAAGGAGCTAGTTGTACCTGCTTTTAGTTCCAGATCCCTAAAGCCAGGATACCTTAAAGTGTGATCCAGGGGTCAATTGCACACGAATTTCTTGGGATGCTTATACATATGCAGATTCCTGGGCTCCTACTTTAGAACTGAATGATCAGACAACTCCATAGAACTTCTGCAAGAATCATATAAAAACTGCAACAGGGTACCTCCTTTTGGTTTTGTCTCATTTGGACATAGTAATCCAGCTATATTTGGTCTATTCTGTGACTGAGTCTAAGATTCTATAGCATCCTATTCATGGTATATGCTTTCACATACCATATGCTGAAGCATATGGCCACAAAGGCCTACATATGCATGAAGAACTGAGGCCCGTAGGCCACTTCTAATCATGGCTCTTCCCACTCTTTTTTTTTTCTTCCTTCCATCACCATATATTTGAAACCCCTTACCCTCATCTCCCAACCCCCAACCCCCTTCCCCTCTGGTAACCACTAAATTACGTTCCCCAGATTAATTTTCAAACCCCGTGGCCATCTTGTGGTTACTGATTGTTTTCTAATCCCCTCACCTTCCCCCTTGCCCCCACCCCCCCGCCCATCTAGAAACCCTCAGTTTTTCCTCTTTGTCTCCAAAACTGTTTCTGATTAGTTCATTCACTTATTCTTTTCTTTAGATTCTGCATATAAGTGAGATCATATGGTACTTATCTTTCTCTGTCTGACTTATTTCACTTGACATAATGTTCTCTAGTTCCATCCATGTTGTTGCAAACGGTAAGATTTCTTTCTTCTTTATGGCTGCGTAATAATCCATTGTATAAATGTACCACAGTTTCTTAATCCAGTCATCTACCGATGGGCATTTTGGTTGTTTCCATGTGTTAGCTATTGTGTATAGTGCTACAATAAACATAGGAGTGTGTAAAGATTTTTGAATTGGAGTTTTGGATTTCTCCGGATAGATACCTAGGAGTGGAATTACTGGATCATAGGGCAGTATCATTTTCAGATTTTTGAGATACCTCCATACTGTTTTCCATAGTGGCTGCACCAATCTGCAATCCCACCAACAGTGCACAAGCGTTCCCTTTTCTCCACATCCGCGCCAGCACTTGTTGTTCGTTGATTTATTGATGATAGCCATTTTGACTGGGGTGAGGTGGTATCTCATTGTGGTTTTTATTTGCATTTCTCTGATGGTTAGTGAGGTTGAGCATTTCTTCATATGTCTGTTTGCCATCTGTATGTCCTTTTTAGAAAAATGTCTCTTCAAGTCCTCTGCCCATTTTTTAATTGGGTCGTTTGTTTTTTTGGAGTTGAGTTGAGTGAGTTTTTCATAGATTTGTGATATTAATCCCTTATCAGATATATCATTACCAAATATTTTTTCCCATTCAGTAGGATCCCTTTTTGTTTTATTGATGGTTTCCTTTGCTGTAAAAAAACTTTTTAGTTTGATATAATCCCACATGTTTATTTTTTCTCTTACTTCCCTCACACGAGGGGATATATCAGTAAAAATCTTACTCCGGGTAATGTCTGTGAAGTTTCTTCCTATATTTTCTTCTAGGTATTTTATGGTTTCAGATCTTACATTTAAGTCTTTAAGGCATTTTGAATTTATTTTTGTATATGGTGTAAGGAGGTGGTCCAGCTTCATTTTTTTGCATGTGTCTGTCCAGGTTTCCCAGCACCATTTATTGAATAGACTGTCTTTACCCCATCGTACATTCTTGCTTCCATTGTCGTAGATTAAATGGCCATATAGGCATGGATTTATTTCTGGGCTCTCTATTCTGTTCCATTGATCTATGTTCTGTTTTTATGCCAGTACCATGCTGTATTGGTTACTGTAGCCTTGTAGTATAATTTGATGTCAGATATTGTTATACCTCCCACTTTGTTCTTATTTCTCAACATTGCTGAGGCTATCCGGGGTCTTTTATGGTTCCATACAAATTTTAGGATTATATGTTCTATTTCTGTGTAAAACGTCGTTGGTAGGTTGATAGGAATTGCGTTGAATATGTATATTGCCTTAGGCAGTATGGACATTTTAGCTATATGAATTCTTCCTATCCATGAACATGATATGTGTTTCCATCTATTTGTGCCTTCTTTCATTTCTTTCTTCAGTGTCTTATAATTTTCTGAGTACAGATCTTTTACTTCTTTGGTTAAATTTATTCCCAGGTATTTTATAGTATTTGGAGCAATTGTAAATGGGATTCTTTTTTTAATTTCTCCTTCTGATGTTTTATTATTGGTATATAGAAATGCAACTGATTTCTGAATATTAATTTTGTATCCTGCTACTTTACTAAATTCATCTATCAGCTCTAATAGCTTCTTGGTGGAGTCTTTAGGGTTCTCTATATATAGTATCATATCATCTGCATATAATGATAATTTTATTTCCTCCTTACCAATTGGGATGCCTTTTATTTCTTTTTCTTGTCTGATTGCTGGGGCTAGAACTTCCAGCACTATGCTGAATAGAAGCAGAGATAGTGGGCAACCTTGCCTTGTTCCTGATCTTAGGGGGAATGGTTTTAGCTTTTCCCCATTGAGTATGATGTTAGCTGTGGGTTTGTCATATATGGCCTTTATTATGTTGAGATATGATCCCTCTATTCCCACATTCTTAAGGGTTTTTATCATAAATGGCTGTTGGATTTTATCAAATGCTTTTTCTGCATCTATTGATATGATCATGTGATTTTTATTTTTCATTTTGTTAATGTGGTGTATCACATTAATTGATTTGCGGATGTTGAACCACCCTTGCATACCAGGGATGAATCCCACATGATCATGGTGTATGATCTTTTAAATGTATTGCTGAATTCTGTTCGCTAATATTTTGTTGAGGATTTTTGCATCTATGTTCATTAAAGATATCGGCCTCTAGTTTTCTTTTTTTGTGGTGTCTTTGTCTGATTTTGGGATCAGGGTGATAGTGGCTTAGTAAAAAGTGTTTCGGAGTCTTCCCTCCTTCTGGATTTTTTGGAAGAGCTTGAGGAAAATAGGTGATAATTCTTTTTTGAACATTTTGTAAAATTCACCTGTAAAGCCATCTGGTCCAGGGCTTTTGTTTGTTGGGAGATTGTTGATTACTGATTCAATTTCCCTGATGGTAATCAGTCTATTCAGGTTTTCTGTTTCTTCTTGAGTTAGCCTTGGAAGGTTGTACGCCTCTAGAAAATTGTCCATTTCTTCCAGATTGTCAAATTTGTTGGCATATAGTTGCTCATATTAACTTCTTAAAACTTTTTGTATTTCTGCGGTGTCCGTTGTCACTTCTCCTCTTTCATTTCTGATTTTATTAATTTGGGTCCTCTCTCTCTTTTTTTAAATGAGTCTGCCTAAAGGTTTATCGATTTTGTTTATCTTCTCTAAGAACCAACTCTTGGATTCATTGATCTTTTGTATTGTTTTTCTGGTTTCTATTTCATTTATTTCTGCTCTGATCTTTATTATCTCCTTCCTTGTGCTCCCTTTGGGCTTATGTTGCTGTTCGTTTTCCAAATCCCTTAAGTGTGAAGATAAACTGTTGATTCGTGATGTATCTTGTTTCTTTAGGTAGGCCTGCAAAGCTATGAATTTCCCTCTCAGGACTGCTTTCGCGGCATCCCATAGATTTTGGGTCATCGTGTTTTCATTTTCATTTTTCTCGACATATCTTTTGATTTCTTCCTTGTTCTCCTGCTTGACCCATTCATTATTTAGTAATAAGTTACTCAGCCTCCATGAATTGCTGTGTCTTCCAGTTTTTTTCCTGTAGTTCATTTCTAATTTCATAGCATTGTGGTCAGAGAAGACAATTGGTATGATTTCAATTTTCTTAAATTTATGAAGACTTGTTTTGTGGCCTAACATATGGTCTATCTTGGAAAATGTTCCATGTGCACTTGAGAAAAACGTGTATTTTGCAGCATTGGGTTAAAATGTTCTGAAAATATCGATTAAATCCAAGTGGTCCAATGTATCATTTAAGGCTGTTGTTTCCATATTGATTTTCTGTCTGGAAGACCTGTCCCTTGTTGTCAGAGGTGTTGAAGTCCCCTACTATGATAGTGTTACTGTTGATCTCTGTCTTTACGTCAGTCAGTACCTGTTTTATATATTTGGGTGCTCCTATGTTGGGTGCATAGATATTTACTAGGGTTATGTCCTCTTGTCGGATCGATCCCTTTATTATTATATAGTGCCCATCTTTATCTTTTAATATGTTCTTCATTTTAAAGTCTATTTTGTCAGATATAAGTATTGCAACTCCAGCTTTTTTCTCGTTTCCATTTGCATGAAATATGTTACTCCAACCCTTCACTTTCAGCCTGTGTGTGTCTTTTGTTCTGAGGTGAGTCTCTTGTATACAGCATATACAAGGGTCTTGCTTTCTTATCCACTCAGCCACCCTATGTCTCTTGATTGGAGCATTTAATCCATTTACATTTAAAGTGATTATTGATAGGTACATAGTTATTGCCATTTTTAAATTTGTAGTTAGGTTGTTTTGATCTTTCTTCTTTTTACAGAAGTCCTTTGAGTATTTCTTGTAATGCTGGCTTGGTGGTAATAAATTCCTTTAGCTTATTTTTTTCTGGAAAGCTCTTTATCTCTCCATCAACTTTAAATGATAGCCTTGCTGGATAAAGCGATCTAGGTTGTAGGCCTTTGTTTTCCATCACTTTGAGTATCTCCTGCCACTCCCTCCTGGCCTTCAGTGTTTCTGTAGAAAAATCATTTGATAGTCTTATGGGAGTTCCCTTGTATGTAACCCTCTGTCTTTCTCTTGCTGCTTTTAGGATTTTCTCTTTGTCTTTAAGCTTTGCCATTTTACCTATAATGTGTCTTGGTGTGGACCTGTTTGGGTTTATCCTGGTTGGAACTCTCTGCACTTCCTGGGCTTGTATGTTGGTTTCCTTCATCAGGTTGGGGAAGTTTTCGGACATTATTACTTCAAATATGTTCTCAATCCCTTGCTTCCTCTCTTCACCTTCTGGTATTCCTATGATGCCCATGTTGTTTCGCTTGATGTTATCCCAGAGGTCTCTTAAGCCATCCTCATTGTTTTTTATTCTTTTTTCTTTCTGTTGTTCCGTTTGGGTGATCTCTGCTACCTTGTCTTCTAAGTCGCTGATTCGATCCTCTGCTTCATCTAACCTGCTGGTAATTCCCTTCAAGTGAGTTCTTAATTTCAGTAATTGTGTTCTTTAGTTCTAACTGGTTGTTCGTTATGATTTCTACATCCTTCTTTATGTCTTCTCTAAGCTCCTTAAACATTCTTATCACCAGTGTTCTGAACTCTGTCTCTGAAAGGTTGGTTACCTCTGCTTCATTTGGCTCCAGTTGTGGAGGTTTCTTCTGTTCTTTTATTTGGGACGTGTATCTTTGTTTCCCCATTCTGGCTGACTCTCTGTGTTTGCTTTGATGTATTAGGTAGATCCCCTAGAGTTCTTAGTTCTTCCTAGTAGTATGTGTCCTTTATATTTGACTTGCACTACGTCGTTCTTCTCCTCTGCGTGTGCTCCAAAGGCGACTCTTGTGTTGTGTATATTGTCCTGTTCAAGAAGATCTTTGATTCCTTTTTGCTTGTGAGTAGGTGGGGTTAACTCCTGGGCTGACTCGTTGTGAGACTTGGCTCTGCCCCCTGCAGGGCGATCTGCTGGGTGATGGTTGACCACTTAAATGTGGTTTGGCCTCTTTGGGCTCTAGTGCCTGCAGAGAATTCCCTCTGGGTGTGTGACTTGTAGGTCAAACCCTGTGGTACTCTGGTTTGGTCTGGAGTTGGCCTCTGGATATGTTGAATCTTGTGCCTCTTAAGCTGGGCCCTCCTGGTCTCTGTGCTCTCCGTTCCCCCCTGGGATCCTGTGTGTGCCCAGAACTGCGGGTGCCACCGTGGTTTTCGCCACCACCAGCTGAGACTCCGCCGCGGGCTGGGATTTTCCCGCTGCCCCCGCCGCCGCCACCGGCCACGCGTTTTCCTCTTCCCACTCTTAACCAGCCTGCATACTCCCATCAGGCCTTTCTCCTATGAACACAGCCTTTACCACATTGCTAGAGGATGTTCTGAGGACCAAGGTTAGGTATGCCTGTGTATCATGCTGACATAGCAGCAATTGCTCAAAAGGTGATTAATGACCGAATGCAGTTCAAGGTCTGTATCAAAGCACATATCTCTTCGAGAGTATGTCATTCAAAAAAGAAAAGCGTAATCCAGAGTCATGTTTGATGCCTTATTGAGAAGAGTAAAGTTGAAAGAGAACGGAGTTCCTTCCGTTAATTCATCAGTCAGTCTTCAATACATTATGTCTTGGGTGCTTTGGGGAATACAGACATGAGTAAGACATAGTCAGTGTCTTTGAAGACTTTAAAACTTACCTAGGGAGACCACAAATATACTTCTCTTAACTGTTATCAAAACAAAGTACTATAGGAAATATGCTAAATGAGCATTGTAGACCAAATTGTGGCACAGGAGAGCTAAACTCCGAATCTGCTTTAGGATACACGCCCCATGTCCATCAGTGGTATTGACATCCACTTTGCTCCAGCCTGACACAAGGAAGTCTTTCTTGATTGCTCCCTCCACTTAGCCCCCATATCCAGTCCATTAGCAAGTCCTTTTCGCTCTAGTTTTAAAAATGTATCCTGAATCTGCTTGTTTCTCTCTATAGTCACTGCCATCTCCTAATCTAGGCGGCCAGCATCTCTCTTCCTGGACTACTGTCCTGGCCTCCTATCTTGCTTCTATTTCTATTCTTGCCACCTTCCAGTCCAATTTTGTATAGTAGTCAGAGTGACATTTTAAACAATATGAATTCAATTAATTTGATTCCTCACTTAAACATGTGAGTGACTTCCGACTGCACTCAGCATAAAGAGAGGACTCTTTACTGTGGCATGCATGGCCCTGCATGGTCTCCAACCTTACTGAGCACCACTTTTGCCCTGGTTCACTGCCTCTTTTAGTTGGTTGAGTATGGCAAGCATCCAACTCAGGGTGTCTGCACAAGTTGTTCCCCCTGCCTGGAATTGTCTTTGTTAATATTTATTCATCTTTCAGGTCTCAGCTTCCATGTCACTTCCCCCAGAAAGGCCTATCTTGATTCTCCTCCCATATAAATTAAGTCTCCTTTTCTATTGTGTCTTATACCACCCTGTTCTTTTCCTTCATAACATTTATTAAACTTATAATTATATGTGTCTGGATTTATTTATTTACTGTCTGTCCCCTCCACTAGACCATGAGCTCCATCAGGGCAGGGCCTATGTCTGATTTACTTATAATCATATTCTAAGTGCCTAGCACAGCACATAGTATATAATAGATGCTCAGTATGTGTCTTTGGGATGAAAGGACAAAATCATAAAGGAGTGAAATGGTCTGAGAAGGATTTTTGGAGACAACACAGTAGAACAACATGAGTAAAGGCATGGAAATGGGTATTAGTGTACAAAATGTGTTCTTGGGATAGGGGTAGGTGTGGCTGGAGGATGGGATCCGTGTTAAGTAGACAATATTAGAAATATATGTTATAGTCATTTATAGTCATATAGTAAAAGCCTAAAACTCCAGGCTAAGAAATGTGACCTTTGTTTGCTAACTTCCACAATGCTACCACCCTAGCTTGATCTCAGCTATCCCCAAAACAACCCAGGGTGGGCAGGATGCACCACTCCTTTTCTGCTGCAAGAAGTTAGGGTTGGTATGGCCCTCATATCTCCAGCCAGGGCCAGGGCCCCAGCAGGATTCAGAATGAGCAATGTCTACTCTACCCGAGCAGTTGGTGGAAATGTAGAAGGGGTAGTGAGGAAGGCCTGGTTGTCAAAGTACCAAAAATTTCCTATTGGGTCATGCAACCCCTTCTGAATATTCCATAGGTATCAAAGTTCCCATCTGACCCTTACTACTCAAGGCCAACAGATACCACTTGTAATAATAATAGTTCCTACTTCATAAGGTTATTATGAGGATTAAATGAGAAAATACATATAAGGTATTTAGCATAGGGCGTAGCACATGGTAAGCACTCAATAAATGTTAACTATTATTATTCCTCTTCTGTAAAATTAGAACATTTATAATGCCTACTTCCCAGGTTTATTGTTATATTAAATGAGATAATACAAGTAAATGCTTAGCATAGCACCTAACACATAATAAGCACTCAAATGTTAGCTATTATTTCCATTACTAATAGCACAAATAACTACAGCAACAATAATATTGAATAGATTAAGAAAGAAATAATGAGGATTGAACTAAGGCAGACAAACTGGGAGATCAAATGAGGGCAACGTATGCCTGAAATGGTCACTCTGGGGCCTCAGAGGTAGGAATTAATGTATAGAGAAAAGCTCAGAGATTCATACACAGCCAGCAGTGGGCAGGCCAGGTTGCTTGGTCACCAGGCTGAAGCAGGTCAGACCTTGGGAGGTGCCCCCCCTTAAGGTAGGCCCTGTCACCAGGGCAATTCCCAGCTCTATTGATCAGTCAGGAATTGTCACTATGGTAGCATCTGGTTGCCTTACTTGATGTATTACTTGGGGAGGAATGGCAGGGCTCTCCATCCTGTTGTCTTGGAGGAATGCCAGAAGGGAATATAGGGCTGCTAAAGGAGGTGTGGGATGGGCAACTAACAGAACTTTGTGCTGCAGGGGGCCAGGCTCCTGTGGGAGTAAGCAGCGTCTGCTTTGTCCCCATGTTTGTTACTTTGTGAACCATTTACATGCCTAGAAGTAGTGCCCACATGACATTGTGCAGTGCTTTTGCAGGAAGCCCTCTCAGTCTCAGGAGGTCCCCATGCAAAAAGGCCATCTCCTCTGTTTACCCCAAACAAAGCATACCTCAAAGGCATCAGAAACAACTGCTGGGGTGGGAGTGAGGCCCAAAGATGACCCAGACACTGAGAAGCCAGGGACCAAAAGCTCTACACGGTCATTGAGGTTGGCAACTGACTGATAATAACAATACCTTTTTGAACAACTTTATGTACCAGGCAGTATGCTGAGAACTTTTCAGTTATCGTCTTGTTTATTCTTCAAAAAACATTAAGAGGTAGCTCCTAATACTAGCCCCATTACACAGGTGTCATGCACGGTGTCATGTGGGGTCTCTGGTCCCACTGCTCCCCACATAGGAACACAGGATATGGTGAGGCCAAAAAGGAACACCCACGGAGCCATAGGTAGTGGAGTCATACTACTATAGTCTCACTGGCAGCTGGGTTGGAGACACAGGAAGCAGGAGCCACACGATCTGCAACCCGCCATCCACTTGTCTCTGCCAACCAACCTCACTTGCTAGCTGTAATCAGCCTCTCTGCAATCCGTAATCCACACTCTGCCACACCACGCCTCACCACCACGCCACAACTTGCTAGCTTAGCCACGGCAGTTATATCAGTGGCTAATGGCTAACCGGTAACAGCCAATGGCCAACTCGTCACAGCTGATGACCATCTACTACCTGAGCCAGCAACTTTCTATGTGAGGCCGAGAGCCTGGAAACTGCTCTCTGGGGCTCTGTCCCCACAACAGGTGAAGACTTTGAAGTTTAAAGAGACTAAGTGACTTGTCCAAAATGCCTGGGTACTCACACTTCTCTATAGAGCTTCATGTTCTAATACTAATACTAATAATAACAACAATAATGAAAAATAGCTGTCATTTATTGAGCACCGACTATGGGACAGGCCCTTGACATGTATTATCTCTTTGATTCCATACCATAACTCTGTTAAGTAGGTATGTAATTGTTACACTTTGCATTTTACAGAGTGTGGGGACACAGGCCCAGAGAGCAGTTTCCAGGCTCTTGGCCTCATGTAGAAAGGTGCTGGCTCAGGTAGTAGATGGTCTTCAGCTGTGGCTAATTGACCCTCAGCTGTTACCAGTTAGCCAATTAGCCCCTGATATAATTGCCAGGGCTGCGCTGGTTGGAGAGTGAGTCCAGAGTCGAGTAGGTGGGTTGGCAGGCAGAGAAGCAGACAGCAGGTTGCAGGTAATGTGACTCCACCCTCCAGTGAGATTATAGTGGTATGACTCCCTACCTATGGCTCCGTGGGTGTTCCTTTTTGGCCTAGCCATATACTGCATTCTTATGTGGGGAGCATGACTAGAGACCCCGCAGGCCGCCCCGCATGACAAATGGCGCAGCTAGCAGGGTCTCCCGCACGACAAATGGCGCAGCGAGCAGGGTATGGTGCCGGCCAAAACCTATCAAAGCATGGTGGAGCAGTTTGTGCATGTAAAACTTCAGCTTTGGGAGGCCTATGAGGAGCGACGCCAAAGCCGGAGGCACGGTCTGCCTGGGAGACTCAAGCCTCCAGATGGCACACCACCCTCTTGGCCATGGAAAGCATTATCTTCCTTTTGTTGATCTGCTTCTGCTGCAGGTTCCGAGGATTATGGACATTATACACCGAGGCCACCACCCACTCAAACACTTGGCAGGGAGAGCAAGATTCCGACCAGGTAGGAATGGCGTCTGAATCTGGGCAGGACGACAGATGGCCCCCACACAGTATGTGGTGCCCGGTGGCCACTGTTCTCAGGAGTTGGACCCCCAAGGAGGGATGAGAGGATGTGTATGGCTCCCCGGCCAGCATGGAGAGGGCCTTGCAGGGTTTGGATGAGCGGTTGTTAGAGGAGGCGAAGGCTACAGCCTGCCGCGTGGGCTGGATGTTCCTCATGGCCTTGAGTCGCAAAATGGAAAGTGTGCTTCATGAAATGGCCCAGGTGCCGGACTAGGTGTCCCGGTTGGAAGTGCTAGAAACACGGGTCCGCCTGTTAGAAGAGCAGCCCCAAAGTGGAGACTCTGAGACAGAGGTGGAGGAAGCTAGTGGAGACAATGTAGCTCCCAACCCCCAAGCCTGGCCAATTTTGAAGCAAAGGGTAAAATGTGAACAAACTTTGGGCCCCGTGGGCGTTGCTGCAGGCAACCCAGCTGTGACTGAGTTCACAACCTACACCCCTTACACTCCCAGAGTTGCAGGAGCTGGGGAGGTGGTACAGCCAGCACCATGGAGAGCCCGGCTCTGCTTGGCTATTACGTTTATGGGATGAGGGAGCAGACAACATTCACTGCTCCCTAGGCAAGATGGAAAAGCTAGTCTTTGTGACAGTGCATCCGTCCCTTTGACAAAGGTTACAGAACTGCCATAGGTTGGCCCAAGACCAGGGCAACCACATTCTAATGGAGTGACTCACTGCTGAGGTACGCACAGTATGGGGACAGGCTGGCGAGCTGCCAGACACTGAGTCAATGGCAGTCATGTACGGAACTTACTCAAATCATCCATTAAATGAGTATGAGATGTGCTATTTTCAACCCTAATATGCAGGGGGCGGATGACGAGCTTTTTACAGCCAGCATGAGAGATTTGGTTTTGGATACTGTACCTATGAGTCCTTTTGGATCCTTGGTTCCCATTCTTACACCATATGTGGGGTGACGGATCCATGAAGTTACAACTGCCATGGCCACCCTAGGGGATGTTGAAAGCCGGAGGCAAAGGAAGTTAAGACAGGAGGTCCAAGCAGTTGAGACCAGGAAGCCCAAATCAAAAGTAAAGGGGTGAGGTCGCGGGCCTCAGAGAGCAACACGCGCGCAGATGTGGCGTGATCTTGTGGAAGCAGGGTCAATGGGAGAAAATAGACCAACAACCCAATGCACTCTTGTTGGAACTTTGGAAACAGTTGCATCCAGAACAACAATTCCGGAGAAGCCTGAAGGAAAAATCTGGGAACGCTCGACACTTGTCCCTCTAGGACTTCATGCAGCAGATTGAGGCTGACTCCTTTCCCCTTGATTATAGGTGGGGCCAAGGTACCCGGTCAGAGGGGACGAGCAGGGACCAGAGGCCCCACATGGAACTGTCCATACATTGGTCCCCTTCTATTGTGCAGAGGGTTTTAGCCCTAGTTGATGCTGGCGCAGATTGCAGTCTTGTTAATGGGAACCCAGAACTGTTCCCCGGACCAGCAATCTGTATTGATGGCTACTGGGGAAAGACTGTGACTGTAAAAGCTGTTTCCTTACCACTGGGTATAGGAAGGCTTCCTCTTCGTACCTACAAGATTTATGTCTCCCCCGTTCCAGAATATATTCTAGGGGTCGCCGTGCTACCTGGCCTCAGTTTACAGACGTCGGTAGGAGAGTTCCGTCTCCGGATCCGGGTGGTGAAAGCGGTGACACGTGGGCATGCTCACCACCCTCCTCAAGTGTTGCCACAGCCCCAGCGCGTGGTTACAGTGTGACAGTACCGCCTGCCAAGAGGACAGGAGGAGATTGGTCGTACAGTATTGGAATTGGAGAAGGCACATATTGTGAGGCCAATGCACAGTCCCTTTAACTCCCCAGTATGGCCTGTCAAGAAGCCAGATGGGACCTGGCGAATGACTGTGGACTATAAGGAGTTAAATAAGGTGACACCACCTTTGCACACAGCAGTACCTTCAATACATGATTTTTTTTTAATATATTGGGGTGACAATACATGATTTGATGGATCGTCTGAATGTCCACCTGGGAGCATATCACTGTGTAGTGGACTTGGCCAATACTTTTTTTTTCCATTGACATTGCTCCCGAGTGTCAAGAGCAGTTTGCTTTTACTTGGGACGGGCGGCAGTGGACTTTTCAAGTCCTTCCGCAAGGATACTTGCACAGTCCACCTATCTGCCCTGGGCTCGTAGCCCAGGATTTGGCACAGAGGGATCACCCATCCTTTGTGGCCTTGTTTCATTATGTCGATGATATTTTGCTAACATCTGATTCTCTTTCAGATTTAGAGCAAGAAGCTCCCTCTCTTCTCCACCACCTGAAGTCACGTGTCTGGGCAGTGAATGACGAAAAGTTCCAAGGTCCTGACTTATCCGTCAAGTTTTTGGGTGTTGTGTGGTCGGGTAAGACAAAGGTCATACCTGAGGCGATGATTGACAAAATACAAGCCTTTCCCTGGCCGACCAAAGTCTCCTAACTGCAGACGTATTTGGGTCTGCTAGGATATTGGCGGGTGTCTGTACCCCATTTAGCACAAAAGGCAAGGCCCTTGTATAACATGATAAAAAGGGGGGCCTGATGGGATTGGACAGAGGCCATAGAGCAATGCTTTGTTGCCACAAAATGGCAGTGCAGCAGGCACAGGCTCTGCAATTAGTAGACCCTGGTTGCCCATTTGAACTTGATGTTCACGTAACCCAAAAAGGGTACACTTGGGGCCTCTGGCAATGGCAGGAGTGTCTCCAGTTGCCAGTGGGATTTTTGTCCCAATTGTGGAAAGGAGCGTAGGTTCGCTACTCTCTAATAGAGAAACAGCTGGCTACTGTGTACGCAGCCCTAGTGGCCACAGAAGCCATCACAGGAATGGCATGGGTGTTGGTTCGAACAACCTATCCTGTCCAGTGGTGGGTCTGTACGTGGGCCCAAGGACCCAAAACGGGGGTGGCACAGACCACCACCCTCGCCAAGTGGGGTGCCTACTTGGAGCAACATAGCAACCTTAGTTGAAGCCCTTTGAGCACAGAGCTACAACAGGTCCTGGGGCCTATGGAGCTTGTAGCACAGGCTGAGCCAAGCACTCTGCCTAGAGTGGAGGACTGGGAGCCCTCGCCCTACAAAGAAGGGCAGCCCCCAGTGCCTGAGGATGCCTGGTTTACCCATGGTTCTACTAGAGGAACTGCAGCCGTTTGGATGGCTATTCGTGTGCAGCCCAAAAGAGACACCATTTGGTTTGATATTGGGACAGGCCAGAGTAGCCAGTGGGCTGAGCTACGGGCTGTGTGGATGATAATCAGCCACGAGTCTGGTCCCCTTGTTATTTGTACTGACAGTGGGGTGGTGTTCCAGGGCCTAGCATTGTGGCTCCCTATGTGGAAATACCAAAACTGGTCGGTAGGACACCGTCCACTGTGGGATCAAGCCATGTGGCAGGACCTCTGGGACCTAGGGCAGAGAAAGGAGGTGACCCTAATGCATGTCACAGGTCACTCCCCCTTAGTGTTCCCAAGTAATGATGAAGCAGATGCCCTAGCACGGGTCCGATGGTTAGAACGGGCTCCTGCCACTGATGTGGCCCATTGGCTGCATAGGAAATTGCAGCTCGCTGGAAGCCGAACCATGTGGCAGGTGAGCAGACGCTGGTGTCTGCCTTTGAAATGGCAGGAGATAGCAGATGCCTGTTATGATTGTGCCATCTGTGCCCAGGACAGCCCCCAAAGGCAGAGGCTCCCCCGGGAGACACAGCAGATTACGAGAGGGAGGGTGCCCCTCACTCGCTGGCAAGTGGATTACATTGGACCTTTGCCTAATGCCCGCAATGCTATGTATGCATTCACAGCAGTGGACACTGCTACAGGATTGATGTTTGCTTGGCCGTGTCCAGCTGCGGATCAGCGGCATACAGTTATCGCTCTTGTATGGCTGTGCGCCCTCTATGGGTGCCCCCAAGTCATTGAAAGTGACAGCGGTACCCATTTTACAGGGCAAAAAGTGCAGCGCTGGGCTGCCAGGATGGATGTACAACGGTTGTTTCATACCCCGTATAACCCACAAGCAGCCTGCATGATCGAACACTACAACAGCCTTTTTTTTTTTTAATTTATTTTTAATTTATTGGGGTGACAATTGTTAGTAAAATTACATAGATTTCAGGTGTGCAATTCTGTATCACATCATCCATAAATCACATTGTTTGTTCACCACCCAGAGTCAGCTCCCCTTCCATCACCATACATTTGATCCCCCTCACCCTCATCCCCCACCCCCCAACCCCTTTACCTTCTGGTAACCACCAAATTACGTTCCCCAGATTAATTTTCAAGCCCGTGGCCATCCTATGGTCACCGATTGCCCTCCAATCCCCTCACCCTCCCCCCTTTTGAAGCAAGGCTTCTGGGTGTCAAAACACCCTCCCATGATGCGTGACTGGGCCTTGCGTCTATGGGACGTCTTGAGAATCCTGAATGAAAGACCACGGAAGGGAAGGCCTGCACCAGTAGAAGCTCTGCTACCTCGAACGGCTTGTCCCATTCAATTACAAGTTACCACAAATGGGACTCTGTTAAAGCCAGGCTACAGCAGGAATGGAAACATTTTGCTGCCAGCACCCACATGCTTGAAAGCAGGGGAATGGCAGCAACGGACTTGGCCCTGGCAGGTGAAAAGCCCCCACTGTCGGTGGTTGGGCCTGATAGCCCCATGGGGGGCTGGTTTGACTCATGATTTGCAAGTGATGCCAGGGGTGGTGGCTGAGTGGCCACTGCAAGTGACCGTAGTATACAGAAGTCCCAATACCGGGATGATTTTGTGGGGAAACTATGTGCTCTCTCTAGGGCCTATTATGGGGTCTCCTGTTCTGTTACATGTTGAAACTATTCAAGGGACCCCAAGCACTGCCATAAAGGTCTGGTACCACAAACCGGGAAAGGTGCCAGTGGCAGCGACCCTCCTTTCCCAGGACAAAAAGCTAGCATGTATCCTCCCAGATGGAAGGGATTTGCCATTGTTGATTCCCAAGACTAAGGTTTCTTTCCTTCCATAGGTGCCTGTAAGGTAATATGACACAGGGACCTTCACGGAAGATGCTTGTCAAGTAAATTGTCAGGCGAGACCCTGTAGGGGTGGAGTGTGGGGACAGAGTCCCAGAGAGCAGTTTCCAGGCTCTCGGGCTCATGCGGAAAGGTGCTGGCTCGGGTAGTAGATGGCCGTCAGCTGTGGCTAATTGACCCTCATCTGTTACGAGTTAGCCAATTAGCCTCTGATATAAACTGCCTCGGCTGTGCTGGTTGGAGAGTGAGTCCAGAGTCGAGTCGGTGGGTTGTCAGGCAGAGAAGCGGACAGCACGTTGCAGGTCGTGTGGATCCAGCCTCCCGTGAGACTATAGTGCCTCCAGTGAGACTATAGTGGTATGACTCCCCTATCTATGGCTCTTTTTTGGCCTAGCCATATCCTGCATTCTTATGTGGGGAGCGGGACCAGAGACCCCGCAGGCCACCTTGCACGACAAATGGCTCAGCAAGCAGGATCTCCCACACGACACAGAGCTAAGGCTGTTAGGTGGTGTCATGCAGGGTGGCATACGGGGTCTCAGCTCCCGCTCCCCATACAAGAACGTAGGACATGGTGAGGCCAAAAGGGAACACCCATGGAGCCATAGATAGGGTAGTCATACCACCCTATTCTCGCTGGCGGCTGGGTTGGAGACACAGGAAGCAGCAGCCACACGATCCACAATCCACACTCCACCCTTGCCAGCCACCATCTGCTTGCTAGCCCCCATTTCCTGCTAGAATAGCCACAGCAGTTGGTGGCCAATGACTCACTGGTTACAGCTGACGGACAACTAGCCACAGCTGATGGCTATCCAATCACAGTTGATGGCCATTTACTACCTGAGTGAGCTCCTTTCCAAATGAGGGCGAGAGCCTGGAAACTGCACTCCTGGCTCTGTCCCCACAGATGCTTAGGAAACTTTGCAAGAGATGGAACATGGATTGAACTTAAGCAAATGATTCTAGCTTCCAGCCCTTTAACCTTACACTACTTTCTCTTTTCCTCCAAAACAGCTCTTTTACCAGGTTAAACTGAAGACAACCACAATCATATATCTCGAACCGTTTGTTTGCAATGCAATGATCTGATTGGTCTAATATCTGCATAGAAAAGGGAGAATTGGGGTCATTACAGATGAGAGAACTGAGGTCTAGATAGGTAAACTGACTTGTCCAGCATTAGACATGGAGCAAGTGACAGAGACCTTATAAGACCTTGATGCTTATAGACACTCATGACTGTAAATGACAAGAAGACAGACACTTCAGAAAATGGGTGGAGGTCTTCATCTGACAGCTCCAACTCAAAAGAGGGTTTTAGAGAAATTATGGCCAGTACAAGATCTCTTTAGGAAAGAGTCAAGAAAACAAAAAACAAAGGTTTTCGTGCAGCAATGTTAAATTGATCCATGTACTACATTCAAAGTGAAAAGTTGGGCTCCTTCAAATGGGGTATCAGGTTAGGGTTTGAGGATGGACTTGATGCTGTGGGTATATCCTGAAACTCTCTGTGCATGGATATGTTGTGCTCAGAAGTTCAATGAGTCCATACGGTCATGCCAAATATCCCTTGCTACAATGCTGCAAGCTTGATAATGAGAATCAGACAAGAAGGACATGGGTGAGCTGAAAACCCACAAATCCAAGGCAACAAGACTGTTGTTCACCCTATTCTGGGCCTTCGCCTGGCTATCTCCTCTTGTGCTGTCCCCCTTTAGCTGAGAGCATCCCGGAAGGCACTCATGACCACTGTGCATCTATACCCTTCACACCAGCTTCCTGATGGGAGCGGAAGGAAAAAAATAACAAGTATGTTTCACATCCCCATGATATATGAAACTAACAGTAGTCACAGGGGTCTCAGTAATTTACTTCTCAATGCCAATGTCACAGGTTTACTTAGTTATCAATTATCAAGAATAAAAACTAATATCCTAACCCCACCCCTACAATGACACATAATAGCCCTGGCAACATTACTCTGCCATTAAAACAAACTCCCTTTCTCTCCTGGTGTTTGAAGTTACTCAGACCCTTCAGCGCTCAGACTCTTAACACCCAGAAAAATCTGTTGCTTCATACATTCTTCTTTGGTATAACACAGCCTTATCACTACCCTTAACAGCAGAATACTCTGTTTAACCGTGCAGGCTCCAGGACCAGACAGACAGACCCGCTTTGCTACTCACCAGCAGAATGAATGTGTGCAAGTCACATTCGGAGCCTCAGTTTTCTCCTCTGTAAAATGAGAATATTAATTGTCCCTACCTGATAGAGTTGTGGCAGGGATTCAATGAGATAATGCATGCTGAAAGAGTGGTGCAGTATTTGGCACACAGCTCAATTAAGGGTAGCTATTTATAAAAAGGAAGACTTGCTGTCTCTGAAAGTTTTCCTTGAAGCATTTCTCTAGCTCCAATTTCCCCCATAATGAAATGAGAACTGAGGGCTGAGACATAAGAAAATAATTGGGACAAAGTTGTGGACAGTGATGCTTACTCCTTTCCTTTTGGCATTTAGAGGGCAGGATAGTATTGATGGAGTGCCTATGACTGAAGAAAAACAAGTCAGTGATGTGATGAAGGGAGGGGTGATAGGAGGGGAGAAAGTGCTTAAAGTATGATAAGGGTAAAGGTAAGTTAGGGCATGAAATCCCATGAAACAAGAAGAGAGAAACAGAGTAAAGTTTAAAAAGTCAAAGGAGGCATAGAAACTTCAAATGGGATTCAAAGGAGAGCTTGGGCAGAAAGGGGGAGAGTTCTGGAAACCACTGTGCCCTTTCTCAGAAATGCTTCTACTGAAGATTGTGTGCCAAAAGGCATGAAATATGCTGGTCAGTTTGTTCATCCAAATTTGCTCTTACTAAAAGAACATTCTGCTCTCCACTCACCTGTGCAGAAACCAACCCCAGAGAACCAGGACAAAAACCAGCCTCCTAAATGCAGTCTCTTATGATAGGTTCCTAAGCCACAGCTACTGAAACACCTAGACTTTACCACTTTGGAGAATGGTTTTGTTCCCTCAGGCCAGAAAACCCAGGGGATCTTGTCTCCTGAAAGTTACCATGGGAAGAGGGGTTTACAGGTTTCTCTGAATCATCTAAGGGACTAATTAACAGATAGATTTCTTGGGTCCACTCATGGAGTCTCAGATTCAGTTGGTCAAAGTGGGGACTCAAATATATTTTTAAAAGTGACCCCAAGTGATTCTGTCACAAAGCAAGCTTTGACTTTGGAGACAAATATGCTTTGTTTAAATGAAAAGCACTACAATATAGACATAGATAATCTATTCCTAAATCTGTCCTCATTCTATACATGAGGAGTGTGGGACTCAGAGATGTTTAAGCACTGTTCAAGGTCACACAGCTAATTACTAGCAAAACCAGAACTGGAACCCAGGTCTTTTGCTTCTCAATTCACTGTAAGCTTCATTTACTGACTCTCTTTGCCTCCTAATGAGATTTTTCCTTTCGAGTTTAAGTATGGAGAACTAGAACTCCTGGTTCTAATCAGAGTTAAAAAGCAATGCTACCTTTGTGGAACAATTCATTAGAAAACAAAACATGACAACCCCAGTTGTACTAAAAGCATCAAGCACAGTTTTAAAAATAAAATAAAATATGACCTTTCCCTTTATGGCCACCCATAAGGAGAAATGTATCACATGATTTAAGTGTAGAGACCATGCTTGTGGCTATAATGTTTCAGTTTTAAATTATTCAGCATTGAAGAAAAGACACTTAGCTTTAAGATGGGACATTCATTAGCTTAACAACCAAAGCTTTTTTTTTAAGACAGCAAAGATTAATAATTATTTTATCTGGCCATCAGTTCCTCTGTGAACTATCCTCGCTCTATTCCAAACCTTTAAAAGACAAAACATGTAAACAAACAAATGAAAACAAATAGATAGGCTCTAAAGCCATTTGCCAAATACCAAGATTTTGGTGTTTGCTTTAGGCCAAGAGTAGGGTCTATAGATTGTGGGAAACCACAAATCATAATTATCAATAGTTCAAATAATCCAAATTATTCCTTTAGGGATAATAACCCACCCATCTTCTGACAGCTCAAAGGCATCCCAGGTCAGGCTGTCTACATACCACACTAGGTAAAGTGAATGATGGGTAAGTACAAAGGACATTCAGAAATCTATCAAATTAGGAATCTGCACTTTAAAGGCACCTGTATCTATCCCTAGGGGAGAGAAGTTGCCCAATTTTTAACTAGCAAGTGTTGGGGCAGAGGATTATGTCCAGAGCTTTTTCCAGAAATGTCCATCTCTCAGAGCATTTCTCCTTTCCAGATGTGTCTTCTCCACCGGTAAAATGGATTGCAACTGTCACCACTCATTCATGTTCCCTCCACTGCTCTGCCACCCCCAAGGGACTTTAAGGTTGCTACTGACTCTCTTCAGACAAGGTAGCTCTTTAAGCCACACAATCACTCTGATTTCCATCTTCTCCTAATCTATAGATCCTACTCTTGGCCTAAAGCAAACACCAAATTCCCCTTGACCATATCTGATTGTTGGCAGAAAAGAGATATAAGAAGCCCAGGCAGAGTGAGGGGAAAGTCTACACCTATACCTGTTTGCCACTATTCCCTTTGCAGAGGGTGACATCAGTATTTATTTCTGTTAGAATAACTTCTCATAGGAGGGCCTCAAACTGGTCCTCTTTGCAGGACACCACATAGGACAGAAGCTGACTCCTACACAGCACTCAGCTTCTGGAAAATTCTGGAACCAGTCTAGCTGACCTCAGAGCTCAGTGAAGATGCAGCTGTAGCTTTTTTCCAAGTGTCTTAAGTGGTAGATCTCTAACGTTACTTCGCCATTGTCTGCTGCTGTGGCTGCTGCCAGCAGAAATGACTCTAAATGGCCATTCATTTCACAGTGAATTTAGAGGCACCTGATGTTAGAAAATGCTTTTGACACAGTTCTAGAAATGAATTTAAAACCATGTTTGCTTAAATAATTGAAGGTGAAACATGTATTACATGTGTTTCATGTACATTTAGGGATTTCTGTTCCAAACCTTTTGTGGTGCCAAATATGAATTCCTGCCTAGCAATTGATTTAAGAAGCGAAACCTGAATTATCATAAGACATCAAGAGGAGGAACAGAGTGTAGTTTTATATACTGTGGTTGAAGTGTAAATTGGTAAAAACACTATGGAGAACAATTTGGCAATATCTAGAAAAAATTAGCAGAACAAATCTAGTCCCAGGAATTTATCTAAAGGAAATAATTAGCCAAATGCATATTATACAGACCAAGGATGTTCACTGTGGAATTGTTTGAGGGCTCATAAAGGAATAGAGTGACAATTATGATTTTTAAAAATTTCAAACATTTATGTACAATGAAAGACATTAAAATCAAATTTAAAAGATAAACAATAAACTGCTTAATATTTTTGCAACATAGATAACAGTTAAATAATTACTATCCGAAATATATAGAGATTCTAGTTATCAAAATGAGAAATAACAACTCAATAGAAAAACAGGCAAAAAATATAAAATAGCAACACAGAAGAACTACAGATGGCCAATAAACATATAAAAAGATGTTCAGCCTCACTTGTACTCAAAAAAGATGCAAATGAAAAGGAGTTTTTTTTCAGCTATCTCATTGTTAAAGACTAAAAAGATCAATAATATGTGAAATTAGTGAGGAAGAGCATGGAGAAATGGCCATTGTTAGTGGGAATGTAAGTTGCTGTAGCCTTCCTGGAGGGCAATTTGGCAGGCGCTATTAAACACAAAGATGGGCAAACCAAACTCTGAACCAGCAATTTCACTATTGTGAATTTATACTACAAAAACACTTGCAATAGTATGCAGAAATCCATGTCAAAGGAAGTATATTTCACCAATATTTAATAATTTTAAAAATTAGAAGTAATATAAAAATTCATCAATAAAAGTTAAAGAAATGACGTCACACTCATATAAAGGTATTACGCAACTATTTTTTCAAATGAAATAACTAGATGTATACTAGCAGAAAAAGATCTCCTGACATACAGTTCAATGAAAAGCATGTTGTAGAACATGTGGGGCATTGGTCACACATTTTATTATTTTATGCACATGAATACATATATGAATATTCATAAAAACATGCACAAAATGATACACACCAAACTGTGAACACAATGGGGGATCAGTGGCGGACTGGACAGGAACATTCTACTTCATATTTCTATTTTTACAAGCTAAGCATATATTATTTAGATCATAAAAACGATTTTTTTAAACAAGAAGTGCGACAAGCTATGCCATGCCCACAATGTCCAACTCCCACTCCCAGCCTCTAAAAATGTCCTCTTCAAGGACACAGTGTTCCAGCATCTAAGATAATTTCTAATACCCAAAGCCATGAGCTTTTGCTATTTAGAATTGAACTAAGGGAAGAAACATTGGAAAGAAGTGGAAGGGCTGTTGCGTTCTTTTAGAAGAGTTTCATTTCGTGCAATTATGGCATGATTGACACCCTTTCTAGAATGACCTCAATCTACCATCCATCCAAATCTCCTACCATTCTTCTTGCCATGCCTCCTTCCCCCCACATTTTTCGTAAGATTGGGAGAAGAGGACATGGCTAGTTCATTTCAATTTCTGTTCTGTTTTCACCTGAATTCCAAGATTCAATCCCACACTTTTATCCTAAAGAAATTCCCCCGTAGCACTTCCTCTCTCAGTCTATTTGGCACAAGGCTCATTTTAGTACTTCCAATAGCCTCCAAGCTAAGGTTGACAATCCTAGCTGTGGGAATCTTTAGTATTTAGGGAGCATCTATAAGTGACCCTAAGCTGTGTACCAACATCAAGAGCCAGCAGGGCAGGAGCTCTAGACCTAGATGGCTCTGAAATTACATGCTAGTGTACTTCGGTCCTTCTTTGGTAAGTACATCAATAGCTTTCATCAGACTTTCAAGGAGGTTCTTGGCCCACAAAAAAAGTTAATAACCACCAAAGTAGAGGGACTAGAATAATTCAATTGCCCAGTGAGTATCTACACAGAACACACTGACCTCAGGTTTCCAGCTGGCTGCTTGGCTTGGTGACTCAAACAAAAATATACTAAAGAAGAATGGAGAAAGATAGGTGAAAAGAGGCATGGCCTTTTAGGGTTCCAATAGAAATCTGCCCCTCTGGTAAAGCTGCCACAAAGAGCCCATACAACCCAGGCCTGGACTTGGCCTCCAAGTTCCAGTGAATGAGCCAACCTACACTGACCTAAACAAGAAGATATCTAGGTCTGGTAGGAAGAGCATTAGGAGAGAGCAGATATCAGTTCTAACCTTTAGGATGACTTCTGTTCTGTCATGTGGTAGCTTTATGATCCTAATTAGGCAACTCACTTCACTTCTCCGGTCCTAATTTTCCTCATCCAAACATATTTGCACCAGATAAATTTCAAAAGCCACTTTCAGCTCTACCATTCTATGAATCTCACCTACTGGACAGGAATTTCCACTAACCTTTCCAGAACAGAGAATGACTTCACTTTTACTTTTTAGTATCACAATCTTAAAGTCATACAGTTTTCTATTGTGGCTAACCTAAATCCTTTCTACTGCAACTGAAGCTTGTGTACAGAGCACTATAGAACTAGTAAGTCTAATGCTGCACATCAGTCTCTGCCCCAAGCCCAGTTTGCAATTATTATTCTCAAGAACTGAACACACAATGTGATATATAGATGATGTATTTCATCTATATACATTGAAACCTATGTAATTTTACTAACCATTGTCACCCCAATAAATTTTAATTAAAAAAAAGAACTCCATTCTTCTTTCAAAGCACTTTGTAAAGAAAAGAGGTTGAGGGAATTAACGAAGAGTCAAGGGAATCAGAAAGGGTCAATAGCCACATGAGTGCTTTTTATTTTGCCTTTAAATTTCCTTACAGATGGCCACACCTTCCTATTGGCAAAATGAGCTCAAAAAACTGCTCAAGAAACCTTTGTTGAAAACAGAATTCCAGCCCAGATTGGATGTTGAAGTCACTGGAGATGAACCCTGCAGCACCTGTCTTCCAAGACGGCCTTTTAGAACTGCAAGAGAATGAGTCTAAAGGATGAAAGAAACTTTCCAACTAAACTTAATTCTTACCTCCAGCGTTCTCCGGTTAGTAGGGTGTGTTCAGATTGATGGGATTTTTCTCTTTTTTTAAAGATTTTATTGGGGAAAGGGAACAGGACTTTATTGGGGGAACAGTGTGTACTTCCAGGACTTTTTTTTTCCCCAAGTCAAGTTGTTGTCCTTTCAATCTTAGTTGTGGAGGGTGCCATTCAACTTCAAGTTGTTGTCCTTTCAGTCTTAGTTTTGGAGGGCGCAACTCAGTTCCAGGTCCAGTTGCCGTTGCTAGTTGCAGGGGGCACAGCCCATCATCCCTGGCGGGAGTCGTTGTGGTACAGGAAACCTTGTGGTTGAGAGGACGCGCTCCAACTAACTGAGCCATCCAGGAGGCAGCTCAGCTCAAGGTGCTCTGTTCAATCTTAGTTGCAGGGGGCAGAGCCCACTATCCCTTGCAGGACTTGAGGAATTGAACTGGCAACCTTGTGGTTGAGAGCCCACTGGACCATGTGGGAATAGAACCCCAGACTTCGGAGTTAGGAGCATGGAGCTGTAACCGCCTGAACCACCAGGCCGGCCCCCAATGGGATTTTTCTTGAGGCTGTACTGATGATACCTCTGCACCAGGAAATTAAAGGCCACACTGAAATTTTCAGGATGTGAAAGGAAATAAGCCCAGAAACTGAGTCACCCAAGGTTGAATGACAATAGGTTTTTCCAGTAAAAGCAGAGCAGAGAACTGAGGCAGTCTGACCAAGAACGAAGCAGAAAGACAGGATTTGGGCCTGAATTATTAGAATAAATGCCTTAATTCTTCACTTCCCTTTCATAATAACTTTGAGTTTACACAGAGCCTTTCTTCTAAGAAGCTCAAAATACTTGCAGAGATATTACCGTGTTTCCCCGAAAATAAGACCTAGCCGGACAATCAGCTCTAATGCGTCTTTTGGAGCAAAAATTAATGTAAGACCCAGTCTTATTTTACTATAATATAAGATTGGGTCTTATATAATATAATATGATATATGATATGATATGATATATGACATAATATGATATGATATAATACCTGATCTTATATAATATAAGACCAGGTCTTACATTGATTTTTGCTCCAAAAGACGCTTTAGGGCTGATTGTCTGGCTAGGTCTTATTTTCGGGGAAACACAGTATCTTAGCTGTCATTACACCATCACAGTTGTCGAGAGCAATGATTATTATCAGCCTTCCTTTACACATGGGGGAAGGAAAGCCTAGAGGAGTGAAGGAGTCATCAAGTTTACACAGCAAGATACTGAGAGACTCTGAACTCAGCAAGAAATTCTCTTGCCCATCACTGCCCCAAAAATATTCTTCTCAATACCAGTCCAGCCAAATGCTTATTGGGACACCAGGTTCTGTGGGCAAATACATCTGGCAAATATTGGAATCACAATACACATTAGCCTAGTAAAAGCCCTGCAGTAAATAAACCTGTTTCTGTTCAAGCAAGAATCCCCCAAATTAAACTTAACACAAAACTCTGTATGTGTGTGTGCATGCACATGTGTGTAACACCTGTGGAACTAGCCTTCTTTGGAACACACATTGGGAAGCACTGGTCTGGCCACTAGACTGATCTGGGTATTGGCACAGCAGACAGATCAATTCTACTCCAGCTCAAGCTGTGGGGTTGTTTCTTAGAAATACTGCCTGATACTTTGTGGTATTGACAGCCAGTGAACAAACGACCTCGATGAGCCCAAAAGAACCCAAGCCATCATTTCCTCTGCCGCAGGGCATTGGTCAGACTAGGGAGGAAGTCCATTCAAGCTCACCAGCTTCTGCTGGAATTCCTTTCAAATAGAACCCAGGGCTATTTTTGGTCTTCATTTAAGGGAGGAGATGCTCAGGATGCTGGTCCAAGCCCTGAGAGCTTATGCTCTTAACTAGCATAATTTTGTGCCCACCAGGCACTTCCAGTAGAAATCATCCATTTCTTAGGTTCATTTCCAGTGCCATTCATCAGCACCAATACAACAAAAGAGACTTGGAATGTGCCCCTGTTCTGGCTTAATTGCATGAGTACTATAGTAGTCATTATATATCGACTTCAAAACTAACATACAGCACAGAATCTTGTGCTATTAATAATTACCAGTGACACTACTAAAAGTACCTAAGATCTAAAAGTCCCTGAAGACCTTGTCCTGGTTCATTTGTATTTTATATACATTTCAAATGATAAAGGATCACACACAATGGATTCAATATTTATTGATGCTATTTTCACATTTTCTTACAGTATTTATTAAACATCCACACCATGAGGAAAAATGCCTCCATTAAAATTGTTTACTTTTTGTGCAAAATTTAAATGTAATACAGGTATACTTTTCTTTGGTATACCATCCATTGGCTATGTGAAAAATTCTGTGTAAATGCATTTTTGGTAAAAATATTCACTGTAAAAGTCAGGGGACAGTGTTATTTAAGACGATCTAGTTATGAATCCTTTTATAAAACAACACACTCTACAATGTGAATATTGTCCATCTAGTTTATTTGTCTTATAAATCCATATTTATGCATACCATATTTGCTTAAAGCAAGACACACTATTAATAAATGAGCTAGACATTTCTTAAGATGGGATGTTTTCTGATCCTTAACAATCTGCAATACTAGATCCTTTTGGATTCAACATTAATCACTATCCAAGTCCAGGGAAATTCATTCTGAATTGGTTGAAAATGTGACAGTAACACTTCTGAGGACCCCCTACAGTCTGATTTAACTATGACCCCTCTGTCTTAAGACAAGTTGTTCCTTCAACTTAGCCACCTGGTGAATTAATTCCTCAAGACTCACTCAGATGTCACTTACCCCGTGAAGCCTTTCTTGATCATACACCCCACCCCCAGCCAGGCATCCTTCCTCTGTGCTCTCACAGTACCCTGCCTGTCCCTTGTCATACTCTACTGTAATTATCTGTTTACACACTCTATCTTGCCTACCAGACTATGCACTCCCTGAGAGCTGAGATGGATGTTTTATTCATTTATTCATTTCTATACTTTCAATACTTAACATTACTACAGGGCACATAGCAGTTGTTTAATAAATGTCGATTGTTTGAATGATCACTATCCTTAACTATATATTTTAGGACCCCCCAAAAGCAATGTTTTATTAAAACCACAAATAAAAATTACAGGGAGAAGGTTTAGCAGTTTTGTTCCTTGTTATTGATCTCTTCTTTCTTTGATTGAAAAATGACCATACCAATTCACACCTACGGTTCAAGAAAGGAAAAAAAACACAAAACAAACAAACAAAAAACCCTCTATACCCAATTCACAACTAATACAGACGTGCATTTAGTATGTTCCTTTTTCTCCAAACATACAACTATATCCTAGCCTACCATTAACATCGCTGCAGTAAAGAAGAAATAAGGATCCACTATTTAAAGGGGGAGGGGGGCGTTACTGCAGGGATCACTAAAACAGCTTTGGATCCTCATTGGCTGACAGAGAGAAACCTGCTAAGAAAGTTGGGCATCTTTGGGAGAACAATAACGATGTCATTAGGACTTTGTCAACCTGTCCAGAAATTTCAACATACATAATATCCTAAGAAACAGCCCCAGCTGGGGGGATTTCCATCACTTTGAAACCATCATTACCCTCCCAATGTGGGCAGAACAGGTTGGACCTGATCCGCCTGCATATTACTGCAATCTGGCTTGGCATGGGATGATACCCAAGGACATTTTATGCCAGGAGTAGCCCAGCCCCACTGCGCGCGCGTGCAGGCACCCCCCCCCCGCGCGCGCGCACACACACACACACACACACCACTCCAACTCACACTCACACTCACTGAATCCCATACAAAACCCCACCATCTCTGTGGCACACACCACTGCATTCCTGTGAGCCCTGTCACACACAGGGAGTGTCCCCTCACATTTTCTCACTTCCCTAGTCTGCCTGACCCACACCCCACACCTCCCGCAGACGTCAGCCTAGCTTGGAACTGGAAGCTGGTGAGGACTGGTTTTCGTTGTATGTAACAAAGCCCCATGCACCCAGGTACCCCACTTGATTGACTCCATCCATCTCTTCCCTTCCCCCATCATGATCTCCCAGAACAAGAGACAGCTCAGCTCTGAGAAGTAGATTTGGGGAGTGAGGGCGCAAAGAAAGAGAGCTTTAGGGGTGGGCGGGGGCAGAAGTCCAGGCAGCTTCAGTGTTCTCTCACCGTGAAGCGAGAGAGACGGAGAACTAGCAAAGGGACCGAGATGCCTTCTCACCCCATCACATCCTATCTATTCATAGAAAAAGACCCAAAACTGAGAAATAATATACCCTCCTGTCCGTCCCGTGCCCTCCCAACAGCTCTTCAAGCCACTGGCTCTCCAACAGCCCGCAACAAAGCGTCCCCTACACAGACCTGTTCCAGCCTCTTCCTGGCGAGAGCAAGGGGGAGCCGCTGCTGATGGTTCTGCCCTTCGCCGCCAGGCAGGAGTCGCCGGGAGGTGGAGCAGGAACTCGGGGAAGAAGGAGGACTAGAGGGGATAGGAGACACAGCAGCAGCGACGGCGGCTGTGGCAGCAGTAGGAGGAGGCTGTTTCTGTGGCAGCTGCTAAGAATGCTCTGGCGAGGGGCAGGGCTGGGCGCGCGGGGCGTAGGCTCACGTGCGCCCCATGGCCCCGGGTTGCGCGCGCGTCTGGGTGTGTGAGAGCATCTGGGTGTATTTTGACTGTGATTATTCCAATTCCGACGTAGTCTGGAACTTGTGGTTCCTGCAGCCAGGCGGAAGTGAAACCCTTTCAGTCTCCCAAGCCTGACTGTGCTTGCAGCGGGGTGGGGGTTGGGGGAGAGAGACCGAGAGCTGGGAGGAGTTAAGTACCAGAGCCCCAGGCCTGACATTAACGTCCACATCCCTTCCTTCAATCTTATTTCTGGGCACTGGTAGTTTACCACTGCACACATCTACGGAAATCCTATAGCCATGGAGGATAGAAAGAGACCAAGGACAGTCACTACCACCAACACATTGTATTGTGTGAGTGCTCACACTGTGCTGAATGCTGTCTGGACTACCCAGCAGGCGGTTTCTGTTCTAACTTGGGATTGACTTTCATCAGTTGACGTGCCCATATCTTCATACAGGATCTACATTCCACCTTTTCTCCTGTCTCTCATTCCACTGCAATATCTCCGTGCTTGAAACCAAGGTTGTCATAAAATCAATTCCCTACTTTTTAGTCTGCTTACCCACCAGCATCATCCAGGCCCCTGGCTTTACTAGCTTCCAGGGGTCACTTAACTCACATGCCACTCCCCCTCTAAGAGTGACTCAGTTTAGATGAGAACCAAGACTGGTTTCCTGGAAGCCAGAGGGTTGATGATCATCGTGGATCCAGCAGGAAACCCAGTGTGGATCTGCAACTCTAAAGCTAAGATAAGGGAAAACAACTGTGAGAGACACAACTTTGTCTCAGGAGTCAATCCTTGGTGAATCCCTTGCTTAGAGCCCTGCTGAACATCTCCTTCCCTTTGGTGACCTTCCGAGCATTTCACTTCATCTTACTCAATGGCTTATGTTTGTAGAGCACTTTAGGATTTACAAAGCACTTCCTAATAATGGAATCCCTACCATCTCATCTCTGTGAATTAGGTAAGGAAAATATCATTATTTGTAGTCTATAGAGGAAAAAACAGATTCAGCAAAATTAAGTGGAATTGCCTAATATTACAGGCTAATAAATGGCAGATCATGAATGGGGATCCAGGCCTTCAGATTTCCAGGCCAAAGTTTTTTTTGTTTTTGTTTTTTAAATTACATCTCGGAAATAAATTACAAATTCATCTACTGATCTACTAGAGGCAAATGGTTTAGTGCCTTCACCCAGTTGAAACTGTTAGCTAAACATGAGAATTTGAAAAGAATTTCAGTTAGATTGATACATTCAGGTGCAACTCACAAGTTAGTAGGCATAGTTAAAGACTATTAGGCCTCAGTCCCTAGTTAGGAGACATAATTATTCCTTCGATTCCTCTAGCAGCTACTGTAAGAATAATTTGAAATTAGGTACAGAAAGGAAAATAGGAAGAGAGCTTATTCGAATTTCCTGGGGTGAATGTTCCTTGTGAATGTTTCCCCACATCTTTATCCTCTAAGTCATGAGAATGAATCATTGTTTGCCACCAAGGGAGGAAACCTGTATTCTACACAGCAACCTGGATAGTCCCAAGAGTGTGCAGATGGATATCAAGCAAAAGAGGCAGGCTTTTGCATGGGGCTAAAGCTCTACTTTGGAGTCAGATAGCCCTAGCTGGAAAATCTTGGAGAATGACTCAATACCAGTGATCTACCTATAAAATAGGTGTAGAAGTGTGAGAATGGAATGGAGTGATACAAGTGCCTGAGACATAGCAAGGCTCAATAAATGTTAGTTATCATTATTATTAGAGAAAAGAAAAGCAACAACTGCATTAATATGTCTTTCTCTATTAAAGACAGAAATTATTTATTACTAGTAATACCTCAACATTGAGGGAATGCAGAGGAAGAGATTGCTTTTTTTTTTTTTTCTTTTTCCACAGGATAGGACAGATCAAGTGCTGGTAATAGGAGATAGGCATGATAAACAAATAGAGATGAGGGATTCTCTGCAACTACTGAGGACCAGCATGGAACTGAGAAGAGAACAGGATCAGAAGAGGATGATGACAAGAGGGGGGTATTTAGGAATGGGCAGGGGATTGTGACCCAGATTCTGGATACTCATGGTTACTGTGACAGAGTGGGAGTATATGCTTATTAACATTTTTGCAACAATGTGCACAGTTTACTCAAACAAGCTCCTGTTTATCAAAAAATCTAATAAAGAACTCCATTCAAAATCTATCATAAATACCTGAATCTGACATTCAGCCAGGGACTCCCTGTTCTGATCTGCTACCAAATAGAGACTATTCTTGTTTGAGCCTTGCCAAACACAGAGAAGTTGAGTCATAACAATGCTCAGAACCAAGCTGCAGAAAAATTGTGAAGGAGGTGAAATCTGTCTCTGGCATCTTTCCAGTTCCACTGTGTTGCACCCTTTCCTTCCCATTGCCAATCTCTAGACATCAAAATCCCTTCCTTTCCCAACCAGGAAAAAGTGGCCTGATTTATCCACTTACAATGAAGTGCCTTTATGTGTTTCTCTTCTCAAAAGGAAGACTAATAGAAGGAGACAATGCTAAACCCAAGAAATGGATCACTAATGGTAGAAATTCAGGCATTCTAGGTGATAATACCTTGGTAACCAATACCTTGGGTGCCCTCAAATCATTTAGGCATGAGATGCTCCATAAATAAGACTGGACTTGAAATTTTTAATTCCCATTGTAACAGAAACCCAGAATAGTAAGAGGCATTGGTTATTATCTCCATTCAAACCCCTTTATTTCACAGGTGACTAAACCAAGGCTCAGAAAGATTAGGTGACTCTCCCAAGACCACATAGCTCCCAAAGAGAGCCATGACTTGAATTTCAAGCACAGAGCTCTTTCCATTACACTATGCTACTCCATCACTCATGAAGAAAAGTAGGAGCGATTGCTTATGTTGGGTCTCAGTGCAGGCTGCCCAAAATATGCCAAAGTGGTATACTGATTATTCGGAATTAAAGTTATTTGAGAAACAGTCAGTACAAAAAAAAAAAAACAAAACAAAACAAAAAAACAAACAAACAAAAAAAAAAACAGGCACTGACCCTCACCTCTCTCCCCCTGAAAGCAGGAAATAAATCTCCCATGTGAAAGTATCCTCCCTTCCTATACCAAGAAAAAAGAAGACATCCTTATCACAAGAGTCAGGGAATTCAAGGCCGAGAACTTTATATAAACAAACTTTGTTACTTCTTCATTAGTTTGCTACCCCAAATATAAACTCTTTGTTTTGTCCAATCTTCAAAAATTGTTTGTCTAAATATGGTATATAAACAGCCTGCTTTGGTCGCTTTGGGGGTCCCATATCTATGAGATTTACAAACATATGTAATCAAATTTTATTTTCTCCTATTAATCTGTCGTATGTCAACTTAATTCTTACACCAGTCAGAAGAACCTAGAGGGTATACTAAAAATTATTTTCCTCCACAACACTTAGAACTGATATTTGTGACTTTATTCCAGGCACATAGGGATGGCATGAAAGCAAGAATAAAGGGAAGAAATGAAGCTTCAGTCTTTTTTCTTGCTTCCTTTAGCTTTCTCCTTACAAGTCACTTTTTTCTTAGTAGCCATTTCAAACACGACTCATCGAGAATCATCTATGTGATGCCAGGCACCTAAAACTGGAAATAATATTAGAGGTCTGAGACTAGGCTAAGAGTCGACAGAGTCCAGGTCGCTCCCTGAACTTTTTTTTATTATTGTGGTAAGAACATTTAAACTGACAACTACCTTCTTAAATTCTAAGTGCACAATACAGTATTGTTAGCTATAGGCACAATGTTGTACAGCAGATCTCTGGAATTTAGACATCTTGTATAACTGAAACTTTATGTCTGTTAAATACCACTACACACTCTGCCCCAACCCCCGGCAACGGCCATTCTATTCTCTGCTTCTATGAGTTTGACTGTTTTAGATAACTTATGTAAGTGGAATCGTGCAGTGTTTGTTCTTCTGTGACTGGCTTATTCCACTTAACATAATGTCCTCAAGGTTCATCCATGTTGCATATGGCACGATTTTTATTTCTATTTTAAGGCTGAATAATATTCCACTATATGTATATTCCATTCATCCATTGATGAACATTTAGGTTTTTTTCCACATTTTGCTAATTTGAATACTGCTGCAATGAACATGGGAGTGCAAATATCATTTCAAGAGGCTGATTTCAGTTCTTTTGGATAAATACCCAGAAGTCAGATTGCTGTAAATTTTAGAAGATTTTAATTAAAATATAGCTAATATACATGTTAATTTCAGGTGTACACCATAGTTAGTCAACATTTATATACCTAAAGAAGTTATCATCATGGTAAGTCCAGCAACCATCTGACACTGTACCATGCTATCACAATATTATTGACTATATTCCCTATGGTGTACATTGCATCCCCGTGACTTATTTGATTTATACCTGCATATTTGAAACTTTTATTCCCTTTCTCCTTCCCCCCTTTTTAATTTTTCAATTCCACTTGATATTCAGTAGCACATCTGCAATTTTTTGAAGAATCTCTATACTGTTTTCCATAGCAATGGCACAATTTACATTCTTACCATCAGTGTACAAGGGTTCCAACTTCTCCACATTATTACTAACACTTTTTTTTTTTTTTTTTTTTTTTTTTTTTTTTTGTGTGTGTGTGTGTGTGTTTAATAATAGCCACCCTAACAGGTGTCAGGTGACTTCTCATTCTGGTTCTGATTTACATTTCAGTGATGATTAGTGATGTTGAGAATCTTTTCATATACACGTTAATAATTTGTATGTCTTCTTTGGGAATATATTTCATCTCCTATGCCCATTTTTTAATCAGATTATTTTTATCTTTGAGTTATGTGAGTTCCTTATATATTTTGAATATTAACCACTTATTTGATATATGATGAGCAAATATTTTCTCCCATTCCATAGGTTGCCTTTTCATTCTATTGTTTCCTTTGCTGTTCAGAAGCATTTTAGTTTGATGTAGCCCCACTTCTCTATTTTTGCTTTTATTGCCTCTGCTTTTTGTGTCATATCCAAAAAGGTCATTGCCAAGACCAATGTCAAGGAGCTTTTCCTCTATGTTTTCTTCTAGAAGTTTTATGATTTTAGGACTTACATTTAAGTATCTAATCCATTTGCAGCTATTTTTTGTGAGTAGTGTAAGACAGGGGTCCACTTTTATTCTTTTGTATGTGAATATCCAGTTTTTTCAATATCATTTATTGAAGAGACTATCCTTTTCACATTTAGTGTTCTTGGTGTCCTTGTCAAAGATTAGTTGATTGCATATGAATGGGTTTATTTCTGCACTCTCTATTTTGTTCCATTGGCCTATGTGTCTATTTTTATGCCAGTGTCTTTTATGCCAGTGTCATATGAGGTCTGACAATTAAATTCACAAACTTGTCGCAATGATGTTGCTTACATTTTTTAATATCAGAGGGATTATTCATTACGAATTTGTACCAACTGAACAAACAGTTAACCAAGTTTACTATTTGGAAGTGCTGAAAAGGCTGCATGAAAAAGTTAGACAATCTGAACTTTTCGCCAACAATTCATGGCTCTTGCATCACAACAACACACCAGCTTACACGGCACTGACTGTGAGGGACTTTTTAGCCAGTAAACAAATAACTGCATTGGAACACCCTCCCTACTCACCTGATCTGACCCCCAATAATTTCTTTCTTTTTCCCAAAGATAAAGGAAATATTAAAAGGAATACATTTTGATGATATTCAGGACATCAAGGGTAATATGATGACAGCTCTGATGGCTCTTCCAGAAAAAGAGTTCCAAAATTGCTTTGAAGGGTGGACTAGGTGCTGAGGTCTATGCATAGTTTCCCAAGGGGAGTACTTCAAAAGTGACCATAATGATAGTCAGCAATAAAGTATGTACTACTTTTTCTCGGATGAGTTTGTGAACTTAATTGTCCAACCTCGTATGGTTTGATTACTATAGCTTTGTAATATAGTTTGAAATCAGGACATGTGATGCCTCCAACTCTGTCCTTCTTTCTCAAGGTTGCTTTGGTTGTTTCAGTTCTTTTGTGGTTCATTACAAATTTTAGGATTTTTGTTGAACCTTGCAGTCTCACTTGTAACCCATAGTATGTTGTTGGAGTAAGGCTGTGTGAATTCTGAGGCTATATCAAAAAGGGTGATTTCCATTTCCATGCTGCTTGCTGAAACACTTACTCTTGGGGCCCTAAACCACCATATAAGAAGTTGTAGCACTCTGAAAACACTTGACACTTGACATTGAGGAAACCAGTGCTGTGGATAGGCCCCATGTAAGCACTTTGGTTTGCACTTCTAGTCTTTGAGTCCACCCATCCTAGCCATGATGTCTGTGAATGAACAAGACTTTAGATGATTCCAGACACTGGCCATTAAGTCACCCCAGCCTTCAAATTTTCCCTGCAGAGTTGCCACACATTGTGGAGCAGAGAAAGCTCTCCACATTGTGCATTTTCTAAATCCCTAACCAGCTTCTTCGATGAGCATAAAATCATGGCTATTTTAAGCTGTTAATTTGGGCAGTCATTTTTCACAGTATGTTTGAAATATTTCATACCTTTCCCATTTTTTCATAACTTACCCCCTGTTTCATTATCATAATACTATATTGGTTATAGTGGATACCCTTACCAGAAAGCCATAACAATTCTCAGCATTATGACTACTTAGGGAAATAGGCTTTGGAGCCAGACAGCAGTTGTTTGAATCTCTGGTCTCTGCTTTGTTAGCTGTAATCTTGGATAAGCCACTTAACCTTCCTAAACCTAGCTTCTTCATCTTTAAAGTAAAGTTAATAGCAGTACCTATTCATAGAATTGCACACAATAATATGCATAAAGCATTATTTATTACATGTTTGATTTTTACACAACTAATATATGGATATAATCTTATTGTAACACAATTAGAAAAACTTAAAAATACATAGCACATGCACAAAAATTTGTATGTGAATATCTATAGAAACATTATTCATGATAACCGAAATGTGAAGACAACCCAAATGCCCATCAACTGATGAATGGATAAATAAAATGTGGTACATCCATACAAAGGAATATTAGTCAGCAATCGAAAGAAGTGACATGGATGAATCTTGAAAACATGATAAGTGAAAGAAGCCAGTAATGAAGAACCACATATTGTATGATTCCATTTATATGAAATGTCCTGCATAACCAAGCCCATTAAGACAGAAAGTAAACTGGCAGTTGTCTAGGCTGGGCATGGCAGTAGGTTAGAGGGGAAATGGGGATAAACTACTAATGGATAGAGAGTTCTTTGTTTTGTTTTGTTTTTGTTTTTGAGAGGAGGATAATGTTCTAAAATTCTAGTGATGGTTGCACAAGTCCATAAATACACTAAAAATAATTGAATTGTATATTTAAATTGTGTGAATTGTATTTTATGTGAACTATATCTCAATAAATCTGTTACTAAAAATACAACGGAAACAGACTCATAGATATAGGGAACAAACAGAGTTGCCAGACTGGGGGGGGGGGCGGGGAGTGGGTGGCTGGTTGAAAAAGGACAAGGGGTTAAGAAGTACAAATTAATAGTTACAAAAATGTCCGTGGTGATGTCATAAAAATGGCGGCATGAGGTGAGCCTCTTGAAATCTCCCTTGTAATTTACAACAAATTGAACAACTATAACTCCACAAAGGACAACCTGCACAATAGACAGGCAACACTAAGAGGCACACTACAGAAATAACCAAAAGGTAGGCAAATTGCATGCGCAGGGGAGGAGGGAAGGGAGAAGTGCGGAGACGGGGCCCCGCGAGGGCAGACCCAGACCTAGCTCAGTGCTCCCAGCTCACTGCATCCCTGAACTACCGCAACTGTGGGAGAGGGGAGAAATCAGATTGCTAGGGCTCGGTTCATGGCCCACAAGGCTGAGAGGACAGCATAAAACACAGCTGAACCAAATGCTCATGGCAGAGACCTTGGAGCAAAGACTGAGGGAAGAAGGCTGAAAAATATGGTTTAAGCCCTCACTGCTGAACAGAGAACAGAAGCCTTTGGCAATGAGTCTAGCTGCCCCCTTATTATACTCGCAGAGCTCGTCCCACCCCCACCTGCCCAATGCTACAAGCAGAATAGTAACAGTGTCAGATCAAAAGAACAGAATATTTGCAGTTCTGAGAACTGTGGTCAGCAGACACAGATTCTCAGCCCAACTAGTTCTGGCAAAGGGGAGGGAGCTGTGGAAGCAGGCCTGGCTGTGGTGGTGGTCACCGCCATTGCTCTGGACCACCTCTCACAACCCACCCCGCCCCTGTCCCCACCTATCTGGGTGGATCCCTGCAGGAGTAAATAGAACTGCTGAAACTCACGGGATCTTAATCTGATGCAGAAATAGCAAGAACACACAGAGACGTAGATTAATGAACTCAGAAACACAATCAAAGAAAAACATGAACATTTATCAAAGAGATTGAAATTTTAAAAAAGAAACAAATAGAATTTCTGGAGATTAAGAACTAAACAAAAGAAATGAAGAATGACATAGCCAGCTTAGGTAGTAGAGTTGACCAGATGGAGGAAAGAATCAGTGACATTTAAGATAGAAACCTGGAAATGACACAGATGGAAGAAGGAAGAGACTTGAGGCTTAAAAGAAATGAAAGAACTCTACAAGAACTTTCTAACTCCATCAGACAGAGCAGTATAAAAACACTGGGCATACAAAAAGGAGAAGAAAGAGAGAAGGGAACAGAGAGTATACTCAAACAAAAGTCAATGAGAACTCCCCAAACTTGTTGAGGAACTGGATCTTCGAATCCAAGAAGCAAATAGAACACCAAATTACCTCAACCCAAACAGACCTTCTCAAAGGTACATTGTATTGAAGCTGTCAAAAATCAACACCAAAGAAAGAAGCCTCAAGGCAGCCAGGGAAAAGAAGACGGTAAGCTACAAAAGAAAGCCCATTATAATGTCAACAGATTTTTCAGCAGAAAATCTACAAGCCAGGATGGAGTGGAATCAAATATTCAAAGAATTGAAAGAGAGAAATTATGAGCCAAGAATAATATACCCACAACAATGTCCTTTTAGTATGAGAGAAGAATAAAGACCTTTCCAGACATGCAGAAGCTGACGGAATTTTCTAATACACAACCTACACTACAAGAAATACTGAAGGAGGCTATTCAACCAGCATCAACAGGGACAACTTGTGGCAACCAAAACATTAAAAGGGGGAGAGTAAAGGCCTGACCCGAATATGGGAATGGAGAAAGTAAGCATGCTGAAGAAAACAGAATACTCTAAATATCAAACTTTCTTTTACACAAACTTAAGGGTAACCACTCAAAAAAAAAAAAAATCCAGAACTGAAACATATACTGCAATAAAACAAGAAACAGAGGGAAACATCATAGAATACCACCACACAGAAATAATAGACAGCAACAAAAAGGCAAAGAAACAATGGAGTGTGACGGGCCAGCCGCCACAAATCGAACAGTACCCGAATGGGGGAGTGGGAATGAAAAAAGACACTCACACAAATGATGATTCGGCTGGTCTTCAGTGATCCTGAAGCACCGAGTTTACTATTCTTCACCAATTTATACCATCTGTGTACATGCAGCTTAACAATCATGAGTATGCATTATCTCATTAAGAGTAAATTTATGACTTTTACATACAAACTACAAAATCCTTGAAACTTTCCCAAAGTCATTATATCATGACAAAGCCCACCAATTATCCTGCTAATCTTCAGTCCTCAGTGTCCGGGGACCGGTCACTCCCACCTCATTCCTCAGCAGCTTGCAAGCACCCTCCAGGTGCAGGCAGAGATAATGCCTTAGAAGCTGAAACAAGTTAATCATAAACTGAGCCAGTCTGCAAGGCTTTAGAATAACAAGAAATCATGGCTCCCCACAATGGAGACACAGCCTTACCAGAAAACTAAAGATAGAAAGGCAGGAAATCCTCACATATCAATAATCGCCCTAAATGTAAATGGACTTGACTCAACAATAAAAAGGCACAGAGTAGCAGATTTGATCAAAAAACTAAACCCAACCATATGCTGTCTCCAGGAGACATATCTCAGCTACAAGGACAAGTATAGACTCAAAGTGAAAGGGTGGAAATTGACACTCCAAGCAAACGGTATCGAGAGAAAATCAGGTGTAGTCATAATGATACCAGACGAAACAGACTTCAGGGTAAAAAATGACACAAGACACAAAGATGTACATTTCATAATGATAGAGGGCACTATACAACAAGAAGACATAACAGTCATCAATATTTATGCCCCCAATCAGGGAGCACCAAAATACACAAAGCAACTACCAACAGAACTAAAGGGAGAAATTGACCAGAACACAATTATACTAGGGGACTTAAATATATCATTGATAACTATGGATAGATCATCCAAACAGAAAATAAATAATGAATTAGCATGCCCTAAATGACACATTAGATGAAATGGATATATTGACATTTATAGAGCACTTCATCCTAAAACATCAGACTATACATTTTTTTCTAGTGTACATGGACATTCTCAAGGATAGACCACATATTGGGATATAAACTAGCATCAGCAAATTTAAGAAGATTGAAATCATACCAAGCATATTCTCTGATCACAAGGCTTTGAAATTGGATATCAACTGTAAAAAGAAAGCAGGAGAAACCACAAATACATGGAGATAAAACAACCTACTTTTAAGGAACAACTGGATCAAACAAGAAAATAGAGAACAAAAGATACATAGAAAAAATGAGAATGAAAATACATCCTACCAAAATTTTTGCGGTACACCTAAAGCAGTTTTAATAGAGAAATTTATATCATTGCAGGCCTCTTTCAAGAAAGAAGAAATATCCCAAAGAAATAACCTCATGTTACACCTTAAAAAACTAGAAAAAGAACAAATGAAACTCAAGGTCGGCAGACGAAAGGAAATAATAACAATCAGAGCAGAACTAAATGAAATAGAGAACAAAAAGACAATAGAAAAAATTAATGTGACAAAGAGCTGGTTCTTTGAAAAGATTAACAAAATTGACAAATCCTTGTATAGACTCACTTAGATAAAAAGAGAAAAGACACTAATAAACAAAATCAGACATGAGAAATGGGAAGTTACCACAGATGCCACAGAAATACAAAGGATCATCCAAGAATATTATGAAGGACGATATGCCACCAAATTCAATAACCTAGAAGAAATGGACAAGTTTTTAGAAACATATAGCCTTCCTAGGCTGAACCATGAAGAACTGGAAAATCTAAACAGACCGATCACCAGTAACGAAACTGTATCAGTCATCCAAAACCTTCTAAGAGCAAAAGTCCGAGACCAGATGGCTTCACTAGTGAATTCCACCAAAGCTTCAAAGAGGATCTAATACCAATCCTGCTCAAACTCTTCCAAAAAATTGAAGAAGAGACAGTACTCCCTAACTCATTTTATGAGACCAACATTACCCTGACACCAAAACCTGGTAAGGACAACACAAAAAAAGAAAATTACCGACCAATATCTCTGATGAATACAGATGCAAAAATCCTAAACAAAATTCTAGCAAATCGAGTGCAACAATGCATTAAAAAGATTATTCATCACAACCAAGTGTGGTTCATCCCCGGGGCACAAGAATGGTTCAACATACACAAATCCAACATTGTGATACATCACATAAACAAAATAAAGGACAAAAATGATTTGATTATATCAATTGATTGATATAAAATGCATTTGACAAGATACAGCATCCATTTAACACTTAACAAAATAGCTATAGAAGGAAAATACCTTAACATAATAAAGGCCATATATGACAAACCCTCAGCTAATCTCATAATTAACTGTGAAAAACTGAAGGCCTTTGCTCTATGTTCAGGAACACGACAGGGCTGTCCCCTATCACCTCTGCTTTTCAAGATAGTGTTGGAAGTCCTTGCCAGAGCAATCAGAAAAAAGAAGGAAACAAAAGGCATCCAAATTGGGAATGAAGAAGTTAAATTGTCACTGTTTGCAGATGACATGATGCTATATATAGAAAACCCTAAAGTCTCCACCAAAAAGCTATTAGAAATAATCAACGAATACAGTAATGTGGCTGGCTACAAAATCAACATACAAAAGCCCATTGCATTCCTCTATACTATCAATGAAATCTCAGAAAAAGAAATAAAAACAAATAATTTCTTATGCAATTGCAGCAAAAAGAATAAAATATCTAGGAATAAACTTAACCAAAGATGTGAAAGACCTATATGCTGAAAACTATAAGAAGACAGTTTTATAAGAAAACTAAAAAAAATTGAAGAAGACACAAAGAAATGGAAAAATATTCCATGCTCATGGATTGGAAGAATCAACATAGTTAAAATGGCCATATTACCCAAAGCAATATACAGATTTAATGCAATCCCCGTCAAAATCCCAATGGCAATTTTTAAAGAAATAGAACAAAAAAAAATCATCAGATATTTTTTGGAACCACAAAAGACCCCAAATAGCCAAAGCAGTCTTAAGAAAAAAGAACAATGCTGGACGTATCACACTCCTTGACTTTAGCTTGTACTACAGGGCAACGATAATTAAAACAGCATGGTATTGGCAGAAAAACAGACACATAGACCAATGGAATAGAACTGAGAACACAGGAATAAAACCGCATAAATATGGACAGAAAATTTTTGACAGAGAAGCAAAAAACATACAATTGAGAAGAGACAGCCTCTTCAATAACGGTGCTGGCAGAATTGGAAAGCCACAAGCAAAAGACTGAAACTGGGCTGCTGTCTGTCACCATGTACCAAAATTAATTCAAAATGGATCAAAGACTTAAGCTTAAGACCTGAAACAGTAAACTGCATAAAGGAAAACATAGGTACTAAACTTAGGGATCTTGGGTTCAAACAGCGTTTTATGAATTTGACTCCAAAGGCAAGGGAAGGAAGAGCTGAAATAAATGAATGGGACTATATCAAACTTAAAAGCTCCTGCACAGCAAAAGAAACCATCAACAAAATAAAGAGGCAACCAACTGAATTGGAGAATGGTTTTGCGAACGGCACCTCCGATATGGGTCTAATATCTAAAATATACAAAGAAATCATACAACTCAACAAAAAAGAATTGAAAAATGGGCAGAGGACCTGAAGAGACATTTCTCCAAAGTGGACTTACAAATGGCAAATAGACATATGAAAAAATGCTCAACATCACTAATCATCAGAGAAAGGCAATAAAAACCACAATGAGATATCACCTCACCCCAGTTAGAATGGCTATCATCAACAAGACAAATAGTAACAAGTGTTGGAGAGGCTGTGGAGAAAAAGGAACCCTCATACACTGTTGGTGGGAATGCAGACTGGTGCAGCCGCTATGGAGGGCAGTGTGGAGGTTCCTCAAAAAATTAAGAATAGAATTACCATATGACCCAGCAGTCCCTCTCCTGGGTATCTACCCAAAAAATCTGAAAACATTTATACATAAAGACACCATACATCTGATCCCCCTCACCCTCATCCCCCACCCCCCAACCCCCTTACCCTCTGGTAACCACCAAATTAAGTTCCCCAGATTAATTTTCAAACATTATGTTAAGCGAAATAAGTCAGACAGAGAAAGATAAGTACCATATGATCTCACTTATTTGCGGATTCTAAAAAAAAGAATAAGTGAATGAACTAATCAGAAACAGTTTTGGAGACAAAGAGGAAAAACTGAGGGTTGCTAGATGGGCGGGAGGGGTGGAGGGTGGGGGGGAGGGTGAGGGGATTGGAGGGCAGTTGGTGACCACAGGATGGCCACGGGTTTGAAAATTAATCTGGGGAACTTAGAGGCCCCTGAAACTATCTTTGTTTCTATTATTTTTTTCTTTTTGTTGTTGTATGGGTGTTTTCTGCTACCTTATCATCCAAATGGCTGATTTGATCCTCTGCTTCATCTAATTTAATGATGATTTCCTCTAATGTATTCTTTACTTCATTTATTGTATTCTTTATTTCTAACTGGATCTGTTTTATGTTTTCTTCTCCATTTTTATGTTTACTATCTCTTTGTTGAAGTTCTCCCTGAGATCATTGGACATCCTTATAAAGAGTGGTTGGAACTCTGTGTCTGGTAGATCGCTTGTCTCCATTTTGTTTAGTTCTTTTCCTGGAGCTTTGTTCTGTTATTTTTTGGGGGGATGTGTTTCTTTGTCTCCCCATTTTGGTTGCCTCCATGTCTTTGTTTCTAAGAATTAGGTAGGGCTTCTATACCTCCTGGTCTTAGTAGAGTGGCCTTATGTAGTAGGTGTCTTGTGGAGCCCAGGGGCACATTCTCCCTGTTCACTTGAGATGAGTTCTCCAGGTATGTCCTTTGTGTGAATTGTGTATGCCCTCCTCTTGTAGTTGAGACTTGGTTGCTGTTTACAAGTCAGTGGGAGGGACTGACCCTCGAGTTGATTGTTTGTGAGGACTGGCCCTGACTACAGTGGTGGAGCTGTTGTGCAGAGGCTGACCCTGTGGAGAAGGATTTACTTTATCAGAGCTCTGGTGCCTTCCCAGCCTTTCCTTTGGGTGTGTCATCCTTGGAGGTGTCAAGGTAATGCTCTGGTTCAGTCCAAAGCTTGATACTGGGCATGCTAGCCCCTGGGCCTCCTGGGAGGGCCCAGCCACAGGCCAAGTTCAGCTGCAGCCTGTGCTCTGCCTAGGAACAACTGCATGAGCCACAAAGCAATCTGCAGGTGGCCAACACTCGTGCTTGGCTTGGAGGTGGCTCGAGAGGCCAACTGTGAACCAAGGCTAACTGTCGATAGTGCTAGGCTCAAGGCTGCTCAGCCAGAGACAGGGATATGCCCAAAGCCAGATGCTGGTTCTTTGGGTTTTGTGAACCTTTGAGAGATTTTAGGAAAGTGCATAGAATGTACCAAGACAGGCTGTTTGTATGGAAAAGCCACTGGAAGCAGTTCAGCTGTACACAATGATGGGTGGGGTGGGGTCTTAGGGAACCACCAGGGTGTGGAAAATGAATGGCGTTAGACAGGTTGTTGGACACTCAGATATGGGGGCTACCTGTGTCAGCATGCCACTGCACTCTGGTAGAGGGGAGAGCTCAACAAACAATGACTTCTGCCAGTTCCTCTGTCTAGGAGGTAGCTGCCCCTCCAGTCCTCACCCTGAAGCCAAGTAATTCAATTCCTCCTCGTATGTCCTTAGTGCCTTTCCAGCTGCTGCCCCCGTGCTGGAGTACAGAGCAAGTGAGTCCATCAACGACTAACTCCTTATGTGAGCCCTTTAAGAGGAACAACTACAAATCCAGCCACACTTGTCTCAGTCAGCCACAATCTCTGTTGATTTTCACAACCAAAACTTATGGGAACTTCTCTTCCAGGCACTGGACCTCTGGTCTAGAGAGACTGGTGTGAGGCTGGAACCCCTCATTTCCCCAGAGGGGATGTCCAGAGCTGAGATATCTCTCCCAATTTTTTTTATTAGTTCCAGGTACACAAAACAATGTAATAGTTAGACATTTATCATTTATATCCCACTCACTGTGTCAACCCTCCTTCCTCTGACATTGCACACAGCCATTACATTTGCACTGTCTCTATTCCTAATGCTGTACTCCACTTCTTGTAACTATATACATAATATATATGTGTATATAAATGTGTGTGTGTGTGTATATATACATGTGCGTGTGTGTATGTATGTGTGTGTGTATATATGTGTGTGTATATATATATATATATGTATATATATACATATATATATATATATATATATATATATATATATAAACTTATAGTTGACATTCATTATTGTTCAGCTTAAGCTTCAGGTATACAGTGCAGTGATCAGGCATATACATCTTCCCTGAGGTGGTCTCCCTGGTGAGACAAGTGTCCATCAGATACCCTACAAAATCTTTACAACATTATTGATTACATTCCCCAAATTAACTTTTATAATCCCGTGGCAATCTTGTGGTTACTGACTGTGCTTTCTAATCCCCTCACCTTCCCCCTTATCCCCACACCCCTCCCATTTAGCAACCCTCAGTTTTTCCTCTATGTCTCTGAAACTATTTCTGATTAATTCATTCATTTATTCTTTTCTTTAGATTCCACATATAAGTGAGATCATATGGTATTTCTCTTTCTCTATCTGAGTTATTTCACTTAACATGATGTTCCATCTACGTTATTGCAAAGGGTAAGATTTCTTTCTTCTTTATGGCTGCCTAATACGTCATTGTATAAATGCAAAACCAACTCTTTTTTTTTTAATTTATTGGGGTGACAATTGTTAGTAAAATTGCACAGATTTCAGGTGTACAATTCTGTATTACATCATCTATAAATCCCATTGTGTGTTCACCACCCGGAGTCAGTTCTTCCATCACCATATATGTGATCCCCCTTAACCTCACCTCCCACCCCCCTTACCCTCTGGTAACCACTAAATTATTGTCTGTGTCTATGAGTACTTGTTTCTCATTTGTTTGTCTTGTTCTTTTGTTGTTTTTGGTTTATATACCACATATCAGTGAAATCATATGGTTCTCTGCTTTTTCTGTCTGACTTATTTCGCTTAGCATTATATTCTCAAGATCCATCATGTTGTCACAAATGTTCCTATATCATCTTTTCTTACTGCCGAATAATATTCCATTGTGTATATATACCACAACTTCTTTATCCATTCATCTATAGAAGGACATTTTGATTGTTTCCATGTCTTGGCCACCGTAAACAAAGCTGCAATGAACATTGGAGCACACGTGTCTTTATGTGTAGATGTTTTCAGACTTTTTGGGTAGATACACAGGAGAGGGATTGCTGGGTCATATGGTAATTCTAGTCATAATTTTTTGAGGAACCTCCACACTGCCTTCCATAGTGGCTGCACCAGTCTGCATTCCCACCAACAGTGTATGAGGGGTCCTTTTTCTCCACAGCCTCTCCAACACTTGTCACTATTTGCCTTGTTGATGATAGCCATTCTGACTGGGATGAGGTGATATCTCATTGTGGTTTTTATTTACATTTCTCTGATGATTAGTGATGTTGAGCAGTTTTTCATATGTCTATTTGCCATTTGTATGTCCTCTTTGGAGAAATGTCTCATCGGGTCCTCTGCCCATTTTTCAATTGTTTGTTTGTCTTTTTGTGGTTGAGTTTCATGAGTTCCTTGTGTGTTTTGGATATTAGCCCCTTATCCGAGGCACTGTTTCCAAAACTCTTCTCCCATTCAGTTGGTTGCCTCCTTATTTTGTCGATGGTTTCTTTTGCTGTGCAGAAGCTTTTAAGTTTCATATAGTCCCATTCGTTTATTTTAGCTTTTACTTCCCTTGCCTTTAGAGGCAAATCCATAAAATGCTCTTTGAACCCAAGGTCCGTAAGTTTAGTACCTATGTTTTCTTCAATGCAGTTCTCAGGGCTTATGCTTAAGTCTTTGATCCATTTTGAATTAATTTTGGTATATGGTGACAGATAGCAGTCCAGTTTCATTCTTTTGCACATGGCTTTCTGCTTATCACACCACCATTTCTTGAAGAGGTTACCTTTCCTCCATTGTATGTTTCTAGCTTCTTTGTCAAAAATTATCTGTCTATATTTATGTGGTTTTATTTCTGGGTTCTCAATTCTATTCCATTGGTCTATGTGTCTGTTTTTCTGCCAATACCATGCTGTTCTGATTATTGTAGCCCTGTACTACAAGCTAAAGTCAGGCAGTGTGATACCTCCAGTATTGTTCTTTTTTCTTAAAATTGCTTTGGCTATTCGGGATCTTTTGTAGTTCCAAACAAATCTATGATTTTTTGTTCTATTTCCTTAAAAAATGCCATTGGGATTTTGATGGGGATTGCATTAAATCTGTATATTGCTTTGGGTAATATGGCCATTTTAACTGTGTTGATTTTTCCAATCCATGAGCACAGAATGTCTTTCCATTTCTTTGTGTCTCCTTCAATTTCTTTCAAAAATGTCTTATAGTTTTCAGCATATAGGTCCTTCACATCCTTGGTTAAATTTATTCCTAGGTATTTTATTGTTTCTGCTACAATAGCAAAAGGAATTGTTTTTTGTATTTCTTTTTCTGAGATTTCATTGTTAGTATATAGAAATACAATGGACTTTTGTACGTTGATTTTGTAGCCAGCAACTTTACTGTATTCGTTGATTATTTCTAATAGCTTTTTGGTAGTCTTTAGGGTTTTCTGTATATAGCATGATGTCATCCTCAAAGAGTGATAATTTAACTTCTTCATTCCCAATGTGGATGACTTTTATTTCTTTCTCTTGCCTGCTTGCTCTGGCAAGGACTTCCAACACTATGTTGAAAAGCAGAAGTGATAGGGGAGAGCCCTGTCGTGTTCCTGAACATAGAGCAAAGGGCTTCAGGTTTTCACCATTAATTATGAGATTAGCTGAGGGCTTGTCATATATGGCCTTTATTATGTTAAGGTATTTTCCTTCTATACCTATTTTATTAAGTGTTTTAATCATAAATGGATGTTGTATCTTGTCAAAGGCTTTTTCTGCATTAATTGATATAATCATATGGTTTTTGCCCTTCATTTTGTTTATGTAATGTATCACATTGATGGATTTGCGGATGTTGAACCATCCTTGTGCCTCGTGATGAATGATCTTTTTAATGCATTGTCGTATTCGATTTGATAGAATTTTGTTTAGGATTTTTGCATTTGTATTCATCAGAGATATTGGTCTGTAGTTTTCTTTTTTTGTGTTGTCCTTACCAGGTTTTGGAATCAGGGCAGTGTTGGCCTCATAAAATGAGTTAGGGAGTACTGTCTCTTCTTCAATTTTTTGGAAGACTTTGAGCAGGATTGGTATTAGATCCTCTTTGAAGGTTTGGTAGAATTCACTAGTGAAGCCATCTGGTCCCAGACTTTTCATTTTAGCAAGGTTTTGAATGACTGACTCAAATTCATTACTAGTGATCTGTCTGTTTAGATTTTCCAGTTCTTCATGGTTCAGCCTTGGAAGGCTATATGTTTCTAAGAACTTGTCCATTTCTTCTAGGTTATTGAATTTGGTGGCATGTAGTCCTCCGTAGTATTCTTGGATGATCCTTTGTATTTCTGTGGTGTCCGTGATAACTTCCATTTTTCATTTCTCATTTTGTTAAATAGTGTCGTCTCTCTTTTTATCTTTTTTTTTGAGATTATAGTAAATTTTTCATTTTATTAAGAAAAAGACAATTTCAGGCTAGAAAAATAATCATACTCATTATAAAATCAGTACTAAAATCAGATTTTCTAGAGTCTAAGTTTTTCTATAGCGTGTCTTTATTGCAAGTGAAGTTTCTCTATTTTTATTTTTATTTTTGTTTTATTTATTTTATTTATTTATTTATTTATTTTAATTTATTGGGGTGACCATTGTTAGTAAAATTACATAGATTTCAGGTGTAAAATTCTGTACCACATCATCTATAAATTACATTGTGTGTTTACCACCCAGAGTCAGTTCTCCTTCCATCACCATATATTTCACCCCCCTTACCTTCATCTCCCACCCCCCAACCCCCTTACCCTCTGGTAACCACTAATTTACGTTCCCCAGATGAATTTTCAAAACCCCATGGCCATCTTGTGGTTACTGATTGTTTTATAATCCCCTCAACTTCCCCCTTACCCCCAACCCCCCCGCCCATCTAGCAACCATCAGACTTTCCTTTTTGTCTCCAAAACTGTTTATGATTAGTTCATTCACTTATTCTTTTCTTTAGATTCCGCATATAAGTGAGATCATATGGTACTTATCTTTCTCTGTCTGACTTACTTCACTTAAAATAATGTTCTCTAGGTCCATCCATGTTGTTGCAAATGGTAAGATTTCTTTCGTCTTTGTGGCTGCGTAATACTCCATTGTATAAATGTACCACAGTTTCTTAATCCAGTCCTCTACCGATGGGCATTTTGGTTGTTTCCATGTCCTAGCTATTGTGTATAGTGCTGCAATAAACATAGGAGGGCATAAAGATTTTTGAATTGATGTTTTGGGTTTCTCCGGATAGATACCTAGGAGTGGAATTACTGGATCATAGGGCAGTATCATTTTCAGATTTTTGAGATACCTCCATACTGTTTTCCATAGTGGCTGCACCAATCTGCAATCCCACCAACAGTGCACAAGCGTTCCCTTTTCTCCACATCCGCGCCAGCACTTGTTGTTTGTAGATTTATTGATGATAGCCATTTTGACTGGGGTGAGGTGGTATCTCATTGTGGTTTTTATTTGCATTTCTCTGATGGCTAGTGAGGTTGAGCATTTCTTCATATGTCTGTTTGCCATCTGTATGTCCTTTTTAGAAAAATGTCTCTTCAAGTCCTCTGCCCATTTTTTAATTGGGTCCTTTGTTTTTTTTGGAGTTGAGTTGAGTGAGTTTTTTTATAGATTTGTGATATTAATCCCTTACCAGATATATCATTGGCAAATATCTTTTCCCATTCAGTAGGATCCCTTTTTGTTTTATTGATGGTTTCCTTTGCTGTGAAAAAACTTTTTAGTTTGATATAATCCCACATGTTTATTTTTTCTCTTACTTCCCTCGCTTGAGGGGATATATCAATAAAAATCTTACTCCGGGTAATGTCTGAGAAGTTTCTTCTTATATTTTCTTCTAGGTATTTTATGGTTTCAGATCTTACATTTAAGTCTTTAAGCCATTTTGAACTTATTATTGTATATGGTGTAAGGAGGTGGTCCAGCTTCATTTTTTTGCATGTGTCTGTCCAGGTTTCCCAGCACCATTTATTGAATAGACTGTCTTTACCCCATCGTACATTCTTGCTTCCATTGTCGTAGATTAAATGGCCATATAGGCATGGATTTATTTCTGGACTCTCTATTCTGTTCCATTGATGTATGTGTCTGTTTTTATGCCAGTACCATGCTGTTTTGATTACTGTAGCCTTGTAGTATAATTTGAAGTCAGGTATTGTTATACCTCCCACTTTGTTCTTATTTCTCAAGTTAGCTGAGGCTAATCGGGGTCTTTTATGGTCCCATATAAATTTTAGGATTATATGTTCTATTTCTGTGAAAAACGTCGTTGGTACTTTGATAGGAATTGCGTTGAATATGTATATTGCCTTAGGCAGTATGGACATTTTAACTATATTAATTCTTCCTATCCATGAACATGATATGCGTTTCCATCTATTTATATCTTCTTTCATTCCTTTCTTCAATGTCTTATAATTTTCTGAGTACAGATTTTTTACTTCTTTGGTTAAATTTATTCCCAGGTATTTTATAGTCTTTGGAGCAGCTGTAAATCGGATTGTTTTTTAATTTATCTTCCTGATGTTTTATTATTGGTATATACAAATGCAACTGATGTCTGAATATTTATTTTGTATCCTGCTACTTTACTAAATTCATCTATCAGCTCTAATAGCTTCTTGGTGGAGTCTTTAGGGTTCTCTATATATAGAAATCTCTATATCATATTATCTGCATATAATGATAATTTTACTTTCTCCTTACCAATTTGGATGCCTTTTATTTCTTTTTCTTGTCTGATTGTTGTGGCAAGAACTTCCAGCACTATGTTGAATAGAAGCAGAGATGGTGGGCAACCTTGCCTTGTTCAAGATTTTAGGAGGAATGATTTTAGCTTTTCCCCATTGAGTATGATGTTAGTTGTGGGTTTGTCATATATGGCCTTTATCATGTTGAGATATGATCCCTCTATTCCCACTTTCTTAAGGGTTTTTATCATAAATGGCTGTTGGATTTTATCAAATGCTTTTTCTGCATCTATTGATATGATCATGTGATTTTTATTTTCCTTTTGTTAATGTGGTGTATCACATTAATTGATTTGCGGATGTTGAACCACCCTTGCATACCAGGGATGAATCCCACTTGATCATGGTGTATGATCTTTTTAATGTATTACTGCATTCTGTTCGCTAATATTTTGTTGCGGATTTTTGCATCTATGTTCATTAGAGATATCGGCCTGTAGTTTTCTTTTTTTGTGGTGTCTTTGTCTGACTTTGGGATCAGGGTGATAGTGGCTTCGTAAAAAGTGTTTTGGAGTCTTCCTTCCTTCTGGATTTTTTGGAAGATCTTGAGGAGAATAGGTGATAATTCTTTTTTGAACGTTTTGTAAAATTCACCTGTAAAGCCATCTGGTCCAGGGCTTTTGTTAGTGGGGAGACTGTTGATTACTGATTCAATTTCCGTGGTGGTAATCAGTCTATTCAGGTTTTCTGTTTCTTCTTGAGTTAGCCTTGGAAGGTTGTACGCCTCTGGAAAATTTTCCATTCCTTCCAGATTGTCAAATTTGTTGGCATATAGTTGCTCATAGTAATTTCTTAAAACTTTTTGTATTTCTGAGGTGTCCGTTGTCACTTCTCCTCTTTCATTTCTGATTTTATTAATTTGGGTCCTCTCTCTCTTTTTTTTAATGAGTCTGGCTAAAGGTTTGTCAATTTTGTTTATCTTCTCTAAAAACCAACTCTTGTATTCATTGATCTTTTGTATTGTTTTTCTGGTTGCTATTTCATTTATTTCTGCTCTGATCTTTATTATCTCCTTCCTTGTGCTCCCTTTGGGCTTATTTTGCTGTTCTTTTACCAGATCCCTTAAGTGTGAAGATAAACTGTTGATTAGTGATGTTTCTTGTTTCTTTAGGTAGGCCTGCAAAGCTATGAATTTCCCTCTTAGGACTGCTTTTACAGCATCCCATAGATTTTGGGTCGTGGTGTTTTCATTTTCGTTTTTCTCGACATATCTTTTGATTTCTTCCTTGATCTCCTGCTTGACCCATTCATTATTTAGTAATTAGTTATTCAGCTTCCATGAATTGTTGTGTCTTCCAGTTTTTTTCCTGTAGTTCATTTGTAATTTCATAAAATTGTGATCAGAGAAGACAATTGGTATGATTTCAATTTTCTTAAATTTATCAAGACTTGTTTTGTGGCCTAACATATGGTCTATATTGGAAAATGTTCCATGTGCGCTTGAGAAAAACGTGTATTTTGCAGCATTGGGGTGAAATGTTCTGAAAATATCGATTAAATCCAAGTGGTCCAATGTATCATTTAAGGCTGTTGTTTCCATATTGATTTTCTGTCTGGAAGACCTGTCCTTTGTTGTCAGAGGTGTGTTGAAGTCCCCTACTATGTATGATAGTGTTACTGTTGACCTATTTCTTTATGTCAGTCACTACCTGTTTTATATATTTAGGTGCTCCTATGTTGGGTGCATAGATGTTTACTAGGGTTATGTCCTCTTGTCGGATCGATCCCTTTATTATTATATAGTGCCCATCTTTATCTTTTAATATGTTCTGCATTTTAAAGTCTATTTTGTCAGATATAAGTATTGCAACTCCAGCTTTTTTCTCATTTCCATTTGCATGAAATATCTTACTCCAATCCTTCACTTTCAGCCTGTGTGTGTCTTTTGTTCTGAGGTGAGTCTCTTGTATACAGCATATACAAGGGTCTTGCTTTCTTATCCAGTCAGCCACCCTATGTCTCTTGATTGGAGCATTTAATCCGTTTACATTTAAAGTGATTATTGATAGGTACATAGTTATTGCCATTTTTAAATTGCAGTTAGGTTGTTTTGATCTTTCTTCTATTTACAGAAGTCCTTTTAGTGTTTCTTGCAATGCTGGCTTGGTGGTAATAAATTCCTTTAGCTTATTTTTTTCTGGAAAGCTCTTTATCTCTCCATCGACTTTAAATGATAGACTTGCTGGATAAAGCAATCTAGGTTGTATGCCTTTGTTTTCCATCACTTTGAGTATCTCCTGCCACTCCCTCCTGGCCTTCAATGTTTCTGTAGAAAAGTCACTTGATAGTCTTATGGGAGTTCCCTTGTATGTAACCCTCTGTCTTTCTCTTGCTGCTTTTAGGATTCTCTTTTTGTCCTTAAGCTTTGCCATTTTAACTATAATGTGTCTTGGTGTGGACCTGTTTGGGTTTATCCTGGTTGGAACTCTCTGCACTTCCTGGGCTTGTATGTTGGTTTCCTTCATCATGTTGGGGAAGTTTTCGGACGTTATTACTTCATATATGTTCTCAATCCCTTGCTTCCTCTCTTCACCTTCTGGGATTCCTATGATGCCCATGTTGTTGTGCTTGATGTTATCCCAGAGGTCTCCTTAGCCATCCTCATTTTTTTTTATTCTTTTTAATTTCTGTTGTTCCGTTTGGGTGATCTCTGCTACCTTGTCTTCTAAGTCGCTGATTCGATCCTCTGCTTCATCTAACCTGCTGGTAATTCCTTCAAGTGAGTTCTTAATTTCAGTAATTGTGTTCTTTAGTTCTAACTGGTTGTTTGTTATGATTTCTACATCCTTCTTTATGTCTTCTCTAAGCTCCTTAAACATTCTTATCACCAGTGTTCTGAACTCTGTCTCTGAAAGGTTGGTTACCTCTGCTTCATTTGGTTCCAGTTGTGGAGGTTTCTTCTGTTCTTTTATTTGGGACGTGTATCTTTGTTTCCCCATTCTGGCTGACTCTCTGTGTTTCCTCTGATGTATTAGGTAGATCCCCTAGAGTTCTTAGTTCTTGCTAGGTTATCTTATGTAGTATGTGGCCTTTATCTTTGACTTGAACTACTTCCTTCTTCTCCTCTGCGTGTGATCCAAAGGTGACTCTTGTGTTGTGTATATTGTCCTTTTCAAGAAGATCTTTAATTGCTTTTTGCTTGTGAGTAGGTGGGGTTAACTCCTGGGCTGACTCGTTGTGAGACTTGGCTCTGCCCACCGCAGGGCGTTCTGCTGCGTGAGGGTTGACCAGTTAAATGTGGTTTGGCCTCCATGGGCTCTAGTGCCTGCAGAGAATTCCCTCTGGGTGTGTGAATTGTCAGTCAAACCCAGTAGTACTCTGGTTTGGTCTGGAGTTGTCCTCTGGATACGTTGAATCTTGTGCCTCTTAAGCTGGGCCCTGGTAGGGTAGTTTCAGAAGAAAGCAAATCACCAAGCACAACAACAACAACAACAACAACAAAGAAAAAAATCACATACATTCACATGTAAAAACACCGGATAACCCCAACTCAACACAGGCAAAGATATCAAAGATATAAAGATAAAGCAAAACAAAACAAAACAAAACAAAGCAAAACAAAAAGAAGCACCAGTCTTTGCTTAATCCCACCAAGTAATGTCCAGGTTGTCCTATGCTATACCAAAGAGCCCCCTGCTTATTGTGCAGGCAGAGCCGGTCACCTGGTGCCCAGAGTGACTTTGGGACTGTAGATTTAAATGCGTGGGCCTGAGGGGTCTGGATGATAGTTTTTACAAAGTCAGTGCAGTTTCTCCCCTTGCCTGCACATATGCACACTGAGAGTAACACCAGCAGCCCCGTGTACAGTACTCCTGAGTCTTAGGGCACTTCAGTGTGTGTGTGTATGGGGGGTGCGGGCGGGAGATTTCTGAGCTGCTGAAAGCCCAGAGCTTCGTCTGCTGCTTACTACTGATCCCTGGGAGTGTCTGGGCAGTAGCACTTGCCCCGCCCTAGGCAGGCCAGAAAGGGTGGGGGCTGGGGATGGAGGGGTCTTCTCTCTCCCAGCCCAGCTGCGCGTCACCCTCTTCCCGCAGGCCAGAAAAGGTGGTGGGTAGGGGTGGAGGAATCTCTTCTCTCCTAGCCCAGCCAAAATCACACTCTTCCCAGCCTCTTCCCTGGGTCAGGGCTGCCTGTCAGTCTTTCCAGATCCTGAGCACTACTAGGGCTCCTCTGTAATCTGACACTACTTCTCAATTCAGGGGCCAGTTTAAGTCTCTGGAAGGGCGGGGGTAGGATTGGAAGAGCGCGGGGAGGGGCCCAGGTATGGAGTCTGTGTTCTTTGTCCGCCCTAGGGCCCACTAGCTGTCCTCCCGGCGGGAGATATCAGCCGTGGGACGCAGGGAAAGAACCCACCTCCTGGTCTCTGTGCTCTCCGTTCTGCCCTGGAATCCCGTGCATGCCTGGAACTGCGGGTGCCACCGCGGTTTTCATCGCTGCCTCCGCCGCTGCAGCCGCCGCTACCGGCCAGGATTTCCTCACCGCCGCGGGCCTGTATTCCATCACCTGCCCGCGCGCTTTCACTCCGCTCCCTTCCGTCCTTCCCCTGCTCGCCCAATTAGCGCGCCTTCAAGTAATCCCTCCACGAGTCTCTTAGCTGTTCTGTGTGATGAGCAAAGAGTTCTTTGATGGGTTATAGGTCCCGTTTATAATAAGATCTGGAGGAAAACTCAGAAAGTGCGCCCCGCTGCCCCCATTCTTATGACGTCATCTCTCTTTTTATCTTAGTGAGTCTAGCCAAGGGATTGTCAATTTTGCTAATCCTTTCAAAGAACCAGCTCTTTGTCACATTAATTTTTTCTATTGTCTTTTTGTTCTATATTTCATTTAGTTCTGCTCTGATTTTTGTTATTTCCTTTCTTCTGCTGACCTTGGGTTTCACTTGTTCTTCCTTTTCTAGTTCTTTAAGGTGTAACATGAGATTATTTATTTGGGATTTTTCTTGTTTCTTGAGATAGGCCTGTTATGATATAAATTTCCCTCTTAAAACTGCTTTCGCTGCATCTCAAAAATTTTGGTAGGATGTATTTTCATTCTCATTTGTTTCTATGTATCTTTTGATCTCTCCTCTAATTTTCTCTTTGACCCAGTCGTTCTTTAAAAGTATGTTGTTTAATCTCCATGTATTTGTGTTATTTCCTGCTTTCTTTTTGCAGTTGATATCCAATTTCAAAGCCTTGTGATCAGAGAATATGCTTGGTATGATTTCAATCTTCTTACATTTGCTGAGGCTGATTTTATATCCCAATATATCGTCTATCCTTGAGAATGTTCCATGCACACTAGAAAAGAATGTATAGTCTGATGTTTTAAGATGAAGTGCTCTATATATGTCAATTATGTCCATTTCATCTAATGTGTCATTTAGGGCTGCTATTTCGTTATTTATTTTCTGTTTGGATGATGTATCCATCGCTGTCAATGATGTATTTAGGTTCCCTAGTTTAATCGTGTTTTTGTCAATTTTTCCGTTTAGTTCTATTAGTAGTCGCTTGGTATATTTCAGTGCTCCCTGATTGTGGGCATAAATATTGATGACTGTTACGTCTTCTTGTTGTATAGTCCCCTTTACCATTATGAAATGTCCATCTTTGTCTCTTGTTATCTTTTTCACCCTGAAGTCTGTTTCATCTGATATCATTATGGCTACAGCTGATTTTCTCTGGGTACCATTTGCTTGGAGTGTCAATTTCCACCCTTGCACTTTGAGTCTATGCTTGTCCCTGTAGCTGAGATGTGTTTCTTGGAGACAGCATATGGTTGGGTTTAGGTTTTTGATCCAATCTGCTACTCTGTGCCTTTTTATTAGTGAGTTCAGTCCGTTTACATTTAGGGTGATTATTGATATGTGAGGATTTCCTGTCATTCTATCTTTAGTTTTCTGCTAAGGCTGTGTCTCCGTTGTTTCTTTGCCTTTTTTTTTTTTTGTCTATTATTTCTGTGTGGTGGTATTCTATGATGTTTCCCTCTGTTTCTTCTTTTATTACAGTATATATTTCAGTTCTGGATTTTGTTTTTTTAGTGGTTACCCTTAAGTTTATGTAAAAGAAAGTTTGATATTTAGAGTATTCCATTTTCTTCAAGACGCTTAGTTTATCCATTACCATATTCCGGTTCAGGCCTTTATTCTCACCCTTTTTATATTTTGGTTGCCACAAATTGTCCCTGTTGATGGTGGCCTCCTTTAGTATTTCTTATAGTGCAGGTCGTGTATTAGAAAATTCCCTCAGCTTCTGTATGTCTGGAAAGGTCTTTCTTTCTCCTTCATATCTAAAGGATATCTTTGCTGGATATATTATTCTTGGCTCATAATTTCTCTCTTTCAATAGTTTGAATATTTGGTTCCACACCCTACTGGTTTATAGAGTTTCTGCTGAAAAATCTGATGATAATCTAATAGGCTTTCCTTTGTAGGTTATCGTCTTCTTTTCCCTGGCTTCCTTGAGGATTCTTTCTTTGTCATTGATTTTAGACAGCTTCAATACAATGTGCCTTAGAGAAGGCCTGTTGGGGTTGAGGCAGTTAGGTCTTCTATTTGCTTGTTGGATTGAAGGATCCAGTTCTGTCCACAAGTTTGGGAAGTTCTCATCAACAATTTGTTTGAATATATTCTCTGTTCCCTTCTCTCTTTCTTCTCCTTCTGGTATGCCCATTATTCTTATATTGCTCTCTCTGATGGAGTCAGAAATTTCTTGTAGAGTTCTTTCATTTCTCTTAATTCTCAAGTCTCTTTCTTCTTCCATCTGTTTAATTTCCAGGTTTCTATTTTCGATGTCACTGATTCTTTCCTCCGTCTGGTCAATTCTACTAAGTAAACTGGTTATTTCATTCTTTATTTCTTGTATTGAGTTCTTAATCTCCATAAATTCTATTTGGTTCTTTTCTAAAATTTCAATCTCTTTGGTAAAATGCTCATGTTTTTCTTTGATTGTGTTTCTGAGTTCATTAGACTGCCTTTCTGTGTTTTCTTGCATCTCGTTGAATTTTTTCAGGACTGCAGTCTTGAATTCTCTGTCGTTTAAGTAACATATTTCCATAGCTTTAAGTTCCTGTTCTGAAGACTTTTTACTTTCTTTCTGAGCTGTCTTGTTGTCTTGGTTATTCATGGCAATTACTGATTTATTATTTCTCTTCCTAGACATCTACAGGAGTGGCTTCTGCAACCGGTTGTTAGGAAGAGGTTTTTCTTTTGTTTTCCAGTACTTGGTAGATTGTTTTATTTTCTATTCGACTGCAGCATTTTTCTCTGTCTCACACAGTAGTGCTATGCTTTCTCTGCACTATTTCAGCTTCTCACACAAAGGGGGGATTCCCTGGGAGTCGGGTTTCTCCTTTGTTAATAGTTTGTCTGGGTCACAGGGCACAGTCTCCGTTTGGGTATGCGGAGAAATTTTGTAGTTCCAAAGCTGTTCCTTCACCCAATTCAGAGCCCGTATGTTTCAGCAGTTCTGTTTACTCCTGCAGGTATGAGCCCAGATAGGTGGGGCCAGGGGCAGAGTGAGTTGTGAGAGGTGTCCCAGAGCAATGGCGGTACCACCACCATAGCGGGTCCTGTTTCCACAGCTTCCACCCCTTTTCCAGAACTAGTTGTGCTGCGAATCTGTGTCTGTATTCCACAGTTCTCAGAACAGCAAATATTCTGTTCTTTTGATCTGATGCTGCTACTGTTTTGCCTCTAGCACTGGGCAGGTGGGGGCAGGGCGAGCTCTGGGAGGGTAGGAAGGAGGCGTTTAGTCTCAGTGCCTAAGGCTTCGGTTCTCTGTTTGGCTGTTTGGGCTTAAACCGCCATTTTCAGCCTTCTTCCCTCAGTCTTTTCTCCCAGGTCTCTGCCATGAGCCTTGGGTTCAGCCGTGTTATATCCTGCCCCCTCAGGCCTGTGGGCCAGAAGCGGAGCCCTAGCAGTCCGATTTCTTCCCTCTCCCGCAACTGCAGTAGTTCCAGGATGCAGCGAGCTCGGAGCACTGAGCTAGGTCTGCATCCTGAGCCCGTACGACTCCGTCTCCACTCTTCTCCCTTCCCTCCTCCCCCGCTCGCGCGATTCCCCCACCTTCAGGTGAATTTAGTAGTGGATCTCTTCGTCTTGCATGTCTGCTGTGCAGGGAGTCCTTTGTGGAGTTATTGTTGTTCGATTAGTTGTAAATTCCAGGGGATCTTTACAGAGGCTCACCTCACGCCGCCATTTTATTAAGGTCTCTGGTTAAACTTTTTGATGAAACACAAATTGGATCATGTCATTACCATGCTTAACACCCTTCAATGGATTGGCATGGCCTACAGGAAAATGTCCAAATATGTTATCACAGTTGACAAAGCCCTCTGTGACAGTGAATTTCAAATGTTTTTTATTGTGACCCACAGTACAATATACATTTTACATTGCAACCCAGTCCCCACCTATATAAATATGTATATAAATAAATGAATTTTTTATGAAAGAAATGTTACCTTTACAACAGGCAATGCATTATATTTTCTATTCTATTATAGTCCATATAATTTAATAAAATTTTGGTCATGACTCAACAAATTGATTTCACAACGTAGTAATGGGTGACAAGCAGCAATTTTAAAAACACTTCTGTGTGATTTGAGGTCCATCTTCAGCCCCATAAACCATGCTGAACTCCTCAAAGTTCCCCTCATGGGCCAAGTCATCTCACCTTTCTTCATATTTCTTCTCCTACCTGTAGACCATTTACCTGCTTTTCAAGACTCATTTCAAGACTCAGTAAAGCTTTCTGGCACCCCATAGCATAAGTGATCACTCTCTCCTCTAGGTCTGCCTCACCACAATCTTCAGCACCCTATATCAGCATCCTTTATCAGAGTCCTTAACAAAATGTGCAACCAGTTTTTACTTACCTAGTCCTCTTCATAATCATTTTGACAAGGTGGGAGGTTAAATGAATTGAAAAATGGAAGGTTCTTGGTCCTTTCTTATCTAGCAAAGACATTCAGTGATCCTTGCGGATCATTAGGTACCCTCATTCTGATTCCCATTTTCAACCCTCATTACTTTGTCAATGAACCACTCATGAAAAGGACAGACTTGGTTTGGGTTCCAGTTGGAGAAATTAATTAGTTCCCATACATTGCTGGAATGGAGGGTGAGTTCCTATACTTTTCTTCCATATTTTACATTTACCATTGGGTCTAGTATTCTTCCCTAGATGGTTAAAGGGTGGAGAGAGAATGTGACAGACCCATATGGTAGCATCCTGTAGGCCTGGGTTGCATATTACAGTTGGCTCAAGTTTGCCAGGTTAGTACTACTCTGACATTTGACACTATTTATTGGTTTTTGTTCCATTCTTGCTCTGTTCAGTTGTAGTTTGTACTTGATTTTCTTGACTTAAACTTCTGTACTCCATAGGTTGGAACTCTCTACTTTGGCCCTTTATGTTCCTGGCTGTCTCGGGGTGACAGAAGGAAGTGTTCTCTGTTCCTCATGACTCCAGCCCTAGCACTGGCTCATTTAGCTAACACTCCTAGGCTGGGCTTACCCCAGGCCCCTGGGAGAGGAAATTCACAGATATGAAAATAGCTAAGACTGAGACCCTGTGCTCAAGAAGCATATAGCTTAGAGAACATATAGAGCAGCTAGAACTATCCTTAACCCAACATCTCTGCTTTTGGGAACTGGCTTTTCCTAGCTGGAAGTCTTTGTCACTCATGAGTCTTAGGCTTCTGGATCTTCAGCTGCCTGAGCTTTTATTTGTGAATTATGCCCGCAAGTCACCCAAGGCAGTCAGAATCCACCTAGCTAGGCAGAAATGCAATTCCCCAGAGACCTTCTTGGAACAGCGGTGGTGAGCTCCCATAGCACTTCCCTATGACTGTAGATAAGATATTATACCCATCGTTTCTAAAACAGTACAGCATCCAGGCAACCACCGACCTATGCTCTCTGAATATTTGAAGTAAACCTATGAATGAGGCTCTTTACCTGCTGTCCCCAGATCCTAGTACTTTTTATTAAAACATAAGAGAAAAAAGTCTGGAATGCTTAGAATATCAAAGCAGTATTAATAGTGGATCACAACCTTTTTTTGCTCAGCCCCAGAGTTTCAGATCAACTTAGGGGGTTGGGTATTCATAATCCTGATCCTCACAGGAAGCACATGATTCTATCTAAATAAGGGAGGAAATGAATAAGAGGCAGAATTTCAGACGTTCTTAGGGGTAATTAAATGATTTGATGATACCCTTATGTTATGCCCCAATGAGACATCCATTCTTTATGAAAGAGACCATCCATAAAACTGAAACTGATTGGTTTCTTCAAGAGCATATTGATAGATTCCCAAGATCTGGTCTCCCATGAGACTATGGTTTAGGCATTTCTGTAGTGACTACAGAAGGACCACCAAATAGATGGGAGACAATATGGCATCATTACATTCACTCCATTGGTGAGATCATCCATTATAGTAGCTTCTAATCCTATTTCCATATTATGGATTCTAAAATCTGTATCTTCGGCCTGGGCCATTTCTGTCAACACCAGACTCATATCACCAATTGCTTCTTTGACTCTTTACTTGGATAGCTAATAAGACTCTCAAACTTAGCATGTCCAAAATAGAACTCCATCTCTGTCCCCAAAAAACTGATACTCCCATAGACTTCCCAATATCAACAAATAGCAACTTCACCTTTCAAGTTGTTAAAGTAAAATAATAATAATAATGATAATAATAATAATAACTTCACTCATCTTTGTTTCCTCTCATTTTCCACCCTACATTCAGCATGTGAGCAAACGTTGTCTACTTTGCCTTCAAAATTTATCCACAATCCAATTACTTCTCACCACATCTGTTGTTTTCAGCATGGTTCCAGCCTCTACCTTTAAAAAGAATAGCTTTTTTGAGATACAATCCATACTCCATATAATTCACCCATTTAAAGTATACAATTGAATGTTTTTTAGTATATCCACAATCTTTTTAACCATCGCCAACATCAATTTTAGAACATTTCATCAACCCAAGAGAAATTCTATATCCTTTAGCAATCACCCAGCTATTTGCCTATCTTCCTACCCCCCTGGCAGCTTTAAACAACTATTAATCTACTTTTTGTATCAATAGATTTGCATGTTCTGAACTTTTTCATATAAATAGAGTCATACATTATGTGGTCTTCTGTGATTGGATTATTTAATTTAGCAAAATGTTTTCAAGATTTATCCATGTTGTATTATGGTATGTATCAGTACTTAAATTCTCTTTATGCCTAATATTCCATTATATGGATATACCACATTTTGTTTATGCATTCATCAGTTGATGGACATTGGGGTTGTTTCTACTTTTTGACTATTATGAATAATGCTGCTATAAACATTTATGTACAAGTTTTCATGTGGCCATGTTTCTATTTCCCTTGGGTATATGCCTAGGAGTGTAATTGCTGGGTCATATGGTAACTTTTACTTCAACCTTTTGAGGAATTGCCAGACTGCTTTCCAACTCCCTCATCTTTTGCCTGAATTATTTAAATAGTTTCTTAATTATTCTCCATACTTCAGTTTATTCTTAAACAATAGTGATTCTGCTATAACCTAATTCAGAAGGCACTCCTTAGTCTCAGAGTAAGAGATAAAATCCTGGAAGCTTCTGGAAGCTCTATATGATCTGGTCCCTCAATTACCCCCCTGAATTCATCTCCTATTACTCTCTCCTGCATTCACTCTTTTGCAGTGACAATGACCACTTCCCTATTCCTCTAATATACCAGGTACTCCTCCACCTCACAATTTTTGCACTTGCTGTTCCTCAGACTTAAATTCTCTTCTATTAGATAACTGCATGGCTGTTCCATCACTTCCTTCTGGCTGTTGCTTAAATGTTTCCTTCTCAAGGAGACCTTTCCTGGCCACCTTATTTTTTACCTCTAAACACGTCATATCACTGCTTCTCTGCTTTTTTCCTTTGACAATTACAATCATCTTACATACTATATACTTTGTTTATCTAGTGTATCATCTATCTCCTGTACTAGAATGAAAGTTCTATAAGGGCAGAGTATTTTTTATTGTTTTGCTCATGTTTACTACTGCATACCCACTACTTAGACCATGTCTATCTCATAGTAGGAGTTCAACAAATACTTGAATGAATGAATGAATGAATGAATGAATGAATGAATGAATGGCTAAGAGCATGAGTTTTGAATTCAGACAAACCTAGTTTCAAATCTCAGCTCTGTCACTTATCAGTAATATGACCTTGGGCAAATTTCCTTGAGTCTCAATTTCTTGCATGACTCACAGGGCTGCTGTAAGAATTTTAATGAGATTATCTATGTAAAGCCTTCAGTATATTCTTGGCATATAGAAAGTATAGGTGGCATATAAAAATAACAATTATAAAGTATTTTATAAAATGCATATTTGAAAACACAGAGGATGATTCCTAAGCCATGTCTTGGTTGAAGCTGGACATGGTGTCCTTAGATTTGTAAAATGGCAAAATTCCTGAACCAGCAAAGTAATAATAGAGATTCTTGGAGGTCATAAGGTATCATCTGGGAGTCTTGTCCATTTCCTCAGCTTAAACACCCCTCTGAATGATCTCTATAAGAAGAGATGAGGCTTCCTCTGACTCCAGCTCTGTTTGAAGCCAATTCACCTCCACATAGTCCTTGTATACCCTGACCTGGCTCACCTATGATTCACGGGGACAAGCATCTCCACTATTGCCATAGTGTCATCCTGTTATATGAGGATCCCTGAGAGGGAACTGTCCAGAAAATGTTGTGAGCCTATGCTAGAATCTCATCAGGAGGCAGCATTAACTGACTTCTATGCCCAGCAACAACAAGTGAGGGCTCAGAATCATTATTCTTTTGGCTCTTAAGTGATGCTATGTGGGAGTGGTGATACCCTAGCACAGTTGCTCTCAAACTTGAGCCTGCATCAGAATATCATGGAGATCTTGAAAAACACAAATTATTGTGCTCTACCCACAGAGGTTCTGATTCAGTAGGTATGAGCTAGGACCTAAGAATTTGCATTTGTAACAAGTTCCCAGATGATATGATGTTGCTGTGGAGTTAGGGGTCACCTTTGAGAACTACTGCTCTAGTCCAACCATATAATCAATCCCTAAGCCTAAGAATCTGATTCAGTAGGCCTAGGTCCCAGCTCAGGAATCTCCATTTTAAGCAAGGACTCTAGGTAATTCTGATGCAGTTGTTCTGTGGACCAACCATACTTTGATGCCAGTGTAAACGCCCAGACCCTATCCCTGAAGACACTGGTTGAGTAAGTTCTGGAGTGGGGCCTGAGAATCCATGTGTTAAACAATCTCTCAAGTGTCTCTGAGGTACAGTAAAGTTTGAAAGTCATTGATTTATCCTGTCATCAGTTAGCTGGACTGCTGAAACAGCTCTTACCTGTCCCTTGTAAGGCACAGCTGGGAGAATCAAAGGGGAAAAGGAATGTCCACATCAGTTAGTGACAGCTTATATGAAAAAGGCCTTTAGGAGACCTGTTTTTGTGAATAAGAGCAATTGTGCAGGTAGGAGAGCAGGGGGCAAGGCCCAAGCAAGGTTTGCAAGGGAGACCAACTTTTGGTTGCTTGGTCTAGAACCACTCTAATAGCAGTATATGCAGGCAGACTCCTACTCATCCTTTAATACCCAGTACTGAAGCATCTGCTGCCTGACAGTGACCTCAATGGGTTCCCTAGAGACAACTCAAAGTCACTCTTTGGACAGCTCCTCATAAAGAATTCTGAGATGGTAGGGTTGAGAGGAACCTCAGAGATCATGCACCTTACTTTCCCCTCATAGCATTAGGGATGTAGAGACTGAGTCCCAGAGAGAGGAATGGACTTGGGAGATAATAAAGCCCACACTTATGCTAGAAAATACATCCTGCACATCATCTGTGCTAGGCATTTAAATATATTACCTCATGTAATAATCTCAATAATCTCATGAACTAAGCACTAATATTATCCCCATTTACACCTTCTCCTGTACCCTAAGACATAGAGAAGGCTTTATACCTAAAGAGGCAAGTGTATGTGTGTACCTGAGTAGAGGTTGCTACAAGGGCATGAGCTGGAGAAAGCAATAGACATGTAAACAATATCAGTCCCCTGATTGGTCAGAGCTGTGAATTCCAACAACCTAGCAACTATGTTTGGGAAGGAGGATTGGCAGCTATTTCATTACAGAAGCCTGGGAAGGAAAGGAGACAAAATGGATGCCCACCTGATAACTGCAAATGAAAAGTAAGGGGGAGAAAGGGGACAGACACAAGGAAGAAGAGTTTCCTCTGCCCAGAAGCACGGAAGAGGAAGCTGTGCACATGAGCATGTGCAGTTGGGACAGGGTTATTTTACAGGGGATCCTGGGGCCCAAGTAGCAAGATGACAGTGATACATTTGAGGGGAGCGGGCTTTGATATAGCTAGAGAGTAGCTAGACTGGGAGTTGAGCTCAGGTCGGTCTGAAGCAAAAACCTCTGCTCTTAACTTTTACATCAGCAGGTAAAAGCACAATTTACAAGCACAATTTAGTGTGCTTCTGAGTGACCTGGAGAGCTAGTTATAAATATAGGACACTGGGCCAAACCCAGAGAAATTCTGATTCAGAGAATTCTGGGTGGGGTTCAACCAGCCCCTCTACGAGATTCTGCTGCAGCTGGTCCACAGCCCATTAATTTGAGATTTACTACCTTGGACATTCTAACAGACCAATACCACTCCCAGGCCACAAAACAGCAGTCATCATCAACACCCACACAATGACGACCCACATCTTGCCCGGCAGCCTGTGCCATGCACTCAGATGTCTTCAACCCTGTTCACTACTACACTGTTCGTCAGAAGGGTTCTGCACCTCAGAGTGTTCCGAACCAAATGCTCTGACTGAAGCCCTCAATTCATGGTCTTTTCCTTTTGGGTACAAAATGGCATAAACTGATCAGAGATGGCCTATATGAGTATTACTGATAACCCATTAGTATTTCTTGAATTTTGTGATTTACACATGGTTTACAAAATACAAAAAGTTCAAAAAAGTACAAAATTAATTGTAGGGTCTTTCTTACCTCCCACCCCTCATCCTCTGTCATTTCCTCTAAAAGAAACCACCATCAATGATATCTTGGGTATCCTTCCCATGGTTTTTCTTTATCAAGGACTGACTTTGGAGGGTGCTTTTCAAATCTACCTGTTTGCCGTGCCTAGATCAATTAGAGTTAACACTGAGTGAGCCTCACATATGTGCCAGTGACTTTCTACCTATTATCTTATTTAATCCTCACAACAATCCTATGAGATTAGATACTATTATTATTCTCCTTTTACAGATGAGAAAACTGAGGATCAGAAAGATTAAGTAATTTACCTAAAGTCACACAGAAAATGCATGGCAGAGCTAGGACCTAACTGTCTCTGAGTCCAGAGCCTACATGTTTAACCACTCAGCTCTACTACTTCTTGGTGGCATAAAACAACAGCTAATATATATTGAATTTATACCACATGCCAGACAGTCCTAATCACTTTGCATCCATTGTTTTTTTTTTTAATTATTATTTTTTTAATTTATTGGGGTGACAATTGTTAGTAAAATTACATAGATTTCAGGTGTGCAATTCTGTATCACATCATCCATAAATCACACTGTGTTCACTACCCAGAGTCAGCTCCCCTTCCATCACCATACATTTGATACCCCTCACCCTCATCCCCCACCCCCCAACCCCCTTACCCTCTGGTAACCACCAAATTACGTTCCCCAGATTAATTTTCAAACCCGTGGCCATCCTGTGGTCACCAACTGCCCTCCAATCCCCTCATCCTCCCCCCACCCCCCACCCCTCCCGCCCATCTAGCAACCCTCAGTTTTTCCTCTTTGTCTCCAAAACTGTTTCTGATTAGTTCATTCACTTATTCTTTTCTTTAGAATCCGCAAATAAGTGAGATCATATGGTACTTATCTTTCTCTGTCTGACTTATTTCGCTTAACATAATGTTCTCTAGGTCCATCCATGTTGTTGCAAATGGTAAGATTTCTTTCTTCTTTATGGCTGCGTAATACTCCATTGTATAAATGTACCACAGTTTCTTAATCCAGTCATCTACCGATGGGCATTTTGGTTGTTTCCATGTCCTAGCTATTGTGTATAGTGCTGCAATAAACATAGGAGTGAATAAAGATTTTTTTTTTTTTTAAATTTAACTTTTAATTTTGAAATAATTACATAGTCACAGGAAGTTGCAAAAACAATAGAGAGGTTTCAGTTACCCTTCACCCAGTTTTCCCCAATTGTGATATGATATATAACTATCATACAACACCAAAAGCAGGAAATTGACACTGGTTTAATCCACGGAGCTTATTCAGATTTCATCACGTTTATATGAACTAGTTTGTGTGTATGTATATGTGTATGAAATTCTATGTTACTTTATCATACATATAGATTTGTGTATCTACCACTACAATATACAGAATTAGCCCATCACCTCAAAGATTTCCCTTGTGCTACCCTTTATTGTCACTCTTACCCCCATTCCCCACCATCCCTAACCCCCTGACAACTATCTGTTCTCTATAATTTTATTTGGGGAATGTTGTATAAATGAATAAAGATTTTTGAATTGAAGTTTTCGGTTTCTCCGGATAGATACCTAGGAGTGGAATTACTGGATCATAGGGTAGTTCCATTTTCAGATTTTTGAGATACCTCCATACTGTTTTTCATAGCGGCTGCACCAATCTGCAATCCCACCAACAGTGCACAAGCGTTCCCTTTTCTCCACATCCGCGCCAGCACTTGTTGTTTGTTGATTTATTGATGATAGCCATTTTGACTGGGGTGAGGTGGTATCTCATTGTGGTTTTTATTTGCATTTCTCTGATGGTTAGTGAGGTTCAGCATTTCTTCATATGTCTGTTTGCCATCTGTATGTCCTTTTCAGAAAAATGTCTCTTCAAGTCCTCTGCCCATTTTTTAATTGGATCATTTGTTTTTTTGGAGTTGAGTTGAGTGAGTTTTTCATATATTTGTGATATGAATCCCTTATCAGATATATCATTGGCAAATATCTTTTCCCATTCAGTAGGATCCCTTTTTGTTTTATTGATGGTTTCCTTTGCTGTGAAAAAACTTTTTAGTTTGATATAATCCCACATGTTTATTTTTTCTCTTACTTCTCTCGAGCGAGGGTATATATCAGTAAAAATCTTACTCCGGGTAATGTCTGAGAAGTTTCTTCCTATATTGTCCTCTAGGTATTTTATGGTTTCAGATCTTACATTTAAGTCTTTAAGCCATTTTGAACTTATTTTTGTATATGGTGTAAGGAGGTGGTCCAGCTTCATTTTTTTGCATGTGTCTGTCCAGGTTTCCCAGCACCATTTATTGAATAGACTGTCATTACTCCATCGTACATTCTTGCTTCTATTGTCGTAGATTAAATGGCCATATAGGTGTGGATTTATTTCTGGACTCTCTATTCTGTTCCATTGATCTATGTGTCTGTTTTTATGCCAGTACCATGCTGTTTTGATTACTGTAGCCTTGTAGTATAATTTTAAGTCAGGTATTGTTATACCTCCCACTTTGTTCTTATTTCTCAAAATTGCCTTTGCTATTCGGGGTCTTTTATGGTCCCATATAAATTTTAGCATTATATGTTCTATTTCTGTGAAAAACGACGTTGGCAGTTTGATAGGAATTGCATTGAATATGTATATTGCCTTAGGCAGTATGGACATTTTAACTATATTAATTCTTCCTATCCATGAACATGATATGTGTTTCCATCTATTTATATCTTCCTTTATTCCTTTCTTCAGTGTCTTATAATTTTCTGAGTACAGATCTTTTACTTCTTTGGTTAAATTTATTCCCAGGTATTTTATAGTCTTTGGAGCAATTGTAAATGGGATTGTTTTTTTTAATTTCTCCTTCTGATGTTTTATTATTGGTATATACAAATGCCACTGATTTCTGAATATTAATTTTGTATCCTGCTACTTTACTAAATTCATCTATCAGCTCCAACAGCTTCTTGGTGGAGCCTTTAGGGTTCTCTATATATAGAATCATATCATCTGCATACAATGATAACTTTACTTCCTCCTTACCAATCTGGATGCCTTTTATTTCTTTTTCTTGTCTGATTGCTGTGGCAAGAACTTCCAGCACTATGTTGAATAGAAGCGGAGATAGTGGGCAACCTTGCCTTGTTCCTGATCTTAGGGGGAATGGTTTTAGCTTTTCCCCATTGAGAATGATGTTAGCTGTGGGTTTGTCATATATGGCCTTTATTATGTTGAGATATGATCCCTCTATTCCCACTTTCTTAAGGGTTTTTATCATAAATAGCTGTTGGATTTTATCAAATGCTTTTTCTGCATCTATTGATATGATCATGTGATTTTTATTTTTCATTTTGTTTATGTGGTGTATCACATTAATTGATTTGCGAATGTTGAACCACCCTTGCATACCAGGGATGAATCCCACTTGATCATGGTGAATGATCTTTTTAATGTATTGCTGAATTCTATTCGCTAATATTTTGTTGAGGATTTTTGCATTCATGTTCATTAGAGATATCAACCTGTAGTTTTCTTTATTTGTGGTGTCTTTGTCTGATTTTGGGATCAGGGTGATAGTGGCTTCGTAAAAAGTGTTTCGGAGTCTTCCCTCCTTCTGGATTTTTTGGAAGAGCTTGAGGAGAATAGGTGATAGTTCTTTTTTGAATGTTTTGTAAAATTCACCTGTAAAGCCATCTGGACCAGGGCTTTTGTTTGTTGGAAGACTGTTGATTACTGATTCAATTTCCGTGGTGGTAATCAGTCCATTCAGGTTTTCTGTTTCTTCTTGAGTTAGCCTTGGAAGGTTGTACGCCTCTAGAAAATTGTCCATTTCTTCCAAATTGTCAAATTTGTTGGCATGTAGTTGCTCATAGTAACTTCTTAAAACTTTTTATATTTCTGCAGTGTCCGTTGTCACTTCTCCTCTTTCATTTCTGATTTTATTAATTTGGGTCCTCTCTCTCTCTTTTTTAATGAGTCTGGCTAAAGGTTTGTCGATTTTGTTTATCTTCCCTAAGAACCAACTCTTGCATTCATTGATCTTTTGTTTTGTTTTTCTGGTTTCTATTTCATTAATTTCTGCTCTGATCTTAATTATCTCCTTCCTTGTGTTCCCTTTGGCTTATTTTGCTGTTCTTTTCCCAAATCCCTTAAATGTGAATATAAAGTGTTGATTAGTGCTGTTTCTTGTTTCTTTAGGTAGGCCTGCAATGCTATGAATTTCCCTCTCAGGACTGCTTTCGCGGCATCCCATAGATTTTGGGTCATCGTGTTTTCATTTTCGTTTTTCTCGACATATCTTTTGATTTCTTCCTTGATCTCCTGCTTGACACATTCATTGTTTACTAATAAGTTACTCAGCCTCCATAAAATTGCTGTGTCTTCCAGTTTTTTTCCTGTAGTTCATTTCTAATTTCATAGCATTGTGGTCAGAGAAGACAATTGGTATGATTTCAATTTTCTTAAATTTATCAAGACTTGTTTTGTGGCCTAACATATGGTCTATCTTGGAAAATGTTCCATGTGCACTTGAGAAAAACGTGTATTTTGCAGCATTGGGTTAAAATGTTCTGAAAATATCGATTAAATCCAAGTGGTCCAATGTATCATTTAAGGCTGTTGTTTCCATATTGATTTTCTGTCTGGAAGACCTGTCCCTTGTTGTCAGAGGTGTTGAAGTCCCCTACTATGATAGTGTTACTGTTGATCTCTGTCTTTATGTCAGTCAGTACCTGTTTTATATATTTAGGTGCTCCTATGTTGGGTGCATAGATATTTACTAGGGTTATGTCCTCTTGTCGGATCGATCCCTTTATTATTATATAGTGCCCATCTTTATCTTTTAATATGTTCTTCATTTTAAAGTCTATTTTGTCAGATATAAGTATTGCAACTCCAGCTTTTTTCTCGTTTCCATTTGCATGAAATATGTTACTCCAACCCTTCACTTTCAGCCTGTGTGTGTCTTTTGTTCTGAGTTGAGTCTCTTGTATACAGCATATACAAGGGTCTTGCTTTCTTATCCACTCAGCCACCCTATGTCTCTTGATTGGAGCATTTAATCCATTTACATTTAAAGTGATTATTGATAGGTACATAGTTATTGCCATTTTTAAATTTGTAGTTAGGTTGTTTTGATCTTTCTTCTATTTAGAGAAGTCCTTTGAGTATTTCTTGTAATGCTGGCTTGGTGGTAATAAATTCCTTTAGCTTATTTTTTTCTGGAAAGCTCTTTATCTCTCCATCGACTTTAAATGATAGCCTTGCTGGATAAAGCAATCTAGGTTGTAGGCCTTTGTTTTCCATCACTTTGAGTATCTCCTGCCACTCCCTCCTGGCCTTCAGTGTTTCTGTAGAAAAATCATTTGATAGTCTTATGGGAGTTCCCTTGTATGTAATCCTCCGTCTTTCTCTTGCTGCCTTTAGGATTCTCTCTTTGTCTTTAAGCTTTGCCATTTTAACTATAATGTGTCTTGGTGTGGACCTGTTTGGGTTAATCCTGGTTGGAACTCTCTGCACTTGCTGGACTTGTATGTTGGTTTCCTTCATCAGGTTGGGGAAGTTTTCAGACATTATTACTTCAAATATGTTCTCAATCCCTTGCTTACTCTATTCACCTTCTGGTATTCCTATGATGCGCATATTGTTGCGCTTGATGTTATCCCAGAGGTCTCTTAGGCCATCCTCATTGTTTTGTATTCTTTTTTCTTTCTGTTCTTCCGTTTGGGTGATCTCTGCTACCTTGTCTTCTAAGTCGCTGATTCAATCCTCTGCTTCATCTAGCCTGCTGGTAATTCCTTCAAGTGAGTTCTTAATTTCGGTAATTGTGTTCTTTAGTTCTAACTGGTTGTTCGTTATGATTTCTACATCCTTCTTTATGTATTCTCTAAGCTCCTTAAACATTCTTATCACCAGTGTTCTGAACTCTGACTCTGAGTGGTTGGTTACGTCTGCTTCATTTGGTTCCAGTTGTGAAGGCTTCTTCTGTTCTTTTATTTGGGACGTGTATCTTTGTTTCCCCATTCTGGCTGACTGTGTTTATTTTGATGTATTAGGTAGATCCCCTAGAGTTTTTAGTTCTTGCTAGATTATCTTATGTAGTATGTGTCCTTTATATTTGACTCGCACCGCGTCGTCCTCCTCTGCGTGTGCTCCAAAGGTGACTCTTGTGTTGTGTACATTGCCCCGTTCAAGAAGCTCTTTAATTGCTTTTTGCTTGTAAGTACGTGGGGTTAACTCCTGGGCTGACCCGTTATGAGACTTGGCTCTGCCCCCCGCAGGGCGCTTTGCTGCGTGAGGGTTGACCACCCTAATGTGGTTTGTCCTCTATGGGCTCCATTGCCTGCAGAGAGCCCCCTCTGGGTGTGTGACCTGCAGGTCAAACTCGGCAGCACTCCGGTTTGGTCTGGAGTTGGCCCCTGGATATGCTGAGTCCCGTGCCTCTCAAGCTGGGCCCCAGCAGTGCAGCCTCAGAACAAAGCAAATCACCAAGCACAACAGCAAGGACAACAGCAAAAAAAGAAAAAAATCAAGTACATTCACATGCCAAAAACAGCCGATAACCCCGCTCGACACAGGCAAAGATATCAGGGATATAAAGACAAAGCAAAACAAAACAAAGCAAAGCAAAACAAAAAGCAGCGACCGTCTCTGCCTGAGCCCACCAAGCAATGTCCAGGTTGTCCTCTGCTGTACCAAAGAGCCCCCTGCTTATTGCGCAGGCAGAGCCGGTCACCTGGTGCCCAGCGTGACTTTGGGACTGCAGACTTAAATGCGTGGGCCTGAGGGGTCTGGATGATAGTTTTTACAAAGTCAGTGCAGTTTCTGCCCTTGTCTGCACTTATGCACACTGAGAGTAGCACCACCAGCCCCTTGTCCAGAACTCCTGAGTCCTAGGGCACTTCTTCAGTGTGTGTATGTATGGGTGCGGGTGGGAGATTTCTGATCTGCTGACCGTGCCTCACAAGCTGGGCCCCGGCAGGGCAGTTTCAGAACAAAGCAAGTCACCAAGCACAACAGCAACAACAACAACAAAGAAAAAAATCAAATCAAATACATTCACATGCAAAACCATCTGATAACCCCCACTCGACACAGGCAAAGATATCAAAAATACAAAGACAAAGCAAAACAAAACACAACAAAGCAAAACAAAAAGCAGCGACATTCTCGGCCTAAGCCCACCAAGCAATGTCCAGGTTGTCCTCTGCTGTACCAAAGAGCCCCCTGCTTATTGTGCAGGCAGAGCCGGTCACCTGGTGCCCAGAGAGACTTTGGGACTGCAGACTTAAATGCGTGGGCCTGAGGGGTCTGGATGATAGTTTTTACAAAGTCAGTGCAGTTTCTGCCCTTGCCTGCACATATGCACACTGAGAGTGGCACCACCAGATCCGTGTCCAGTACTCTTGAGTCTTAAGGCACCTCTTCAGTGTGTGTGTGTATGAGTGCGGGCGGGAGATTTCTGATCTGCTGAAAGCTCAGAGCTGCTCCTGCCTCACTTCTGATCTCCGGGTGTGTCTCTGCAGCTGCACCCGCCCCGCCCTAGTCAAGCCAGGAAGAGTGGGGGCTGGGGTTGAAGGGGTCTTCACTCTCCCAGCCCAGCCGCGCGTCGCCCTCTTCCCACAGGCCAGAAAAGGTGGTGGCTGGGGGTGGAGGAGTCTCTTCTCTCCTAGCGCAGCCAAAATCACACACACTTCCCAGTCTCCCTGGGTCAGGGCTGCCCATCAGGATTCCCAGAGCCTGAGCACTATGTCTCCTCTGTAATATGACACCACTCCTCAGTTTAGGGGCCGGTTTAAGTCTCTGGAAGGGCGGAGTAGGATTGGAAGAACGGGGCGGGGGAGGGGCCCAGGTATGGAGTCTGTGCTCCTTGTCCAGCGTAGGGCACACTGGCCGCTTTCCCGGCGGGAGAAATCAGCCGTGGGACGCAGGGAAAGAGTCTACCTCCTGGTCTCTGCGCTCTCTGCTCCGCCCTGGGATCCCGTGCGTGCCCGGCACAGCGGTTTTCGGTTTTCGCTCCCGCCAGCTGAGGCTCCGTTGCGGGCTGGGATCTCCCGCCGCTGCCGGCCAGGCGTTTTCACTCCGCTCCTCTTTTTCTTCCCCTGCTCGCCCAATTAGCGCACCTTCAAGTACTCCTTAGCTTCAAGTAATCCACAAATCTCCCCGCTATTCTGTGTGATGAGCGAAAAGTTCTTTGATGGGTTATAGGTCTCGTTTGCAACAAGATCCGGAGGAGAACTCAGAAAGTGCGCCCTGCTGCCGCCATTCCTATCGCATCCATTGTTTAACTCTTACAATAACCTGTCAAGGTGGGTATCATTTTTATCCCCATTTTACTGATAAGGAAGCAGAAGCACATAGAGGTTAAGCAATTCGCCCAAGACCACACAGCTGGTACCAAGCAAAGGTGGGATATAAGGCTGGGCAATGTGGTTTCAGCTGCTGCATGTACAATGCTTTGCAGACTCCTTAGGCAGAAGGAATACATAAATAGGAGTCTAAAGGCCTCAGACCGACAACTGCTGAATTAACACATAACTGTTCCTGGTGTACCCTGTCCAGAACACCTCCTGTTTCATCAAGTTTGACAACCCCTCAATGTTTTCCTGCATACCAAGAATTCCCCACACTAAACTTCTGAGGCCAGCTGACAGACCTACTGATCCACAGCGTCCAGCCATATCACCCAGATCACATCAGGATAAGTACCTACAGACTGCTCTGCTCTTGCTCTGCCAGGCTATGACCCTCTGGCTTTTCAATCCCTTGATTAGCTTCTTGTGTAACCTCTGGACTTTAAACTTGTCTTTGGAGCTGGGTCTTTCTAGTATCCCACCTTTATTTTTCTCCAATGGAACCCGCCATGGCTGACCCACCAGGTTTTGTGGTCCAGATCATCTCAGTAGGAATGCCCACTCTTCCTCTAGCCCAGCAGAAGCAAACTTCAACCCCTTTTCCCTCTTCCAAGTGGGCCAGCTTCAGCCTCCAAATGCCACGTAGTAGGGAGTGAAGCAGGTTGCCTCCAGTTCTGAGTTGCATTGTAGAGCTCTCACCTGCTGTTTGGGTGAGGGAAAAGGATGATTTCCCTTGGCAGCTGCTCATTCTGGCAGCTAAGTTAGCCATAGATTGGCTAGAGCTGTTCCTCTGTGAGTGGTGATGCCTTGGGGTGCAGCTGCCAAGGGATCTCCAGCCCTGCCCCTACGCTACCCTCTGGAGAAAAGAGGAAGTGATGTAACAAAAAGAAGGAAGAAAGGTTAAAAAAAATTGGAAGAAAACCCTTAGAACCTAAAGCTGCAGCAATCTCTGGGTCCCTGTCCCAGCACTCCTGCTTCATGGAGGAGCCTGAAATTGGAGCAGTTAAAAACAAAGAGGGGGTGCTTCTCCAGCAGCTGTTCAGTTACCTTTCAAGATATTCTGTGCATATCCTGATCTCCCTCATCTAATACCTGCCTGAGAGGGGTTATCCAGGGCTGCAATCTGCAGCCACCTGGCCCACGGATGTTCTAATGCAGGGCTTATTAACCTGACCTCCACAGATGAGGTTCATCTTCAAAAAGGATCTGAGAACTTGAATGCAGAAAACACATATATGTCTTTACTAACCTCTCATTCATATGGTGTCCCTCTCATGTGCAATTTAAAATGAAAACAAAACTAAATCGTAAGTGATTTTGCTGAAATTCCTGTGACTTATTTCTAGATTTTCTGATTGCAAAATTCTGGAAAAAGTCTTTGAAGTTGAATTTTTTCTGTGTCCTTGATGTGCATTTAGTTTACCTATCAAAAAGCCCAGCACTGCCTGCTGGTAAAGTGGTAACCAAGCAAAATCCTGTTGGGGACCCCAATTGAGACCTAGCTCCACTCTACCATGCACTCCCACCCCCAGTCCACAGTGTGCTGGACAGTGGCAAAATCCAAGACATCTGGTAACTATCTCCAAATTTATGGTAGTCTAAGGGGCTTTGGAAAACTCTGTGGAACCTGCCCCAGCCAATTTGCATGGCTCAAACAAGCCCCAGACTGTGATTCAGGAAATGAATAAACACTGAGGTGCACATAAGAGTCCACACAAGGCAATATGCAAATGTTCTGGACAGATATAATGTCGCCCTGGAATCTTACCTCTTACCTTCACCTTACCTCCTGGTCGCTGGCCTCTCCTTGCTACAAAGCTAAACTTCTACCAACTTCTGGGTAACTGCAGCTGATACAGACAGTCCCTGACTTATGATGGTTCTACTTACAATTCTTTTGACTTTATGATGGTGTGAAAGTGATATGCATTTAGTAGAAACTATGCTTCGAATTTTGAATTTGGATCTTTTCATGGACTAGTAATATACGACAGACAATACTCTCTCATGATGTTGGACAGTGCAGTGAGCTGCAGCTCCCAGACAGCCACATGATCACGAGAGTAAACAACTGATACTCTACAGTGTATTCATTGTGCTGGATGACATTGCCCAACTGTAGGGTAATGTAAGTGTTCTCAGCACGATTAAGGTACAATAGGACAAGCTATGATGTTTGTTCGGTAGGTTAGGTATGTTAAATGCATTTTTGACTAAGGATATTTTGAACTTACGATGGGCTTATTGGGATGTAACCCTATCATAAGTTCAGCAGCATGTGTACATCTTAGGATGTTGCTAGCCATTGCCTCTGTAACATTTCCTGCATGGATTTCTGCCAGGCTTCATCAGAACTTCTACCTCCTCAGCAGGGACCCAGTACTCTTTGTAAAAAGGAAAATTGAGAACTCTAACTCTGCCAGGACTCTGAAGTGTCAGTTGTTGACCAATTCAAGTAATTCCCAACTTCCTGGGTGAACCCCCAAGGAATCCAGGTGCAACATAAAGTTCGACTTAGGGGTCACCTATACCCCTGATCAAATCCAGGAGGGTAACCAAAATCTTCACTGTTTTAGACCTGTTCCAAATAGTTCCTGAGTTTGATAATGGCCTGCATCTTACACAACACAGCTTTTCAAACAGCTGATGAACCAGATCCTATTAGACCCTCTGTATACGAGCTTCACTGTTACTACCTCTGCACTCCACGTTCTTGGTTCAGTCAGGCCTGGACCTGCCACAGAAGTATTTATACTGGTAAATGAACATTTTACAAATGGAGAGTTCCTTGGCGTGTTTATAACTGTTCTGGGCATCTTCATGGAATCAGGTAAGAAAGAAATTCACTAATCTGGAGAAGGATCCCTCTGAATCCTTAAGGATATACATCAATTTCTGCCTTCTACTGGGTACTATTTTAGTTTTCTACACTTGCTGACCCACTGCCACAAAGTGTCGGGAAGCAAAGAAACTAATTTAGTTGGCATGAACTGTGCACTGTTGCCTTGTACCACACAGGCCTGGACAAAGCTGCCCTTAATAGGGCTTGGATTAGAGGTGGGGGGTTAGTAGGTGTGGTATCTGGTCCATTCCAGTCTGATACCTGTAAGCCAGCTGGCTGTTCCTGCCCCATGTGAGCCACTGTCTTTCATTAGAATGGAATGCCATCCCAAGCCTACACTTTGTTTATAGCCTAGGTGCAATCTACCTCCTTACAGCTCTGTGCTTAAACTTATCTTAATTTTTTAAAAGTGCTTTAACAAAATACTTGTCCTGATTACTATGTGCCAGATACCATTCTAAGCCCTTTACATACAACACATTATTTAACTGTTATTATGCAATTACTCTTTGTCATAGGTAATATTTTAATTTCCATTTTAGAGATGAGGAAACTGAGGCACAGAGAAGTTAACTTGCTTGAGACCAAACAGCTTGTTAGCGGGAGAGTCAGAATTCAGACCTAGGATGCCTAGTTCCACAGTCTATGGGCGTATTTACTAATGCTATACCCTGCTATGCCATGCGATGCCTCTGACAATACCCTTGACTTCCCTTCTAAGTTCTAGTCCACTGCCCCCCTTGCGTTTCATTTGTTCCCACCCATTCTGGATAAATATCCTGCCAATTGCTGCCCAGCCATGAAGACTTCACCCAATTAGAGTCCCAGTAGAACTGGTCATCCCCTCCAGTGCAGCCAAGCTCCATGGGCAGGATCCAAAGACAGGTGAAGGACAGTAAGGGGCTGAACTGGAAACCCTGTCAGTGAGGAACGAGGAGAGGAGAAGATACAAGATAAATTTCTGAAGAATAATTGGGATGATGGGGCATGAAGAAGAAGAGGTCAAAGATCATCTCCAGACTTCTTCAAAGTTCATCTTCTGGCTTGGGTGACTGGGCAGGTGGATGGTGATGCTAATCTCTGAGTTGTGGCACAGAATTAAGAACAGTTTGGCGGGGAAGGTAGTAATAGCAGTTGACATCCATGGTGCACAGATCATTCAAGAAAGGACGCAGGCACTTATCCGTATGCTCACTTTACGGATGAGGGCATGCAAGCCTCTTGGACGTGAGGTAACTTTCCGAAGGTAACACAGTATGTCGTAGGGCTGGGATTTGAAGGTCTGTGCTTTTAACCAGCTGAATGAAAGGCAATCTGTTTGTATTCAGAACGCCTTCCATTGCTCTGCCTGCTATTTCATCTTGATTATTGTCTGTCTTCATACTTCCTGATTTGCTGCCTTAATTTTGGCTTGGGCTCTGGCCCTGGCTGCCTACCTGTCAATGGTTTCCAGTTTCTCTCTAACCCTCAGTGTCTGAATAACTGCTCTCCCCCACTGTCGCCTTCTTCCTCCCGTTTCCATGCATGCCTCATCCAGACTTTGACTCAACCAAATTTACATGTTTCAGGATCCCTCTCTAGGAACAAAAAGTCATAGTTATAGACAATAGTTTAGGGGTTACCATGGTAAAGGGAGATGGGGGGCTCTAGAAGAGGGTAAACAGGGTCTAATATATGGTGATGGATAGAGAACTGACTCTGGGTGGTGAACACACAATGTGAGATATAGATAATATGTTACAGAATTGTACACCTGAAATCTATGTAACTTAACTAACAATTGTCACCCCAATAAATTTTAATTAAAAAAAAAAAAAGAACCTTTTCTATGACCAAACCACTGCTGAGTCTCCAGTCCCGGATTTCTTCTTTTCCAGGCTTACCCTGTAATGAATGTCAGGGCTCAGATTCAGTTTCCCCCTTGAAACTTTGTGTCTGTATCAGGGAATTATCTAATTTGGTGGTCTGCATGCCTGTGACTGTGTGTAAGGCAGGGATTTGTTCCACAAAGGGGGAGCCCTACTGACATTTAGTAGGTAGAAGGCTAGAGGTGCTCAATATGCTGGACAACCCCACACAATGAAGAATGCCCTGTATTCTGCCGAACTCTTGAGTGCCAATCCTACCCAGTTATACATGTAGGGAAAAATCTGTTTATAATGATCTAAGAATATAACATAACTCTGCTTTACAAATAAACACAAAGTATTTTTTGCATGGTTTTAGTATATGCTGAAATTTCCAGAAATACAACTACCATATAAATTGAAGGAAATTTTGTTTTGTCCAGAACTCTCTCAAGAATTGTTCAACATTTCTGAAGATCAAGTTGCCCACAGTAATGCTGCTCATGGTAATTGAGTCAAAAATGAAATGTCCCTGTAAGGATTTGCATTTGTAACATTTGCACTCATTGGTTTTCTACACATAGGTGCAAAGTTCTGTCTGTTTCCTTACATCTTCTAATGTGGTGTGGCCTGAAATTTTACAATGGATTCATAATAAATTACAAAAATACACACACAAGTACACACATACACACATACACAACTATATATATATATATATACACACACACACATATATATAATATTGTCCATATATATATAATATTGTCCATATATGCATACATATATATATAAAATATTGTCCACAACTTTCTTTCCTTGTTTCATTTAAATATAGTAATAGAGTTGGAACAAATTATTTGTTAAAAATGCAAGCACTTACTAAAGTGAGCAATGCTGTTTCAACTTTTTTATGTGGATATCTCATTTAATCCTCATGAAAACTGAATGAGATGGAGATTATTACTTTTTTTTAATTTATTGGGGTGACAATTGTTAGTAAAATTACATAGATTTCAGGTGCACAATTCTGTATCACATCATCTATAAATCCTATTGTGTGTTCACCACCCGGAGATTATTACTTTTTTATTAAACTTTATTGGGGTGACAATTGTTAGTAAATTTATGTAGATTTCAGGTGTACAATTCTGTAATACATCATCTATATCTCACATTATGTGTTCACCATCCAGAGTCAGTTACCTTCCATCACCATATATTTGATCCCGTTTACCCTCATCTACCACCACAGTCACCCCTTACCGTCTGGGAATCACTAAACTGTTGTCTATGTCTATCAGTTTTTGTTTCTTTGTTTGTTTGTCTTGTTCCTTTGTTGCTTTTAGTTTTATATCCCACATATCAGTGAAATGATATGGTTCTTGACTTTTTCTGTCTTACTTATTTCGCTTAGCATAATAACCTCAAGATCCATCCATGTTGTCGGAAATGGTACTATTTCATCTTTTCTTAAGGCCGAATAGTATTGCATTGTGTATGTATACCAGCACTACTTTATCCATTCATCTATCGATGGACACTTTGGTTATTTCCATGTCTTGACCACCGTAAATAAAGCTGCAATGAACATTGTAGCACATATGTCTTTATGGATAAATATTTTCAGATTTTGGGGGTAGATACCCAGGAGAGGGATTGCTGGGTCATATAGTAATTCTATTCTTAATTTTCTGAGAAACCACCACACTGCCTTCCATAGTGGCTGCACCAATCTGCATTCCCACCAAAAGTGCATGAGGGTTCCTTTTTCCTTAAAGTCTCTCCAATCCTAGTTATTATTTGTCTTGATGATAGCCATTCTAACTGGGGTGAGGTGATTTCTCATTGTGGTTTTTATTTGCATTTCTCTAATGATTAGTGATGTTGAACATTTTTTGATATGTCTCTTGGTTTTATGATATGTCTCTTGGTCATTTGCATATCCGCTCTGGAGAAATGTGTCTTCAGGTCCTCTGCCAATTTTTAATTGAATTGTTTGTTTTCTTGTTCCTGAGTTGTATAAGTTTCTTATACATTTTGGATATTAGCCCCTTATTGGAGGGACTGTTTGCAAAAATCTTCTCCCATTCGGTTGGTTGCCTCTCTTCTTTGTCAATGGATTCTTTCTCTGTGCAGAAGCACTTTAGTTTGATATAGTCCCATTCATTTATTTTAGCTTTTAATTCTCTTGCCTTGGAGTCAAATTCATAAAATGCTCTTTGAACCCAAGGTCCATATGTTTAGTACCTATGATTTCTTCTATGCAGTTTATTGTGTCAGGTCTTATGCTTAAGTCTTTGATCCATTTTGAATTAATTTTGGTACATGGTGACAGATAGCAGTCCAGTTTCATTCTTTTGCAAATGACTTTCCAATTCTCCCAGCACCATTTACTGAAGAGGTTGTCTTTTCTCCATTGTATGTTTTTGGGTTCTTTGTCAAAAATTGTCTGTCCACATATATGTAGGTTTATTTCTGGGTTTTCAATGCTATTCCATTGGTCTGTGTGTCTGTTTTTTCTGTCAACACTATACTGTTTTGATTATTTTTGCCCTGCAGTACAAGTGGAAGTCAGGGAGTGTGATCCCTCTGGAATTGTTCTTTTTTCTTAGGATTGCATTAGCTATTCGGGGTCTTTTGTGGTTCCACACAAATCTGATGATTTTTTGTTCTATTTCTTTTAAAAATGCCATTGGGAGTTTGATGGGGATTGCATTAAATCTGTATATTGCTTTGAGTAATATGGCCATTTTAACTATGTTGATTCTTCCAATCCATGAATATGGAAAGTCTTTCCATTTCTTTGTGTCTTCTTCAATCTCTTTTTAAAAAGTCTTATAGTTTTCAGTATATAGGTCTTTCACATCCTTGCTTAACTTTATTCCTAGGTATTTTATTCTTCTTGTTGCGGTTGCAAAAGGAATTGTTGTTTTTAATTTAGTTCTCTGAGATTTCTTTGTTAGTATATAGGAATGCGATGGACTTTTGTACGTTGATTTTGTAGCTGGCTACTTGATTGTATTAGTGTGTTGTTTCTGATAGCTTTTTGGTGGAGTGTTTAGGGTTTTCAATATAAAGCATCATGCTATCTGCAAAGAGTGACGATTTAAAATTTTCATTTCCGGTTTGCATCCCTTTTATTTCTTTTTCTTCCTTGATTGCTCTGGCTAGGATGTCCAATACTATGTTGAAAAGCAGAGGTGATAGGGGAAAGCCCTGTCGTATTCCTGAACGTAGGGTAAGGGGCTTCCGTTTTTCACCAATAATTATGATATTAGCTGAGGGTGTGTCACACATGACCTGTATTATGTTAAGGTATTTCCTTCTGTACCTATTTAATTAATTATTTTAATTGTAAATGGATATTATATCTTGCCAAATGCTTTTTCTACATCAATTGATATAATCATATGACTTTTGCCCTTTATTTTGTTTATGTGATGTATCACATTAATCGATTTGCATATGTTGAACCATCCTTGTGCCCCTGGGATGAACCCAACTTGGTCGTGATGTATAGTCATTTAAATGCATTGTTGTATTCTATTTGCTAGAATTTTGTTTAGGATTTTGCATCGGTATTCATCAGAGATATTGGTCTGTAGTTTTCTTTTTTTGTGTTATCCTTACCAGGTTTTCATATCAGGGTAATTTTGGCCTCATAAAATGAGTTAGGGATTATTGTCTTTTCTTCAATTTTTTGGATGAGTTTTAGCAAGACAGGTCTTAGATCCTCTTTGAATGTTTGGTAGAATTCACTAGTGAAGCCATATGGTCCTGGACTTTTGCTTTTGGGAAAGTTTCAGATGATTGATTCAATTTCCTTACTGATGATCTTTCTATTTAGATTTTTCCAATTCTTCATGATTCAGCCTAGGAAGTCTATATGTTTCTAAGAACTTGTCCATTTCTTCTAGGTTATTGAATTTGGTGGCATGTAGTCCTTCATAGTATCCTTTGTAATTGTGTGGCATCCATGATAACTTCCCCTCTTGCATTTCATTTTTTTTTAATTTATTGTGGTGACAATTGTTAGTAAAATTACATAGATTTCAGGTGTACAATTCGGTATCACATCATCTATAAACTACATTGTGTGTTCACCACCCAGAGTCAGTTCTCCTTCCATCACCATATATTTGATCCCCCTTACCCTCATCTCCCACCTCCCACCCCCCCTTACCCTCTGGTAACCACTAAACTATTGTCTGTGTCTATGAGTTGTCCTTTTTTATCCTTAGAAGTTTATCATTTATATCCCTCACACTGTGGGCCCGCCGCCCCCCCATCCACTATCTCTCTGACATCCCACCGAGCCATCCCATTTCCACTATCTCCACTCCCAATGCTGTACTCTGCCTCTTGTAAATGTATACATACCTATACATACATACATATATATATATATATATATATATATATATATATATATATATATATAAAATATTATAGTTGGCATTCATTATTGTTCAGCTTCACGTGCACAGTGCAGTGATCAGGCATCTACATCTTCCCTGAGATGGTCTCCCAAATGGGACACGTGTCTATCGGATACCATACAAAATCTTTACAACATTATTGATTACGTTCCCCAGATTCATTTTCAAAACCCCGTGGCCATCTTGTGGTTACTGATTGTTTTCTAATCTCCTCATCTTCCCCCTTACCCCCACCCCCCCCGCCCCTCTAGCAACCCTCAGTTTTTCCTCTTTGTCTCCAAAACTGTTTATGATTAGTTCATTCACTTATTCTTTTCTTTAGATTCCGCATATAAGTGAGATCATATGGTACTTATCTTTCTCTGTAGGACTCATTTCACTTAACATAATGTTCTCTAGGTCCATCCATGTTGTTGCAAACGGTAAGATTTCTTTTTTCTTTATGGCTGCATAGTACTCCATTGTATAAATGTACCACAGTTTCTTAATCCAGTCATCTACCGATGGGCATTTCGGTTGTTTCCATGTCTTCGCTATTGTGTATAGTGCTGCAATAAACATAGGAGTGGAAAAAGATTTTTGAATTGGAGTTTTGGATTTCTCCGAATAGATACCTAGGAGTGGAATTACTGGATCATAGGGTAGTTCCATTTTCAGATTTTTGAGATACCTCCATACTGTTTTCCATAGTGGCTGCACCAATCTGCAATCCCACCAACAGTGCACAAGCGTTCCCTTTTCTCCACATCCGCGCCAGCACTTGTTGTTCGTTGATTTATTGATGATAGCCATTTTGACTGGGGTGAGGTGGTATCTCATTGTGGTTTTTATTTGCATTTCTCTGATGGTTAGTGAGGTTGAGCATTTCTTCATATGTCTGTTTGCCATCTGTATGTCCGTTTTAGAAAAATGTCTCTTCAAGTCCTCTGCCCATTTTTTAATTAGGTCGTTTGTTTTTTTGGAATTGAGTTGAGTGAGTTTCTTATAGATTTGTGATATTAATCCCTTATCAGATATATCATTGGCAAATATCTTTTCCCATTCAGTAGGATCCCTTTTTGTTTTATTGATGGTTTCCTTTGCTGTGAAAAAACGTCTTAGTTTGATATAATCCCACATGTTTATTTTTTCTCTTACTTCCCTCGCGCGAGGGGATATATCAGTAAAAATCTTACTCCGGGTAAAGTCTGTGAAGTTTCTTCCTATATTTTCCTCTAGGTATTTTATGGTTTCAGATCTTACGTTTAAGTCTTTAAGCCATTTTGAATTTATTTTTGTATATGGTGTAAGGAGGTGGTCCAGCTTCATTTTTTTGCATGTGTCTGTCCAGGTTTCCCAGCACCATTTATTGAATAGACTGTCTTTATGCCACCGTACATTCTTGTTTCCATTGTCGTAAATTAAATGGCCATATAGGCATGGATTTATTTCTGGACTCTCTATTGTGTTCCATTGATCTTTGTGTCTGTTTTTATGCCAGTACCATGCTGTTTTGATTACTGTAGCCTTGTAGTATAATTTCAAGTCAGGTATTATTATACCTCCCAGTTTGTTCTTATTTCTCAAGATTGCTGAGGCTATACGGGGTCTTTTACGGTCCCATATAAATTTTAGGATTATATGTTCTATTTCTGTGAAAAACGTCGTTGGTAGTTTGATAGGAATTGCGTTGAATATGTATTTTGCCCCAGGCAGTATGGACATTTTAGCTATATGAATTCTTCCTATCCATGAATATGATATGTGTTTCCATCTATTTATATCTTATTTCATTTCTTTCTTCAGTGTCTTATAATTTTCTGAGTACAGATTTTTACTTCTTTGGTTAAATTTATTCCCAGGTATTTTATACTCTTTGGAGCAATTGTAAATGGGATTGTTTTTTAATTTCTCCTTCTGATGTTTTATTATTGGTATATAGAAATGCAACTGATTTCTGAATATTAATTTTGTATCCTGCTACTTTACTAAATTCATCTATCAGCTCTAATAGCTTCTTGGTGGAGTCTTTAGGGTTCTCTCCATATAGTATCATATCATCTGCATATAATGATAATTTTACTTCCTCCTTACCAATTTGGATGCCTTTTATTTCTTTTTCTTGTCTGATTGCTGTGGCTAGAACTCCAGCACTATGCTGAATAGAAGCAGAGATAGTGGGCAACCTTGCCTTGTTCCTGATCTTAGGGGGAATGGTTTTAGCTTTTCCCCATTGAGTATGATGTTAGCTGTGGGTTTGTCATATATGGCCTTTATTATGTTGAGATATGATCCCTCTATTCCCACTTTCTTAAGGGTTTTTATCATAAATGGCTGTTGGATTTTATCAAATGCTTTTTCTGCATCTATTGATATGATTATATGATTTTTATTTTTCATTTTGTTAATGTGGTGTATCACATTAATTGATTTGCGGATGTTGAACCACCCTTGTATACCAGGGATGAATCCCACTTGATCATGGTGAATGATCTTTTTAATGTATTGCTGAATTCTGTTCGCTAATATTTTGTTGAGGATTTTTGCATCTATGTTCATTAGAGATATCGGCCTGTAGTTTTCTTTTTTTGTGGTATCTTTGTCTGATTTTGGGATCAGGGTGATAGTGGCTTCGTAAAAAGTGTTTGGGAGTCTTCCCTCCTTCTGGATTTTTTGGAAGATCTTGAGGAGAATAGGTGATAATTCTTTTTTGAACGTTTTGTAAAATTCACCTGTAAAGCCATCTGGTCCAGGGCTTTTGTTATTGCGAGATTGTTGATAATTGATTCAATTTCCCTGGTGGTAATCAATCTATTCAGGTTTTCTGTTTCTTCTTGAGTTAGCCTTGGAAGGTTGTACGCCTCTAGAAAATTGTCCATTTCTTCCAGATTGTCAACTTTGTTGGCATATGGTTGCTCATAGTAATTTCTTAAATTTTTTTGTATTTCTGAGGTGTCCGTTGTCACTTCTCCTCTTTCATTTCTGATTTTATCAATTTGGGTCCTCTCTCTCTCTTTTTTAATGAGTCTGGTTAAAGGTTTGTCAATTTTGTTTATCTTCTCTAAGAACCAATTCTTGGATTCATTGATCTTTTGTATTGTTTTTCTGGTTTCTATTTCATTTATTTCTGCTCTGATCTTTATTATCTCCTTCCCTGTGCTGCCTTTGGGCTTATTTTGCAGTTCTTTTTTCAGATCCCTTAAGTGTGAAGATAAACTGTTGATTAGTGATGTTTCTTGTTTCTTTAGGTAGGCCTGCAATGCTATGAATTTCCCTATTAGGACTGCTTTTGCGGCATTCCATGGATTTTGGGTCATCGTGTTTTCATTTTCGTTTGTCTCAAGATATCTTTTGATTTCTTCCTTGATCTCCTGCTTGACACATTCATTGTTTACTAATAAGTTACTCAGCCTCCATGAATTGCTGTGTCTTCCAGTTTTTTTCCTGTAGTTCATTTCTAATTTCATAGCACTGTGATCAGAGAAGACAATTGGTATGATTTCAATTTTCTTAAATTTATCAAGACTTGTTTGGTGGCCTAACATATGGTCTATCTTGCAAAATGTTCCATGTGCGCTTGAGAAACACGTGTATTTTGCAGCATTGGGGTGAAATGCTCTGAAAATATCGATTAAATCCAAGTGGTCCAATGTATCATTTAAGGCTGTTGTTTCCATATTGATTTTCTGTCTGGAAGACCTTTCCCTTGTTGTCAGAGGTGTGTTGAAGTCCCCTACTATGATAGTATTACTGTTGATCTCTGTCTTTATGTCAGTCAGCACCTGTTTTATATATTTAGGTGCTCCTATGTTGGGTGCATAGATGTTTACTAGGGTTATGTCCTCTTGTCGGGTTGATCCCTTTATTATTATATCGTGCCCATCTTTATCTTTTAATATGTTCTTCATTTTAAAGTCTATTTTGTCAGATATAAGTATTGCAACTCCAGCTTTTTTCTCGTTTCCATTTGCATGAAATATGTTACTCCAACCCTTCACTTTCAGCCTGTGTGTGTCTTTTGTTCTTGTGGGGAGCCATAATTTCCTGTTATTCTGAAGCCTTGCAAACTGGCTCAGTTGTTATCTTTGCCTGCAACTGGTGGATGTTTACAAGTTGCTGAGGAAGGTGGTGAGAATGGCCAGTTTCTCGGAAACAGATCACTGATGGCTATCAGGATAATTGATAGGCTCTGTTATGGGATAATTGGTTTGGGGAGTTTTTAGTGATTTGTAGTGTCAATGTTAAAGTTAAAAATTTACGTTCAATGATGTAATGCATTCCACTGTTTGCTGACTAGTAGTTGTGCACGTACTCTTAGGGTATATAAGTAGTGAAGGTGAATAAAGCCGGTGCTTCAGCATCACTGGAGACCGATCGATCGCATCATCAACATTTGTGTAAGTGTCTTTGTTCATTCCCACTCCCCCTTTCGGGCCTTTCGTTGATTTGTGGCTGCTGGTCAGCCTCATTTGGCGCCCAACGTGGGGCTCGAAAACGGGGGATTCAGTGAGGAACACCGTACAGCTTGGGCCCAGCTCGGTTAAAGAGCGCTGATGGTACGGTGAGTAGGGCACTATCCCCTCGGTCGAATGAGTGTGTGAGTGAGTGATAGCTCCACGACCTCGTGTTACGGAGCTTGTTTGGGCCCTAATCTGAGGTTCCGGTTCTGTCATATGGCATAACGGCGATCAGAACTTCGGTTCTGCCTGGTCGGGGAATTGTACCGTCACGCCTTAGCCACAACAGATTTGGTCCCATAAGGGGCACGGCCAGACGGGCATCTGATTGAATTATTTGTGTGAAAGAAGGGCCGAGTTGGGAAAAGAGAAATAGGTCACGCTATCAGCAAGGACCGTTTGAAAAGAAGTAGGTCACGCTATCAGCAAGGACCGTTTGGAAAGAAGTAGGTCTCGCTATCAGCTAGGACCGTTAGAAAAAATGGGTCTTGCCAGCAGCAAGGACCTGTATGTTAGAGGCCTCAAAAAAGTTCTTGCCGCCCGTGGCAGCAGGGTGAGCAAAGAGCAACTAGATAAATTTTTAGAATTTGTAAAGAAAGTTTGCCCATGGTTTCCAGATGAAGGTACCGTCAGCTTGGAGACTTGGGAAAAGGTTGGAAAACAATTACGAGGCTATTATAGTGTCCAAGGACCTCTGCGGGTCCCTGTAGAAACATTTGGATTGTGGACTTTAATCAGAGATTGCTTAGATCTTAAAAGGGAAGGCTGTAAGTTAGAAAGAGTAAAACAGGCAGGGAATGAAGAAACCCTTCCGTTTGCCGCTTCACTGGAAGAGCTGGGAGAAAGGGAGGGGGCTGATTATGCTGAGAAAACTTTTTCATCTGCCGCCTCTCCGGAGAAAAAAGAGGAGGGGGAAGGAGTCAGATATGCAGAGGGACTTGCTAAGCATAATAAAGAGCCTGTTAGTCAAAAACCTCCAGATAAACACTGGGAAGATTTAGACCCTCAAGATCAGAAAGATTTAGTGGTGGCTGCAGCTCATAAAAGCAGACGGCTTGCAAATCCTATAGTTACACTCGCAGAACAGATAAAGATGATTCAGAGACAATTAGTAGAGCTTAAAGTTGCTGTGAGTAAAGAAAATTGTCCTCTGGGTCCCCAGATTTCTTTAAGAAATCAATGGGATCCTCGGGGTAAAGACCCCCCCGCCAAGTTAAGTTAAACCAGGATCAGATTCTGTTGTGCGCTCCCCTCTTCAATTGGCTTGCAAAGAGACTCATAAGCAGAAAGAGTCTTTAAAACAATTTGGAGTATATCCTGTTTTTAAAAGGCTTGACCAGACAAAAAATGTGTTTAGAGAATGGAGGCCTTTTCAATAAAAAAAAAAAAAAAAAAAAAAAAAAAAAAAAAAAAAAAAAAATTAGAAGAAGCTTGCACACAGTATGGTCCCATTGCCTCTTTTACAATGACAATTTTAGATGCTTTGTCTAGTAAAGCATTGGTGGCTCAGTAGTAAAATTCTTGCCTGCCATACAGGAGGCCTGAGTTTGATTCCCAGCCTCCTTGTTAACCTTTTAGTACAAAAACAGTTTGATAAAGGCCATATAATTAAATCTACTTCACCCTGAAATTCACCCATTTTTGTAATTAAGAAAAAATCAGGAAAATAGAGATTGTTACAAGATTTTAAAAAAAGTAAATAAAACTAGCCTATAAAAAGATATCAGTGGCGAGTCTTTCCCCAAGACATGACAAATAGCCCCAACTTGTGTCAAAAGTTTGTTAGTAAAGCAATTGATAACACCAGAAAACAGTTTCCTTCTGTTTACATCATTCATTATATGGATGACATTTTGTTGGCCTGTAAGAAGGAAGGGGTGTTGTTAGCTTGCTTTGTGAATATGAAAGAAAACCTTCTGGCCTCGGGTCTTATTATTGCACCCGAAAAAGTACAGAGAAGTGAGCCTTATTCTTACTTGGGATTTCAGTTGTTTGCTCAGTATTTCACTCCACAAAAAATAGAGCTTAGAAAAGATCATCTTAAATCTCTTAATGATTTTCAAAAGTTGTTGGGAGATATTAATTGGCTGCGCCCTTCTTTGGGATTAACTACTGGAGATCTTAAACCACTGTTTGAAATTTTAAAAGGAGATTCTGATCCGACCTCCCCCAGGTCTCTTACTGAGCCTGCACGAAAGGCTCTCTCTAAGGTTGAGAAAGCCATTCAGCAAAAAATTCTTTTTATTTTGCCAGCAATTCTCTATCAATCATGTTACTGGCATTCCTTACAATCCCCAGAAACAAGGGATTGTTAAACACACTCATGACACATTAAAAGTCAATTTGCAAAAAATAAAAAAGGGGGAGTTATATCCCCTGACGCCCCATAATTACCTGTCTCATTCTCTCTATATTCAAAATTTTTTGACCTTGGATGCCCATGGTAAGAGTGCTGCGGAGCGCTTTTGGCATCCTTCTACTGCCACTCAGGCTTTGGTCAAATAAAAAGACCCACTTACGGGCTCTTGGAAAGGCCCAGATCCAGTCCTCATATGGGGCCGAGGGCATGTTTGTGTTTTTCCACAGAATACAGAAGGCCCTCGGTGGCTGCCAGAACGATTGGTGCGACATGTGGACCCTCTACCTGCTGATGACATTGATGACCCTCAGCAATACAGAAGAAGACCAGACGTATTGGGCCTATGTACCTGATCCACCAATCCTCCACCCTGCTGTATGGGAAGGTCCTGAGATTCCAGTCTATGTCAATGATACTCATGCCCTAGAATTGCCTTCTGATGGACACATAAAACAACATTTGAAAAGTTTTGTAAATCAGGCACTCCCTGCAGTCAGGTGACTGATTTATAAGATGGGACTAGAGACTGGTCTAAAAAATCTGTTAATGTATCTGCTTGTGTTCCTTCCCCATATACACTTTTGATTGGAAATATTAATGTACACTTTGTAGAAAATCAATTTAATGCTTCCTGTAATAATTGTTCTTTAACAAATTATATTTCTTGGGTGCCGTTAGGAACTAATGTTATGATACTTAAACAACCATCTTTTGTTATGCTTCCTGTTAATATCTCTGGACCTTGGTATACTAAAAGAAATTTGGCATGATGTTAATGTGTCTTTAGATATGTTTCAGCTTCATGAGAAAATTCAAAATATGAGAGAAGCTGAACCCTTGAAATTTGATGCAGCCCAGGCTGCTTCTGAGTTTATTGATGCTCTTAGAAATGCTATGCCATCTATGCCTCATATTACCCATTCTGTTGTGATTTTTCTTACATTGGGCATCTGTGTCTGTGTGATTCTGTGCCTACTCCCCATCCTCATTAAATGTTTCATCAGCAGGATGTTAGACTTGCGAGCTGACATCCATCAGCTTGAGCTTAAGACAAGGCCTTAAGTCTCTCTCTCCCCCTTGTATGTATTGGGACGGGTTAGCCAATGACGGGTAAATCCTGGGAGGTCCTTCAACACCTAAGACAGGGCTTGTATTAAAAAATACAAGTTCCAAAGACGGGTTAATTGATGAGACGGTCCCGGGATGCCTAAGACAGGCACCGTCACCTTATATCTCCTGTAATATGGATTTTGCTTCAATAAAATAAAAAAGGGGGAGATGTGGGGAGCCATAATTTCCTGTTATTCTGAAGCCTTGCAAACTGGCTCAGTTGTTATCTTTGCCTGCAACTGGTGGATGTTTACAAGTTGCTGAGGAAGGTGGTGAGAATGGCCAGTTTCTCGGAAACAGATCACTGATGGCTATCAGGATAATTGATAGGCTCTGTTATGGGATAATTGGTTTGGGGAGTTTTTAGTGATTTGTAGTGTCAATGTTAAAGTTAAAAATTTACGTTCAATGATGTAATGCATTCCACTGTTTGCTGACTAGTAGTTGTGCACGTACTCTTAGGGTATATAAGTAGTGAAGGTGAATAAAGCCGGTGCTTCAGCATCACTGGAGACCGATCGATCGCATCATCAACATTTGTGTAAGTGTCTTTGTTCATTCCCACTCCCCCTTTCGGGCCTTTCGTTGATTTGTGGCTGCTGGTCAGCCTCATGTTCTGAGGTGAGTCTCTTAAGAGTATACAGCATATACAAGGGTCTTGCTTTCTTATCCACTCAGCCACCCTATGTCTCTTGATTGGAGCATTTAATCCGTTTACATTTAAAGTGATTATTGATAGGTACATAGTTATTGCCATTTTTAAGTTTGTAGTTAGATTGTTTTGATCTTTCTTCTATTTACAGAAATCCTTTTAGTATTTCTTGCAATGCTGGCTTGGTGGTAATAAATTCCTTTACCTTATTTTTTTCTGGAAAGCTTTTTATCTTTCCATCAACTTCAAATGATAGATTTGCTGGATAAAGCTATCTAGGTTGTAGGCCTTTTTTTTCCCATCACTTTGAGTATCTCCTGCCACTCCCTCCTGGCCTTCAATGTTTCTATAGAAAAGTCATTTGATAGTCTTATGGGAGTTCCCTTGTATGTAACCCTCTGTCTTTCTCTTGCTGCTTTTAGGATTTTCTCTTTGTCTTTAAGCTTTGCCATTTTAACCATAATGTGTCTTGGTGTAGACCTGTTTGGGTTTATCCTGGTTGGAACTCTCTGCACTTTCTGGGCTTGTATGTTGGTTTCCTTCATCAGGTTGGGGAAGTTTTCGGACATTATTACTTCATATATGTTCTCAATCCCTTGCTTCCTCTCTTCACCTTCTGGTATTCCTATCATGCTCATGTTGTTGCGCTTGATGCTATCCCAGAGGTCTCTTAAGCCATCCTCATTGTTTTTTATTCTTTTTTCTTTCTGTTGTTCTGTTTGGGTAATCTCTGCTACCTTGTCTTCTAAGTGGCTGATTCGATCCTCTGCTTCATCTAACCTGCTGGTAGTTCCTTCAAGTGAGTTCTTAATTTCGGTAACTGTGTTCTTTAGTTCTAACTGGTTGTTCATTATGATATCTACGTCCTTCTTTTTGTCTTCTCTAAGCTCCTTAAACATTCTTATCACCAGTGTTCTGAACTCTGTCTCTGAAAGGTGGGTTACCTCTGCTTCATTTGGTTCCAGTTGTGGAGGTTTCTTCTGTTTTTTTATTTGGGACGTGTATCTTTGTTTCCCCATTCTGGCTGACTCTCTGTGTTTGTTTTGATGTATTAGGTAGATCCCCTAGAGTTCTTAGTTCTTGCTAGGTTATCTTATGTAGTATGTGTCCTTTATCTTTGACTTGAACTACTTCCTTCTTCTCCTCTGCGTGTGCTCCAAAGGTGACTCTTGTGTTGTGTATATTGTCCTTTTCAAGAAGATCTTTAATTGCTTTTTACTTGTGAGTAGGTGGGGTTAACTCCTAGGCTTTTTTGTTGTGAGACTTTGCTCTGCTCACTGCAGGGCGTTCTGCTGCATGAGCGTTGACCACTTAAATGTGGTTTGGCCTATGGGCTCTTGTGCTTGCAGAGAATTCCCTCTGGGTGTGTGACTTGTAGGTCAAACCCGGTGGTACTCTGGTTTGGTCTGGAGTTGGCATCTGGATATGTTGAATCTTGTGCCTCTTAAGCTGGGTCCTTTTAGGGCAATTTCAGAACAAACAAATCACCAAGCACAACAACAACAACAACAACAACAAAGAAAAAAATCACATACATTCACATATAAAAACACCCGATAACCCCCACTCGACACAGGCAAAGATATCAAAGATATAAAGACAAAACACAAGAAAACAAAACAAAGGAAAACAAAAAGCTGCGCCAGTCTTGGCTTAAGCCCACCAAGTGATGTCCAGGTTGTCCTCTGCTGTACCAAAGAGCCCCCTGCTTATTGCGCAGGCAGAGCCGGTCACCTGGTGCCCAGAGTGACTTTGGGACTGTAGATTTAAATGCATGGGCCTGAGCGGTCTGAATGATAGTTTTTACAAAGTCAGTGCAGTTTCTGCCTTTGCCTGCACATATGCACACTGAGAGTAGCCCCACCAGCCCCGTGTCCAGTACTCCTGAGTCTTCGGGCACTTCTTCAGTGTGTGTGTGTGTGTGTGGGGGCGTGCGGGCGGGAGATTTCTGAGCTGCTGAAAGCCCAGAGCTGCGTCTGCCACTTACTGCTGATTCCTGGGAGTGCCTCTGCAGTTGCACTTGCCCCGCCCTAGGCAGGCCAGAAAGGGTGGGGGCTGGTGATGGAGGGGTCTTCTCTCTCCCAGCCCAGCCGCGTCACCCTCTTCCCGCAGGCCAGAAAAGGTGGTGGCTAAGGATGGAGGAGTCTCTTCTCTCCTAGTCCAGCCAAAATCACAGTCTTCCCAGACTGTTCCCTGGGTCAGAGCTGCCTGTCAGTCTTCCCAGAGCCTGAGCACTACCAGGACTCCTCTGTAATCTGATACTACTCCTCAGTTCAGGGGCCAGTTTAAATCTCTGGAAGGGCGGGGGTAGGATTGGAAGAGCGGGGGGAGGGGCCCAGGTATGGAGTCTGTGTTCTTTGTCTGCCCTAGGGCCCACTAGCCGCCCTCCCGGCGGGAGAAATCAGCCGTGGGACGCAGGGAAAGAGCCCACCTCCTGGTTTTTGTGTTCTCTGTTCCGCCCTGGGATCCCCTGCGTGTTTGGAACTCCGGGTGCCACCGTGGTGTTCGCCGCAGCTGCCACCACCGGCCAGGATTGTGCTGCAGCGCCGTGGGGCCAGGATGCCGCCCCCGCTGCCGTCTAGGACTCCGCAGAGGGCCGCGCGTCTTCTCTCCGCTCCCTTCCTTCCTTCCCCTGCTCACCCAATTAGCGCACATTCAAGTAATCCTTCCAGGAGTCTCTTAGCTGTTCTGTGTGATGAGCAGAGTTCTTTGATGGGTTATAGGTCCCGTTTGTAATAAGATCGGAGGAGAACTGCCGCCATTCCTATGACGTCATCCCCCTCTCTGCCCCCCCTTGCATTTCTGATTTTGTTTATTTGTGTCTTTTTTCTTTTTATCTTAGTGAGTCTAGCCAAGTGTTTGTCAATTTCATTAATCTTTTCAAAGAACCAGCTCTTTGTCATCTTGAGTTTTTCTGTTGTCTTTTTGTTCTCTATTTCATTTAGTTCTGCTCTGACTTTTATTATTTCCTTTCTTCTGCTGACTTTGGCTCTCATTTGTTCTCCTTTTTCTAGATCTTTAAGGTGTAACATGAGGTTATTTATCTGGGATTTTTCTGTTTTCTGAAATAGGTCTCTAGTGATATACATTTCCATCTGAAAACTGCTTTCGCTGCATTTGCAAAATTTTGGCACGATGTATTTTCATTGTCATTTGTTTCTATGTGTCTTTTGATCTTGCCTCTTATTTCTTCTTTGACCCAGTTGTTCTTTAAAAGTATGTTGTTTAATCTCCATGTATTTGTGTTTTTTCCTGCTTTCTTTTTGCAGTTGATATCCATTTTCAAAGACTTGTGATCAGAGAATGTCCTTGGTATGATTTCACTCTTCGTAAATTTTCTGAGGTTTGTGTTATGTCCCAATATTTGGTGTACCCTTGAGAATGTTCCATGCACACTAGAAAAGAATGTAGTCTGATGTCCTAGAATGAAGTGCTCTATAAATGCCAATTTTGTCTATTTCATCTAATTTGCCATTTAGGGATGATATTTCCTTATTTATTTTCTGTTTGGATGATCTATCCATAGCTGTCAATGATATATTTAGGTCCCCAACTACAATTCTGCTTTGGTCAACTCCTCCCTTTAGTTTTGTTAGTAGTTGCTTTGTATATTTCGGTGCTCCCTAATTGGGGGCATACATATTGATTTCTGTTATGTCTTCTTGTTGTATAGTCACCTTTATCATTATTAAATGTCCATTTTTGTCTCTTCTTACCTTTTTAATCCTGAAGTCTGTTTCATCTTATTTCACTATAGGTACACTTGCTTTTCTCTGGATACCATTTGCTTGGAGTGTCAATTTCCACCCTTTCACTTTGAGTCTATGCTTGTCCTTGTAGCTGAGATGTGTCTCTTGGAGACAGCATATGGTTAAGTTTAGTTTTTTGTTCCAATGTGCTACTCTGTGCCCTTTTATTGGTGAGTTCAGTCAATTTACATTTAGGTTGATTATTGATATGTGAGGATTTCCTGTCATTCTGTCTTTAGTTTTCTGGTAAGACTGAGTCTCCATTGTTTGTTTGCCTTTTTGTTGTTGTCTATTATTTCTGTGTGGTGGTATTCTATGATGTTTCCCTCTGTTTCTTCTTTTATTATGTTATATATTTCAGTTCTGGATTTTTTTCAGTGGTTACCATTAAGTTTATGTAAAAGAAAATTTCATATTTAGAGTATTCCATTTTCTTCAGCATGCTTACTTTCTCCATTCCCATATTCTGGTTCAAGCCTTTTTCTCTCCCCCCTTTTATGTTTTTGTTGTCACAAATAATCCCTATTAATGCTGGTCAAATAGCTTTCTTCCATGTTTCTTGTAGTGCACGTCATGTGTTAGAAAATTCCTTCAGCTTCTGTATGTCTGGAAAGGTCTTTATTCCTCCTTCATATTTAAAGGATATCTTTGCTGGGTATATTATTCTTGGCGTATAATATCTCTCTTTCAACACTTTGAATATTTGAGTCCATTCTCTCTTGGCTTATAGAGTTTCTGCTGAAAAATCTGATCATAAACTAATGGGCTTTCCTTTGTAGGTTAACGTCTTCTTTTCCCTGGCTGCCTTGAGGATTCTTTCTTTGTCATTAATCTTTGATTGTTTCAGTTCAATGTGCCTTTGAGAAGGCCTGCTGGAGTGAGGTAATTTGGTGTTCTATTTGCTTCTTGGATTGGAGGATCCCGTTCTTTCCTCTGATATGCTCATTTTTCTTATATTGCTCTTTCTGATGGAGTCAGAAAGATCTGTAGACTCTTTCATTTCTTTTAAGTCTCAAGTCTCTCTCTTTTTTCCCTCTGTGTCATTTCCAGATTTCTATCTTCGATGTCACTGATTCATTCCTCCATCTGGTTAGCTCTATTACCTAAGCTGGCTATTTCATTCTTCATTTATTTTATTGCGTTTTTACTCTCCAGAAATTCTATTTGGTTCATTTTAAAACTTTCAATCTCTTTGGTAAAATTATGATTTTGTTTTTTGATTGTGTTTCTGAGTTCATTAAACTGCCTGTGTGTGTTTTCTTGCATCTCGTTGATTTTATTCATAACTGCAATCTTAAAATCTCTGTCATTTAAGCCACATATGTCCATGTCTTTAAATTAATTTCCTAGATAATTTTCATTTTCTTTCTGAGCTCTTTTGTCATCTTGGGTATCCATGGCAATTAATGAATTATTGTTTCTCTTCCTAGACATCCACAGGAGTGGGTTCTGCAACAGGTTGATAGAAACAGGTCTTTCTTTTGTTTTCCTGTAGATGTTAGTAGAATGTATTAATTTCTCTCTGACTGCAGACTTTTATTCTCTCTCTCACTGTAGTGTCATATTTTCTGTACACTCTTCCAGCTTTTCACACAATGGGGGGTATCCCTGGAAGGTGGGCTTCTCCTCTGTGAACAGGTCACGTGGGTATCAGGGCACCGCCTATGTGAGGGGATGTGGAGAGCTTTTGAAGTTCCAAAGCTCTTCCTGCACCTTTTCAGGGTCTGTGTGTTTCAGCGGCTCTTTTTACTCATGTAGGGATCTTCCCAGATAGTTGGGGACAGGGGCTGTTTAGGTTGTATGTCGTGGCCCAGAGCAATGGTGGCGACCACCAGTACAGCCAATCCTGCACCCAAGGCTCCCTTCCCTTTGCTGGAACTAGTTGGGCTGCAAGTCCTTGGCTGCGGGCCTCAGTTCTCATAACTGCAAATACTCTGTTCCTGTGATATGACACTGTTACCGTTCAGTTCTAGCACTGGGAGGGTGCGGGTGGGGTGAGCCTTGGGAGGGGGCGGCTAGGCTCAGTACCACAGCCTTCCATTCTCTGCTGGGCAGTAATAACTTAAACTGCCATTTTCACCATTCTTTTTTCAATCTCTGCTTCGAGGTCTCTGCTGTGAGAGTTGGGTTCAGCTGTGTTATATGCTGATCCCTCAGGTGGGACTGTGGGCCATAAGTGGGGCAGTAGCAGTCCGAGTTTTTCCCTCTCCCGTGAGTTCTGTAGCTCTGGAATGCAGGAAGCTCCGAGCTCCAAGCTCTGGTCTGTGTCCTGCGCCCGCACAACCCTTGTCTCAGCACTTCCCGTTTCCCTCCTCCTCCGCTTGCCCAATTTGCCCACCTTTAGATGATTTCAGTTGCATGCCTTTTATTCTTTCCTGTCTGCTGCACAGGTAGTCCTTTGTGGAATTATGGTTGTTCAATTTATTGTAAATTCCAGGGGAGATTTCAA